>NC_038244.2:37207784-37852771 GCF_000004515.6 Glycine max
CCCCCCCCCATCACTCCCAACCACCCATATCAAACATTGTGCTTTGTTTTCTGATTCGAATTCGCTTATATCTTAGGGTACTTAACAACCAGGGAATCATCTCCCAACCATAAATGGTGCCAAAACTCTACTCTTTTTCCATTTTTTACCTTCCATTCTACACTTCACTCAAACCAGCACTCCCCACCCAAGCCTCCACCCGCCTTTAATATGTATTTCCGCCAAAGGTATGCATTCCCTACAACCCTCCTACTTCATGTGCACGAGATGTCACCATACATAGATAAGAGGACTTTAAGCTACAAGCAGCTTTGACTAAGAAGCATCCTCCACCTCCATTTAGTTAGGAGTGCTTCGTTAAAGATGTGAATATTTTCTGTCCCAAACCTTCTTCCTCCTTTGGGGAACACACCTTCTCCCACTTGACTCGTGCCTTTCCCTCTTCCTCTTTTCTTCCCCACAAAAGTTGCCTCTGAATTTTATTAAACTCCTTAACAACCTTTTGGGGGCATGAGATAAAAAGAGAGATAAAATAGAGGAATTGCATAAAGAACAAAGTTTATGAGGCAGATTCTACGTTTGTAAGAGAGAAGTCTATGCGTCCATAGAGAACGCTTGTTCCACACCTTCTGTAGAATAGGTTCCCACGTAGATTCCATTTTAAGATTTTCCCCCACCGAGATCCCCAAGTAAACAAAAAGGACGGACATAGATTTGCAATTGAGAAGAGTTGGAAACCTTTGTATCTCTCCGTCATCTACCTCAATGCTAACTATCTTAAAATTATGAACGTTGACTTTTAAACCAAAAGCCAATTCAAAGCATCTAAGCATGCTTTTCAAAAATAAAATGTTTCTCAAGGATGGTTTACCAAAGATCAAAGTGTCATCCGCAAATTTGTAAGATTGATACCTCCACATCCTCCCTTCCCACAAGAGGGCCTGAGAACTTATTTCCTGCTAATGTTTTCTTAAAAACTAATCTTCCCTTCTCCTACTATAAGAAAGAGAAAAGGGATTAGTGGATCCTCTTATCTCAATCCTCTTTGGGTTGGGAACTCTTCCGTGGGAAAAACCTCTCACCATTAACATTGAAAACCAAACTTGTTGATGTCTTCTTCGATTACATAGTTCAACAACTATTGTTTCAGTTTTCAGCCACAAAAGAGAACTTTAAACTCTTATAATGTGTGAGTGTGTTCCTTATCTTTCTTAACATCATAGTCAACTATTCAAAAATGATGTGCATGGGAACAATGATATTTCTTTCTAAATGCATGGGGACAGGATTGATTTGGTGCGGAAGCAAGGAGGTCAGATCTAGAGATAGGTGATGTCGGCATCAAGGACAATGATGTAACATGGTGGAGGGGCCCGGATTTGACCGTGAAGAGGTCAGATCTAGAGAAAGATGATGTCGATGTCGACGACAACAAGAGAACACGTGAATCTAAGAGCAACTTTAGTATCAAATCTGTTGGAAATAAGGCTTTTATGTTTAGGAAAAGTGTTTAGGAATATTGGAGACTTTGAATAGACACTTGATAGGAAGGAGAATTCTTTATGGAGGAGATAACTTTGTATTTTTGCTTGATCAAGATGTGTAGGATTACATCTCTATTTATACTACTCTAAGGAGAACTCTAGACACACTAATTCTAGAGAGTTCTCAACTCTAGAGATCCAAAGAGTATTCTAGAGAATATTACAACTATAAGAAATATCTAGACACTCCAAACACTACAAGAATTCTCTAGAAACATGACCCATAATTACTTAAGCCCAAAATAACTAAGTCCAAGGAACCAAATAATTAATTTAGGCCCAAATCAAGTTTATATTTCAACATCCCCCCTTAAACTTGATTTGTGACTCCAAGCATACTCCTTAGCTTCACGAAAGTTTCCAACTTGAGTGGCTTTGTGAAAATGTCGGCAGTTTGATCTTGAGACATCACATACTTCAACTTTACCTCCTTCTTCTCAATGCATTCTCTTATGAAGTGGTAACGGGTGTCGATGTGCTTACTTCTTTCATGAAAGACTGGATTCTTTGCCAAAGTGAGTGCTGATTTATTGTCAACACATATTTCCATAGGTTCTTCTTGTGGCATTTTTAACTCTTTCAACAAGTTCCTTAGCCAAATTGCATGACAAACGCATGATGTGGCAGCGACATACTCGACTTCACAAGTTGATAGTGTAACTATTGGTTGCTTCTTTGACATCCAAGTGAAAGCAATATCTCCCATAAAGAACACAAAACCAGTAGTGCTCTTTCTATCATCCAAGTCTCCACTCCAATCGCTATCACTATAGCCAACAATGTTATAATTGTCAGAAGAGTAATAGTGCAAGCCAAAGTTTGTTGTACCTTTGATGTATCAAAGGATTCTCTTTGCCGCCTTGAAGTGAGTTGTGGTTGGAGCTTCCATGTAGCGACTTACTACTCCTACAGCATAGAGAATATCTGGCCTTGTACATGTCAAGTAACGTAAACTTCCAATCAAACTTTTGTAAAGAGTTGGATCCACATTCTCTCCTTTTTCATGCTTGCTCAACTTGCTGCCACATTCCATCGGGGTGCCAACTGGATTGGCGTCATCCATCTTGAACTTCTTAAGGACTTCTTTGGCATAGCCTTCTTGGGTGATGAAAATTCCTTTGTCTTCTTGTTTTACTTCGATGCCGAGATAATATGCCATGAGCCCCATATCCGTCATCTCAAATTCATTTGACATATCATTCTTGAACTCTTCGAACATGCTTGGATTGTTCCCTGTAAAGATCAAGTCATCTACATACAAACACACAAACAAAATATCTCCACTTTGCGCTTTGATATAGAGTGCATGCTCATATGGACACTTGATGAAGTTCTTGTCTTGAAAGTACTTGTCGATTCGAACATTCCAAGCTCTCGGTGCTTGCTTGAGACCGTACAACGCCTTCTTCAACTTCAAGACTTTTTCTTCTTGCCCTTTTACTTCATAGCCCAGTGGTTGCTCAATATAGACTTCTTCTTCAAGAAAACCATTCAAGAAGGCTGACTTCACATCCATTTGATAGATCTTCCATTTATTTTGGGCTGCCAAAGAAATGATCAGTCTAATAGTTTCAAGACGAGCAACAGGAGCAAATACCTCATCATAGTCAATTCCTTGTCTTTGACTATAGCCTTTAGCCACCAATCTTGCTTTGTATCTCTCCACTTCTCCTTTAGCATTCTTCTTTGCCTTGTACACCCATCTTACTCCAATTGCTTTGTGTCCTCGTGGAAGTGTAGTAAGTTCCCACGTATCATTCTTCGTGATTGACTTGATTTCTTCGTCCATGGCGTATTTCCACTTTATGTTTTCCGCCGCTTCTTGATAGCTTAGAGGCTCACAATCACCAAAAAGACAAAAGAGGTTAATGTCGTTTAGGTTTTATGGTTACCTCATAAATCTCTTCAATGCTCCTTAGTCGCGGTGTCCTCTCACTTGAACTTGTTTCATCCAGCCTTGGTGTCGATGAGGCAGGTGGTGTAATATGTTCCTCTATGATTGGTTGTTCAATTTCATCATCTTCTTCAAAATAAGGAAGAAAATCATACTTATCTTCTTGAACACTCCAATCCCAACAATCTTCTTCGTCAAACTCCACGTCGCGACTTATGACGATCTTTCTACTATTTGGATTATAGAGCTTGTACCCCTTGGATCTTGAGTCGTAACCCACAAACACGTACTTCTCACTTTTATCATCAAGCTTTGTCCTCTTTTCGTCTGGAACATGGGTATAGGCAATGCTTCCAAACACTTTGAGGTGAGAGATCCCGGGCTTCCTTCCACTCCATGCTTCTTGTGGTGTCTTCTCATGCACGCTTCTTGTTGGAGAACGATTTGTTAGGTAAACTGCACATGCCACTGCTTCAGCCCAAAACTCCTTCGGCATCTTCTTGCTCTTGAGCATGTTTCGCACCATGTAAAGTATGGTCCAGTTCTTTCTCTCTGCTACTCCATTTTGTTGTGGCGATCTTGGCACTGTCAGTGGGCGACGGATTCCATGGTCTTCACAATATTTGTTGAACTTATTTGAGGTGAACTCTCCTCCTCGATCAGATCTCATGGCCTTGATGGAAAGACCACTTTCTTTCTCCACGAGGGCTTTGAACTTCTTAAAGTTTTCAAACACTTCTGATTTCTCCTTCAAGAAATAAACCCAGGTTTTTCTGGAATAATCATCAATAAAGAGGAGAAAGTACTTATTCTTACCAAATGAATTAGGTTTGATTGGTCCACAGACATCAGTGTGTATGAGCTCTAGCGGCTTTGTTGCTCTTGTTGTTGATTCCTTTGGAAAACTTTTACGAAATTGCTTCCCAATTAGACATCCTTCGCAAAGTTGGTCTGGGTGGTTGATGCTAGGCAAGCCTCTCACCATCTCCTTCTTCGCTAAACGTTCTAGACCGTCGAAGTTGAGGTGCCCAAACCGTAGATGTCATAGCCACGAAGAGTCGGTATAGCAAGCCTTGAGACACTTTGCCACATCATTTTGAATGTTCAAGAGGAACATTCTATTCTTTGACATAGGCACCTTAGCAATCAAGTTATGTCTACAATCTCTTAAGAAAAGACTATGTTCTTTCAAATGGATGTCATAGCCTTTCTCTAATAATTGTCCCAAGCTCAAAATATTATTCTTCATGTTAGGCACATAGTAGACATTGGATATGAATTGATGACTCCCATTCTTCAAACGTATAAGAATTTTACCTTTGCCTTTGACTGGTATCTTTGAGTCGTCTCCAAATGAGACATCGCCAGTTGCCGCTTCATTGATCTCCACGAACATGCTTTTATCGCCGCACATGTGGTTGCTTGTGCCGGTGTCGAGGTACCACTTGTTTCTTTTCTCTTCAAATTTGTTTTGGCACGCGAGTAGCAAAGTTTCTTCTTCTCCGCCTTTTTCTTCTACAAAGTTAGCTTTCTCTTCAACCTTCTTCGAGAATCTACACTCGGATGCATAGTGACCAATCTTGTTGCAATTGAAGCACTTGATTTGTGATTTGTCATACCTCGACCATGAATTTCCTCTTCCACGACCTCTTGTTACTTGTGGATTCCAACTTCTTTCTCCATTATTGAATTTGTTGGAGTGGTTGTTGTAACCACCTCTTCCTTCTCCTCCATGTCCTCGTCCACGTCCACGATCTTGGTCGCGACCTCGTCCTCTTTGGCTCTTGTAATTTGCATAGTTTGCTTACTTTACGTTGAGTTGTAGTAGTTGCTCCGTAGCCTCCTTTTGTTTAATTTTTCTCTTTTGTTTTTCTTCGTATGCTTGTAAGGAGCCCATGAGTTGCTCAATAGTCATGGTCTTTAAATCCTTGTTTTCTTCAATGTTGGTAACAATGAAGTCAAAACTTGGATTTAAAGTTCGAAGTATTTTTTCCATGACCTTCACCTCATCAACATCTTCACCATTTCTTTTAAGTTGATTGACTACGGCCAATACTCGAGAAAAATAATCAGAAATTGACTCGGACTCCTCCATAAACAAACGCTCAAAGTCACCTCTAAGAGTTTGAAGACGAATCTTTTTTACCTGCTCAACTCCTTTGTTGCAATTTTGAAGCTTATCCCATGCTTCTTTGGCCATCGTTGCATTGGATATCTTCTCAAATGTATCTTCATCCACCGATTGATAAATGAGAAAGAGAGCTTTCTTGTCTCTCTTTCTTGACTCCTTCAACGTCTCCTTTACACCTTGGCTTAGCGAGGCTTCATCTTGCTCCTCGAAGCCATTCTCTACGATATCACACACATCTTGAGCTCCTAGTAGCGCCTTCATCTTGATACTCCAATTATCATAGTTGTTCTTTGTGAGCATTGGCATTTGGAAAGGAAAACCTCCATTCGCCATCTTTTGAGGATCTTGAAGCTCTGATACCACTTTGTTGGAAATAAGGCTTTTATGTTTAGGAAAAGTGTTTAGGAATATTGGAGACTTTGAATAGACACTTGATAGGAAGGAGAATTCTTTATGGAGGAGATAACTTTGTATTTTTGCTTGATACAAATGTGTAGGATTACATCTCTATTTATACTATTCTAAGGAGAACTCTAGACACACTAATTCTAAAGAGTTCTCAACTCTAGAGATCCAAAGAGTATTCTAGAGAATATTACAACTATAAGAAATATCTAGACACTCCAAACACTACAAGAATTCTCTAGAAACATGACCCATAATTACTTAAGCCCAAAATAACTAAGTCCAAGGAACCAAATAATTAATTTAGGCCCAAATCAAGTTTATATTTCAACAAAATCTTGAGCAAAGATTTTAAGTTTAAGATCTGATCTTCACTAGATCTCTCAATAAAAAAGTTGGGCAGATCTCTAGCATGAAGAATGAGTTCTTGTACAAGAACCCTTGAGATTTGCATACTGTTAAAAAAACAATTTTTTTGCCCTCTCTCCCTAACAGCAAAACGTGGGAGGAGAACAAACCAAAAAATTGACAGAAGGAGATAAAAAACCAGATGAAGAAGAAGAAAGCAAAATAAAGACCAAAAAACAACAAAAAAAACAGACAAAAAATAGACATACTAGTGAAGGGGGGTTGTGGCGGAGGAAGAAGAAAGAAAGAAAGAAAGAAAGAAAAAGAGGCATGGAGATGAGAAGAGAGGGAAGAAAAAAAAAAGAAAATGGAAGAAAGAAAGATGAGGAAAGACGGAGGAGACGTAAAAATGAGTGAACGAGTGAAACGAGAGAATAAAACTTTGATAATTATATTTAATTTGTTAAATATTTAAAAGTGGGATTCATGTAGGACATATTAAAAATTATCTAAGATCACAAAATGAGATTTACCACTAAAAAAAATGATATAGATTTTGAGAGATTTTCAATCTTACGTAGTGCCGTGGGATCTATCAAAAAGTGGTCTAAGATCTCACTTTGGAATCTACCACTAAAGATGTTCTAATAGCGAGGAGGTTAAATCTGACATGAGAGCAAGGAAGTCAAATCTAAAGTAGGTTGATGTTGACATCGTTGTCAAAGATAGTAAGAGAACACAATGGAGAGGGATTAGAGGATGGTAGAAGGGCTGTGGTAAACACCATGATATTGAGCTTCTAGGACTAGGTTAAGTGGAAGGGCTTTTTGACCTTGCACTAAATATTAACACAAGGTAATTCATTTTAATGGAAGAAAGTCGATTGTAATAAGTGTTAAATATATATAGGAGAGATAAATATAATTTAGTCTAGTATTTTTCTTAAGATTTAGGTTCCCTAAATGAAAATGTGTGCAAAACAAAACAAAGACTAAGTGGCTCTTAATTTAAAACAGGTTAAATTTACAAAATACTTAATTTAAGTTAAAAGATAAATTGATCTTTAATTTTCACTTTACATGTTTTATTCGTAGAATTAGTCGGGGTCATAGTGTTCTACAGTGATGTTCTTGCTAAACCATCATTTGCTTTAAAAAAAATCCATTTTCTTTTACTTCGTGTGGATTGAAGCCGAATTACATAGAACTGGAAAGACAAAGTATGAGAAAAAATAAGTCAACAAATCGTGTTTAAGAGGAAATAAAATAATTAGCACCTATCAACACTATTTGATGAAATAATAATAAGTGCCTAGGAATTTACATCGGATCTCAATGATTAAAAAATTATATTAGGCCCCAAAAGATAAAGTAAAACTAAACTGCTTAAAGCGTATAGCTCGTGAAACCTTTCTTTCAAAATGGTTTTGCTACCTTTTCGTTCTATTACTACGTATAACAAAGTGGCATCTACAGTGAAGAGACTAGGCATTTGAGCTTCCCTACTGTAGTTAATTATAGAAACGTGACCTTGGAGACAAGACCGTACCATAGCGATTCTTATTGTACTCTTCGTCGACTTTTTATTTTTATGGTAAAAATTGAAAACCGTACGAAAAGATTTATAATACTCACAGACTCTTTATCAACTTTCTATTTACTTGTAGCGTTTTGTCAAAAAGGTCCATAAGATGATGTAGTTTTCTTTCTACGCTTCAAAATTCTGAAGAGAAGCCAGCCATTGTTCCATGTAATTCTTCCCAGCTGCATATACATCGAATCAGAATTTCACAAATTAGTATGGATGACTCATTTATAGTTTAATACTCCCATAAACAGAAACTTGCAATTAACATGCATGTTATAAGTTATAACATAAATTTATACTGTGAATGAATGCAAATTAGATGGTTGTCAACACAATCACATATGGAGGAAAAAGAATCTCCACCATTCTTAACACAACAGAATTTCCCAGTTCTTCTGATTTTTACAAATAGCTAATTATAAATTGGGAGATTATACTATTTTAATTACACAATCAACAGGATCAACGCCTTTATGGTTCTAGGACTCATGCAGATTGGAGTATGTAATCGTTGTAATGTTTATAAGTTCAACCTCATCCTTATGTCCTAGGCTTGTGATGACTGAATTTGGAGCATCCATGTTCAGCCAGCCTTAATTAAAGATATGGGAAACAAGAGTTCATTCTACATAAGCAATAATAGTTCTAAGGAAAAAAAAAAGATTGATCTACCAAACATATCTGATTAACATAAAATATTATTTGGATTAATCTCAATGTAATTATATTTCTTCATTATTAAAAACTTTGCTAGGCCAAAGTAATTAATGGTCTGCAACCCTTCCCGGGTCAGAAGATCTTGCGTTCAAGTTTTTTTTTTTTTCCGAATTATCTTGCGCTCAAGTTAGCAACTCAAGAAAAAGTTAAAAGAGAAATTAAAAAGAATAAAAGGGTCTCTAAAGCTATATTGAGGACCACACATGCTAACCCAAATTAAGAAGTTAATTCAGTGCATAACTTTTTCTCTATCATAAATGCAACCTTCTAAAATTTATTGTCAGAGTAAAATTTTCAACCAAGACCTTTATTTTGATAAAATTGGAATTATGTAGGAGAAGGAAAAAACAAAATAAGGAGGCAGAGGTTCAGGGATCCTGCTAGTACGTAAAAGAGAAAGAAAGGGACAACAAAGAAAAAGAAAATTAACTTGAAAAAGCAACCCAAACTTGTGGAAATCGGAGAGGCAAACCAAAAATAGAAAATAGAAAAAAAAAAAAAAAAACCATATCATGCCTATCCCACAATCAACCAATCATTCAATTAATAAATCCTTCGAGTACGATCATCAATTGAAAAATGGGAACATTCTACCTTGAGCATTTGGATTTAGGGAAACAGAAGCCTTAAAACCACTGCACTTACATGTTACCAAGCATCAATATAACATAAAATAAAAGTCCAAGGTATCAAACAAAAATCACAAATCCAATACCTAAACTAAAATGAATATGACCCACTTTCTTCACCACTCATCAGAAAAGAACCAATCAACAACAACTCCAAACCAGTTCATAATCACAAGGATGTGATGCTCAACATAATCTACATTCTACAGCACACACAGGGTAAAGAAGCCAATCATCCTATAATAAAACACGAAAAGAAAAACATTAATTATATTGCTAAATGCGAGTGCACACTAAGGAGATACAATTCAATTGGTTGAATAAGATGTGTAAGTATAATAAATTTTTAATACCGTGCTTAATTCTTACCAAAAAAAGAGTGGTGTGTACATAAAACTTACCTGAAGAAAATTCATTGGAGAGGTTCTTGATGACACCCAAAAGCGCCTTGTTTGATGCCTCCTCCACCACCTTGCAGCAGCTAGGTTTATAGCAAGGAACCAGCACTGCAAAACCATCATCACCATTGCTCCGAAAATCAGAGGCTAGAGGCTCCAACCACCCAATGGACCAATCTGAGTCATCAGATTCAGAACCAGACAAGCAACAATCACAGTTACAATCATTATCACATGGTACCAACACAACATCATCATCGTACTCTCTATCCACTCTTCTCTCTTCCTTGTTCCTTCCAACTTTCCTATGTGGTGGGCCCATCTTTGTCTCCTTAGCAAGACCCCATTCAGAAGATTGTTTGGAATTCAAAGCAGAGGCTTTGGAAGAAACGGGCTTTTTCTCCTTTCCTCTCCCTCCCCACATTGACCATGCCAAACGGGTCAAAGAGATAGACATGCTTCCAACTCCAACACCAATTCAAAGTCTTTTAGGAAGCCAAAGATTTTGTGAAGATAAAGGGAAGTCGCTGAATTTTTTTGTTTATATCATAAATATTTTCCACTAGAGATATTTTTGTTCGAGTAAGTCATCGAATTAAGGCCAAATATAGAACACCAACAAGAGTCGAAATGGCGAGTGGTTCCTGCCAGTGCAGTGACACCACTACATTAGGAAAATGATTAATTCAAAAATCAAAAAGGAAAAGAGATCAATTCAACCCAACAAAACAAAACAAACCCTGTTACTACAGAAAATAAGAAAGAATTAATTAAATCAAGTCTTTGAGAAAGGAAAAACAAGATTCAACAAGTGCAGTAAAAAAAAATGAAATGTCTTTCCTCAAATATCAAAATCGATTCAATTCCAAAAGGTACAAGTTAATCAATTGTGCTTAAGTCTAGATTAAAATCACTGGTCTATTTTCCAAAATTGAAATATATGAAGAAAAAAAACTTATATTTTTGCAGAATTCACTAAAACAATTTCATCAATACAGCAAAAAAATATTCTCTTCAGGGTTCAGGCATATGACGTTTTCATAAGACGCTAAAAAATGCACAAGAAAGTTTATTATTAGAACACCAAACCAATAAATTTTATCTTTATTTTTCTGCAAAAGCCAGAAATAAAACCGTAAAGGACTGAATCAATTCAAAGCCAATATAGCAAGTAGAAAATTTCAGTAAAGACTTTTGAAGTTAAAACCGAATCATGTGATCAATGAATCGATTTGTGTTCTCCTAGTGCCACCGGAATACGTAAAAAATTTGCTGGAAAATCGAAAAATAATGAAAGGAGGGATCGAAGCAGAGTTTTCTCCGGTTAAAGGGAGAAGGATAAAAAGGAGATTAAAATGTAAGATTGACTCAGTGAGTTGAATTTGAAACCCTAACTCGGTACTCACTAACTATCACTCCATGGTCGTCTTCCTCAGTTGCGCTGAAGAAAACCGAGTCAAAACTCGAAACTCAGGTTTAATCTCTTCTGAATTTAAAGAACTATTTTCCTTTCCTTTTTTGCACTCTTCATCATGTAACATCCAACGGTTAAGGTTGTGCCCAATCATGTGGTGCAAGTGCGGTCCAACTTGTCCACACGTGAGAACTAGTCAGCCTCCAGATTTGAGAATTTATATACATAATTTTTTTTAAAAAAAGTTAGCAATAATAACAATAATCTTTATATTAATAAAAGTAACAAAGTCTTTGAGCGGAAAAAATTTAAATAATTTATTTTTAAATATTTTTTTATAATTATAAATTAATTATTATCGGATAATCATGATAAGTATTGGAAAAGTAAAAAAGTATTTGAGAAATCCTTATATATTTGAGAGAAAAAATAGATAAATTTATTTCTATATAATTTTTTACAATTATAATAAATTAATTATTATCAAGTAATTATGATAAGTATTTAAAATTTTGAATCGTTAGATTAATTATTATATATATATATATATATATATATATATATATATATATATATATATATATATATATATATATATATATATTTTTTACAGAGATCATTCTATAATTTTAAATTTATTAAAAAAATAATCTGTAATGATAAATATTTAAAATTTTGATTAACTAGATTATTTATTATTAATCTAATTTAAAATTCTAAACAATTAGTTACATATTTTGTTATATCTTTTAATTTATTTATTTATTTGAATAAAATATGTTTTTAGTTCATTAATTATTTAAGATTTTTTTTAGTCCCTCAACTACATGACTAGTCTATAAAGATAAATATTTGAAATTTCAAATAACTAGATTAATTATTATCGATCTGATTTGAAATTTTGAAATTCTAAATAGTTAGTTACAAATTTTGTTATATCTTTTAATGTATTTATTTGGATAAAATATATTTTTATTCTCTCAATTATCCAAGATTTTTATTTTTAGTCACTCAACTAGTTATTGACTAGTTTTGATTCTTGAACTATTTTTGCGTTTGATTTTTGGTTCCAATATAACATATTTTTACAATTTTTAACCACCAAAAATTATATCGTGAACATTTAAAATGTGGTGGTGAATCATGATCTGACAGTTAAAAACCCCCCAAGAATTACTTTGCTTCAACTTCAAACAACTCAGTTTAAAGTCCAACCCAGAACCATATTATTTTAGTTCATCAAACAAAACCAGACAAGCATCGTAATAAAACCCAATATATGAATAAAGAAAAGAAAATTAATTTGTAAAAAACGAAGAAAGAAGAGAAAAAATAAACAACACAACAACAAAGACAAAGAGAAAGTTGTTCTTCACATTCTCACATTCCATTAATCAGATCCAAACATTTCAAATTCCTAGATTTATTTTCCCTTTCAATTTGCAATCCATCTACACTCCAATTTCTGATTCATGATTTTAATTTCGTATATCTAGAGATCAAATGGTGTGCAACAAAGGGATGAATCAATCAACGTTGGTGGTGTTGGCATCGGACGCATCGTATTTAGGTGTGCTTGACTTGGAGCAATTATGGGATGGGTGACTTTCTGAGAAGTTCCCTGAGAAGCGTGTGAGTGAGAACAGAACACACTGAAAAGTCTTGTGTTGGTTTATGAGGTCAGTCAATGATTTCGAAAGTAGTCAGGTGTTACAAGAGGTATAAGAGAAGGCATCTCTCTAGTACGGTGTGGTTCGAGGACGAGCCAAGCGAAAGGTAGTGGACATGTAACATCCCGGACATTAACGAGGGTAGGAAGTGATCACTGGTGCTCAAGAGATGTGGCACAAACAAGGAGCGGCTCCTGACAAGCTTCCAGCAAAAGGGATACATGAACAAATTGAATGCACACTATAATTAGAGGGGTCTAAAGGTTGTGCATGTATGAGAATGTACAGTTAAGGGTGACTTAAAGGAATTCATTGGTACTACCTATACCAACAATGTGCATATACTTTTTCGTAGCCCATCACTTAAGAACTTCATAGTTAAGTGTGTTTGGCATAGAACAATTGAGGATTAGGTGACCTTTTGAGAAATTCCTCGAGAAATGTGTGAGTAAGAACAAAGTATACTAAAAATTCTTTGCTAGTTTATGAGGACAATCAACAATTCCAAAAGCAATCATGCGTTACAATAGTATCCTAGACATTTATATTTCTTTTGCTCAATAGTCAGGAGGTTATGAGAGAGTACAATTTGAAAAGAAGAACATGTATAACCAAATTGACAAACAAAGTACAGAACAAGGGTGTGATGTTGAGGTTGATTTATAATACTTATAGTAATTATGATTGAATGATCCATTGATGTTTATAAGTCACACAGAGGATGAGAAGGGAAGGTCACAACACTTGTTCTGGTGTGATGGTACAAGTTAATTAGATTCTAAGCTGTTTGGAAATATGTTGGCTTTCGATGCGACTTACAAAAAATATAAAGGTTCAATAGTTATTTTTTTTGTGTCAACAACCATGATAATACTATTAGGTTTGCTACTACATTTGTTTCAAGTGAGACTGATGAGATATATATTCAGCTCCTTGAGCAACTTTTGGAGGTCATGAAAGGAAAGGTGCCCAATTTATTGTAACTGATGGAGACTTGACAATGAGAAATGCCATAAATAAAGTGTTTCCAACTGTTGACCATCGACTTTGTGCGTGGCATTTGAGTCTAAATGCATGAACTAACATTCCCAATCCAACTTTTTGTTGGAAAATTTGCAACTTAGATATTGGGTGACTATGACATTGGACACTTCAAACAGAAGTGATAATGCAATACTTTCAAATTTTGGGTCGGAGGAGAATATTTGGGTGAAAGACATATAATAAAAGGAATATGTGGGCAATAGCTTATATTCATGGAAGTCTTTTTACTGGTTTTTGGACAACATCTTAGTGTGAGGCATTGCATGCACTTATTACTATGTTTGTCGGTTCAAGGTACAACTTAACTGAATTATGTCAACATGACCAACATTTTATGAATTGCATTTGTTATGAGGCAATGGGGGCTGATTTCACATCTTGGTATGGAAACCATACTCCATGAACAAGGTTTATTGGACTTGAGATGTCAACTGCCAAATTTTACACCAAAGAGATATTTGCATTATTTATGTAAGTGTTGTGTATGGCTTCCATGTTTAGAGTTGTTGATTGTAGACAAAATTTAGGGTACTTCATTTATAAAGTTGTCAAATATAAAGTAGAATGCAAGGACTGGCATGTGTCACATTATCCATCAAGTGGTCAACTTATATTTTCTTGCCTAAGAATGCAATCATATGGAATTCCATGTGGTCATCAAATTGATGTGTTAGTTTCTTTGAACATTGAGAAATTGCCACCATCTCTTCTCCTATATAGATGGAATACGGTTGCAAAGGACAAGTACAAAGGGTGAAACATTGATGCATCAAATTTTTGGGACACACATTTTGTTGGAAGATATGTATGGTTGGTTGAGTCATGCAAAGAAATGTGCAACTTGGGTTCACAAAGTGCTGAAGATTTTAACTATGTCAAGAAAAAAGTGGGTGAAAATGTTCAATATTCAAAAATTAAAAACTCATATGGATACAAATATCCTCAATGAAGCTTGCAATATGACTTTGGGAAATCCAACAACTTCAAGACATAAGGGAGGTTGCAGTAGCAATCCAAAGGACGATTTGGCTCTAAGATCAAAGCAAACAATAAGGTGTGGTGTTGTTAGCGTACTGGGTCACAACAAATTAAATTGCCCTTTGGCAATAAACTATCATAGTGCATTGGACAATGTTAATGGTCAACCAATGGCAATCGAAGAGAAAGACATTTTTTCAAACAACAATGACCTAACATGTCATTGATCGACATGGTTACTCTAAAGAATGTCTTATGCTTTCAAATTTCTGATTTTTTAATAATTATTATCAAAAATTGGTGTGAAATATATTTAACAAATGTTTGATATTTTTGCCAAGGTAGTCGTAGTGGTTATTTGTATAAATGAAGTTGAAGAAGCTTATGACGTAATGAACTCAATATTTATTGTTATTTTTTATCAATATTCTTTTCATTTTCTAATCCCCATACTTGACATCAGACGAAAAATTGTGCATCCTCCAAAATATGTCCATAGGAAAGAACACAACACAACAAAACAAGAAGAAACTCACGAAAGTCCATCTTGAATCGAATGGTGAGTATAATGGTTGCACTAAATGTCAGTATATGGTGGAGATATACCAATGAGAGGAAGAGAGATGCAAATGCTAAGCCTAGTTTTCTCATGATTGAAAGAAACATCACTACAAAAGCCAATGATCTAACAAGTGCCACAAAATGTGTGGCAGTGAAGAAGAGAAACACGAGAGTGTCGTTGTTTTGATCAGTGCCACTGCCACCCTGTTGGGATGGTGTAAGCCACAACAAACACGACCATGGCAACAAGGACAACCACGATGGAACATAAGTACTAAGTTGTTTCCTTTATCCACACTTTTGCTTCTTTGTGCATTTCTAAATGCTCAATTTCCCAAACATCCTTAGTTGTTAGCAAGCCCGTCCAAGGCCAGCCCTGGGCATAGTCCAGGGGTGTGACCGCTCAAGGCCCATAATATATATGTATATAAGTTGAAGTAGGTTTGATTCTTATAAACAAGATTTTGGGTTTGAGCATTACTTGAAAAAAACATGGTTAAAAGAAAAGACTTTATTAAAGATGGTTAACCTTTTTTTTGTGGAAATCTTCAATAAAATTAGTAAATATTTCACACAAATAATATAATTTTGCCTAGGGTTCCTCAAATGTCAAGAGCAACCTTGAGCCTGTCTTTGTCACAATGCATAAGGTAGTGAGGAAGAACCATGTTTCTCATGCACTTCATATTCATGCACAACCAATTGAATTAGTAATTAATTTCTTAATTCCTTGAGTGTTGAATAACATGCATAAAAAGATAAAGGTAATTTATAGTGAGCGATGGATATATAGGGTGTTTACATGAATGTTGAAAAATTAATTTTGTAAATCAAGCATTCTACTCAAATTATGTTATTATCTTATATACTATTAATATGTGTAAAATGTTAGATCAATTAATTAACTAATACTACCTCTGGTCTTATATATAAGCAACAAATGATATTTTTCTTTGGTCCTAATTATAAGCAATAATGACCAATTTTCAAATCTATTCAGAATTAAATGTCTTTTATGCCCTTAATTTATTGCTAATTTTATTTACTAGACATTCACTCATTAGACTATAAGTTTTAACATTAAATGAGACCATCACTTACAATATTTAAACTTAAGGCTAAATTGCAAAATTGGTCCCCACTTTATCTCTAATTTCGGATTTGGTCCCCCTATAATGTAATTCACAAATTTGGTCCCTCAGTTTTATAAATACCTACAAAATTGGTCCTAGAAGCCCAATTTGGACGTTGACCGTTAACTTCAGACGTTAACTGCCACATGTCAATGTCATGTGTCAATGTCTGAGTGGTTCCTTGTAAAGTCTTCATTTTTTGTAGGTAAAATTGCACTTTTGGTCCTCCAGATTCACTCCAATTTTGATTTTGGTCCCTGTCATACCCTAATTTCGTCTGGGAACCATTGTTTGATGGCATGCAACCTTTGCTTGACCGCTTCGAGGTACTTGGCACCCATTGTTTCACAATACGTAAAGTTCCATAACGTGCCAGAAGTCAAAAGAGAGCATTGTTGCACGATCCGTGAAGTTCCGTAACATGCCGAAAATCAAAAGGAAGCATTGTTACGCAATCCGTGAGGTTCAGTAACAATCCGAAAGCCAAAAAAAGGATGATTACGTAATCCGTAAGGTTCCATAACATTACGGAAGGAAAACAAGTATTGTTACGGAATTCGTAAATTTCCGTAACGTTACGAAAAAAGAATCAGCAAAAAAAGGTAGGGGTGTATTTAGTAAACAGGGGCGGTGCAAATAGCAACCAGGCCCACTTGGGCCTTCCAGGATGTTCCTCTAGAAGGCGGTGCCTTCTGGAGGAAGCAACCTAGCTCGTCTAGGCAAGCTAGGTGGCAAGCTCCTCCCTCATTTTCCTATAAATAGGGGGAGGAAGGAAGAAGAAAAATGTTCAGCCCTCCTAGTATCTTAGGATCACTTGAAATTAGTGAAAAAATCGTTTCCATGAAGAAAATTCAAGCTAAGGCGCTTCTGTAACGCGTCCGAAACGTTTCCGTGGGTGATTCCGTGAAGATTTTCCGCCATCTTTCGTTCGTTCTTCGTCGTTCTTTGGTCTTCAACCGGTAAGTTCCCGAAATCGAACTTTTTAATTCATTCTATGTACCCTTGGTGGTCCCCACTTGTTTCGCGTACTTTTATTTCCATTTCATTTACTTTTCGTACCCCTTTTGACGTGCTTTAGTCATTTATTTAAGTCATTTTCTCGCCTAATCAAAAAATAAAATAAATTTCCACCGATCATTTGAATTGTAATATCTGTTAATTTCTGTTAAAATGAAATCCAGCCGTTCGGTTGTGCCGTAACCACGTTGGAAACCAAAAAAGAGGTAAAGTAATAATATAATAATAAAAAATATCTTTTAGTAAAATAAAACAAAAAAATCAATCGAACGTTTCTCTTTGGGATTCTTCTTTCTTAATTGAATTGACTAATAACTAAAGTGAAACTAAGGCTAAAATCAACTCACAAAATCAAGCTTTGTCCGCAAAAATCACTGAAAAAACGTTTTAAGGTCCAACGCCTCAACTTTTCTCACCAAGTAAAAATGGATCATTTTAAGGTCCAACGCCTTAAATGATCCCCTTCCAAGTAAAAAGAATAACTTGATTCGCCCCTTTTGAAAGAACTACGTAGGTCTGATTTCTTTATCGCAATTGAGGAATACGTAGGAGCAAGGGAAACACCCTTGTCGACCACCAAAAGATAAAAAATACAAAAAAGGCATAAAAAGACATAAAAAACGTAAAAGGGAAATAAAACAAATTGAAGTCATATTTGCACACTTGATTAAAGGTTGTCATCCCTTGTGACAGACGCGTGGGGTGCTAATACCTTCCCCGTGCATAAATACAACTCCCGAACCTTTCACACTTAAAGTTCATAGACCACGTCTTTTTCGGTTTTTCTGACATTTTCCTCGAATAAACATTGGTGGCGACTCCACGCATTTTCCTTTCTTGGAAGACTCACCCGTGAGCCCTCGCGTCGCCCTCCCACCGAAGGGTAGGTTGCGACAATCCCCCTATTATTTAATTCACACATTTGGTCCCCCAGTTTTATAAATGCCTTTATAAATTGTTCCTACAAAATTGGTCTTTTGAATGGTTTAGCCACTGGTGCTAGAGACATGGTAGGTCTTGATAAATCTCGTACTTCTTTTTCATCGCAAGTTTTTCACTCACTTGGAACCCAAAGAAAAATCATTATTTGTCTCTCTCCCACTTCCAGGGTTGTTCAACTTGGGAAAGTGGTGCATGAATCCCAACCTGGGTCTGAAATTTTCAGATCTCTTACTTTAACAGGTTCTGTAATAATCCCCTCTTTTTTTCTTTTTTTGCTCCCCCATGCGGTATTATGTGTATACGACTGCTTAAGTAGCCTATGTATGACAATGGTATTTTTGTTTGAATTTTGAAATACAACTTCTCCAGTAATGAAATTTGGTTGAATTTATAAAGGGATTTATAAAACTGGGGGACCAAATGTGTGAATTAAATTATAAGGGGACCAAAATCGAAATTAGAGTAAAACTGGGGGTCCAAAAGTGCAATTTTACCTACAAAAAATGAAGCCTTTACAAGGAACCACTCAGACGTTGGCACGTGGCAGTCAACGTCTGAGGTTAACGGTCAACGTCCAAATCGGGCTTCTAGGACCAATTTTGTAGGGATTTATAAAACTGAGGGACCAAATTTGTGAATTAAATTATAGGGGGGCCAAATCCGAAATTGGAGATAAACTGGGAGACCAAAAGTGCAATTTTGCCTAAACTTAAGGACACTTTTGGAATAAAATTTAAATTTAAGGTAATATTACATGTGACCACCACTTTTCTTGGTCTTGATGATTTGTACTACGTTGCTTATATATAGGACCAAAGATAGTATATTTTATGAAATAATGTAAATTATGAAATATCTAATTTTGGTCAAATAAAATTATCCATTTTGTATCTCTTTGTTTTTTTAATTTTCTTCTTAATTAAATAACTATGCTAACTTTTAAAAATAAATTATTTATTAGTTGTGGAAGCAAAGCTTTCCAAGTTTATTTTGATGATGCCAAAGACTCAAGTCAAGAATCAAGAGTCAAACAAGTTTCAAGAATCAAAGAGTCGTTCAATCAAGAATCAAGATTCAAGTGAAGATCCAAGAGAAGACTCAAGATATGCAAGAACTTCAAGAAAAGCATCAAGATAAGCATAAAAATATTTTTTCAAAAGAAAAGATTGAATAGCACAATTTGTCCAAAAGAATTTTTCAAAGAAAAATCTTTTACCAAAGTTTTTACTCTCTGGTAATCGATTCCAGAAGGCAGTAATCGATTACCAGAAGCCCAAATAGTTTTATAACTGTTTTACAAAGTAGTAATCGATTACCATGAGCATGTAATCGATTACCAATGTTTTTAAACATTGGATTTCAAATTTCAAAAATCACAACTTGTGATAAAACATTTTCAAACTTGTGTAATCGATTACACAATATTTGTAATCGATTACCAGTGTTTCTAAACGTTTTGATTTTTAAATTTAAACATGAAGAGCCACATCTGTTGGTGTGTAATCAATTACACTATGATGGTAATTGATTACCAGTGACTTGTTTTGAAAAATAAATTACCAAAAGTCATAATTCTTAAAGTGACTAGTTTCTGAAGATTTTTTAAGAGTCTCAACTTTTAAAGTGACTAGTTTTCAAAAAGAGTCACAACTTTTAAAGTGACTAGTTTTCAAAAGAGTCACAACTTTTAAAGTGACTAGTTTTAAAGAAATTGTCAAGAGTCACAAACTTTAACTTGAGTCATCAAATGACTATAAATATGTGACCATGACACGAATTTCAAAAACAGATTCCTTTCATTCAAAAAGAGAGAACTTTCTTACTCATTTCTCAACATCTTTCTAAGAGTTTTTTGTTCAATACTTTCTTTGTCAAGAAAAGTTCATTGGTCAAAAAACTTGTGCTATTCTTTTGATTCATTCCTTCTCCCTCTTGCCAAAAGAATTCAAAGAACTAACCGTTTGACAATTTTTTTTATTCTTTCCTTCTCCCTCTTGCCAAAAGAATTCAAAGAACTAACCGTTTGAGAATTCTTTTGATTCCCCAAACAAAGAATTTAAAGAACTAACCGTTTGAAAATTCTTTGCCCAAACACTGAATTCAAAGAACTAATTATCTGAGAATTTTGTGTGAGAAGCAGGTAGCTTCTAGGTTGTAATAGTGAACACAAGGGAGGGTACATCCTTTGTGGTTCACTTCAAGTAGAGGGTATATTTACTTGGTTGTTCAAAGTGAACAAGGGAGAGTACATCCTTTATGGCTCTTTGCTTGTAAAGGATTTTACAAGGTTATTAGAAATCTCAAGAACCGTGGGTTGTTTGGGGACTAGATGTAGGCATGGGTTGTGGCCAAACCAGTATAAATCTTGTGTTTGCTTTCTTCTTCCCTACCGTCTTTACTTTTCTGCTGTGCACTTTTTATTTCCGTTTTACTTTTGTCTAAGTTATTATTTCTATTCTTTACTTTCTCATAACTTAGTAGTAAAGCCTAATTGAATCTAGTGACATTAAGAAGCATAATTTTTAATTAGTCAAGACATGTTTATAATTAATTCAACCCCCTCTTAATTATTCTGAGGCCACTTGATCCAACATTAGTATCTATATATGTATATAATACACATTTTCAATTTGATTTTTATGAAAAACTAATTTAATTTTTATATGTTTATTTATTTTCAATTTAGTTATACAACTATATTGTGACAGTTATAGTATTATTTGTTAAAATTTTAACTTAATAAAATATAAAAAAATAAATTAATATTATTTTCAAATATAAAATATAATACTTCTGATTTCTATACATGATAATTATTTTTTATTCAAATTTTTATTAAATTTTCATCACCAAAATAATTGTTATCATTATAAACAAATGTCATTTTTTATCATTATGCTAATAATTTATAATTTATATGTAGTGTACACACACACACACACACACACACACACACACACATATATATATTACTTATTAATTTACTAATTAATAGAAAGCTTTTTAATTGAAAGTTGAAATCACAATTTCAAACCCTCATTTGCATACTCGCTCGCACCCTTTACATCACACATAGGGGTATTTAGGAGTACGGGTTACCAGTGAATCCAGATTGACCAAAATTGATCCGAACAGTTTGGGTTGGATCATTTATGTATTTGAGTTAAAACCAAATCGAACCGATCAAAACTGTTCATGTACGGGTTGGGTCACGAGTTTAGATTTATAAATTTGATCAAAATCGAACCAAACAGATCAAAATTTTGAGTTTTTTAGTTTAACTTTAAATACTGTTAATATTGGGACTCCCGTTGACTCCTTGTCAAGTGTACCGAGTTGTATGAATAATATTGAAACAGTAAGAAGTATCGAATTCCACAGGGACTATATTTGTACTCAGAGTTATATATATCCAATGATTAAGTAGTTAGTGACTCAAATTAAATCTTGTTCATTGATTAACTACAAATATAACTAAGTGAATTTACTACTAAGCAAGGAACATGAAAGGTTAAGAAAACAAACACTTGAATATTATGAGATGATGTTGTGATGAGTTATGGAACGTGTTGGGGGCTCTGCTTGCCAGAATTACTCTTGATGTGATCTTAATAGATTTTTCACTTTTTAACTTGAATATGATTATTACCCGCACCTTCTAACATACTCTAACCATGATCCCTCAAGTGAGAGAGGCTAAATTATCTAATATCGTTCCTAATCCCTTAAGAGTTATATTAAATAATTTGCATTATGAGCAAAGATGCATACATAGGCTAAACAATTTCACTCTATCCCTAGACATGGATTACCTATATATTCTTCTTCAGTTCTCAACATATAAATATTTATCAATGTCTAAATCCTAAAACAATTCATGAAAATGGATGATCAGACCAAAGACATGTGAATGAGCAGAGAGATGAACAATAATATCAATATCACATTAATAGATAGTTTAAAATCATTACATCAAAGAGAGTTTGGTTTGCAGAGCTCTCAACAATGGGTGGTTTTAGTCTCTTATTGTCACGAGAGATTTACAAATATAAAAGTGGGATGAAAAGAAAGAAAATGGAAGAGAAATGGATTGAAACATATCAGAAAGAAAATGCACTGCCTTCTTTGCTTCTTTGTTCCTCTGTTTCTTCTATGGTTACATCGTGCTTAGGAAATCAAATGTTTTCTTTCTTTTTATATGCTTCACCAACTGATGGATCAATAAGAACTTTCCTATGCACTTAGCGCGACATTCGCGCTGAGTGCACATGTCCAGTTGCATCAAGTGGCCATTGGCTAAGCTGCAGAATGCGCGCTTAACACTCTTACACATGACATCTGTCTTCCAATGTGGCTTCTTGCACTAAGCAACTTTCTTAGGCTGAGCGATTTTGACTCGCTGAGCGAGGAGGTCACGTTAAGTGCAACACTTCAATTCTTCAATCCTCTTCCATGTCTGTGCTACAACTATACACAAAATTCAACCAAAATTACTATAAAATCATTAACTTAAGCATCTACTGGAAGAAGCTAAGCTCTAATTGTTTTAACACAAAATAGACAACAAAAGAGAAGAGAATGAGATAATTTCTATGCGATTCCAATATACAAATGACATATGCATAGCACTTATCAACTCCAAGTGTTTGAATTGCAAGTGTTGAGACTACTAGTATTGGAACTTCTTAAGGTATTAAATTTGGATATGTTGTTATTTGTTTTACCTTTTTTCATATTTATTTTCCTATCATGTTTATAATATTAATGAATTATGTTTTGTTCATTTGTTTCAGCAAATCTAGTTGTAGTAAATCTGGTTGTAGAAAAGCTTATTGTAAAAAATTAATTTGTAGAAAATAGTTATGATTCAGACTATTATAATAAATCTCGTTAAAGAATATTTTGTTTTAATTTGTATTAGTCTATTTTAGAATATTACGTTGATGGTATTAAATGAATCAAGTTTACTACTTTCAGATATTTGACAATATTGTGTTAATTGTATTAAATATTTGGATGAATCATGATATAAAATAGTAATTCTAAGAAGAAGAAAAAATTTAAATGGATAATCCGTTGGTCTGAACCGAACAAAATCTTTTATGAATGGGTTGGGGTGGGTTTAAAAAAATTGTGAAAATCAAAGCGAACCAAACTAATCAAATTTGATTGGGTTGAGTCCTAAATTTGGTCAAAACTGGCCCGAACCAACCCGCGAACACCCCTAATCCCATGCTGCAACCTATGCTTGGCTGTAGTTAATCGACCATAGGTACGTTTCCTCATCTTCTTCTCCCACCCGCCTTCTCTCTCTATTGTATGTGCAATTTTTAATTGAAGCTAGTTCATATGCTTCTTCACTTTCAATTCACGATTCGAATGAATGATTGGCAGTGTCAAATAACGTTTATTTATTTTATCGTATAATGTCTGCCATGTAAGATATATACATACTGATCTAAACATGCAAATGAATTTAAATGCCATATTCACGTCAAACAACGGAAGCTAAAAAAAAGAGCACAAGCGTACCTCTAGTCATTGCAGATCAAACATGAAGCGGCACAAGCACGAATCCAAAGGCAGCTTTGTTTTTCCAAAACCTTACTCACTCTAAATAGATGGTGTATTTTTCTGAATAGAGAAGTAGGCTTGGTGATACAAAACTGAGAGCACCCCATTCTATTTATAGAATCTACCCATCACAAAGCTCAACCAATTTGTATCAGAACGTGGGTTTGCGGATAGGGACGTGAGTTTGTTACTGAACGTGGCAGAGATAAGGGTTGAATGTGGGAGGAAAATGGGCCAGATTTAGAAAACAAATTCCCAAAAAAACTGCAACGGGAAAAAATAATGGAAGGAGAACATGGACCCATCCAAAAATTCCATCATTCTCCCACTTGGTCCATTTAACCCAACATCAACCATAACAAGAAACATAATATATGAGTCATGGTGATAGGTCCTCTGATGATGAGTAATATCTTCCATGTACAACAATATATCAAGTCTCTCAACACTAGCTCTCAACTTAATGAATAGACCATATGTTTATTCTAGATCTAAATCGAATGATTTTTCTCGAAATAAATAAATATGTGCACAAATCAATATGAGAAAATATCTAACTGAATAAGAGTTTCATTGAAAATAACGAATGTACGTACAATGAAATTACATCATGGAACCAAGTCTCATTCCTACTACATGATCCTTAAAATTCTTTAGTGGCATGCCTTTAGTTAAAGGATCAGGAATCATCAATTCAGTGCCGACGTGTTCAATGACCACTTTCTTCTCTTTAACACGTTCTCTTATGGGTAAGTACTTGATGTTGATGTGCTTACTTCGACTTTCACTTTTGTTGTTGTTAGCCATAAACATCACAGCAAAGTTGTCACAGTACAACATTAATGGCCTGGAAATAGAGTCCATAACTCTAAGGCCAGACATGAAACTCTTTAATCATACACCATGCGAGGTAGCCTCAAAACAAGAAACAAACTCAGCCTTCATAATGGAAGTAGCAGTTAAGGTTTGCTTGGCAATTCTCCAAGATATAGCTCCACCAGTTAACATAAAAATATAACCAGATGTTGATCTTCGTGAATCAACGCAACCAGCAAAGTCTGAATCGGAGTAGCCAATCACTTCCAGACAATCAGTCCGTCTGTACATGAGCATGTAATCCTTTGTCCCTTGAAGATATCTCATCACTTTCTTTGCAGCTTTCCAGTGGTCAATACCTGGATTACTCTTATATCTTCCCAAAACTCCAACAGCATATGCAATGTCAGGTCTAGTGTAAATTTGAGCATAAATAAGGCTTCCAACAGCTGAAGCATATGGAGTATTCTTCATGTGTTCCCGCTCAAAATCATTTTTCGGGCACTGACTCAAAGCGAGTTTGTCACCCTTCACAATGGGAGCTATACTTGGTGAACAATCTTTCATGTTAAATATCTCTAAAACTTTGTTAATATAAGTCTCTTGAGACAAACCCAAAATGCCTCGAGATTTTTCCCTATGGATCTTAATGCCAATGACATAAGATGTCTCTCCCATATCCTTCATATCAAAGTTCTTCGAGAGAAATTGTTTCACCTCATATAGCAAACCCTTATCATTAGTTGCAAGTAAAATGTCATCCACATATAACACAAGAAAGCAAATCTTACTCCCACTGGCCTTTTGGTGTATACATTGATCCATGATGTTCTCTTCAAAGCCAAATGAAGTGATGACATCATGAAACTTCAGATACCATTGGCGGGAGGCTTGTTTCAAGCCATAGATTGATTTATTAAGCTTGCAAACTAAGTGCTCACCTTTAGTAGAGGAGAATCCTTCAGGCTGTTTCATGTAAACCTCTTCCTCTAGATAACCATTAAGGAATATCGTTTTCACATCCATTTGATGTAACTCAAAGTCAAAATGAGCTACTAATGCCATAATTATTCGGAAGGAATCTTTTTTAGATACAGGAAAAAAAGTATCTGCGTAATCAATTCCTTCTCTTTGAGTGAATCCTTTGGCAACAAGTCTTACCTTATGTCTCTCAATGTTGCCTTGTGAGTCTTTCTTGGTTTTAAAAACCCATCTACATCCAATGACTTTTACACCACTAGGCAACTGTACAAGATCCCAGACTTGGTTAAATGCCATAGAATCCATCTCATCTTTCATGGCATTGTGCCACAAGTTTGATTCTTTAGAACTCATGGCCTGTGAAAACGTTTTAGGATCATTTGAAACTCCACTATTGTAGTCTAATTCTTGCATATACACTACATAATCACTAGGAATTGCTAACCTTTTGACTTTAGTAGATCTTCTTAATGTTACCTCATCACTTTCTTAAGGAACTTGTTGCTCAACTAGTTGTTCAATAAGTTGTTCAATATTATCTTGATATTCCTCATCAATAACTTGATATGTATGATTGTTTCCAATAATTTGTGGATTTTCAATCATTGGCTGTCTAACACCTGTTTGTACTTGAGGGGTGTGAATGACAATCAATCTATCACTTGAGCTAGAGGGTTGAGCTTCATAGTGATCCTTTTCAAAAGCAATGTCCTGAAATTGATCACTCCCACTAATCAAGTCATTCTCAAGAAATTTTGTGTTTCTTGATTCCATAATCCTTGTGCTATGTGATGGACAATAGAATCTATACTCTTTGGACTTTTCAGCATATCCAATGAAATATCCACTAATAGTCCTTGGGTCTAGTTTTTTCTCTTGTGGGTTATAAACTCTCACTTCAGATGGGCATCACCAAATGCGTATATGTCACAAACTCAGTTTCCAACCTTTGAATAACTCGAAAGGTGTCTTTAAGACAGCCTTGGTTGGAACTCAGTTTAATATATACACAGTTGTCTTTAATGCTTCAATCCACAAGATTTGAGGAAGTTTTCTATTACTTCTCATACTTCTTACCATGTCCCTTAAAGTTCGGTTTCTTCTTTCTATCACACCATTCTGATCCGGAGAACCAGGCATAGTGTACTGGGCGACAATCCCATGTTCCTGAAGAAACTTCGCAAATAGACCAGGTGCTTGTCCATTCTCCATGTATCTATCATAGTACTCTCCACCTTGATCAGATCTCACAATCTTAATTTGCTTTCCACATTGTTTCTCGACTTCAGCCTTAAAATTTTTAAAGGCATCCAAAGCTTCATCCTTAGTACGAAGTAAGTAGAGATACATATATCGTGAATAATCATCTATAAAGGTGATAAAGTATTTCAGACTACTTGCATCCATATCTGGACAAAAAATATCTATATGTATAATTTCTAATAAGTTTGAGCTCCTCTTTGCACCCTTTTTAGACTTGTTAGTTTGTTTATCCTTAATGCAATTCACACAAGTCTCAAAATCAGCAAAATCCAAAGTACTAAGTACTCCTTCATTTACCAATCTCTTAATTCTCTCGATAGAGATGTGTCCTAATCTACGGTGCCACAACATAGAGGATTCCTCATTCACAACACATCATTTAACCCCGGCAGTAACATGCATAAAATTATAAGCAGCATCATTTTGCAATTCAATATAGTAAAGACCATTAAGTAATGCACTAGAACCAATAATTCTAGATTTATTAATTAAAGTAAAACCAGAATCCGAAAAATTAAAAGAAAAACCCAATGGCGTAAGTCTCAATATAGACATCAAATTCTTAGAAAGACTTGGAACATAAAATGTTTTTTCTAAATGTAAAATGAAATTGCTGCTTAAAACCAAATTGCACGTCCCAATGAACTCCACATGTGAGCTCATCTTGCCTCCTGAATAGATGTGCTGCTCACTTCCCACTGGCCTCCTTAGGTTTTCCATACCCTGCAAGGTATTAGAAACATGGATTGTAGAACCAGAATCAATCCACCATGTGTTATGAATAATACTAACCATATTAGATTCATACCAAACAAAAGCAAATGGAGTACCTTTCTTGTCCATCCAGCTCTTAAACTTTAAGTAGTCTTTCTTCATGTTCCCTTTCTTCTTGCAAAAGAAACACTTGGACTCTTTCTTTATGACTGGCTGAGCAAGTATCTTGCCCTTGTTTTTGGGTTGATCCACTTTGTTCTTTCCATGAATGGTTAAGTTCACCCTTTCGCCCTCTTCCATAATTAACCTTTCCTCTTCTTAAACACACATGGTCATCAACTCATTAATTGACCATTTGTCTTTATGTGTGTTATATAAGATTTTGAATGGAGCATATTGCAAAGGCAGAGTACACAAAATATAGCGTACTAGGAAAGAATCAGACATGGTAACCTCCAAGGCTTTTAGTTGAGCCACTATATCCCTCATGCACATGATGTGATCACGTACACCCTTATCCTTTGGAGCTTTAAGGATGAGAACTACATTATAAGGGTGTTGGCAAGGGCCTTATCAGATGTAATAAACTGATCATTAATGGCCTTCAAAAGATCCTTGACTTTTTCATGCTAATTGACAGAACTACGGATATTAGCAGATATATTAGTCTTTATGAACATTACGGACAAATGATTAGATCTCTCCCACTTTTCATAAAAATCGACGGCGCCTGGAGTGCTAGTTTCAGTAATGCTTGGTGGTTCGTATTTCCTAATAGCATAGTCAATATCCATCCAGCCTAAATGAAGGAGAATTCTCTCCCTCCAAACCTTATAATTGTCCATTTTCAATTCAGAAATATCACACTTAATATCAGAAATGTTTGCAGATTGATTAACTGCAGAGTTCAAAAATACATTCTCATTATTCATAATTTGAGACTCAATAAATTGTCATGTTTTACCAATGTAAAATATATATTAGTTCATGAACCTAGTGACACACAACTTGCCTGTGGGCCAATGTCCTACTCAATTAGATTCATACTTATGATAAAACTATCAAATTATGTTCCTTTTTCTCAATTCCTGTGGATAAATTAAGAAATATAACCTGGTATTTTATCCTAATTAATCATACAAACATAACAAAATTCTTGTGGGCATATTTTATCAACATTAATATGATTAATCACAACCAATGTTTTTTAAATGTGATTTTTTTATACTTAATATATAAATCTAATCAATTAAAGATGATGTGACTATTCTTTAATTAATTAAATCATATTAATCACTTAACATTAATTCTTAATAAGAGCTAAATATTTACATAATATTCTAAATAATGTAAATAAAATGAATAACATTACATAAAAATATTCAAGATAACTTTGCATGTATAAAATCATAAAATCATACACACAAAACTTCAAAAGTAAATAAATAATATATGCATACGATTATCCAATATTTGAAACATATAAGCTCTTAACCATTAAATTTAATGTGCATAAATTATTTAGCTTAATATTGCATGCTTAAATACCAAGATAAACATACAATTTATCTTAATAAATAATTCAAACACACTAAAAGGCACTTAATAACTCATTTAAATCATATTGATTAAGTAGATAAATAATAAATTAATATGCCTTTTCCTATAGGTGAAAAATGGCCTTATAAACTATCACAACTCAATCGAAGTTTCTAAATTTCCGTCGATGCAACAAAATCTCATATTGACAGCCTGGTGTAGTAAAGCACTGCTTTACATAATAAATTATTGAGATTTATCAAGACCTCTTATGTTAAAAGTAGAAGGAGAGGATCCAAAATCTTCTTTTCTTTCTTATTTTAACATATAAAAGTTTACGCTTTCAAACTTCCGTGATATTTCTTCCAACGGTGTCGTATTATACCTTATTCTAAATGATCATTACACTGTTCATCTTTCTTCTCTACTTTTCTTTCCATATTGAACAGAACAGAACATCATTACTCCATATAATTCCAAAACAGAAGCAAGGTAGAGGCATTTTAGCTCTAATACCAAATGTAATATATATACATACTGATCTAAACATGCAAATGAATTTAAATGTCATATTTAGATCAAACAGCAAAAGCTAAAAAAAAAAGAGCACAAGCGTACCTTCAGCCATTGCAGATCAAACACGAAGCGGCGCAAGTACGAACCAGAAGGCAACTTTGTTTTTCCAGACCCTTACCCACTCTAAATAGATGGTGTATTTTTTTTAATAGAGAAGTAGACTTGGTGATATAAAACTGAGAGCACTCCATCCTATTTATAGAGTATGTCCATCAGAACGTGGGTTTGAGGATAGAGACGTGAGTTTGTTACTGAACGTGGCAAAGATAAGGGTTGAACGTGGGATGAAAATGGATCAGATTCAGAAAACAAATTCCTAAAAAACCTGCAACGGGAAAAAACAGTGGAATGAGAACATGGACCCATCCGAAAGTTTCATCATTCTCCCACTTGATCCATTAAACTCAACATCAACCATAACAAGAAACATAATATATGAGTCATGGTGATAGGTCCTCTGATGATGAGTAATATCTTCCATGTATCATAATATATCAAGTCTCTCAATACTAGCTCTCAACTTAATGAATAAACTATATCTTTATTCTAGATCTACAACCGAATGATTTTTCTCGAAATAAATAAATATGTACACAAATCCATATGAGAAAATATCTAATTGAATAAGAGTTTCATTGAAAATAACAAATGTACGTACAATGAAATTACATCATAGAACCAAGTCTCATTCGTACTACATGATCCTTAAAATTCTTTGGTAGCAATCATCAATTCTTTGGTGGCTGTGTCAAATAACGTTTATTTCTTTTATCATATAATGTCTGCCACTGATCCCAATTCTGCAATATATGTGACTGATTCTATAGAGAAATATAGGTAATTAGGGGCAAATCTTTAGGTAGATTTACCAATCAAATACCTTGCCTTCTAATTTCCTAGAAGATGATGATGAACTTGAGCACATAAAAGTAGGAATATGGAGGGTGCATGCTAACTGGTGAGGTAAAGCAGTGCCTAATTGAAGTTTTGACTGAACTCAAGGAGAAGCGTCGTAGGGCTTGGTGGATGCATTTTATGGCTCTCAGACCCTTTCCCCACATGTTTGACTCAAGTTATCCTGCTTTTGTCTGCCCAAATATTGCTCGGAGATCGCTCGATAACTGGATTTATTTTGATTCTCAATACGGAAATGGGTTTTCTATGCATCGATTTTGTTATTTAGACTTGCTATCATCAAAATGTGTATCTTTTTTTTACCACAACTTGATAATTCAAATGGCAATAAATTTAGTTCGCCTGAAAAAATGGCTAACTGTCATGTCGCTTAACATTTGGAGTTTCCAAATATTATTTTCCTTAAGTTCGTGCGCCCATTTTGAGTACACTGCATGTAGCTTGCCTTTTGGCAACTTTTCTTTTTTCTTTTATTTCATATGTGATATGATTTTGTTATAAGAAATCGTCAACTTGGTTCATTCGTTATTCCTCAATAATATTGATTGCCACTTTGTAAACTTCCTAATTCAAGGACTTTCTCTGTAACGAAGGCAATATGTCACCTGATGTGAATTTCAATACCTCTTGTTCTGGATTAGATCAATTATGCAATAAATAATATATTGGTATTAAAATATGCTACCTGTAATTGTAAATTGTGGAACTTATTATTGTTATCACAAAACAAAAGCCAAGAATGTTTGATTAACCTACCACGCATTTGCCATGCTCTCTGCAGGAGTAGATGCCTGTCTGCCCACATCTGCAGTTACGTGGTACTCTAATTTGTTTGGTTAATTTTAATGAAGATATATATTCTATTTTCTTTTTAAATAATTTTGCTAAACTGTAAACTTTAATATTATCCGTAAAAAAATAGTATTGGGCAGTGTGCTGATATGCTCAACAGTATCATGTATATGTGGGTTTTCATATTAACTATACAAGTACAGCTTCATCAATAGGGCATGGTTGATGCAGGGTCCTTTGGAAAGAAGGGTTTATTGTGCTCAATTAACACAAGTCACTTTTGGTTAAGCTTCTCCACTCTTGCTTAAAACACCATTTGCTACAGAAGGCAATTGTGTGGATTGGAATTTGGAAACTCTTTTTTGATTTATTTATTTTATTCTTTTGATTGTTGCCACCCAGAGCCACTTTATATTGATGACTTAGAAGACATACTGGATCAAGGTATGCTTTCTCTCAATGTAGAGGTGGAGGATGGCAGCACTGAAGAGGTATCAATTTTCTTTTTGAATTTGTTGGCCTCAAATTGTTGCATTAATGATTATTTGTTATTAAACACTGCTAATAACTTTTCTAATAAGTATATACATGGCTAAAAGGTTTGAGAAATCATTGCGATTAGGTTGAAGGAGATAATATTGTTTATGTCGACATTACACTCACCCTCTGGCCTTCCCCATCTAAAGCATAATACATGGCGCTATTTTTTTTCTGCTTTGAAAAAGAAGATACTATTCTATGCTAATTTTTGTGTGTACATCATTATCATGTATTACTATTTTATTGTTAAAAGTCTTCCCTCTATACATGTATTTTATATTTTTCTTTTGAAGGATTTTTGAATCCCTAAACTCTACTCTACTGCCTTAGATGCATTTATTGAAAAAGAAGCAGCTTTAAATACTTTTATGGTATCCATATGATGCTACATAGACTAAACTTAATTACGTCCCAAGCATTGCTATCAATGGCAGATGGGAAAACATGACGGAAGACCAAAATTCTGCTATAGACACGCTATTGCAGCCTATGACATAGTGGGAATCCCTTCACAAATTGCCTATGGTGGTTGGAAAAAAACCATCACACAATTCCACCATGGTGGCCATAGGACCGCCATTTAACAACACTGGTCCCAAGTGATGAATCATATTAATTTTCTTGGGACTCAAATCAAATATATTTTGAGCTTTGTATATTCATTTGCTAGTGACTTGTTTTTTATATATTTATGTTTTGCTATGTCCCCTTGTTCTTTTTTTTCATATCCCTGTTCGTGATTATGTAGGTAGCTGAAAATCTCAGGTAGCTGAAAATCTCAGGAAATTGCCTTCTTTTTTTTTCATATTTATGTTTTGCTATGTCCCTTTTCATATTTATGCACGGAGAATTCTTAGAAGGCAATTTTAGTTCTTTTGAAAATCTCAGGAAAGCCAATCTCGAGGCTGCTCGTCCTCATGTACCACAGGTAAATTGAAGCCACAATATGCTCAGAAAGAAACCTTACTATTTTTATAATTAGATTAGATTCATAATATCAAATTTACAAGGTTACATATATTCTATAGGATTACTTTAGGTTTTTCATTTTCTACATGATGTGGTATTTTATAGGGGATGAACAGTAAGTTAGTATTTGTCATAACACGTGATTTTGGTATCTCCTATTCTATAACTATGTGCAACAAGATCTTATGAAGTAATGTATGTATAGTATTTTTGTTATATGGCATTGGATTGAAAGGGAATATGGCCTTTACAACCCTATGATACTTTAATCAATGCAGAATATTATGTACTGCCTCTCTTCTTGCCTCTCAAACTACCTGTCAATTTTAAGTCTTGAAAACTTTGCCATGGTAACTCAAACACAATCTATTATTTTTGCATATATTTGGGTACTTCTAGTATTTCTGTTTCATTTCTTGTTTCATGGCATAGAAGTTGGAATAATGGAATATATTCCCAAAACACAGATAAGTCCAGAATCATTATATTTCTCTATACTTGAAATAAGGAAAATATTAGGATGCTTCTTGTTTGTGAGTAGTGAAGTGATGTATGAAAGTTATTTATTTGTTTTTTAAACATGGTTATTGTTGGACTGTGACCAAAATCCATATGAAAGTTTTTTCTGTTATTTTTCTGTTTTGTCCCCTGTCTATATAAGGTAAGGATGACCTGTATTTTCGATATAGAAGAAGCTTCCACTTGTATATTGCATCAGTAATAAAAATTTTCTGTTTTCCCTCCCGTGGATGTAGCCTTATTCAAGGTGAACCACGTAAATCTATTTGTGTGTTCTTTCTCTCTCTCTTTCACCTTGCTACAATTGTGTGTATGACATTTCTGTTCTGCTGCATCTACTAATGCTGTTCTTGTTTGTTCTTCATCACTTTCATAACAGTTATGTTATGAAATAATACTGTTATGAAATAATATAAACAGGGACTGCTTCATCCCTGGACTTAAGCCCACTTCCTTTTTGCCTAAAATTTCCTTCCTACTCTATACACTAGTTCTTAAAACCTCCTTGCTAACTTCCCAAATGTGAACAGCTTTTCTGATGATCTGCTAACATGGATTGGAACTAGATGATGGTAATTGTCAATTGATTACATATGTTTGCTGAGCATGTTTGGTTGGTGTACATTTCTCCTTGTTTACATATGGCCTAATAATAATTGGATGATCTTCTACTTCCCTTGAATTTGAATGTAGTAATAAAGTTAGACACTTGTGATGTGCTAGATTGTAAATGATGATGAAGACGATACGGATGAAGATGTTGATAATGATGAAAACATGATTGTGGATGATAATTCTTCAAATATGAATCCAGAGACTTCAACATCTGTTGCAAACACGAATTCAGTGAACAGGACAGATAATGAGCCTCTGCCAAATGTTTCTGGCGAAGCAGATGATGAATGGGTTGTAGTTTCAAACAGAAAAAAATAAGGGTAGGAAAAATTAGATAAAAAATATTTAAATCTTTGTTTTATGGATCTGTAGTCTTCCTCGGTTTTCTTGTGCTTTTTGAGGCATTGTAAACCTTATTGAGGTATGTAACTATGTATCCGGATTTTTTGTTTTACTTCATTTTAAGGTCTCCATATGAGGTCTTTAGAAAAAAAAAAGGGATGAGCATATATTCTTGGAAATCCTACATTACTTTTTTGTTTGTCTGCCAGACATTTTATGTTTTTAGTTTATGCTATTGAAAGTTGTGTTATATCTTGCAGTAGAGCGATCCAATTATCTAGTAATGTTGGTCACCTTGCTTGTTCCTCGGCAAGCACACTTTTTCACTCCTAACTATATGACTAATAAAAACTAATAACTAACCTTGTCCGATAAAAAAAAAAAAAAAACAATAACTGATCTTCATTCAATCTTTACATCCTTGCCAATTTTCACTTGAGTACTCACACTTTGATCTTGGTTCTTATTCACAAACACATCCTAAGCTAAGCATACATTTTCTTCAGACTTGCAACACCAAAACCTTGTCTTATTTACACAGCACTAATTTTTCTATCCTCGTCCATACACTAAACACACGGGGAAAAGGGAGAGGGAAAGAGCACAAAAATGGCATCACTATTTCCTATATAACTGTTTCCTCCCTAACTCTACTATCCATGTTGACAGAGTGATTTGCATAGTTGCATTGAATATATTGATTTGATTAATGGTAACTGTATGAATTCATGAAATTTTATGGTGTTTTGTTCTCTCTTACTAATTACTTATGTCATGAACCAATCCATTTACTAGTTAGAGAATAGAAATGAGAAGAAAAAGAATACATGAGAAGAAAAAGAATACATACGACTTTATGAGATAAAAGGTGACTTAAGGAAGGAGGTTTATTTAATAGAAAAGAATGTAATTATTTTTTCCCTTAAATAACTTTCAAGTCTATGATATATACTCGATTTTTGTCTTAACTCCCTAATAATTTTTTGGTTGTTCTCAATCTCTCGTATATTAAATGTTTTATTTCAAACATTTTTCGTCAATTAAGTCATGACGTGACATCATTTCAACCACTGATATATATTAAAAGAGTTATTGAGACGATGTTACATCATTATTTAATTTAATTGACGATAATAATTCGAAACAAAACTTTAAATAGATCAGAAACTCAAACCAATGAAAAAATTTATAAAAGACACAACAAAAATTAAATATATATATTAAAACTAAAGGGGAATAATCTTAGGAAGGTCAACTTCATTTCAAGAGATACAGGAATACTAAATTCAGATATTATAGCATCCATGGAACTGATTTAACAAAAATGCAACAGTCAACTCAACATTTGTTAAAACGTGTGTTTTCCCGGCACGAAATATAATGTATTCATAATTACTTCCTTCGTAGTTAATGGAGCAACTACCCCTGAAATTCTGGAGATAAAACCTCTAGTTTAACTCAGTACTTTGGATCTCTTCCCATTGTTGACAAAACCTTACTTTGGTATATTCTCATTACTCACATTCTTGTCCACATTCTCTTGGAAGTAAAAGAAGAGACCTCAAAGGTGTAACCTAAGGTTAAGCAACTTAAGCTTATGTTAGGATATCCAAAGGACAACTAATAGAAAAAATCAATCATGTGATACTGATTTGTGTAACTTCGAATCTGATTGATTTCTAGATATAAAATAAATAATATTAAGAGTGGAATACTCATCTTCAATGCATTTACAATCCTCAACGAAGATTAATCACTAATCACTATTTCAGTAGCGGACCTACAGCCAGTCGAGGATGTGCATTTGCACCCCCTCATTTTTTAAAATTCATTAAATTTGTAAACAAAATCTTATATTTTTATATTTTATTTCATTTATATTTATATAATTGAACCCATTGATTTTTTTTTTTATAATTTACACTCACTGACTTGGAGTCTTGGATCCGCCAGCTTTTATTGGAAACAACTGTATTAATATTATGATAAAAAAAAAAAAGAGAGAAGATCAATCAAATGACATCCTGACATCCAACACTAAGTACATAGCAAATACCATGCAATTTCAAAGAGCTAATGTGTGAGATATTATTAAATGGGTATTAAATGTCCATCTAAGTTCTAAAGCAAGGAGCACGATAATTCATTAAAGAATTTGTAAGATGCTATCATCTATACTAGCAAGCTTATAAAAGTCGAAAAAGTACTTAAAAGACCTGAAGACACTTTGTATCTCTTGTATACGACTAATATACTTTTATACGTAAATCTTATGAGCAATTTCATACACTTAATTAAACTTTTGCCTTTCTATATTCATTTTACATTTATTTTTTGTTTGCTCTATTTTTTTATCATACCCAAGATTTTGCAATACCAACCATATATATGGAATAAGGTACTAATATTAAAAAAATGGCTTTATTGGAAAAGATAATATTTACTTCATATCTCTAATATATATAACTTATACATTTTTCAGTATACAACTTACCTATTTTTTTTCATAAAGAATATGTAAGTCATACAATATACGATGATGCAAACTTTTCATTTTATTAAAGAAATCATTATGCAAGTCGTATATTAGATACTCAACTTCTATTAAAAGAATAACTTTGATAACTCGTATTTTGAAAACATGAGTTACCTTTATATAACTTGAACACTCCATAAATAAATAAATAAATTGAAAAGTTTCACGCTAAATTAATAGTTTTAAAATAAAATTACAATGCTTTGATTTAAAAACGTGGCTAAGAAAAGAAAAAGAGTAAACTACAATAATTACCTGAGGTTTCGTGAAATTAGATAAACACCCTCAATTTTTTGAATCTTTACAAATTTACAATAAAATTTCTTTTATGGGATGTTAGTGTAACATATAAGTGGTGTGAGTATAATGTTTTCAAACATAAAAATGATTAGTGTAAGAATAGAAAGAAAAACAAAGATTGATGTTATACGTAATTTGAAAAAAAAAAAACTTAGGTTCAAGCGTAATTTACTAAAATATAAAAAGAATCTACCACTATGCTTATGAATTGCATTTCACATATGGGGATTTTTTTCCTGCACCAATCATTTTTTCTTCTACACAAGTAAGTGAAAAACCAAAAATATTATAGATTGACAATTCGTATGAGTCTTATGAATTGTCAATCCGTATGGTCTATATGGATCATTAAAAATATATTTTACCAAATAATTAAAAATTAATGAATCATGCAGATTTCAAACTTGTGACTTTCGTGTTATTATCACGACACTCTAACCAATCTGTATGGACCAATCCGTATGACCCATACATAAGGGTAATGTTGGAATTATCAAAAATCTGTTGGGTATAAAGAAAAAGGATGGGTGCAGGAAGCGTCATGGGCGTAGAAGAAATGATGGGCCAAACTTTTAGTTTCTTTTTTTAATTTCTCGATAATAATAACAACAAACTTTCAGTTTCAACGGCTAGTTCCATTTCGAAAACAAGATAACACTAAGTACCCTTTTTGTTTTTTTATCTCACTTGAAAAAGCGGTTGGTGCACTATAACGGTAACTTGCGATTTATTTCTCTTTCCGATTTGCATTTCACCATCTTCACTCACCAAATCACTCTAACACAACACTACTTTCTTCTGCTCTTCAAGCCAGGTTAGTCAGTTTATGGATTCCTCCTTTTTTATTTTGAAACTAGTTTCCCTTAAAATCTTGGAAGTATTGACAAGTTTTTCTATGATTTTGATCTTTCTGCTTTGCCCAAAACCAATGATTGCATGTAATTTGATGAATCGAAAGCAAAATACGAAATTAGATTATTTATTAAGGTTAGCAAGGAACGAGATTTAATTTTATGTGATTTCTTGTAGTCTGTTTATTCATAATTTTCAGGTCTTTTAGTCTTTGGATATTATAGGGGTTACTTTCCTTTATATGTTAAAGCGAACCAAGTAGCCTTCGTGTAATGTAGAAATTGATGGTTAAACGAGGAGTCGTACTATACACACTCTAACACACTTTCTATTGTTGGTTAAAAGCTTAAAAATAAATGGAAACTATAAAATCATGAGTGAAATTTATTAAACTACAAGCAATTTATTGGTAAAACACTAAAACTTCTAGCATTTCTTATGGTTCAATAATGTTCATTTTTGTTTGTTGAAATTCCTGGGTGTTTGGGGGTATGCTTTTCAACAAACAGGACAGGAGAGTCTTTCGGAGACCTAAAATGAGATATTTTTTCTTGGATGATTTTGATCATGATATCTAGTTATCCTAGGAAATACTCTTGAATGAATTTTGAATAAAATGTTCCCTGTTCAATATAATTTGTTATTTAGCTTCTATCATTTGACAGTATTGTACATACAGATCAGAGTCAATTTAATGCATATTTGGGAACCGATTAATTTTAGGAAACTGTGTTTTATTTTGATTTTTTCAAAGTACTTTCAGGATGGTTTTGATTAAAAACATATTTTGTTTCAAATTAAGTTTACCCAAACACGTACAAGTTAACTGAAATGCCAAGTTTGTGTTTTTACATCTATACCTCTCAAATTGATGTGCTATGATTTTTCGATTTTGGTCCATTGTTCTTCTTTCTTTACTTTTTTTTTCTTGGTATTGGTCAGGAGACATGTCTAATGTAACACTTGTTTTAATTTGCACACTGCTTGCAAAACAGGTATTTCTTGCATGTCATAAATGTGAAAAGAAATGGAGAAGGTTTATGAAGAGCTCGATGAAGCAAAAGCAGAAATTGAGGAACTCAAGGCACAACTAAGAGCCAAAACAGATTCCCTTGAGAACTTGAAGAAATCCCATAATGCACAGGTCAATCAGATACAGGAAGCAAGGTTCAAAGCTGAGAATCTGAACCAAAAACTTCTTCAACAAGCTGATGAAATCTCTGAGGCAAAGCTGGTTTGTGAAGATCTCAAAGGGAATCTGAATAAAAAGGAGTCCATCATCAAACATCTCAGTGCCGCAAATGATAGACTTCTAGTGGATTGTGATGACAAGTTCAAAAAGTGGGAAGACGAAAAAAGAGGGTTGGTGTTGGCCTTAGAAGAGGCAAATGAGAAGACACAGAACCAGGAACAACAGATTCATCAATACAAACAAGAGATTGAAAGAATGAAAGGCTGTCTTTCAGTTTCAGAGAAGAAGTGTTTGGAAACAAAGAAAAATTTAAAAGCATCCAAAGAACTAAGAGAAAGAGATGACATGTTCCAAAAGTTAGAGGAGGAATGCATGAAGGTGGAAGATCAATTAAAATGGAAGAAGGAACAGTTTAAGCATCTTGAAGAAGCACATGAAAAAGTCCAAAACCAGTTTAAGGCTAGTAAGAAAGAATGGGAGATGGAAAAATCTACATTGCTTGATGGGATTTCTTCACTTCAGAATAGGTTAGACTCTCAGATCAGAATATCAGAGGATTTACAGCATCAGTTACACACTTGCCACCAAGTTCTTGCTCATGTAGAAAGCCAGAAAAAGCGTCTGGAATTTGAAGTTTCAAATCTTAAGGTGCAGCTTGATAATGCTAGCAATGAGTACCAGGATGCTAGGTTACAGCTAGATTGCTTAAATACTCACCGCGACAAAGATATTGCAGATTTGAGATATTTGCTAAAAACAAAAGAGGCATATCATAAAGAATCAAAGTACAGGATGGAGAAGCTAGAGCAAGAAAATCAAGAGCTGTGGATGTCCCTCAAAGAACTCCAGGAAGCTCAAATTCAAGAAGCAGGAACCTCATATTCACAGTCAAAGTTGCGGTCCAAGCTCAGAAATTTGGAACAAACTCATAAAGAGTGTGCCTCTACTTTAAAGGCTAAAGAAGCTGAATGGAACTTTAAGCTAAAACAGTTGACAGCAGACCTGAATAGATGTCGGTCTGATTTGGAAATTAAAACTGAATCAGTGGAAGACCTCCAGATGGAGTTAGAAAGCTCTCAATCTTTAGCCATAGAGATGAAGTTATTGAATGAGGAGATGTCTGTGATGTTGATTGTGTTGAAACAGGGAATTTCTGAGGCTCAATTGAAGCTTGCAAGCCATAAAGATGAGATGAATCTTATCAACAAAGCTAGTGAAGAGAAGACTTTTCAACTGATGTGGCAGTTGGAGATGAAGGACGCTGCTTTGATCAATGCCCAGAAAAGCATAAATGAAGAACGTGAGATAGCAGCACGTTTGATGAGGCAGGTTGAGTCTTCTGTATCCAACAATGAACTGCAGCATGCACTGCAAAATGAACTTGATAGGCACAAGGAAATGCTGGAGGAATCAACAATGAGTCAGCTGATCCTCAAAGAGAAGGTTTGGCAGATGGAATGTAACTTTAAAGAACAGTTGGAGATGAAAGATGCTGCTTTGACCAGTGCACAGAAAAGCATAAAGGAAGAACGTGAGATAGCAGCATGTTTAAGGAGGCAGGTTGAGTCTTATGCATCCAACATTGAACTGCAGCATTCACTGCAAAATGAAGTTGATGATAGGCAGAAGGAAATGCTGGAGGAGTCAACAACGAGTCAGCTGATCCTCAAAGAGAAGGTTTTGCAGATGGAATGTAACTTTAAAGAACAGCTTAAAGAAATCCATGATGCTTTAGACAGTGTAATCATTGAATTGGATGAAACAATATGTGAAAGAAATGAAAAGGAATTTGAATTGCAAATATGGAAGTCAATTGTTGAGCGCTTGAAGAATGATCTTGAAGAAAATCATGTACTGCGTAGAGAACTGGAAACTTCACTTCTTGCACAAGTAGATTTTGGTGAAAGCCTCAAGCAAGAAAAAGTTAGCTTGGTTTATAAGTTGGAAGAGAAAGAGAGGAGCCTAGATTATCTGCAGCGACATGTTGAGCTATTGGAACGTGAGCTAAGAGAAAGGGGAGAATCAGAGGTGTCCTCTGAGTCTGATAATGTCAGGTATCTCCAGATCATAGCGGAGAAGGACAAGATTCTAGAAGAGCTCCAGAAAGAGGTTGTTTGGCTGGAACAAGAATCATTCAAAAAAGAATTTGAAAGTGCTGTGATTGAGAAAGGCACAATGGAAAGAACCTTTGAGCATGAGAAAGATTATCTTATCCAGATTATGAAAGGAAAAGACAGGAGAATGGATGAACTCATGCAGCAGGTGACTTCACTGGAGCAACAGTTCACTAACTCATTGACCACCTTTTCTTCACAACTTGCTGAGAAACAGGCTGAAATTAACCTCATCCGTGATGCTTCTGACAAGATCACAGCATCTCAGATTCTAGCTGCTCTTGAAATTAAAGAGAAGAAGTTGATGGTAGTGGAACTTGAGGATGATATTCATGCTATACAGCAGAAACTGAAATTGCAGGAGGAAAAGTGGAGCCGATCAGAGCAACTTGCATTGGATACTGAAGTAGAATTGGCTGCAAAACAGGTAAAGGCAATGGAGTTGAATGATCAAATGGAGACTACTAAGCTAAGAAAACCAGATGCTTTGCTTCAGAAACTACAGATGGAGAATAGAAATTTACTTGATAGTGCCACGAGACTGTCATCAGAAAGGGAAAACTTGTTGGCTTCTGTTCAGGAATTCAGTGATAAAATCTGTGAGTTCTCTACTGCAGACACGATACTAATGGACAAGTTGAGAAGCATGGTGCAGTCTTTTGAGAATGGTTGTCCAGTAATGATTTTGAAAAAGGATGATGGTTTCCTTGTAAAAGAGAATATGTTGGTTCAGTCTCCCACGAGGATAAAGAAACTTGAAGCCAATTCTGAAACTAGATCACCATTCAAGGAGCTAAATTTGCTAGAAGAATAGGATGTGTGCAGTCCTGTATTTTCAGCAAAAAGGTCATGCAGTTTGAAAAATGTCCATTCTTTGGATTGTATATGGCATTTATTTATTTATTTGTATTCGGTTATTTACACATTTACACTTTTTTTTTTGTCAATGCAGCTGTTCCACAAATATCCCTTTGTTACTTGAGCATCTAGAAATTAAAATCAAATAATATATGAAAGAAGATAAATGGAAACTAAGGGGGAGAAATTCCATCCCCAATACATACTAGAGAAGAGAAAAGGTAGAACAAATTTAGTAACCTGTGGCAGAGCCATAAACATATGCTGCAATTTAAAAAGAATGGTTTGCTATATATAGAGATAGAGTTGTAGATCTGGAATATGTAGTTACCTTTTGATTTTAATGATTGTCTTGTGTATGTAAACTAGGATGATGATTCTTCGTGGATGATTTACTTTTTTCGTCTTGTTTTATTTGTCGTTGATAGGGAGAAAGTATTTTTGTAGCTATGATTTTTTGGATATCATGAAATTATTAATTTGTTTTATTAATCATAAATATTTTTAGAAATATTTACATATGTTTTTTTAAAAATAATTTGTTCTATATTTCATTTCTATAGAATTTCCTTGAGTATATAAGTATTTTTTTTTCAAGAATACTTTTTCAGCAAAATAACTTCATTACATGACTATTTTTAAACTTAAATATTATTTTTTAATATTTTTCATTTACTATAAATCTTTATTATTTAACACATTTCATTATTGTTAAAATAAGGAAACATTTAGGCAAGTAGTTTTATTTAACTCGACAATACATTTCCTTGGTCTTAAGTATTTTTAAATACAATGAAGAGATTAAGTAGTTCTTTAAAAAATAATAGTATTTTCTTAACATGCCCTTTTTTTTATTAAGGTAATTCATATAGAGAAATAATATCAACATTTTTTTATTTTTGATTGAAATTTATTATAAAAAAAACAAAAGAGTTCAATATGCTAATAGTGTAAAATAATTTTATATTATTATTTAATATTAAGTTACCATGTAATATAAATTTATTAGCTTTACAAAATTATCTTAAAAGTCATATCAATAATGATTTGTTATTGGAGATGGTGTAAAATAATTTTATATTTTTAATGCATCATCATTAAATTCATAAAAAAATATTTGAATATATGTTTCGTCCTTGCATTTTCTTAATCCTTAAAAATTATGTTTGTTCTGTTTGTTGTCCCTATTGCTAATCTCCTCTACTAAAATGAAGATGTGGCAAACAAATTGATGATGCCATCATGCCACATTAGCGCGAGAATGCCACATCATCATTAATTTGTTGTAATATATGATTAAGTGGTTGATTAAGGGACAAAAATCAAAACAAAAATAATTTATAGGAACAAGCAAAAAAAATAACATATTTGTTGTAACATTATATTTTTCATAATATTTGATTAGGTGCTTTTAATGACATCACAAGAGTTATTAAATTTAATTTAAGTTTTTATAATTATTCGATAAATTATGAGGTAATCATTTGTGATGCTTGTATATGTGATTGTGATTAAGTATGTGAAAACTTTATTTTAGGTGTGAATAGTAAGTTTTAGAGTGGTTGGATCGATGAGTGGACCTTGAGTGATAGTGATGAGCTGGTTGAGTTTAGGAAGTGAAGGGGTGTGATTAGAAGGAATAGAGAAAGTCATTAACTCAACATAATGGGGGTTCAAATTTGAACCACACGACCTTGTAGCAGTGTTTTATCCGAGTTTAAGGGCTAGTTTAGTGGTAAGGAACTTTGTTCCTCTCATCTTTCATTTTCATTTTTCCTCCATACATGAGCACTTTTGGAAGTTCATATCATTTACATGATTTTAATGTGATTTCTGTTGGTTTTCGAGGTTTTGGTGTTATAGATGGTGTGGAGTTGTTGTGTGAGTGAGAGAAAGCTTCCATCTTAGCCCTAAAGTCTCCTATTTTCTTTGTAACATTCCATTTTTCATAAACTAATTTAAAAAGAATTGTTATTTATAAATAAATAGAGTTTAAAAAAAAATGATCATGTTTTTATAAAGAAATCAATAATGAGAAATAATGGTTTTAAAAAAAATATTTGATTTATTCATTTGATAGGGAATAAAATAGAGTTTCTTTTTATAAAATATTAAAAATAAATAAATAGAGTAATAATAAGTTGGGTGTATCCTAGGTATAAATAGCGATGTTAGGTCAGTTTTAGATGTCTTTTCTTTCCCTCATTTTCGTTTTCTCTCTACTCATCTCCAAAACTCTTTCTTTTTCCGCAGCCCACAAAACCTGTCTCAGAAAAATGATGATCTCGGACTCATTCACCGTTGGATCATCGTGAAATTTGAGTACCACGTTCGCAACCAAATTTCGAGCATTTTCACCGTTGGGAATTGTAAAAACATGTCAGAGCTAAGAGAAATACCCTTCGCACCGTAGCTTTCTCTTTTCTCGCAGAAACCCAAAACGGTCTCAGTAAAACTATGATCCCGGTTTCGTTAACCGTTGGATTTTCATGAAATTTGGATATGTTGTTCGAAATTCAATTGCGCATACTTTTACCGTTGGGATTTGTGAGATAAGATTTGTGGAGGGAGAAAAAAGAATCGCATGAAGACAGTACAAGTGGAGGCTTCAATATCTTCTCCGTCTCTCTGATGTTTGGGAATTCTATCGGAGCAGTCGGAGGAATAACTGGAGGAATCTTAGGGAACCGCTAGAGATACCTTTATCGCTGTCGGAAGACACGTGAGTCCGTTCAGAGGTAAGGAATGAGTTTATCGCAATTGGGGGTTAGAATAAATATGTGTAGAGATTCTTAGAGAACTAAATTTGGGTTTATTTTGGGATGTTTATTGAATTATAATTTTCTCTTTATGATTATAAATACAATATTATTGTGTTCTATGTACCAATTGATGTCCTGATGAGAATTGATTGATAAACTGGAGTATTCTTGATGTCTTTTTGTTTAACCCATGAATTTGATTAATTGATTTTGATATAATTGTGAGAAACTATTTCAGGGATTTTACACCCCATGTTGTGATGAAATCTTTTGTATAAATTGTTATGTTGAGGTTATGAAATGATGATTCAAACTATGATTATGTGATAAATTGAACAGTGACGGATGATGAAATACATGTGTATTGAGATGAGATGTGTGTATTGAGTTGTGAACTATGAACTGTGCAATCACACAATTGTAAGACCCTTTAAGGACGACGAATATTGTGATGGGATCCATTGTGGGAACCCGACGAGTTAAAATGATTTTGAAAACAATTGAGTAGTTGTGTATATTGCATAGTTCATAGGTAAAGTGAATATGATTCATGAGAAGTGATAACATGTTATTTTGAGATTATACCATTGTGATTGAGATTGAGTGTATGTGATAAATTGTGTATGTATGTGATTGAGATGTTGTGTGCATTGAGTATTAACTATGAATTGTACAATCACACGACTATAAGTCCCTTTAAGGACGACGAGTTAATGCTAAGTCCCTTTAAAGACGATGAGTTAATGTTAAGTCCATTTTTGGGCGACGAGTTAATGTTAAGTCCCTTTAAGGGCGACGAGTTAATGTTAAGTCCCTTTTAGGGCGTCGAGTTAAAACTATTTTGAGAACAATTGACGAGTCGTGTGTTTTGTACAGTTCATAGATAGAATCTGTGTGTTAAAATGTTTTCTAGGTTGGACCTAAATTAGGAGGGAGAGGCCCTGACGGACTCTTTGAAGTGTAGGCCTTGGAGGTCACACGGATTGAGTGCTCCTTTAAGCCTATGTTGATCTCATATGGTTGGAGCATTCTCGCAAAACACTGTGATCCTGACTGGTCTCCCTATGATATTACCTAGTGAGAGTGACTTGACTTGCTAGTGTGTGGTTTGTCTTGTCATGTACTCCTAGGCGCTCGACGAGGTTTTTCACTGACATGGTACCACATTGCATATAGGCTTGAGTCTTAGCATAACTGTTGCATACGCTTGCTAATTGTTTATTATGAAATTGATGTGTTATTATGTCTTGATCGGAGTGTGTGATTGTTGTGTATTGTGATTGATGATTGAAAAGTGAATTTGGAATGACAAAGTGATGAAATAATGTGAGATATGCTAAGTAAATTGTATTTGACTACTATATGTTGTCTTGTTTCTCTCTAGTAGTTAGGAATGTGATAACTCACTCCCAGTTTGTTGTTTGCGTTTGGATCCTGTGATGATCTTGAACTTTGTGTTCGGGGGAGCAGATGAATAGGTGGATGACTATGAAGAACCTCATGCTAGAGGACACGGGAACACAACGCTCTGATAGGATGTGACATTAGGATATAGGTTCTATATTAATTGTATGATGCTTAGACGGTCTTGTTTGAGCCGAGATGACTTTATTATTTATTTGGACAAGTTTGAATATGACGTAGAAGAAAGCGAATGTGAGCCTTTTACCCCTTTGAAAGGCTTGTATTTAAAAATATTTTTAATTAATATTTGAATTTTTATTCCTTTATTAGTATATATGTGAGGAGTAGAGGGTGTCACATTCTTCACTTCATCTTCTCAAAGCTAGTTCATTGAATTTGGATAAGTAGAAGAAGCTGAAATCATATTGTGTGTTGAATCATTGTTTTGAGTTCATTAGATGCGTTTTAATTTGATATTCTTGTTAGGCATTGAACGATTTTGAGTTGGAATTCATTTGGAATCCAATGGAAGGGATTTTTGAAGCAAAATCACAATCTCATAGACCTGTCAAGAAAGGGCACTTAAGTGCACTTTGAGTTGCACTTAAGTGTAATTTCTATCAAAACTTCCTTTTTGCATATTCAAATGAACTTCAATGTTAAAAGGTTCTTGTTGTATGTGTGAGCCATAAATGAAATGAATGGAGTCTATTTATTATTATAAGCATGTAATGAGCTTTGTTTTAAGAACTAGTATAAGATGCTTAAGTTATGTTTGGGTAAATACATGAACATAAAGATTTATAAATACTAATTGTTGAAGTGATAATCCATGAATATGTCTTAATTACTGAAGTGATGATGCATGGATATGTCTTAATTGTTGTAGCATGAAGTACTCATAATTTGGCATTGAAAATGATTCTTTTTTAATGCATAATTGAATAGACTATAATGTTTTGGAAAATGACATGAGATGTGGATGACATGATGTTGTTTTATGATTTGAGCTGATTTTATGTTGAGATCATGAAATTCACATTCATATGAGTTTTGGTGACTTGATTGCAAGAATTCAAGGTGTTGGAAAAGAGAGATTTGAGTGATATTAAAAGTGATCGGAAATTATGATTCACTAGTACCAATTTTCTCCCAACCATGCTCCTATGAAATTCCTACCCAAGTTAATTACCAATTCCCAAAATCACTTAAAGCCTTTGGTCTAGGTCAGAAGATGCTTCTTCCTTAAATCGATATTCCAATGGTCATGAATATATCAATTTAAGTCAAAGGAAAAAATCAAATCTAGGGATGCCTAATTTAAAGATAAACTAATTTATTGAAGATTACCTAAATAGTTTGGTCATGCAGTTTGGTATAAAACGTTCGCTACCTAGATCTACCAAACATACACAAATATTCACCACTGTATATTCCATTAAGTTATTAATAACGTCTCAATTAACAATAAACACAAGGTAGAAACTTAATTAACATAAAACATGAGAAATTTCATTAAGAATAAGGGGAAAAGTACAATTGGACAGTTACATCATAACCCCCCGGACTAGGGGAGATTAGTCACTCATGATCAAAACAAAACTAGAAAGCCTAGAAGAAATTAGCTTAGACAAACCAATAAGAAAGGAACGATGGTCATGATTTGTCCTCGTGTGTTGTCCACGCCTCAAAAATGCTCAAATGCTCTAAAAAAATGTAAAAGTATCAAAAAAGGTCCAAAAGTGCAGACTCTAGCTTCTTATTTACAGACTCCTAAAGATAATTACTCAAATTAGGCACACTACGGTTATGGTAAATCCACCACGATCGTGGTTGGAAGTTTGTGACATTGAAGGCTTGAGACGTCAAGACTTTTCCATGGCCTAAATGAATTAACCACGGTCGTGGTAAATTTTACCACGACTATTGTCGAAAGTTAGAGGCACTGGAGGCTTGGGACATCATTAAATGACCACGACACTTATGAATTGACCATGATCATTGTTGGTGATTGTGACGCTAATGCCTTGGGCTGTTGTAAACTGGTCATGACTCTCCTAATGAAATTGACCATGACCTTGTTGAAGTTGACCACGGTCATGGTAAATGAACCACGACCATTATCAAGTGAGAATAGCACCAAATCTTCATAAACATGTGCACTTTCCAACTCTTTCACTTAATTAAGCGACTATACTTCAGCAAGGTAAAACTAGTGTTCAAAACATGAGTTTTGCCAGGAAAATGACACAAAAACACACAAAAGTATCATTCAAAATATGGTTTATCAAGATAGTAGCAGTGAAGTGAAGGTGGCGATAATGGTGGTGTTCGTGGTTGTGTTGGTGGCAATGACGATAGTGATAAATTGTTTTTCATGGTTGAAATTTACAAAATCTTGATGGTGCTAAATGTGTCACATTATTAAATACACGAATTTTAATATTTAATTTGAGCTTTATTTTAATATTTAATTTGAGACTTAAAAATAATATTTTCATTCCTACAAATATATATATATATATATATATATATATATATATATATATATATATATTTAGTCCATGTAAGTTATATTGATTTTGGTTTTAGTCCTGGTAAATTAATGATGTCATAGCACCCTATGTTGAGGTGACATGATGGCATCATCATTCCATTTGTCATGCTTATGAAATGAAGACCGATGATAAGGATGAAAAACAAAACAAACATAATTTATAAGAACTAAAATAAAATTATAAGGTTGAAAAGAAAAAATATTAAATTGAAAGGACAACAAATATATTTAAGGCTAAAAAAAGTTACAAGTCTCTCTCATAATTTACACTTTTTCACTAAGTCTTAAACAATGATAAATAGTATGCTAAAGAATATGTCTTTAATATCCCTAATACTTACATAATTAATTGATTGTGTCAATTTTTATCATAAAATAATATTATTTATCTAAAATATCTTTCTATATTTTTTTCTCAATAAAATATTTTTTTTGTTATCATAGTAGTCAAGTACATAATCCATTTATCTAATTTTATTTATAACTTTTGAAATATTTTTTGTCTCAAACTATATGTCACTTTAGAATATAAAGAAAACAACAATAACTTTTTTTCAATAATAAGCTCAAGAAATAAATGCATTAATATATGTATAATTACAATTATGTTTGGAAAATATTTTCAATTTACTTTTAGTTTTTTTATTAGCTAACATTTTTTTTTCAATATTAGTAGTATTTATTAAATAAGTTTTTTCCTAATAACTTATAACATTCTTTCATACACTACTTCAAGTAGAATTTTAGTTTCTATTTTCTACATTCTTATATTTTATTTTTTTATCCTTAATTTATTATGGAATGATATATTTATTTTATTTTAATTTTTACATTATGTTTTAGATATGTTTTATTTTCATTTTTTTTCATTTCAGCCATAACATTATTTATACTGTTTTTTTATTTTAAAATTGTGCTTCAAAATATTGATAATTGATTAATATAACATTACTAATATGAAACGGTATTTTAAAGTACACAATGATGTTACCATACTAATTACGAATTAACATAGTGAAAATTTCGTATCTACTTATGTAAAAAAAAAGTATGATATGTACTTAATTTTATGTTATTTTAAACTTCATTCTGAATAGTTTAATATGTAATATAAGATTAATAGTAGAATGCATGTAAAATAATATATAATAATTTAAACTAAAAATTATAATCAAAATAATTGATCTTCAAATGAAAAATTATAAGATTTTAAAATAAATTAAGAAAAAAAATTAATTACCTAAATAATTTTCATTCATAGAATAAAATTAAAATTCATAAGAATATAAAACTATCATATAAACATATTTATTTCTATCATTTTACGTTTATTAATTACTTCAATAATAACTTTATCGTATAATTATAATTTAATATTTTATTTATTAACTTAGTTTTCAGTTAATACTTTACCAATTAATTTTTTTGCTTTGGTGTCAAAAAGAAAACTATTTTTTTTAGCATTTAACTAGCTTTTTAGCTTCTTTAGTTAGGCCATATGTACAATATAGTTAATCATGTAGAACAAAGGTATTTTTATCAAATAAAATCATTTTATCATGATAATTGATATAATTAATTGTTTTCTTAAGATGTGTATTATATTTTTATTGATAAATAAGGAGTCTAGAAATTGATTAACACGTTGAAATATAGGAAAATAAAAGTAATTAACACTTTATTGTATTTTATTTAATAATACAGTTTATTGTATTATAAAATAACAAAAAAATTGACACAAAAATATTTGGGTAAATGTCCAACTTTAATTCCTGTATTTGTAGGTTCACAATTTCGTCTCGAATATTATGAAAATGATCAATTTAGTCAACAAATGTAGATGTGACCGTCAAGTTACCTATATTTGTATTAACGATAAGCGCATACATGACATGTTGATGTTGGCGTGACAAATCCTTCGATAGAGGGGACATTCCACATCAGCCATCAATATTTTGGACTAAATTGTTAGTAAAACTTCTTTTTAACTATTCTATGAAAATTTACAAAGATAACTGATATTTTGAAAAGAAGGATGTTCTTTCTAATTTGATGCTAATATGTTCTTATGCAACAATAGAATGACTCCTAACAAATATAACTTAATGATAAAATGGTTAACGTGCATTCAATTGGAAGAATTCTTATTTCTTTAATTTCATTCTAAATCTAAATTTGAATCAATTCAAAGTTTTAAACCACAAGATCTCAAATTTAGGAATTAGGATTATTAACTTAAAATCAACAAATCTCTTAACCAATTAATTTCAAATTTCAAATCCTCCAAAATCCAAATCAATTTATGCACTTCAAAACAACTAAGATTCAGAAAAACAACAACAACAAAGAAACCAAACAAATCCATGACATTAATCAGTAAAACAAACAATACAAAAAATAAAATAAAAGAAAACAATGGAACATCAATCAATGGATGATTGTCGTTGGTGACCCAAACGGGGGTAGAGTTGAAGAAACCTTGTGATGGGTCATGGAGAGGGGGACGAACCACTCGATGTTGGTGATCTCTATGTTGACGTAATCGTAAGAGAAAACAGAGGAGTCAAATATGAGTGGGTTGGGTAAGAGACGGTGGCGAAGGAGAAATCGAAGATGAAGGTTGAGTTAGTAGAGGTCTTTGTTGCATTGGCCTTGCTCCGCAACAGCGAAGGAGACAAAGATAAGGGATTGAGTCAGAGCCCAAAGAGGACAACGGAGAAATCAAAGATGAGGAGGTTGAATTCACAGAGAAATAGATACAAAGAAAACATATGCAAAATGGTCAATTGTTAGCCACGGGTAATCCAAAGAGATGGAAGGAGCACACTTAGCAATGATGAATTCATCCTCTCTCCCACAAAAGGTAAAAATGAAGCACATAGATGAATGATCACTTTTGTGTGATGACTTTTGGAGGTAAAAAAATACATAGAACTAGCAATTTGGTAAACAAACACTTGGCCCAAATTACTTTCGTCACATGGATTTGTCATGTTGTCCTTCACATGTCACGTCATTAAAAATGGACTAAAATAGGCATTTACCCAAAATATAATACACGAAGATAACTTGTCGGTCAAATTAAATTATCAGTACAGTTGCTCATTTGTGAACTAAAATGATCATTTTTGTTATATAGAAATGAAATTATCTCTACCTACAAAATACCTAGACTAAAGAGGACATTTACCCAAAATATTTTAAGCCTAACAAAGAAAATAAGACGAAGCTAATATTGACATCATAATTTCTCTCAAATTTTCTATAGTTCGAAGGTTATATTTGTTACGTATTAAAGTTTGTATACCGGTCACGTCTTTAGTTTAAGTCATGATATTCTAAGCTTAGCCTATGTTCCTTTATTTCCGTCCCTACTCTAAACTAAAATAAGACAATAATAATTTGAGAGAATCCAAATTCTAATTTTTTTATAAGCAGCCAAAAAGATTTTTTATAAAGGAACAAGTCATTTATTTATATATTTTATAAGTTTAATTATATACTGAGATAATTAACAAATCATTCCAATTATGATACTCCTCAAATTTTTAACAATTTTGAAAAAAAAATCAATAAATCAACTTAACATTACAATCACAACTAACAAGTCAATGGACCCAATGATAAGTCCTGTAAGTAAGGTATGGGTTCAGACCTTGTGAAATAAAACGTGATGGGAAGGAGAAAATTCCACTAAGGATGATTAGTTAAATTTTTCAGTAAAAAATAATCATAAATAAAATCATTGGATATCAATAATATTATTAAAAAAATTAAAACGTTAGAGTTTTAAGCTAAAAGATAAGGTGATGCATATTGGAAATTGAATTTTTATCATTAAGATTTAGGTGGCTTAAATGTAAAGTTGAAGATTGTATTTTACTAAATGAAGATTATTTGAATAGATGCATTGAAAGTTATTTTTGTTTCTAACTTTCAAGAAAACTGATTTGTTGGATTATAAATAGAGAAAATAATTGATGAAAAAACAACACATGAAAAGAAAGTGTGTGAAAATAGAGATTGTGAAACAAAATGATTTATTGGGAGAAAAATATTTTTGTATGATAGTGTTATCATTTTTTGTAATTGAATAGTATTATCATTTCTTGTAATCATTGAGTGCAGTTTTATTTAGTGATACCCTGTTTGGGTGGATTACAATCTTAAATAATTTTATTTGTGTGGAAAAGTTGATTACCCAATAAAAACATTACAATCCAAAAGTCATATTTTATTATTCTTGGATCTTCCTACGGACAACGGTTCCCAAACCCACACCACTCGCATGTAATTACGGTTACGAAAGTGGTTGAGGAGTTGAGCTGCCCAACTAAACCGTTTTAAATTCAGTAACCAAATACACGAAATGAAACCTCCTCCTCAATAATTAACTAACACATCCTTCAAATATTCCTCTTCATTCTTCCACTCTTGTGTTGTCTTGTGTGTGTTTCTTTCTCTGTCTAGTCCTAGATCTCTCTCTCCAATGGCTGGTTTCTTCTCTCTTCTAAGACGCCTCTATCTCTCCCTTTACAATTGGACCGTTTTGTTTGGATGGTACACACACCCCTTCTATTATTCATCATGGTTATATATTTCTTACCCTTTCTCAAAACTCTCTCTTTATTAATCTGCGTAGGTGTCAAGTTCTGTATTTTGTTCTCAAGACATTGAACGAATCGGGTCATCAATATGTTTACAATGCAGCAGAAAAGCCTTTGCTTTATGCTCAAACCGCTGCTGTGTTAGAGGTACTTGCTTGATCCAACAAGTTTTTATTTGTCTGAACTGTGGACGCACCCTTTTTGTTTGTTTTTCCAAGAATATGCTTCTAGTGGGAATTATCTCAAGCTTTTTCTAACTTTTTTCACTTTCTGGTGCGGCGTTGTATTGAATTGTGTGGTAGATTCTTCATGGCTTGGTAGGTGAGTAATCCTTTGCTCAATATGTCATGCTTAATGAAGATGAAAATTGATGTTGGAGTTGGTTTGTTTATGGAATTCTCTTCCTTTTTTTTTTCAATGGTGTAGGATTGGTGAGGTCTCCAGTAACAGCAACATTGCCACAGATAAGTTCAAGGCTTTTCCTGGTTTGGGGCATCTTATGGAGTTTTCCTGAGGTGAAGAAAACTTTGAATTTGTTTCTCTTTTTGTTGACGCCATTTATTTGTTTATTCAGCATTCAGTCATATTATTTTATTGAAGAGTTGCAACCTTTTTTAATGCCAGACTCGGTCCCATGTGCTTGTTACCTCCCTACTAATCAGCTGGTCCATCACAGAGGCAAGTCTTTCATGATTGCTCTTTCATGTGACATTAAAATTATCTGTCTGGCTTTTTGTTATTCTGTTTGATTTTTTTTTTCTTGTCAAACAATAGCAATTAGTATGTTATGTTAATGGGGGGATTCGAAGCCATGACATCCTTATAACTCCAACCCTTATGTCCCTCCCCCCAACCACCAAACCACCTTATGTTAGGATATAAGGAGAAGGGAAAGTTAGTTAAGATGGTTAGACTAATAATGAGTTAGTTACTATAGTTAGGATATTGATCAGTTAGTTAAGGGGTTAGTTAGTTAGTTAGAGGGGTTTATTAGATATAAATAGGGGAAGAAGGATAGGAGAAGGAGATCTTATCATTTTTAGATTGAGCATTAGCTCTTTGTGCAAGGAGAAATCCTTTGTGATGGGGAAACCCTTGGAGAAGAGTTCGCTATCCTATTTTTTGTTCTTTTCTTACTAGTCAATAAAATCCTTTCTTTTCTTTCTCATTTGAATTCTTGGTTCCTAACACCTTATGACTCCATGTTATTCTGTTTGGTGTTAGCTAGCCATAACAAATAAGTTGGCACTGGCTGCTATAGGATGGTTATAAATTATAGAGCACTTCCTGCATGAAGATGATATTACTTGCTATATTTTTCCCCCCAAAAAAATGATTAATAAGTCTTAATGAGTGTTAACACACTGAGGGTGAGCATTAAAATTTACAATATTTTTGTTGTAATTTGTACTTATTCACTTGTTATTACATGCCCTGTCACAATTTGTAATTTCAACTACAATACTAAATGGAAAAAGCAGCAAAAACCACTGTATATTTATTAACTGACATTAATGATTGAGTAGAGTTTCCATTGTAGAACCCATGGTATAGAAGAAGGCAACAACATTCTAGGGATAAATTCTCTTACAAGAGTTGGCTATTAAAGTGAAGGAAACTATAGATTGTAGACTGTGTTGGGAAACATTTTTTCTTAAGTCCAAGTCACTAGTGCAGTAAGAAAAGAAAAACACTGAATTATTGTCACTGCAACTGAATTATCTTCAGCTTGCTTCTTTTGTTATATAATGAAATATATAGGCCCAGTAAATTTTTAAAGTTATCTCTTTATAGATTTTAATTAGTCTATGTTAATGTTTGAGAAAATATGACTGGTGCGAGAGACATAGTAGTCAATAACATGCTATAGAAAAGTAGCGCAGCAAACTATGGCATTCAAATAACAGAGCGTTTATCAACAGCTGCCAAAATTGTGGTTTTTTTCATGGTCTATAGTGGTGTTACCATGAAATAGGCTTCAAAAATTCATATTTGCACCTGAAACAACATTGTTTAGGATTTTTTGGGTAAAATTGTCCCCCACCCCCCATTCTAAAGCATATTTTTCCTTACATGATACAATTTGAAACCTTTCTTCCTTGACCATTACTAGTTTTGACTTCTGTTCCTTCACACTTTTCAAGACTATTTTTTTGTGTGTTCCATTCTTTCTTCTTCCTTTAGACTTCCCACGTCACATTCTGCTACTTTTTATCTGATTTGTTATGTTCTTATTTTATTAATTTCACCATCATCTTTCATTTTTTGACTTCATTAGTAAGTTCATATTGCTCCTAGATTGGTGGTGATTGTGTGTCTAAGTGAGATTTATTTTAGAGATATAATTGCATTAAGTGGTTAGAAATATTGAACTGAGTATCCTGGCATATGCTATTTTTACTTTGGCTGATTATAAGAAAACGCTTTTTTTACGTTTGTGAATGCATATATATGTTTTTGTTTTCTGACTGAAACAGAGTTGCTGGTGTCTGGTGGTCTCTCATTACAATTCACAAATCCCTGTTTCTACTGCCAAATTGTAGAGGAAATCTTAAGATGTCATAAAAAGCCTGCTCCCAAAGCAGAACAAATGAAAATGGTGCAACTGGAGATTGACCGTGCCAATAATGTTACTTGAGTGTGTCTGTCTTGCATAAAAATATTGATAATCTGAAATTTAAAGTATTGGCTGGAATGACAGTAAACCTTTTGGCTTCGTGCCCTATTTTCCTCAGTAATTGCTCTTTTGTTTCTGGTATCATATCCCTTTGTTTCCATGGTGAAGTCAGTGATTGAAAAGGTAAGAGAAGGACTAATGAAGATTAATATTCATCTTCTTTGTTATTGCAATTGCAGATCATTCGCTATTCTTTCTTTGGCTTTAAAGAGACTTTTGGATTTACTCCATCATGGCTTTTGTGGCTTAGGTATGGAGTTCAATTGTTACGCCTTGTTCATAGAGTATAGTACTGGGGAAATCACTTTTTTCTCTTGCATCAACTACAATTCTTCTTTTGCAGATATAGCAGCTTCTTAGTTTTGTATCCAACAGGCATAAGCAGTGAAGTTGGTCTAATATACATTGCCCTACCATTCATTAAGGTAAATAATTTGAATAGCAAATGTCCACAAAGCGTTTAGAATCGTTAGATCTAAAGCTGCAGGCTGTATGTTGTTTTTGTTAATCATCAATATATATCTACCAATCATTTTACAAAGGACAAATCTTCTAAGAGGATTTCATATTTGGAAACCTTGACCATCTGCAATTTCATAGCATTCCGAAAATGATAGAAGAGAAACGGAGAATAGTCTATCACTTGTGATTTACTCTGGTGGAAATATTTGATAAGCTGGTTTCTCAATAATTTGGAATTTCAAGCTAATGACAGTACTTTTCAGGCATCTGAGAAGTATTGCATAAGGATGCCAAACAAATTGAACTCATCATTTGATTACTTCTATGCCGCGATTGTTGCAATGGGAATCTATGTTCCAGGCATGAACAAAACATCTTTCTCACTGCTGCTGCTGATGTCCTTAGGCTAATATTTATTTCACTGACCTTGTATAGTTTAACTGGTTGAATGGCATGTTTTATGCAGGTAGTCCTCACTTGTACACGTACATGCTTGCACAGAGGAAGAAAGCTCTCTCCAAATCGAAGAGAGAGTAATGCAACTTCAGTAGTTTTCATTGATTTTGGGTCAAACATAGGATATACACATGTCATGTCTTGGTTTGGATCCACATATAGGTATCAGGGAAACTCTTGCTTTTCATGTTAATGTATCATTAAAAGGCAACATGCCAGAGATAAATAAACTAGTTATTTTGTTCTTCTGCAACGTGGTGCGAAGCAGCTTCCTATAGTTGATTGTTGGTTCTTAGTCATCTGCTATAGATATTCAACGTGAAACATAATCATAGTTCAAACAATTTGTTAGAGAATTGGCTGGACATTAACTTTAAGTTGCATGAAAAAGTCGAAATGCGATAAGCAAAGTATGTGAATTCACCTGCTAACTGCGTAGATACAACTTTGGGTGATAGGAGCATTGAGATTTATAACTATAGAGGTCTGCATTTCATGAGATGATTATGGGTGAATTTGTTTAAATTTTTTTTAAAAAAAACAACTTTAAAATAAGTGTTTTTTATATAAGCATTTTTTTAAGAAGCAAATAGGATTTGCTTATTAAAATAAGATAAAACTTTTTTTAAGCAGAAGAAATTTAGACAAACACACTTAAAAAATAGAAAGTTGTTTATTTTATTGAAATTAAAATAAAAGTTTATTTCAATAAATAAGTTTAAATAAACTAGCTTATATGTATTGATTGATTTGGAAACTGGTATGTTTAAGTGTGCAAATGAAGGGGAGTTAGGAGAGTCGTATTAAACTTTGGAAAAGGTGAAAAGCTAGGAAAGAAGCTCTAAAGGGTTTTGTTAGGTGCACCTAGCATTATTGCTGGTGCACCCAACATTTTTTAAAAATATCAAAACTACCCCTGCGCTTTCTTCGCATTTGTGATGCGTGTGCGTGAGGGTGGTCTATAAATCTTACGGATCAACTTGATCCGTAAGCCTTTTATGGATCAAGTTGATTCATATGTTGATATTAAGCGCATACGGATCAACTTAAAGGCTTACGGATCAAGGATATTTCAGTCTTTTCCCCTTAAGTGTAGGGTGCACCAGCAATAATGCTGGGTGCACCTAGCAACACCCAACTCTAAATATGAAAGTCCCGAGTAATAAAGTGTAGGTTAGGACTCTTAACGGCTCTACCATCCTCTAGTGACCCTATCTAGTGATGAAGTTAATGTTTTATTTATAACTAGATAAAGTGACTTGTGCAAATGTACCAACAAAAGATCTGCATGGATAGCTTCAAATATTTTATTGTCTTTAATTTTGTAATATTTATTCTTATTATTTGATTTTGTCATTCTTTTTTGGATTTTGATGGGACTACTATTTTGTGACACTTGTCTAAAATGAGAAACACTAACATCAACTAAAAGTTGAAACCATAGCAAAAGCGAACGACAAAAAATACTCCATGAGGACCACTCTTTCTTCCATGGAAGGACTTCTTACTCTAGGTGGGTTTTCACCTCTTTTTTTACTACAACCACTTCCCTCAGCCACCACCTTTATCCTCGCCTCCCTTTCTTTCTCTCTCAACCGCCATTTACGTCTTGTCATCTTTTCTAACTATCTAGTTTCTCTATTTGTGTATGGTGTCATTCTCTTTTACCTTACCCTTCTTCACATTTCTCCTTTTTAATGATTCTTGTTAGAGTCACTACTAGAAAATAAGATTTTTACATCGGTTATTTAAGACTTTCAACATTGGTTATTAACCGATGTTGAAAGTAATATCGTTAATATCGGTTTTTCAAAGCCGATGTTAACTAACAAATACAATATCGGTTATTTAAATAGCCGATATTATATGATAAGAATTATGAAAAAAGAAAGTTATAAATCTACATATCAACATCGGTTTTTTTAAAAAAATTGATGTTAACTGGCACTAACAACATCAGTTTTTTAAAAAATTGATATTAACTGGCACTAACAACATCGTCCCACAAATTCCCATATGCTGGAAAATCATTAATGGTACAAAAAAATATTGCACGCAAATGAAAAGTCTCATTTCGAAACCCATCAAACACTAAAACCCCCTTGTCCCACAACTTTGTCAAGTCTTCAATCAAGGGACTTAGATAAACATCAATGTCATTTCCTGGTTGTCTTGGGCTCAATATCATCATAGACAACTGCCACGAACTATGTTGAGTGCTTAAACTGCCATATGGATTCATTCCATCAGTGGCTAGTCCAACCCTAAGATTTCTTGTCTCTTTGCCGAAATCCGGATACAGACGATCTATCTTTTTCCACTGCGAGGAATCAATTGGATGACGGAGTATTCCATCGTAGTTTCTCCCATTTGCAAGCCATGTAAGGTCTTTTGTGTCGTCTCCATTAGAAAACAGACGCTTAAACCTTGGAATGATCGAAAGATACCACAACACCTTCGTTGGGGGGCCCTTGTTTGAGTTTTCATCCCTACTACACTCCTCATCATCCTTGACTTTGTACCGTGATACCCCACACCTAAGGCATTTCGACATTTCTTGAAATTGATGTCTGTACAATGTGCAGTCATTCGGGCAAGCATGAATCTTCTGATACTCCATACCCATCGGACACAATATTTTCTTCGCCTGATAGTAACTATTAGGCAATGTATTTTCCTCTGGAAGCATGTCTTGCACTACTTGAAGTAGCGAACTAAAACTTTTGTCACTCCACCCATATTTGGCCTTGACATTAACCAGACTTAACACCGCCAACAACAGCGTCAACGAATTCTTGCACCCTGGATACAAAGGTTTCTTTGAATCAGTTTGCAATGTATCATACATAGGGGCATGTGCTTGCAGAAAAGACTCTTGTCCAAGGTCACACTTGAAGATTGAGGTGAGTTAAGAAATATTCTCACTTTCTCTCTCTGCTTTATTGATTTCAAAATAACACATAAATACAAGATACAAGAGAGAGAGAAGGACAGCTGACAGTGACAACACACTACTGCCTTCTGAATAAAGCTAACCAACTAAGCCACCACACATAGAGAAATATTAAAATATTCAACACTCCCCCTCAGGTTGGAGCGTATAAATCATATGCACCAAGCTTGGAACATATAGACTGAATTTTAGATCCTCTTAAGGACTTAGTCAAAATATCTGCTGGCTGATCATTAGAACTAATGAACTCAGTGACAATCTCCTTGGACAGAAGCTTCTCCTAAATGAAATGACAATCAACCTCTATGTGCTTAGTCCTTTCATGAAAGACTAGGTTTGAGGCAATATGAAGAACAACCTAATTATCACAGTACAACTTCATTTGCAACTCTTCACAGAACCTCAATTCTTGCAGAAATTGTTTAATCCAGATGAGTTCACAAGTAACCATAGCCATAGATCGATATTCAACTTCTGCATTGGACTGAGCAACAACAATTTGCTTCTTGCTTTTCCAAGAGATAAGATTTCCTCCAATGAAGACACAATAACTGGATGCAGATCTCCTATCCATGGGACAGTCAGCCCAATCAACATCACAATATCTCGATAGTTGCGTATTACCCTTGTCTTCATACAACAATCCTTGTCCAAGAGCTCTCTTAACATATCTTAGAATACGCATGACAGCATTCCAATGGTCCAAATGAGGATTCTGCATAAATTGGCTAACCACTTCCACAAAAAAGGAGATATTAGGTCTGGTAATGGTGAGGCAAATGAGTTTTCCCACAAGCCTCCTATATCTCTCGGGGTCAGGATAAACTTCACTTTGATATGTCATGAGCTTCAGATTTGGATCCATAGGGCTATCAACAGGTCTACAATTTCGGATACCTGTTTCTTCTAAAATATCAAAAGCATACTTCCTTTGGGAGATCACAACACCATCTCCTGATTGAGCCACCTCAATACCAAGGAAATACTTCAAATATCTCAGATCTTTGGTCTGGAAATGACTGAATAAGTGCTCTTTTAGCTAGGCAATCTTAGTAGTATCATTCCCTGTAATCACTATATCATCAACATAGACCATTAGATAAACACATTTTCTAGGAGATGTATGACAGTAAAAAACAGAATGATCAGCTTCACTTTGTTTCAGTCCAAAAAGTTGAACAACATGACTAAATTTACCAAACCAAGCTCGAGAAGATTGCTTTAACCCATAGAGAGATCGGTGAAGCTTACACATAAGGCCATACTCCCCCTGAGCAACAAACCCCAGAGGTTGCTCCATATAAATATCCTCCTCAAGATCACCGTGGAGGAAGGCATTTTTAATATCAAGTTGATGGAGGGGCCAGTGACGTATGGCATCCATAGCAAGAAATAGACGAACAATAATGATTTTGGCTACAGGAGAGAAAGTATCACAGTAATCAAGACCATATATCTGTGTGTAGCCTTTAGCTATCAAGCGAGCCTTAAGCCGATCAACTTTACCATTGGGCCCAACTTTAACAATATAGACCCATCTACAACCCATAGTTGTCTTGCCAGGAGGAAGAGGAACGAGCTCCCAAGTACCATTATTTTCAAGAGCTTTCATTTCATCAATCATAGTCTGTCGCCAGCTAGGATGATCAAGTGCCTCATGGACATTGGAAGGAATAGTAAGGGAAGACAACGAGGAAACAAAGGAACCATATGAAGGAGACAAACGGGGATAACTTAAGAAATTATAAATAGGATGAGGATTACGAGTAGAGCGAGTACCTTTCCTGATGGTAATGGGCCAATATGAGTTAGAATGATGAGAAGAAGTGGAAGGAGAATAAGGATCCATGAGTTGAGGGCTGGTTGAGGAAGGATGAGGATCACGAGGAGAAGCTTCAAGTACTGTAGATCCAACCTGCCTTGTCCTGTGTTGATATGTAATCAGAGGTGGAGAAGCAACTTTAGGTGAATTTGGTGGGGAAGATGGGACTACACTGACATTTTGGTCTGAGTTACCTAGAGGACAAGGAGAAGGAATAGGAAGAACTTCCTGGAGGTAAGAAGGATGGTCTACGGAGGGTGAGAAGAAAGGTGTGTCTTCAAAGAAGGTTACATCCGCAGACATGTAGTATCGTCTTGTGGTTGGAGAGTAACACTTGTAACCTTTTTGAAGATGAGAGTAACCCAAAAAGACACATTTGACTGACCTAGCAGAAAGTTTGTCTAAACCAGGAGACAAATCATGGACAAAACAAATACAACCGAACACTTTAGGAGGAACATGAAATAGTGGATCATGAGGGAAGACAATTGAGTGAGGGATTTGGTTTTCAAGAGAGGAAGAAGGCATCCTATTAATTAGGAAACAAGCAGTAAGCACTGCATCTCCCCAATGATGTGTAGGAACATTAGAATTTAGCATTAGGGAACGTGCAATTTCAAGAAGATGACGATTCTTTCTTTCTGCTATACCATTTTGTTGTGGTGTGTGAGGACATGTGGACTAATGTAGGATACCTTTGGAAGACAAAAAGAAAGAGAGATCATGAGAGAAATACTCTTTAGCATTATCACTTTTGAAAATTTTAATTATTTTTCCAAATTGATTCTCAATCTCATTGTAGAACGACATGAATATAGACAAAAGTTCATATCTGTCTTTCATTAAATAAACCCAAGTACATCTGGAGAATTCATCAATGAAGGTTACAAAATATCAAAAACCAAAAGATGTAACACGACTTGGTCCCCAAATATCAGAATGAATGGTAGAGAAAGCCGAGTTACATCTTTGTACAATTTGAGGAAATGATGACCTGACATGTTTTTTCTAGTTGACAAGACTCACACTCTAAGACTCGAAGATTCTTAAGACTAGGAACCATCATCTTTAATTTTGGTAAACTTGGGTGACCCAGACGATCATGCAAAAGTTTGGGTTTTGAAGTTGCAAAACAGGACATAGGTGGGCTGGATTCTAGGTAGTAAAGTCCTCGTGATTCGTGTCCTTCTCCAATCAGTCGACATGTCCCATGTTCCTGAATAAAAAAAGAATTAGCAGTAAAGGTTACTGAACAATTTAATGAATGAGTTAGCTGACTTAATGAGATTAGATTATAGGGACACTGAGGAATGGATAATACAGAATTTAATTTCAAAGAGGGAGACAATGAAACTTGACCACTTCCTTGAGACACAACCTTGGAGTCATTAGCTACAGTAACAAGGTGAGGAATTTTTGGAAAGGAAAAGGATGAAAAAGAAGACTTATTTCCAGAAATATGATCAGAGGCACCTGAGTCGAGTATCCAAGGACTAGGACCTTCAATGGATTGAGAGATACATGCTGGTTAAAAACATGGTACATATGAGGATTGAGCTTGGTTGTTGGGTTTCTTGGATTTAAGCTTCAAATACTCTTGATACTCCTCATCAGAGAATCTAGACTCTGCTTTCTCTAACCTAGAAACCTATGCAACCTTGTCAGGAAAGCCATGCAACGAATAACAATTCTCTTGGCTGTGACCCATCCTCTTGCAGTAGGTGCAATGAGGACTTCCACCCTTTCCACTGTGGCCTCCTCCTTTTCCACGAGATGCAACCATGGCTGACGTCTCCACACCATCAGCAGGATTTTCATCCTTCAATACATGAGGCACGCGGAGAAGTCTAGTGATAAGGGAATCCATTGATGGAACTTGGTCCCCAGCAAGGACTTAATCACGCACATGATAAAAGTCTGAATGTAAGCTTCTCAAGATGAGGACCATGTAGAACTTGTCCAATTTTGTGTTCACTTCTTACAATGAATCAGCCACAAGAAACTTTCTCAACTCTTCCACGACAGCCCGAGCCTTACCCACATGTGCGATCATGTCATGGCTGGTTTGCTTGAGGGCTATAACCTTCATGGTTGCATCAAACAAGCTTTGGATATCATTGGCAAAGATTTCCTAGGCCTTCTTCCAAAAAGAACGACACATTTTAAATGATATAAGAATCTCCAAAATATCTGGCTCAATTGATTGCCATAACACAGCGCAGAGTTGATAGTCAAGCTTTTCCCACTCAGGTCTTTTGTTGTCTGGAACAGAATCAGAAGCTTTCTCCAAGTGGTCATGGTGCCCTTGACTGAGAAACCACAACTCCATGGAAGTAGACCACGATAAGTAATTCTTCCAGTTAAGTTTTGCAGTCGTGATGGTTGGGGTCCCAGAGAAAAAGAAAACAGGTCCAGAGGAAGCCATTTCAGGTCACAAATAGAAACCCTAACGCAAAAGAGGAAGAACACACAAGGGCTGATAGAAAGGCTTGCCGGAAGTGGAAGGTAAGACTTGAAACGAGCTCAGGGGCTGATGACGAAGTTGCCGGGACAAGAAGGGTCAGCTTCTGACGGCGAGACGGCAGCACGTGGGCTTCACGCGCCAAAAATTGCGCGGGATACGGACGTCGCGTGGCGGTGCGACTTCCAGGGATGAGTCACACTTTTCGAGGCAAACCTAACCCTGGTCTTGCCGGAGAAAATGGTCGGAGATGACGGCGACCGATGACGGACGACGGCGGACAGCGGACAAAACCCGCTTTGATACCAACTTGAAGATTGAGGTGAGTTAAGAAATATTCTCACTTTCTCTCTCAACTTTATTGATTTCAAAATAACACAGATAAATACAAGATACAAGAGAGAGAGAAGGACAACTGGCAGTGACAACACACTGTTGCCTTCTGAATAAAGCTAACCAACTAAGCCACCATACATAGAGAAATATTAAAATGTTAAAATATTCAACAGTCACGAATCATATCCTCCAAGCGATCTCCTATTTCTACATCAAACGGTTCAGATTGGGACTCACTCCGCATGTCTGTCAATTCACCATGCCATATCCACGTCGTATAATTCCTCTTAATTCCATCACACAACAAATGTTCTCGTATGTCGTCGACTTTTTGTTGTCTCCTGTTCAAACAATTTATGCACGAACAAAAAAACTTCCCATTTTCATCCGGTCAATTTCTTTCTGAAGCAAATTATAGGAACTGTTCCATGCTTTCCTCACACGCAAGGCTCAAGTGACTTTCATTCATCCAACTTCGATCCATCTAAATAATAACTCCGTCATACTCCGAAACTCATTCAATGCATGAAATCTTACTTTTTCATTTAAGGTGTGGTCTTATCCCATTCAAGAACATACTTTTTTATGGTAGATTCATGCGTCAAGGTTAATCTTATTTTGTTAAATTTGATGAAATTTCGAAAGCATTTCGCATTGGTCTCCAAGTACACGACATGAAATCGGTGACATTAATTCCCCGATAATCAAGTATGCACTCAAAGAACAACTAGAAATGCATTGTACCGAAATTTCATCAAATTAAACAAAATAATGTTAACCTTAAAGCATGGATCTACCATAAAAATATGAGTCTCCCCAAACTATCCAAATGGACAATTCAAGATTTAATACAATGATTAATGCAAAATTGTCTACAGGAATCATTGTATTTAATCTCAAATGAGAATCTAAGGTTCACTCTTTATGAACAAAACTTGTATCTAATTAAAGCAAAATACATTAATAACATACAAAAATAATTGTAACAAAATTAAACATAAAAAGTTTATGAAAAAATTTGGTACCTGTGATGATGACTAGAACAGTGTGCAACAACGAATGTCGTGATCACGATGCAAAAACCTAGATGATAATCAATGAATAAAGACCACTGATGTTTGTGAATTCCATCGAGAACATTAGCCTTAATTCATTAAAAATCATATCAAGCCTATTTGTCATTTTATCCAATATATTAACCTTAATAAAGAATATATATCCACTTTCATAATTCCTATTTGAAGCCAAGTTAATATCACGTGCTAGAATCCAAATCAACATGTCCAACCTAAGAAAAAAATGCATTAGTTTGCTTTGTTACACTATTTTTTTTTTTTTGGAAAAGCATGTCCAAACAATTAACTATATTAATTGAATAACATAATATGACTTGAATGAAAAGGTATATGAAAACTTTTGCCTCGGGTATATTTTCTACTATTTTCTAATGGCCTTGTAGCCTAATTAATCTCAATCCTACTGTTAAAATGTTGTCAAAGGTTGATATAAACAATTGCAAAATTGTTTAAGCCACTGAACACAAAGACTTAATTTTTTTTTTTTACATAGGAAAAAGTATTTGAAAACTACAAAATAATTCCATTCCAGTAATATAAACAAGCTCATTAGAAGATTAAACCTTTACAAAATGGTAAAGGCTATAAACAGAAGTTAATTAAGTGCAATTAAATAAAATTAAAAAGTAAGGTTTTCCTCATCTGCATTCATAAGTGATTCAAATGAAAAGCTTACCAATTCTTTGAGGGAAGAAATTGACTTTTTAGAGACTAAGATATTCATAAGTGATTCAAATGAAAAGCTTTTCCTCTTACTCTACAAGCTTGGTCATTCGCATCATTTTTATTTTATTTTTTATTATTCATAATAACTCTCGGATCATTTCAAAAGAAAAATGTCCAAATTATTTATAAAATTATTCTTAACTTATGCAGCTCAAATCATAATATATATTTATATATATATAACAAAGATAATTATAAATAATTGTCTATATCAAAAGAATAAAATCCACCCTCGTCTATAATTAAAAAAACTCTAGTTTAATATATGTGTTTATATATTATATTAATCAATGTATTATATTAGCTGGCTTAAACTCAAAAAGTGGTTGACCTTAATAAAGATAAACTTACATTTCTACTTTATTTCTTTACTCTTTGTTAACAAAACCGAATACTATATATAATCATGTCCTGTTTCATGTGGTCTAGTAGTGTTTTTCTAGTAGTGTCTTCATATTTTATTGTTCAACGTGATAATGGACATGCAATTTTCTAATAGAGAGATTAAATTAAAGTCCACGTGGACTTAATTCAATAATAGATATGGAGTAAAGGTAACAATTTCAATATATTTTGAGCAAGGGGAAACTAATTAAATTGAATTAGTGGGTTGTTCTTAATGGAAAATCAATGTTTCGTAAATATTAAAATAAAACTTATTTTATTTAAATTAAGATATGTATATATGAAGGGAAAATATATATATATATATATATATATATATATATATATATATATATATATATATATATATAACAAAGATAATTATAAATAAATGTCTATGATCAAAAGAATAAAATCCACCCTCTTTATGTAAATTTGAATTTAACATTAGCAAGTTTCATTACATAAGAGACTAGTAAATGAAACGCATAATGAATTACAGTATAATGTTTTTTTTTTTATAAAAAAAAAAGCAATTTATTTGAAGCGATAAGATTTTCGTTCACAAGGGAAAAATAGTTGTTACTTGTTACGCATTCCTATTAAACTAACTAGTCCTGCTTGTTACGCATTCCTATTTAACCTCAGTCAGTCAGCAAGCTCAGCCAAATATTGCTTTCCCGCAAAGACTTAGCTGTCAGTCAAACTTGAGCAATAAACACGAAATCACATTTTGAACAATTTAAACCACCAGCATAAGACAAACAGAAAATCAACAGATAATTAAACGAAGAACACTAGTTGGATGAAACATTAATGACCAATATCTACTCTTACATACACAAAAATCAAATCTAGTAAGAACAGTATCATATTCAACAAGCTTTCTAGATAGGTACATTGTACACCTCAAGGCCCAGTTAAAACAAAAATAAATAAATACTAAAAGATTTTCTGTTTTTAGATATTATTCTTAAAATGGAGAAGAGAGAGAAGCGAGATTTCCTCTTTTAGTACAAAAAAAATGCAAAATAACCTAACCCTCAGTTTATAAAGAAAATAAAGCAAGAGAAGCGCGGAGTGTACACCTGATCTTTCTTTAAAACTTTGTAAGAGCTTGTGTTGTGGGTTTAGTGAACACTAGCTGAGAGAGGTGGCACACGCAGAACAGAAAGGGCATTCACCGCACCAACACGTAGCAGAAGCTAAAATTCTGAAACCGTTGTTGAATTCATATTTTTAGGTAGCAATGTGAAGGTGTAGCGATGAATCTAACTAGTTTTTTGGTGGTTGTTGTTGTTGTGTGTGTTGGAATGGAAGGAGGAACAGTTGGCTAAGAAAGAGAAATGGGAGAGGAAAGAGGCAACAAAGAAGTCTCACTCACTTTACTGCCTGAAACACTGTCCACTAAGTTATTACAACCGAACAACATCACATCTGCATCATTGCCATTCGTTTTGCCCTATGGTCTCCTTTTCTTCTCTCTCCTTTTCTCATTCTTTTAATATGTTAGAACAATTATTTTAATATGAGAAAAAAAAGTCATACTAACTTATGTTGTTGAATTTCTGATGAACTTTTTTAAAATAATTATTTTAATATACATTTTTTTATTGGAATTTTACCTACACTATATATTTGTAGGTAAAAAATTTTAAACTTTATCTACACTAATGGACTGTAGGTACAAGTTTTATAAGATTTTACCTACACCAAGTAATCATAGGTATATATTTTTTGAAATTTTACCTACATTAACATTTGTAAGTAGAAGTTATTTTGACTTTTACCTGCACCAAATGATAGTAGGTACAAATTTTTTAATTTTACCTATGATAAGCAATTGTAGGTATAAGTATTTTTTTTACTTTTACCTACAGTAATTTATGTCTGTAGGCAAAAGTCTCTGTAGGCATATGTCATTTTTCTTGTAGTGAAAAGGGTTTTGGATCTTTTTGGTAGAGGATCTTCAGAGCACTGAGGCTAGATCTAAGGATGACAAAATGAAAAGAGATCTAAATTTCAGTTAAAGAGATCTAAAAAGAAAAGGAAATGCAGTGAAATTGCAAGAAACATTTGATTTTGGTTAGAATGATTGTAGATGAAAAGGCAATGTGGTGAAATGGCTCATTAGGGATTAGGAAGAGAGAGCAACATCGTTTGAGAGAATAAAGAATTTTTTTTTTAATTTACCAAAGTATAACTTATCTTTTTTTTCAATGCGATGATGTTGTTCAGACTTATTTTTTCAACGCGGTAATATATTTTATTTTCAAAAATTTATTACAGTAAAGTTATATATGTATATATGATCCATCTCAGTTTTTTAATTTTTTATTATTAAAAGTTAAAATCTAATGTTAAAATATAATTATAATGTTTTTATAGTTATTTAAAAATCATATTTTAATATATATTTCATTAGAAAAAAGAAAAAAAACTAAAATCATAATTTAACATACTATTTCAATTTTTAGAAGAAGAAAAATGTTTTAAGCAAATAAAAAGCAAAATCGTATTTAGATATATGATTTCTTTATTATGAAATTGTATACCAAAGTATAACTTATCTATTTTTGTAATTTAAAAAATACCATTTATGATCATTTAAAAAAAAAATTCACTTCCCTAATCAATCCGAAGTCTGAACAACGTCACCGCATGGTTAGACTGATTTTGGCTCATTAGGGATTTACTAGAGTATAACTTATCCTTTTTTCATTTTCATATAATAAATAAAATATAAAATATGAAAAGAGGCTACAAGTAGAGGGGTTAGTTAGCATATGTTTTAGAAAATGTTTTTATGGATTTTTTTTTCATTGAAATAAATTATTTAAATAAATAAAGTATTATAACTAAGTTACAAATTTTATATTTTTCTATAAAATAAAAATTTAATAAATAATCTTAATAATTATTTATGCATATTAAAATTAAAATCAAAACATATTTACATCACAAAAATATAATTTTTTAAAATAATAAATTATATATATTTAATCTACAACTAATTATATCCATAGTTAATTATATCCATAAGTAAAAGTAACCGTAAGTATAATTTTGTAGAGATTTTAAAATATAATGATAATTTAATATTTATTTATTGAATGGTGACAAATATCTCATAAAATATACTTTTTAAATATTTATTATACATTTTGATAATAAATAATATATACATTGTATGTATAAATGTTTTTGTATGATAAATTTTTTATTTTTATAATAATTAAATAAAATATATTAATAATAAATTTTATTTGTTTGACGATATAATTGTTTTTACCAACATTCTATAAAAATTCTATAAAAGTTAAATTCTACTATTAAAAATATTTTTTTTTAATTTTCAAATTAACTAATATGCAATAATTAATATAAATGTGTGTTATATTTAAATGATAATCATGAAATAATAAAATTAAAATTATAGAATTTAGTTTAATTTTTAAATGCTTACCTTTTGAATTTGTTATTGTTTATTAATTATTATATTTTTTAATTAAAATATAATTAATAACTCAATATATGATTTTTAAAAAAATATATAAATAATTAAAGAAAAAGAGTTTATATTAACATCGGTTATTTTAAAACCGATGTTGTAAGTACTTAACGACATCGGTTTTAAAATAACCGATGTTAAAATCGCACTAAATCGATCTATTAACATCGGTTATTTGAAAATCGATGTTGTTAAGCACTTACAACATTAGTTTCAAAATAATCGATGATAAAATCGTACTAAATCGATTTGTTAACATCGATTATTTGAAAACCGATGTCATTAAGCATTTACAACATTGGTTTTAAAATAACCAATGTTAAAATCGCACTAAATCGAGCTGTTAACATCGATTATTTGAAAACCGATGTTATAAGTGTTTAACGACATTGGTTTTCAAATAACCGATGTTAATAAAATGATATTAAAACTTATTTTTTTAGTAGTGAACCCCTTATTACAATTATACCCTGACCACCAAAGGTTAGATTTAGGTTGTCTTTGATCTAGTAGTTGGGCACGTACCAATCCGTAAAATATAACAAAAGAAAGAAAGAAAAATTAAAGAGAAGCTCATGGTTTTATCAAGTTTTCTTTATAATAGGAGAAATTTATGTATTTTTATTTTGTTTTTGTGCTTTTAAGTTCAGGATCACAAACTTGTTAGTTTTGAGTGGGGGTGTGTCTATCTACCATTGTTGATATGCAAAGCAATGTTGTAACGCTCCTATTAGCACCCGGTGTATGTGCTTGTGTAAGTCTTGTTAGAATATATTCTTTACTATTACCTAAAATTTGCAAAATTATAAAATTAAATGAGCTCCATCTATCATTTAATGAGTCTCACTTAAGGATGGCATTGGATAGGGTACCTTATATTCGTACCCTCACTTTTAATATATTCCCGTACCTAAATCCATATCCACGTTGGTTTATTATTCTTACTACTAAACCAAATGAGAAACATACTATGGATCTTAATAAATTTGGGATGTTTGATGCATATGATTTGGTCAACATCATTGCAGAGGACATGGGGTTGCTATCGTGTCATCCTTTCGTGCTTCGGTTTAGGTGCACCAATAGTGGCAAAATTCTACCAGTTGAGACCGATAATGGTGTGCTAAAAGTGTGTGTGTGTGACTAGAATTAAATTTCACATCACTGCACCCCATGTCATTCACAAGTTCAATTACAGTTTCATTCACATATGCATTCACACTATCATTCACCCTTCATTTACAGGTTCAAAATTATTCAGACATAGAACTAATGGTTGCTTCCAAATCTTAAATTTTCAATGTTAGTGATTCTCTAAATCTTACAAATTCTTAATTGTTTTCTTTTAATAACAAATATGGAAGTTGACTTTGTTTCTCTTTTAACAAATATGGTACGATAGTTTCACACTTTGGATATGGCCACACTGGATGTGTACTTTCGTCAAATATATAGTGGGTGTGTTATATTAGTTTTTGTGTGGCTTGGTTCAAGAGTTATTGGTAACCAGTGACAGCAACAAAGATTGGTCAGAAAGTGGCAAATGATACTGATCTAGAGTTCTCAAAAGGAGGAAATGAAGATGAGTATGATTATGAAGTGTCAATGAAAGTGTAAGACCCAAGTGATGCTGTAAAGTCAAAGAAATATGACCAAATATATTATTTTTCAGTTTCTAGCAAGATAGATTTAATATGATCAAGTATATTAAATTTTTTCACCTTTTTTTTTATTTCTCCCTTGGAAATATAGACGAACAATGTACAAGATAGGTGATGAATAATTTGTCTACGCTCCCTCATATGTAAAGCTTAATAAGAGCTTTTTATTTTACCTTTATAATTACTGAATATATGCTTTTCTTGATCGAGTTTTTTCTACTTTTGAAGACTTAAGAAAATGTTTCTGCAACATTTACTAGCAGGTACCACTTTGGTGGTGCTTATTGGCATCACAACTTGGCTTGAATTGTTTTTCCAGTTCGGCAACACTGTGACAAAGATTTATACTTTCTCAATGGGGACAAACTCATGTCCATGATAGATGGCATGCTTCTCACATTTTTGGGTACTATTAGGCATCTTTTCTAGCATAAAGGAGTATATCAATACTATTCTTGAATCCGTTGAATACAGTGATAAAGAAACAATCTATGAAGTCGATGGTTGTTATAATATCTTGTTTTGACCTGATAGCTTATAAGTTGGTATAACATATTACATGTGTTTGATTGTTTGCTTGATACTGGTTATATTTTTATGGATTTTTTTTTTATATAATGTAGTTATATCATTCTTGATATTAGCTTGTTGGATTCATGTTTAACAATAAAGAGCAACTAATGTCTTAGTGACAAGTACATGTTAGTGATTTCATAATCACTAAGGAGAACTAAACACTTTTTGGAACTTATTTAAAGTAAGAGTGATCAATTAAAAAACATAATTGTTATCTCCTGAAATAATCCAAGTTCTAATAAGATCTAGATTTGATTCGTATTCCCCTATTGTATACCCAAATTAAATTCCAGCCATCAATCATTGTTATCACAATTCTTGTTGTTTGGTTTATTAATTTTATTCTCTAAAATAATTACTATAACTATTCCTAGTATTTTAAATAATTATCTTTGTGTCCAAATTTTAATTGTGATAATTGTATTGTATCCTAAATTACATCCTACTCTTGTCATTCAACTAAACTTATACAACTTTTATTTTTACTACTTCTAAATGTGTTCCATGTTCCCAAACTATCTAATAACCTCTTGTCTATTTGTAAAATCACTTGGGACTTAAACTGTGTTGTGACGTTTTTTCACTCCTATTGTGTTTTTCAGGATCTTGTCATGGGAAGGACGATTGGAATTACTAAAAAACAGGGCGGGTTATACTACTTGTAGCATAAGGACAATGAAAAATGTACCAAATGGCTTTAGCACAGGCGTCTGGGTTATCCTCTATTTAGTGTCCTTAAGTCTTTATTTCCTTTTTTGTTACAAAAATGTCAGTCGAGTCTTTTCATTGTGATGTTTGTGAGTTTGCTAAACAACATCGAACAACTTTTCTTCCTAGTACTTATAAAAGTTTTAAACCTTTTGATCTTGTTCATTTGGATGTGTAGGGACCTACACCTATCATTAATATTTCTGGTATAAAGTGATTTGTTTCTTTTATTGATGACTGCACTCAGGTTACCTGGATATTTCTCATGAAAGACAAATATGAAGTTTTCCAATTGTTTTTAAACTTTTACCATATAATGCAAACATAATTTGGGAGCTCGATTAAAATATTGCGTTCTGATAATGGGAGAGAGTATGTGAATCAAAACCTTTCCAATTTCCTCAAAGATAGTGGTGTTGTTCATGAATTAACTTGTGTGGACACCTCTCAACAAAAAGGGGTCGCAAAAAGGAAAAATCGACATCTCCTTGAGGTTGCCAGAGCTTTACTCTTCCAAATGTTTGTTCCTAAGTATTACTAGGGGGAAGTTGTTCTAACCGCCACTTACTTGATAAATAGGTTACCCTTTCATTATTTAAATGATGTTAGTCCTATTCAACTCATGACCACATACTATCCTTTTGCTCCCCTTATTACCAGTCTTCAGAGTTGTGTCTTTGGATGTCCTGTCTTTGTTCATGTTCATGGTCCTCGTTGGGGAAAGTTAGATCATCGGGCTATCAAATGTTTCTTCATAGGTTAAGCCTCAAATAAAAAGGGGCACAAATATTATCACCCTCAAAGTCATCGTGTCTATGTTTCCAAGGATGTCACTTTTCATGAAGCAAAGTCTTTCTTCACTAGTCCTCCTCTTCAGGGGGAAAGTAGTCTAGAAGCTGAGATCCCTAAGTTGTCATGTTTTCCCTTGTTACAGGATTCAACTCCTACAGAGGATGACAACGACCCTGAACCAGCATCATCACTAGTTCAACATAAGGAGGACAGACGCTTCGGGAACCAGTACCAATGAAGCAAAAAACTCGACCTGGTCCAACAGCAACTTCAATCATCCGAACCGAAGGTAAGAACTTATTCTTTTGAGGACACCTTAGATGCCACCTTACAAGTATTCATGTTATTTTAAGGCTTTACTCTAGTCTGCTTGTTTTGTTGAGCTTCTTTATATTATTGTTGTTGTTTTTATTATAATATTTGTTTTGTAGATGATCTCTGAACTTAATTTTTGGTTGTATATCCTTTATTAGGATCTATGTTTCTCTATGTCTCTTTGCCATTCAAAAGTGGAACATGTTTCAACTAAGGATCTAATTGAGTTGTTAGACATACAGAAGCAAAATTGGTTTTAGTCCCTATTTCAAAATGATATTTTTTAAAAGATAATTATTATAAAAATTAACAACTTTTATTACGTGGTAAATAGTAAAAAAATCTATACAATTTATTGGTAAAACATTTTAATTAAATTCTATTTTCATTCTTTAAAATAATTATTATGAAAATTAACAACTTTTAATTACATGGTAAATAAACATTAAAAAAACAACATCGGCTTCAAAAAGTTGTCTTAAAATGTATGCATTCTAAGACAGTTTTTCCAAAAATATTTTTACAAAGTAGACTTTCTAAAATAGACTTTCTAAGATAGTTTTTCCAAAAATCATCTTAGAATCCTCAATCGGTTTTTAGAAAAGTAGACTTTCTAAAATAGTTTTTAGGAAAATCGTCTTAGAATTCTTAATTGATTTTTAGGAAAACCGTCTTAGAAAAATTATTTTTCCAAAAATCTTCTTAGAATGTCTACTTCCAAAAAAATTGAGGATTTCAAGACAGTTTTTGGGGAAAACTGTCTTAGAATCCTCAATTTTTTTTATTTTTTATTTAAAAAAAACATTCTAAGATGGTTTCTACACAAACCGATGTAGAAACGAAGTTTCTAAGTAAGGTTTGGAAATCGTCGTGGAAAGTCAACACTTTCCAGGATGGCGGCTTCAAAAACAGTTGAAAATCATCGTGAAAAGTGTCAAATAACCGATGTAGAAAACAATTTTTGTAGTAGTGACTTAGTATATTACCAATTTGAGTAGCATGCAAATTATTTAATAAGTGATTTTTTTTCAATGCTATCTTTAAAATAATTTTCCTATGATTAAGCTTAAATTATTTTATCATTAGTGTACTTAGATGTTGTCAGGGTCTTGACTACATGGTAATTTGTGAGAAATTACATGAAAGATGAAAGAGACATGAGAAAGTTGCAAGACTGTAAGTACAAATCATTCTAAGATGAAGTCTATAATTCAGGGGTACATGGGTGTGACACAATTTTGACCAACAATAACCTATTTTTGACTTGTTACATTTATAAAATAATCCCAATTGGCATTTTAGATTTGTACACTATCAATTTTTAATAATAATAAATAAGTCCCCCTAAATACTCCTCCCCATGCATTATGAAATTCATAGATGATGAGGTTTACCACCACCACCACCATCACTACTACTAGTACTGATAAGGAAGGAACTCAATGTGTTAATGGCATCCGCTATTTTGTGACTATTTAGAGAGTAGGTTCGATGTAGAAAGCGTTCAATATATATATTTTGACAAATGACGCCTTTTAAGTTATTTCTTTTTACAATTAAAAAATTAGCATAATCACAGTGCAATTTGCGGGAGTTTAATTATGATTAATGTGATTGTGGGACCATGGATACATGGATGTCGATGGATCTATGAAAATAACCAATGGTCTTCCAATAAAGGAGACATAAATCACATATATTATAGCTTGCTAATGAATACAAATCAAGATTCAAATCAGAACACAACAAACACACAACCTTCTTTAGAGTTCAAACTGTTCATAGAGAAAGTCTCAACAATACCAACGACAATGACTCCGACCAAGACTCAACAAATGAACCAAAGCGAAACTAAAATCCCACCTAGAGTTAGTGATTGAGCATTTGTAGTTTAATATTTTTCTATTCTTCTTAGCTCAATTGAAATTTCTTTGACCCTTATTTTCTCACCTTAACTCATTTTTGGTCTATGGCAAAATGATTGAGATTAATTGAGAATTGTAGCTAAATTTTAGATTTTGTGCTTGCTTGACCTATCTGCTTGTGTAGAGCCTAAAGGACACTACAAAACTTCAAATGAAACATGTAAGTAGTCCCTGGAAAGCTGAGAAAATGATATTCAATTTTGTTACAAATAAGCTTTGTCCAATTCTGTCATTTCGAGGGTCAAATTGAGCTTCTAAGTTAGAGCCTTTGCACTTGAATAATTAGGCTACGAGTTTGGGCTTTATTTTTTGTAATTAGTTTAATTAGGTAGATTAGATGGGCCTAATCAAGGTATATCACTTCCTTCTAAGTAGTCACTCTATATATTAGTGGAAGTTAGTTAGTTCGTTACTTCATTTTGTAAAAAACAGAATTGGTTACTTGTTGTGCAAGTTTTCTCTTATCTTTATTTTCCTCTCAATTGTTCTTCATTCTTCTTCCTCTTTTCACTTCTATTCTTCCATTTTCTTGCACAAAATTTTGTGGCTTTTCCATTGGTGATGATCATGGAGGGCTAAACAATTAATCAATCCATGGACCCACTCCAAGCAAGGCTGAATTTAAGTTCTGGTTCAATATTTCTAATCTTTTGTGAATGTTCATCTTTCTCTTCAATCCTATTTTCGATTTTCATGATTATGATTATGCTTAGGATTGAAAATGGATTAGGTTATGGATTCATTTCCTAATTTCAAAATTTAATCACAAATTGTTTGAATGATTTTCCAATCTAATATGTGATCTCAAATAATTTAGAGATTGATTCGATTGAACTTTCTCCAATGCATTTGACTGAACTTTCACACTGAACATCATTCGTAGAAACTATGATAATTCAACTCTCATTGGTTTGATGAGTTTGATTGATGTTATTAAACTTGACTTGTATTTTGTTCTTTTTTGTTTTGTTTCTTCATCTCTATTTCTGTGTGTTTCCATATTCTCTTATAGTCGCTTACAAACTGTTCGATAAAATTTCCCCCTTGTTATTTATAAGTGAATGAATGTATGAACCAAATTGAATCATATTTTTGAGTTTGACCAAGGTTAATCTTGTGCTACAAAATTTCCTCGTTTTATTTGTTTTTGAATGATTCAACGGTCGTTATCAGTTAGTTAGCACGAGAAAGTTAGAGCCACGAACAAAACACCAAGATTTTTGACCCCTTGACATTCTCAACTTGATGTCACTTCAACCATAACTTGATGTTATTGTAGAACTTATGTTGATGACTTCCATGTGATTTCTTGTTCTTGAATCGACATTGACTTTCTGTTAATTTTTAGGAATTTATTTTTTGTAGAACATCTCTCTCTCCCCCCTGTCTCTCTCTCTCTCTCTCTCTCTCTCTCTCTATATATATATATATATATATATATATATATATAAATATATATATATATATATATATATATATATGATAAATTTTGTGTTGGAACTCAACACAAGATTTTTTCACAGAGGCAAAACATTAGCAGAAAAACTCATGCATATGAGAAGATCCTTAAGCCTGAACCACATACATTACCTTTTGAGCCTAATCCCACTGTGTGTGTGATGTATGTCCACTTGAGTTATACATTTGGTTTATCTTGAGATACATATCCTTGAGAAAATTTCATGTGTGCATTGAATTGATTGAGTCAATTTGTAGGCTTTGTTCCTAAATCTAGATCATTTGTTGAAATATATCCCCTAGTTGTCCCCTTTAAGCTGAATTGATATTTTTTGTTACCCAATTGTGTTAAGAGTCTAATGCTTGTTACATGGTGACTTGAAAAATAGGGAGACATCACCGAATATTGATTTGGGTGGAGCAATGATTTGTCTTATGGTTCTTCTCATTCCGCAATAAAAAAATCTTAAAAGAAAGATAAGGCGGTAAAAAAGGTCTTAAAAAAATGTACTGAAAAGTTTTGTTAAATAAGCAGAAGGAGAAGCTTGGTTCCCAAAAGAATAAATTTTTGGATGTGTAAGTGCAAAAAATAACAGTTGTCCCCTTGGGTAGTGTGTCATTGAGTACAAGTTTTTTCTTAGAGCCTTTCTTTATCATGTTCCTTCAGTAACCACCTTTCATAGCCCCATTACACCTTGTGATGCCTCATTGTCTTGCATGTTAGAATTTTGCTTAGGTTGAGTTGATCAATACATAAAATGAATGCATGCTTCTTGAGTTGTGATACAAGTGCTTTGTCCTTTTCCTTAAAACAAAGAGAGGTGAGATGAGTGATCTATTGCTTTTTGTGGAATTGAACTTGTTGGTTGACATTAAAAGCCTAATGGAATTCTATGGGATTTATCTTATGAATGTGGTTTTTTGTTCCTGTCAACTATGTGTTGTTTTGTCTATAATAAATTGAGGGGTTCTTTGTAAATGGTTTCTTGATTTCATAGAAAGTTGTGTTAATCTCTAATTTAGAATAATTGCTTGAGGGTAAGCAATACTCAAGTATGGGGTGGTTGATAATTATTATTTGTCTACATTTAGACCCCAACTTTTGTCTCATTTTGTCTTGCTATTTTTACTTTATTTTGTTTATAAATGGGTATGTCTCGAGTGTGAACAGTTGATTAGAGAAGCTAATAAAGAGACAAGAGAACCAAAGGAGATAAAAAAAAGGGAGGGATTATGAGCATTTTTTACTAAGCACAACCCATGCTGAACCTGCAGGTCATGCTGATCTAGCATGGCCTATGTTGAATCAGCGTTCCAAATCCTCGTAGAAGGTCATGCTCGATCACCCAGCACAGCCCATGGCCTCCACCTTACAGTATAATTTCAATAGTATAAATAGAGTAGGGAAATAATTTTTTAGGTTATGCTTTATTTTATTTTTTGAACAACAAGAGCTTTTGAGAGGAGAATTGCATCAGGAACAATTGGGGTCCAAATCTATAAAGGTTTTAGACCTTTTTTATTTTAATGCAATATGGTATGTTGTTTAGCTATTATATGACCATGTTTGGCTTACAAAAATATCGCGTATTAGTAAGGGAACTTTACCTCGCTAATTTTTTTTAATCCGTCGCAAACGAGATCTGCGAGGGAGGGATTAGTAAGGGATATATCCTTGATGTGCCATTATTTTCTCCTATTTCTTAACCCTTTTTGAACCATTTTAAGTACTGATTAATTTTATTTGTCAAATTAATTAGACAATTTTATAATTTGGGCCCATTCAGCTAATTTGATGTTTTTAATCTAATTTCAAGAATTAATGAAGCATTGGGCTTGAATCCAGAATTGAGCTTGGACTTAAAGAGGGCAGACTATTTTATTCTACAAGATTTTATCTTATCTACACTTTATCTTATCTAGATATTATTTAGATTTGATCTCATCTAGATATTATTTCATCTAGATCTTATCTTATCTTATCTTATCTAGATTTGATTTAATTTTATTTATGGGCTTGGATTTAAAACAGATTTGTAAGCTTTGGGGCTGGAAAACTATATAACAACACCAAGGTTCTAGTTTAGGTCCTCCTCACCTCTCTCTCCTATTTTCGTTTTTTTAGTTTTAGGCTTTTTCTTTGAGACATTTTTTCGTTTTGCAATTCTAGTAGCAATAAAATTTCGTTCTTCAATTTATAAGTTTGTTATCTATTGATTAATGGAAGGCTAAGTCCCCAGCGTTGCTTTCTCTTGAGGATCAAGCGCAGTTCTCTTTGAGGTTCTATTATTACTGTTAAATTCTGTTCAGTTTTTCCTCTTCACTAATTACTCTAAATTTGTTGCTATTAATTCATGCATGCTTAGTGCTTGATTAATTGTCTCTGCGCTTAATTTACGTTCATGCTTAATGATCGTTTATGAGTAATTGATGTATGTGTTGCTTAATCACAAAATGAATGCCTTATGTTGAATTTCACTTAGTAATTTAATTTAGGGTTGGATTAAGTGGTTGAACTGATAAGGGATAAATTCTCGCAACCTAGGATAAGAGACTTGCTTGTGAATCAAGGGAAAGCAACGCATTTTAATTCTAATATTTTTCTAATTCTATTTTACTCGTTATTTAATTTACAAAAGCAAACAACCCCCCCCCCCCCAATTTGTTACTATTTCCTACTATTTGTTATGAACATTTGGTTTATCATTGCTCGTTGGGAAACGACCTTGGATCACTTCCTAGTTACTACATTTTAATGTTTATTTGATTCGAGTACGGGCTCGATCAAATTTGGTGCCGTTGCCGGGGAGCAGTGTCCAAAGGTTCATAATAGCTAGTGTCGTGTTAGTGTTTAATTATTGTGTTCGTGTTTAATTCTTGTGTTAGTGTTAGTGTTGTGTTAGTGTGTGTGTTAGTTAGTGTTTTTTAGTGTCTTGGTATTTTGTTTAGTTGTGTTCTGTTTTAGTTTTTCTGTTAAGCGCTTCCCCTGTTTTAGTTTTGGGTGTTTTGCTATGAATAGTGTTTTGCGATGGATTTTGCGACCACTTTTGCTTGCGGCAAAATAGAGTAGTAGTGGAAATCATGTAGTGACGGATTTTAGCGACCACCCTTGCTGAATTAATTAGGATTTTTTGTTTTGGTAGCTAGAGTTGTTATTTTTGGCTGAATTTTTATGTGGTCACTTCTTTTGATCCATATTTTGTGGGAAAAATAGTTGGAGCCCTTAGTATGGTCAGATTTGAAAGTTCCAAAAAAGTAGCAAATTTGATTTTTGTCAAAACTTCAAACGGCCATAACTTTTGCTCCGGGTATCAGAATGACTATTATTAAATATGTATTTGGGGTAGAAAAAAAATTCCCATGATGTGGAAGCCTGCCATAGGCTGGCTGAGGGTCTCCTTCTTCCAAAAATTGCAATTCTGTCAAAAGTTTTTTATTTTCCAAGTATTATTCTCTTATTTTTCTTAACTTATCATTTTTAGCTTATATAGTTAGACTTCGAATTTTCATTTGAAATTTTTTGTGCTATCTTCTCATCATATTATAAGGTTTCTCACAAAATTTCAAGTCATTTGGATATCATTTAATGGTAGCTGTAGTTCAAACCTACATTGTTACTTGCATAAGAAGGCAACTAGTTTTGCATGCTGAATGTAGTGTATGACTAGAGGCAATCCATTTGACTTACAACCCTTTGATCTTGAGATAGATAGGGCATTTCATATATTAGTTAGACAACATTTAGTACCTTTTGAGCATCCTGAGCATTCTGTTATTAGTGATTTTGAGCATTACAGTTTTGAACATTCTGATTTTGCACATTCTGAGAATATGGCACAACCTCCACCCCGTGAGAGGACTCTAAGGGAAATGGCTGCACCTGATTTCACCTACGAAAGCTTGTGCATCCAATACCCTGATGAGGATGTCCCATATGTTCTTAAAACTGGACCGATCCATTTGTTTCCAAAGTTTCATGGCCTTGCAGGTGAAGACCTACACAAGCATCTGAAAGAATTCCATATTGTCTACTCCACCATGAAACTAGCAGATGTCCAGGAAGATCACATATTTCTGAAGGCCTTTCCACATTCTTTAGAGGGAGTGGCAAAGGACTGACTATATTACCTTGCTCCAAGGTCCATCACGAGTTGGGATGACCTCAAGAGAGTATTCTTAGAAAAAAATTTCCCTGCTTACAGGACCACGACCATCAAAAAGGATATTTCAGGCATTAGGCAGCTCAGTGGAGAGAGCCTATATGAATACTGGGAGAGATTTAAAAAATTATGTGCTAGTTGCCCTCACCACCAGATTTCTGAGCAGCTTCTCCTCCAATATTTTTATGAAGGACTCAACAACATGGAGAGAAGTATGATAGATGCTGCCAGTGGTGGAGCCCTTGGAGACATGACCCCTGCTGAAGCCAGAAATTTAATTGAGAAGATGGCTTCAAACTCTGAGCAATTTAGTGCCAGAAGTGATGCTATTGTCATTAGAGGAGTGCATGAAGTAGCCATGAATTCATCAGGTGAGACTAAGAAGCTTGAAGGTAAACTAGATGTCTTGGTTAACCTGGTAACCCAACTGGCCATGAATAAAAAATCTGCACCTGTCGCCAGACTCTGTGGTTTATGCTCCTCTGCTGACCACCACACAGACCTTTGCCCCTTTGTGCAATAATCTGAAGCAACTGAACAGCCTAAAGCTTATGCTGCAAACATCTACAACAGACCTCCTCAACCTCAGCTGCAAAATCAGCCACAACAGAATAATTATAACCTCTCCAGAAATAGGTACAATCCCGAATGGAGGAATCATCCCAACCTTAGATGGTCGAATCCTTCACAACAACAGCAGCAACAACAACAACCTTATTTTCAAAATGATGCTGGCCCAAGCAGACCATACGTTCCTCCACCAATCCAACAGCAACAACAACAACAGCCCCAGAAACAACAAACAGTTGAGGCCCCTCCGCAACCTTCCCTTGAAGAACTTGTGAGGCAAATGACTATGCAAAACATGCAGTTTCAACAAGAGACCAGAGCCTCCATTCAGAGCTTAACTAATCAAATGGGACAGTTGGCTACACAGTTAAATCAACAATAGTCCCAGAATTCTGATGGATTACCTTCTCAATCTGTTCAGAATCCAAAAAATGTGAGTGCCATTACATTGAGGTCAGGAAAACAGTGTCAAGGACCTCAACCAGTAGCATCTTCCTCATCCACCAATGAACCTGCCCAACCTCACTCTACTCCAAAAAAAGATGATGACAAAAATTTAAAGAGTAAGTTACCTAACAATTTCTATGCAGGTGAATCTAAAGAGAAGCAGCATATCCCTCTTCCATTCCCTCCAAGAGCAATTTCCAACAAAAAAATAGAAGAGGCAGAGAAGGAGATCTTGGAAACATTTAGGAAAGTAGAGGTAAACATACCTCTGCTGGATGCAATAAAACAAATTTCAAGATATGCTAAATTCTTGAAGGAGTTGTGCACTAATAAGCGAAAGCTTAAAGGAAGTGAAAGAATTAGTGTGGGCAGAAATGTCTCCGCATTGATTGGTAAATCTGTTCCCCAAATCCTTGAAAAATGTAAAGATCCAGCTACATTCAGCATACCTTGTATTATAGGGAACAATAAGTTTGACAATGCCATGCTAGATTTAGGAGCTTTTATTAGTGTTATGCCTCTATCTATTTTTAATTCTCTATCTCTTGGTCCCTTGCAGTCAACTGATGTGGTAATTCATTTAGCTAATAGAAGTGTTTCCTATCCTGCAGGTTTCATAGAGGATGTCCTAGTTAGAGTTAGTGAACTGATTTTCCCTGTTGATTTTTATATTTTGAATATGGAGGAGAGATTTTCTAAAGGATCAGTTCCCATCATTCTAGGCAGACCTTTTATGAAAACTGCTAGAACTAAGATAGATGTATATGCAAGCACACTATCTATGGAGTTTGGTGATATAACTGTTCATTTTAATATTCTTGATGCTATGAAACACCCATCCGAAGATCTTTCTGTATTTCGTGTTGAAATAATTGACCATATTGTTGATGAATACATGACTGATCTTCATTCTAATCTGCATGCCTGTTACTCTTTATGCATTGAATCTGAACTTATACTTGATCATATGACTGAATTTGATGCTGAGAGTGAATCTGAAATTGATATTGATTACATGTCTGGTGATGTTTTACCTCTTGAGATTGATTTTATAAAGTCAGATAGAACTAACCATGTTTCAGGAAGTACACATACTTCTGACTTTCTTTATGAGGTACAGGCTGAGAAACCATCTCTTTCTACCACTATCCAGCAAGCCACACCAGAATTGAAGCCTCTACCATCAAATTTAAAATATGTTTACTTGGATGATAACAAAAGTTTTCCAGTAATTATATCTGCCTCCCTTGCTGATGAGCAAGAGGAGAAGCTGTTATCAATTCTCAAGAAGCATAAGAATACTATAGGCTGGACCCTAGCGGACATTCCTGGTATTAGCCCATCCATATGTATGCATCGAATAAATTTAGAGGATGGGGCTAAACCAGTAAGACAACCACAAAGAAGACTCAACCCAGTGATTCTTGATGTAGTGAAGAAGGAGGTAACCAAGCTTTTACAAGCTGACATCATTTATCCTATCTCCGACAGCCAATGGGTGAGTCTCGTCCAGGTAGTCCCGAAGAAAACCAGCCTCACCGTGATAAAAAATGAGAAAGAGGAGTTGATTCCTACTCGGGTGCAGAACAGTTGGAGAGTCTGCATCGGCTATAGGAGGCTGAACCAGGTTACCAAAAAGGACCATTTCCCCCTGCCATTCATTGATCAGATGCTTGAACGCTAGCAAGTAAATCCCACTACTGTTTCCTTGATGGTTTTTCTAGTTATATGCAAATCACTATTGCTCCTGAGGATCAGGAAAAGACCACATTCACCTGCCCCTTTGGCACTTTTGCCTATAGGAGGATGCCTTTCGGCCTGTGCAATGCCCCTGGTACCTTCCAGCAGTGCATGATTAGTATTTTTTAGTGATTTTTTAGAAAATTGCATAGAGGTGTTTATGGATGATTTCACTGTGTATGGATCCTCTTTTGATATTTGTTTGGATAGTCTGGAAAAGGTTTTGAATAGATGCATTGAAACTAACCTTGTTCTAAATTTTGAAAAATGTCATTTTATGGTTGAGCAAGGTATAGTTTTAGGCCACATTATTTCCAATAAGGGCACTGAAGTAGATCCTGTAAAAAATTTTGTTATTTCACAATTGCCTTACCCCTCTTGCGTGCGAGAGGTGCGATCTTTTCTTGGTCATGCAGGATTCTACAGGCGCTTTATAAGAGATTTTAGCAAGGTAGCCCTTCCACTATCCAACTTGTTGCAAAAGGAGGTGGAGTTTGACTTTAATGATAAATGCAAAGAGGCCTTTCATTGCCTCAAAAGAGCACTGACTACCACCCCTATCATTCAGGCACCTGATTGGATAGCCCCATTTGAGCTAATGTGCGATGAATCAAATGACACATTGGGGGTTGTCCTTGCTCAAAAGATCTCCTTACTTCAGCTTACTTCTTTTCCACCATGACTTGGGGAGTTTTTCTTTTCCTATCTCCTTCTTTACTTTTATTACATTTGTCCGATTCTATTTGATGGTTTAATTGCTTTTAATCTTTTACTTGTGCTACATTGAGGACAATGTGTTGTTTAAGTATGGGGGGAGTGTTATTTGGTTTTGCTAGTTTTGTTAGTTTTGTTAATTTTGTTAGTTGTGTTAAATTTGTTAGTTTTGTTGGGTTTCTAGTTTAATATTTTAGGTCAATTCTGTTTGCATGTACAACTTTACATATTTTTCTTTGAATTATAGGATATGTTCAAGAAATGGGTAATTGTTTTGAAAATAAAAGTCTCTTGACATTTTGTGATTTGAAATCCTTGTTTTTCCTCTACATGTCATGATAATTTTGAAAGCTCAATTTGAAAGTGATAAGTTTACCTTTGTGAGAATTTGAGCCATCCATCATCATAATCTTTTGGTGTGTTTTGCCCCATTGATTGCTTGCAGAATAACCTTGGCTTGATTCTTGTTGATGCTTCCTAATTCACATGCATATTTGGAAATGATTTAGGCAATTTTGTTCTTATAAGCTTCTAGCCAAATGGACTTACCTTGAATTAATTCCTTTGATAGCCCCTTTGAACCTATGTTCCCCTTTCTTTGTTTTAAAGCTCATTACAAGCCTTAAGTGAAAAACCATGATATCACCTTACCCTTAAGGAATTTTGGAGCTTTGGAATTGTTTTGGGAATAAGTTGGGAATAAGTGTGGGGGGTATGTTTCATTGGAAGATATAATTTTTGTCCATGCTTAATGTTTTATTTTGGCCATGCTTGATGTATACATATATTGCCTAGTTCTTGCTTTAATCTTCAAATTCGTACTGTTAAAAAAAATTGGAAAAAAATGATCAAAAAAAAAATTTTCAATTGCTGCAAATTCGTACTGTTCAAAAAAAAAAGAGAAGAAGAAAAAAAGTGACGTTGAATAAATGAGGTCTTGTTATGAGGACTTGATTTGAGAGCCTTGGTTGATTTTGTTGATATTAGAGGGTTTAGGTTTACTACTTGTGCTTAATTTCCACTTATTCCCCATTGCTCATCTATTCCTTTGGGATTTAGCTACTTATTCCATATTTTTCCCTACCTTGTCCTTGGCCCCATTACAACCTTAAATGACCTTTTGATCCTTATGTGCTTGTGTTTATGGGTTGATTGTCAATTTTAGAATCTTGCCAAGTCTATGTGGTGTTTGTTTTCATGGATGCTTCGAGAGTAAACAGTAGCCTAGACACTTGAGAGATAGAGTGTATATCTTATGAGGCTTTATCACTTTTCATTATTGAGCAGATTTACTATTTTGCCATGATTGGGTTGCTTGGATGATTTTCACGAATGTCTTAACTCTTTGGATCTCTTCATGTTAGATGTTACCCATTCCTTGATGTTCATTGAGAAATATGTAAATGTTTTGTTTGTCTCTCTTTGATATCCTTGGATTTTGTTCTTTATTTCATTTTGCCCAGGAGTGCAAAAGGCTAAGTATGGGGGGTTTTGATGTGTCATTATTTTCTCATATTTCTTAACCCTTTTTGCACCATTTTAAGTACTGATTAATTTTAATTGTCAAATTAATTAGGCAGTTTTATTATTTGGGCCCATTCAGCTAATTTTATGTTTTTAATCTAATTTCATGAATTAATGAAACATTGGGCTTGAATCCAGAATTGGGCTTGGACTTGAAGAAGGCAGACTATTTTATTCTACAAGATTTTATCTTATCTACACTTTATCTTATCTAGATATTATTTAGATTTGATCTCATCTAGATATTATTTCATCTAGACCTTATCTTATCTTATCTTATCTAGATTTGATTTGATTTTATTTATAGGCTTGGATTTAAAACAAATTTGTAAGCTTTGGGGCTGGAAAACTATATAACAGCACCAAGGTTCTAGTTTAGGTCCTCCTCTCCTCTCTCTCCTGTTTTCGTTTTTTTAGTTTTAGGCTTTTTCTTTGAGACATTTTTTCATTTTGCAATTCCAGTAGCAATAAAATTTTGTTCTTCAATTTATAAGTTCGTTATCTATTGATTAACGGAAGACTAAGTCCCCAGCGTTGCTTTCTCTTGAGGATCAAGAGCAATTCTCTTTGAGGTTCTATTATTACTATTAAATTTTGTTCAGTTTTTCCTCTTCACTAATTACTCTAAATTTGTTGCTATTAATTCATGCATGCTTAGTGTTTGATTAATTGTCTCTGCACTTAATTTACGTTCATGCTTAATGACCATTTATGAGTAATTGGTGTATGTGTTGCTTAATCACATAATGAATGCCTTATGTTGAATTTCGCTTAGTAATTTAATTTAGGGTTGGATTAAGTGGTTGAACTGATAAAGGATAAATTCTCGCAACCTAGGATAAGAGATTTGCTTGTGAATCAAGGGAAAATAACGTATTTTTATTCTGATTTTTTCTAATTCAATTTTACTCGCTATTTAATTTACAAAAGCAAACAACCCCCCTCCCCCCCATTTGTTACTATTTCCTACTATTTGTTATGAACATTTGGTTTATCATTGCTCGTTGGGAAACGACCTAGGATCACTTCCTAGTTACTACATTTTAATGTTTATTTGATTCGGGTACGGCCTCGATCAATCCTCTCGCTAAAAAACAAATTGCAAATTAGTGACGACCAATTTCCCTCGCAATTCCTTTGTTATTTCCCTCACCATGGTCTCGCCAATCCTTCACTGGTCATATGAACAAGTGTAGGTTATTCCCTCGCTAATTAGAGGTTATAGTCCTTCGCAAATGGCTTACAAATTATCCCTTGTTATTCTCTCGAAAATCTCACCAATTATCTCTCGCAAATCTCTCACTGATCCCTCATAACTTGTAGTACAATGACATTCATTGATCCCTGGCAAATTCTTTATTGATTATAAAAAAATAAATTTGCTTACGAAGCTTCTTAAAAATTAATATTTGTCAATTTGGAAATATTATATGCAATTTCATATATACCTATTAAAAATGAGTATTCAAATAAAGCATAAAATACATATAGCTTACAATAAAACATGTAACAAAAACTCTAAATTTAATTTAATCCTATCAGTATATACAAGTGTTAACATAATTAAAAATATTCAATGAGTCTTACAAAAAGATAAACATAATCTAATTCTCCTAAGCTAGTAGCACCATCATAATGTTCATGATCATCCTTTCCTAGCTTGTTTGATTGACATTGGTGTTGGTGTCTGGAGGGCAAACAATATATGTTTGAACAAATTGAATTTGTGTCTACATCCACATAATAACATATAGAGACTTAAAACTTGAATTTGTCTTGACCATAAAGATGGTGCTAATGAAATCAAAAGTAGGAATAAAGGAAACAAATATAAATAACTAAACCAAATTTAGAACACTACACCAGTTATTTAGAATACCATCCCATGCTAGGAAATGAATTCAAATTTAAAAGAACAATCTTAATCAAGATGTAATTACTATTATTCATATTCCAAAAATTTCAATAATATATTTAAGCCTATGTGAACACAATTTTAGTCTTTGACAATTCCATTACAATAACATATAATAATCTCACACTTACGGACAATTTTAGCATGTGATACATACAACAAACCATATAGAGCCCACTAAATGCCATCATAGCCTATCTATCTATACATATAATCTAGTAAAATTCTTAATCAATCAAAATTACTCAATCTAGAATCAAATTTAAAAATTATATTCCTAAGGCTACCTAAATCACAACTTTCAATTATGTTTTAGATTATCAAATGAAATTATGTGGCAGTGGATATTTCTACACCTATTCTCAACCAACTAAGGTCATGTACACAATATTGCACTTTAAAGTTGAAGCTCCAAAAGATTAAGCTAAGTGTTATCATATATTTCACCAAATAATTGGATTTTTCTATTTAAAATATAGGATCCCAAAAATGAAATCAGCAAAGACATAGCCAAATGATCTTTTGGTAGTAGATATATAACATCATTTTAAACTTAGAAGACAAATACTCATTCAGTCTTGATTATACCATTGTTGTAACTTCTCTAAAAACTAAAGCAGATCATTAACGGTGTTTGTAAGGAACTTCCCAGCTTTCCCCCAAAGTGTTTCTTGAAAGTCAAGTGTTCTTCAACATCATGCTTTATGATCTAAATGACCACAATCAGAGGAATTTCAAAATAATTAGAAGAATTACAGAAAAAACAACCATATGATATCTTCATAAACTTAAAATAATGTAAACTTAAGGCAAAAATAAGACAAAATTTAAATTTGAGTGAAGTACATGGCAACATCTTTCAATTAATGACATTACTAATGATCAAAAAGCCTTGCAAAAAAGCAAACAATGTTGGAATATCTCTAATCGTTATTCTTTATACGGAAGCTAAAAACTCACAGGTCTATAATCTAGGACAATTCACCAAAAAAAAAAAACCTAGGATCTACAACATGTTTGACTATTAAGGATTAGATAAAATACTTGGATCCGTAGTTGATTCTTGATCTAAGTGTTCTTTGAAATTTGTTGTAAGATCTTTGCAGTTATCCATCACAATCACGAACAATGACATTATGATTCTTCTTCAATCGGAGTCTCTTTATTCATTAATGGGACCTTCGTAACTCTTTAGATGGGGTGAAGAGAAATTATATGTGATGGCTCGGTATAATGGGGACCATAGCTTTTTTATAGCATGTTAACCTAATAGGATGCTCATTATCCCCTAATAGGCCAACACTGACATCTTCTCATTAAGTCAATATCATCTTATTTAGTTGTCTAAAGGGCTCACTTAATTTGAGCATATAAAATAAAACTCACTAATGATAAATAGCTAATATAATTGTCTTATAATATTAGCCCACATTAATTATCAGAATAGAGAATTTCAACAATATCCTACATATTGTAACAATTATATAAAAAATCCTTAGGCGTGCATTCATACACTATTTATCTTTAGACTTTCACCTTAACAACCTGATCCATCTCATGTATCAATAATGGAGTCACTGTGGTTTTCCTCACTACAACATATATGAGTAGACACCAATGACCACCACATTAATACACTCAATGACATAGGTCAATATGGATAACCAACATGGAAATTAAAATACTTAATGGCATCTTAATGTTTGTAACAACAGGCAAGCCAATGACAAAATTTAGCAATCATAGCATATGGTTTGATGCCTTAAAACAAGATATTAACTCCGCCATTATGTTTACAGATGTACCCTAATGTGGAGTCTCTTCTATTTAAGCATCCTACAAAATCAGAGTCAGAATGCCTTATGATCTCTAAATTTTTAGACTTTCGATATGCAAGCATGTAGTTTCTTGTTCTCTTCAAATAGCACATTACGTGCTTTACTACTTTCTAGTGTCACATACCATAATTACTCACATATCTCCCTAAGAATCCCACTAAGAAAAATATATTTAAGACGAAAACAAACTTAAGCATACATAAGACTTCCCACAACTAAAGCACAAAGAATCATTTGCATCTATTCTTTTTCAATATTACTAATATGGCACTATTTGAGACTAACTTGTCTCCTTTACCAACATGTGTATCTTTTGGTTTATCATCTTTCATGTTGAATATATACAAAACTATATTATGATTAGAAAGTTGTCATCAACATATATAATCCAAAAGGACAATTTTACTCTCATTGAAATTTTGGTATATGCAATCATCAACCAAAACTGCCTCAAAACCATAAGAGGTAATAGCTTGATGAAATTTGTAATACCATTGACGGGAAGCCTATTTAAAGTCATAGATATTTTAATTTGCACACCATAAACTTTGAATCACCTTTGTGACACCCTCTACCTTGACATACATATAATGAAAGGAAACATAGAATACCAGAAGTAATTTAAAAAGATTTACTCCACAACTCAATATAAAACTTCTCAACGGAGTAAAAGGTTCACATTCAGTAATTAACCAAGTTAAAAGTTATCGATAAGAATATAAAATCATGTTGCTAATATGTTGTCTTGGGATTATGAAAGTGTGGTGAACTGTGTGTAAGTGACAAGTTGTGTACGTGTTAAATTGTGAGATCACATGTGTATTAAGATGTTGTGTGCATTGAGATGGATGCATGTTCTGTATGTACATAGGGGTGCAGTGATCCTGTTGGATATCCCTAAAGAGAGAAGGAGACTGGTTTAAAAATTATAAGCATCCCTAGAGAGGGAAGAGGATTGCTTAAAATCTTTAACTATCCAAAGTTAGTGCAATGTTGGAGCCCATGTTTCATACTGTATAATTGCATGGAAATAGTATAAACTTGTCAGTTAGCACCTGTGGTTCTTCACGAGGAATAATCTTGGTACTTGGTGGGTATTTCACTCGACTTGGAACTCCCTTGAGACTCATGCTGATCAACATAAGGGGGAGTAGCCTGTGCACGACATGGTGACCTTGACAGTTGTTGTCATGTTTTCCTAAGTGAGAGTGTCATGAGGACATGCTTAGGCTATTTCCTATTGAATGGTACCACATTGTATTTGAGAGTTGAGTCAAGTGCATGCATCATTCCGAGCATAATTGATTTGAATTGTTGAAAAGTTGATGACTAGTTTGTTTTGTGTGTGTCGAGCTGATGAACTATTGAGAATAATTGTGATTATTCGTTATTGTTTTCTTTCTAATCATTGTCATATGATAATTGTTAATCTTTTATCATAAAATCACCCTTGTAATTTTGTACTGTGTGGTTGGTGCCTGTGATGATCTCGAACTGTCGTTTGTGGGAGTAGATGAGCAATAATAAGTGATTTTTGAGGGAGATTTTTATGTTGGAGTCGTCGAGCCGACGTGATAATGTTGGAGTTCTTTTAGAAGAGTTGTGTTTTGTTATCAAACTCTTCCTTAATTGGTTCCTTGATTTTTTTATTGGATATGTAAAGTTCATGTTTAGATACATATAAAAATTGAAATTACACCTTGACATGTGAATGATATATAGTGATTCTATTTATACACAAGACACACATATATTTGTGTGTTATTTGGTGAATGTATATCGCGAAAAAATTAACCACCGTTTTCATAGTCAAATTAATATACTTTTTACTTAAAATTAAAATGTCGTGTTTTAGAGTAGTGATATCGTAGCGACGGGACAAGTTATTACTACACTTCGACATCTAAATTTCTTTTGTTTGTTTATTTCTCCTTAATCCACTCAATACAGATTTAAAAGTTTGATAAATTTAAGGGTCCAAAAATTTCTTCCCACACAACCTTTTGAATTCTCTTTATAGAGATGTGGTCTAGGTGTTTAAGTCATAAAGTGATAAAATTCTCATTTAATTTATGTTTCATATTGTGTGAATCATTCACAACATTTAATTATAAGAACACTCAATATCAATTAAAGAGCCATAACCAACATAGAGATTGACTTTATTACTTTCAAATGAACAAAAATAGAAATGAAAATTGAGATTCATCCTAACCATTAATTTTAATCCTATGATTATTATTTATTTAAATTGAAATTATGCATTTTTTAATAAATTGAAGAGATCCATTCCCATGATTTGATACTCAAAGATGTTGTTAAGGCTTCAGTCAAAGAGAATGGGTCAAGAGAAAGAAGGCTTTCATCTCCTTGGCTTCTCGAATACGCTCTAGTTTCCCAAATGCTGATTTCCCATATTTTAATTGTTTTGTTTCTCTTAAACATTTATTTACTAAATTAAATTTAATATTTATAATTCAATATTTTTATGAATAAGTGATAAATACACGTGGTAAAGAGTTATAAATGTTGCATACAGTAATTTGCCATGCCGTAACAACTCATCACTTAACAAACTCCCAAATGGCGAGGAAGACCGGTAAAAAAAAGTTGTTGAACTAAAAAACAAATTTTGCTCTTATTTTAACAATAAATATAACGGTGATTAAACATTCTTCATCGGTATATCCAAATTTTAGAACTGTATCCTTTAATGATTCGCCTGTTGAGGCATAGGAACAATACTTGTCTTCACCATACTAGATGGACGAGAAACATTGTCGCAAACCGTCTAAACTAGGATAATCTTTCTCACTTTTGTTTCAGTCTGATTAATAGACTAATATCATGGTTTTGAACTAAAAAAAAAGTTATAAAAGAAAAATAAAAGTAAAATAAAAAAAGCAGAAACTTTGAGAAGCAGAATTTTACGTGAAGGTGAAGCCAAGTAGAGCACCCTTCACGTGCTTTGCCTTATCCTAAAAAAAACTAAACTCTCAAGACACAGCAAAGCAGCAATAAGTAAGTGAGAGCGAAGGTTGGACAAACAAGAGGCACAAAATATTATGTGAGCCAGAAAAGCCCAACAATACGCTGTCTCACTCTCCAAACGACGCCGTTTCGCCTCTCCCAAAACCAAAACCTGCTTCTCCCTCCATTCATTATCACAGCCCAAAACCAAACGAAAAAGCCACAACAGCCAGAAATGATGATAAAATTTAAAATAAAAACCATAAAGCGTCTCGTAGTATTCATTCGCATTTAATTATTTATATTCCAAATCACTTTATATTTTTTTCTCTTCATTTCAAATTCGAAAAGAAAATTTCAAAGGAGAGAAAAGAAGAAGCGAAGTGTGATTGGGAACAATGGCTGAACAAAAGAACCGGTGGAGCTGGGACGTCGCCGGCTTCGACCCGTGGAAGTCGTCGCCTCCGCCGCCGCAACCGGCAGCGGAGCACGGTGATCGGAAACCTAGTGCGCCGTTGGTGCGACGGTACTCCATTTCGGCCACGTCGGTTCTTCCGCAACCGAAGCACGCTGTGGCTTTCAAGCTTCAGCGGTTGAAGGACAAAGTCAAGGTAATGCGTTTTCGTCTCCACTTGTAACTGCGCCTTAGCTTCTTTTTCTCTTCTCCGCAACGGCGACGACGACGACGTTTTGGTTTTCTTCTTAATTCGTAAAGTGTTTCGGTGGTTTTAGCTTCTGCTTCTTTGCTGGTTTTCGCAACGCCTGTAACTGTGCCTTAGCTTCGTTCTCTTCTGCGCAACGGCGATGTTTTGGCCCTTTTCTTTTTTCTTCTTATTTCGGAAAGTGTTTCCGTGGTTTTAGCTTCTGCTTCGTTGCTGGTGTTCGCAACGGCAACGTTTTAGCTCTCTCTTCTTATTTTCTTCTTAGTTCAGAAAGCGTTTCGCTGGTTTTAGTTTCTGCTTCGTTGCTAGTGTTCGCGACGACGGCGTTTTAGCTCTTGTTTCCGCACTTGCGTTTGCGTCGTGGACTTGGGGTTTTGTATGAATAGTTTCAGCGTGTGAATTCGAGAAAAAGGGAAGGTGTAGTGTAACGCATGAGCTTGGAGACTTTGTAGAACCTCAACGTACTATGCTGACGTGGCGCTGGAAACTATATAAGGTTTCTTTCAGAGTTGTTGTGTGTTAAAGGATGTTCTCAGTTAACATGAGCGCGTTGATTTTTTGAATGAATGTAGATTTGGTATTCTTCATGGTCCTCATGTGAACTTCAATTACTTGCTGGGACTTGAGAGGGGTATATTGCAGCTTGTGCTCTTACGGTGCCAACATTTTGAATTCAAGCTTAGGGTGTTTTCGGGATTCCAGAGGCTTCTTAGAATAATATGATATGAGCAAGAAGAATTCGGCAAAGGAAAAATTTTGGATCAACCCAGGAGCTTAGTTGGGGATGCTAAAGATGTGATGGGGTGCATGTTTATAATATGAATTGTCGTATGAAAACAGAGTGGTGGTTGTACCCGATCGAATAAAAAAGTTACCTGAGTGGTTGAATTTTGTTTGTTTGTTTCCCGTATATGTTATGTAACCAGTAAAGAATGATTAAATTCATATGTTATCAAATGATTCTACTATTCTAGTATGTAGAGTTGTATATTGAAAACTACTTTTTTGTGATGGATTGTGCTGATTAGGGATTGGGTAGTTTGGTTTTAGGTTCAAACCTCCATGCAGCCATTTATCTAGAAAAAATAAGATGGCTAGGAGATTTGCACCTATAGAATATCTTCTATACTATTTAAAATTTTAAAATACTTGCTCATTCTTACTGGCCTGTCTTCTAGCTGGTCTGAGCTATTTTTTATGTAGCATCATTGCCAATTTTTTTGGATCATGCGATTTTGGGTTTAGTCATGTGTTAACAATCACATCAGATATTTTGCACAGCTTGCTAAAGAAGACTATTTGCAATTAAGACAAGAAGCAAGTGAACTTCAAGAATATTCAAATGCAAAACTTGACCGAGTTACACGATATCTAGGTGTTCTTGCAGAGAAAACCCGCAAGCTAGGTAAGAAACTAATTTTATCTTGACTCATGGATCATGCTTAAATGAGCAGAAGGTTTTGGAATATTGACATTTGTCCTATCAATTCTTTTGCTTCAGTGAAATACTTAATTAAGTGATAACATGAGACTCATTCTTTAAACTCATGTATGGAAATGAGAGTCATGTTTTTCACAAGTATCAAGGTCTGATCTATGCTACATTAATAGATTTAGCAGTTTTAGCATTTACTTTTTTGAAGTAAATGAAGTTAAGCAAGATTTTATCTTTTATTTTTTGTTTCTAGTACCCTATAATTTTTGGAGGAAGGGAGGTTTCCCTGTTAAAATTTTGGTACACTATTTTTTTTATATTTATGTGCGAAGTTCTTGTACTGTTGGTTTTCTGTCTCTAAATTTTGAAATTTGTGGTCTACTTGTGAATTTCAGATCAAGTCACCCTTGAAACTGAAGCAAGAATATCTCCAGTGATCAATGAGAAAAGAAGATTATTCAATGATTTATTAACATCTAAAGGTAGTTTTATGTGGAAATTTTCCTTTGGTATTGGGCAATTTCTTCATATCCACTCTATTTTGGTCAGCCAAACACACTGTTTATATAGTAACTGGAACTGAAGCTATATGAATACACAACGTTCCTATTATTTAAGCATACTCATACATAAGTTTTTCTGAACTGAAAAATCCAGCAATTAATATTATTTGCAGGAAACATACGAGTATTCTGCCGTACAAGGCCATTATTTGAAGATGAAGGTCCTTCAGTTATTGAATTTCCTGATGATTATACCATTTGTGTAAATACTGGTGATGAATCCTTGTCTAATGCCAAGAAAGATTTTAAATTTGACCGAGTTTATGGACCTCATGTTGGTCAAGGTAAAACGATTTTATCCTTTCTTACTATCTTTCTTGAGTTCAAACATTGTCTTTGATATTTACTATATAGATTGCTTGTTTTACCTTTGATATTCTGTTTTCAGCTGAGTTATTCAGTGATGTTCAACCACTAGTGCAGTCAGCTTTGGATGGATATAATGTTTCCATATTTGCATATGGACAAACCCATTCTGGAAAGACACACACTATGGTTGCTCTTTCTTTCTTTTGTTGTTTGTGTGCGTGTGTGCGCAAATCACTTCCTCTCTCAAATAAAACACAAAAGTAAAAAGGAGTTGGAATTCAATGTTGTCTAACAATTGAAAATGAAATGGCTGCCTATGGGTCAATTATTTTTACATCTTTTGTCTTAAGTCAATGATGATTGGCCTAATCAATTTGCTTTTTTGATGTTTATTCATTATTCCCAGGAAGGATCAAGCTATGATCGGGGTTTATATGCTCGTTGTTTTGAGGAGTTGTTTGATTTAGCCAATTTAGATACAACCTCTACTTCTCGATATAAATTCTGTGTTACAGTTTGTGAGCTATATAACGAACAGGTCTCTTTCTGTTTTCACTTATCATGTATTTTACACTTTTCCTGATGTATTTGTAGTGTGCTTCCCAATTTTCTGTTCAGTTAGGATCAGTAAATTTTCTTCTTATCTCCTTTTACATGTTTTCAGACAAGAGATCTACTTTTGGAGGCAGGGAAAAGCACGCCTAAACTCTGCTTGGGATCACCTGAATGTTTCGTAGAGCTGGTGCAGGAAAACATTGATAGCCCTCTTGAGTTTTCTGCAGTTTTAAAAAGTGCACTGCAGACTCGGGAAAATGATTTATCAAAGAATAACATATCTCATTTGTACGGTCTAAATTCTCTGCCTACATTCTACATAGTTATGTTAAAAGTGGTTTTATTTATGTCATTTTGGGTTGCATGATAGATAGACTGTTTTTGATAGCATAGTTTTACCAATTTAGCTGTTGAGATTAATGCAAAAAATGGAAGATTGATTTGTGGGATCAAATCTACCATGCTATATATAAATGTGTGTGTATAGTGTATGTCATTTTAATTGGCATGATAGACTTCTTTTGATAGCATACACTGACCAATGTAGCTGTTGAGATTAAGTGCACAAATGGAAAATTGCTTTGTGGGATGCATATATATATATATATATATATATATATATATATATATATATATAGGAAGCATATCAAGAGAAATTTGAGAGTGTAAAGGAGCTAGTTTCAGCTTTATTATTTATATGGATGGTTAAGATGAAAAATAATTAAAGCAATCTTGATCATTTGTGTATGGTTGTATGACCATATACATATATGGTTTGGGAAGAACACAATAGAACCAAATCCACAGATCAATGCTGAAGAAAAGGAAGTGTTTTCTCAGACAACACTGAAGGTCAACAAGGTGCATGAAAGGAATGAATGGGTGGAGAGACACACAGAAGAGTCAGGAGCAGTGGGATCACCAATAGAATTAACCCAAGAAAATGTGGAAATCAAAACACAAGCAAACTTTAATTGGTAACTGGCAAAGAGCATGGGAGTTACCTGCCAATCACAATAAAACACAATGATATCCAAGTTGATACAACTGGAGGAAAGGGATAAGGAGGAAGCAAAAAGGTTGGGAAGGAAAGGGTTGCCCATATGAAGATCCTACAATACAAGAGGACTAGGGAGGGGTGTTAAATGGGCTGCAATACGAAAACTGGTCAGAAAAGAGAAGGTGGACATGCTGTGTTTACAAGAAACTAAAAAGGAGATAGTGGACAAGATAATGTGTCAAGCAATATGGGGTGATAAGGACATATCATTGGCAATGCAGCCAGCAAATAACAGTGCAGGGGGAATCTTATGCATATGGAATGTACACATATTCAAATTAGAAAGGAAACACACAGAGACAGGATTTATCTATTTGGAAGGAACACTGGTATCTGAAGGTGTCAAAGTCAACATTGTGAATGTATATTCACCTTGTGATGTGATACTGAAGGACAATCTGTGGGAGCAAATCAGGCAAATCAGAAACGCAAACATGGGAGGATTATGGTGCATACTGGGTGATTTCAACAACATAAGAAGGCCTATGGAAAGAGTTGGCTCCAGCCAAACACAACATCATGAAAGGAGTATCAAAGAATTCAATGATTGGATTTCTGATTTAGAGGTAGATGATGTACCTTGTATTGGCAGAAAATATACATGGTACAGATCAAATGGAACAGCTAAAAGTAGGCTGGACAGATTCCTAGTTTCTGCAGATTGGTTGAACAAATGGAAGGACACCTCCCAATTCATCCTACAGAGGAATTTCTCAGATCACTGCCCACTATTGCTGAGATCATCCAATGTGGATTGGGGCCCTAAACCATTTTGGGTACTGGATTGTTGGGTTTCAGGATAAACAATTCAAAAAGGTGGTATCTGATTGGTGGGCATCACAATCAATTCGAGGTTGGGGTGGCTATGTGCTGAAAGAAAAAGTAAAAGGACTCAAACAAAGGTTGAAGGTCTAGAATAAGGAGCAATTTGGGGATATCCAGAAGAAAATCAACAGGATTGAGCAGGAACTGAACCTGTTGGAAGTTGGTGGTGATGGGAGACAGTTAAATGATAGGGAATTGGTGCTGAGGCAAAGTGGATAAAAGAAGGGGATTGCACCACTAAATTTTTCCACATCACAGTTAATGGTAACCGTAGACATAATGCGCTTAGAGGATTGATGATAAATGGAAGCTGGATAGAAGAACCTGCTACGATCAAAGAAGAGGTTTGCCAATTCTTTAGGAGGAAATTTGAGGAAGACGACAAAGAGAGGCCAACACTTGAGGGAACCTCTTTCGAGACAATTTCACAAAGCCAAAATGAATTTCTAATGCAGCCTTTTGATGAGAAGGAGATCAGAGATGCAGTGTGGGATTGTGGGAGTCATAAAAGCCCCGGACCAGATGATTTGAATTTCAATTTTATCAAAGAGTTATGGGATCTAATGAAACCAGAAGTACGCAGATTTTTGGACGAATTCTACGTAAATGGCAGATTTCCTAAGGGCACAAATGCATCATTCATAGCGTTAATCCTAAAAGTGTTGGAACCTCAAAACCTTAATCAATACAGGCCTATATCGCTCATAGGGTGCATATATAAAATAGTGGCCAAAGTGCTAGCAAGAAGATTGAAGAAGGTGATGCCAAAGATCATAGATGAGCGACAACCAGCTTTTATTGAAGGAAGACACATGCTTCATAGTGTTTTAATTGCCAATGAGGCAGTGGAGGAAGTGAAGAGAAATGCTAAGAGCTGTTTGATATTCAAAGTGGACTATGAAAGAGCATAAGACTTAGTTAGCTGGGATTTTCTAACTTTTATGCTGAGGAAGATGGGCTTCTGCCCTAAATGGATCAAATGGATGGATGGCTGCATCAGAACAGCTTCTATGTCAATCCTCGTTAATGGAAGCCCTACAACTGAATTCATTCCACAAAAAGGAATAAGACAAGTGGATCCACTGGCCCCTCTCTTATTTAACATTGTGGCTGAGGGCTTAACGGGTTTAATGAGAGAAGCATTAAAAGCAAACAAGTACAAGGGGCTACTGGTGGGAAAAGATGGAATAGAAATCATTATCCTGTAGTATCGAGATGACACCATTTTCTTCGGTGAAGCATCCATGCAAAACGTGAAGGTCCTCAAGGCAATATTGAGGAGTTTTGAGATGCTATCAAGCCTAAAAATCAACTATGCAAAAAGTCAGTTTGGGGCGGTTGGAAAATTTACCCAATGGTTGAATGAGGCTGCCTTGTACCTCAATTGTAGCTTGCTAGCTGTACCGTTTACCTATTTGAGTATCCCCATCGGGGCAAACCCAAAAAGTTGTGTGACTTGGCAACCCATAGTTAAAAAATGTGAGAGTAGATTAGCAAAGTGGAAACAAAAGCCATTATCATTTGGGGGCAGAGTGACTTTGATAAAGTCAACCCTAAACTCAATTCCTATCTATTTTATTTCTTTTTTCAGGATTCCGAAGGTGGTACACAAGCTAGTCACAGTACAAAGAAGGTTCTTATGGGGTGGAGACATGGATAGCCACAAAATTGCTTGGATGAGCTGGGAGGCAGCATGTCTATCAAAAGAAAAAGGAGGCCTGAGAATTAGAGACTTGACCAAATTCAATCAGGCTCTCATAGGAAAGTGGAAGTGGGATTTATTTCACCATCAGGGAAAACTTTGGGCTAGAGTGTTGGACTCCAAATATGAAGGTTGGCGGAGCTTGGATGACAACAATACACCTCAAGTAGTCTCCAAATGTTGGTATGACCTGAAAAAGGGATGCCACAATTCAGGGGAGGAAAGCTAGTTCCAACAAGGCATAAGATGGAATGTAGGGTCTGGTTCAAAAGCTAGATTTTGGGAAGATGGATGGACGGCTGATGGGATCCCTTTAAAGGCAAAGTATCCTAGATTGTACCTGAACTCGAAACAACAAAAGCAATACATTTTGCAGATGGGAGACAATTCAGAAGGGAAATGATAATGGTTTTTTTTATCGGCTAAGATAATATTGTATTTATATAAAATGAAGTACCAGGGGTACTGATATACACATATAAAGTATACCTTACTGCTGGTTCCACAGTCAGACAAACATAGTCTAAAGGAGAACCAAAGTAAGTATATAATTGAAATTTACATGTGTTGCTCTGCAAACTGTTCTAGCCTCTACTGATACAAAAACCTTGACTAATACTACTTGACCATTGGTTAAAATGGATTGTGAAATCTTTCGCAAAACCCCTGAGCCAAGTCCAAATGAGGAATGTAGCATCTTCAAACAATTTATTAGCATTGAAGGTTGCATTAGAGAACACTATACTGTTTTGGAGCTTCCAAATATACCATGTTAAAGCTAACCACCAACAGTGCCATCTCTTGAGCCTTACACTTTCAACTTGAACACCTATGTGTTGAAGAAAATGTTGTTGTGGAATTAGAGGAAACTGTTCGAGACTGAAATAAGTATGGGGGATGATTTTCTGGAGGAAATACAACCTATTAATATAAATCTCTAGCAATCGGATAAATGGGTATGGACAAATGATACCACTGGAAAATACATAGCTAGAAGTGCATACCAATTACTGGACAGGAACTCAAAAGATGATAACACAGATGGAATTTTTCATGCCATATGGAAGCTAAAAATACCAAACAAGGTAGCATTTTTTGTCTAGAGATTAATGAGGGACAGATTGCCCACTAAATTGAACTTAACGCGAAGAAATATAGACATCAATGATACACTCTGTCCATTCTGTACAGAAAAGGAGGAGGATGCAGGACATTTGTTTTTCAGCTGTCACAGAATTAGGCAGATCTGGTGGGAATCCTTGTCTTGGATCAACATGGTGGGACCTTTTTTGCAACACCCAGGACAGAATTTCATGCAGCACACGTTCTGCAACACACATCTTGGTATCAAGTCACAGAGATGGTTAATTTGGTGGGTGGCACTAACTTGGAGTATATGGAACCATAGAAACAAAATCATATTTTCAAACGATAGCCCCAACACCAGTAAGATACTAGATGATGCCATTTTCTTTTGCTGGAGCTGATTGAGGAACCTGGAAAAAGGATTCGACAATCCTTTTCATCAATGGTCAAGCCATATCAGAGAAGGGTTTTGTAATTAGTGGAAAATAGCTCCACAGATAGGGATCACCAATATATACTTAGAGTTTTGGTTCTTTAATCCATCATGATTAGTTTTGTATTAGGGAACCAAACCTCCACATGGGAGACTTCATTGGTGATTGTAAAAATCACAGTACGACTTGTACTGAAACTTATCTAATATATAATATTATTTTTGCAGATAAAAAAAATGGTTTGGAAAGACATTGTCTATTTTCATTTTATGTTTTCACAAATAATTTTAAAATGCCACCTTGTTTTTACTTTTCTTTTCACTGTTTTCGAAGATTTGTACTAGAAACAACGTAAATAACATTCTATTAAATGTATCACTGTGATATTCTATTATCAAAAAGAAGATTGTAGTTTTTTCATTTGCAGTTGTTACTGTTTTGATAATCCTGTGCATTTTTTGCCAGATTTTGTGACTGCTGTAGACTAATTCAGCTCTGTGGATTTCATGCCTTTCTGTGTCAGGATTGTCACGATACACATATTTTATAACAATTTGATCACCGGTGAAAACTCCTATAGTAAACTCTCTCTGGTTGATTTAGCTGGAAGTGAAGGCTTGATAACAGAAGATGATAGTGGCGACCGTGTCACAGATTTGCTGCATGTCATGAAGTCTCTTTCAGCGTATGTAATTTCAATGCATTATTTTTCTCTTCATTAGCAAATTTACTGGTATTTGCTTTATTGCTTAATATTTGGCCAGGTGTGTGTCCATCCATGTCTTTGTGTGTAAGTGCACTTCAAGTATTTTCTGTTGTCTTAGATTTGTTGCTTAACAGTTAGCTTACCAGATTGTGAATTCTGTTTCTGCTTGGGGAACAAATGTTTAGATGCTTAGTTTCCTAATAATAGATCTGGGTTTGCATTTCACTTATGGTGTTCAGGTAGTACGTTTACTGTGTTACCTAATTCCTTAATTCCCCCATCAATGACTAAAAGGATTTCAGAAATGAAAAGAGAAAAGCTATTTCAGAATGGAGTTTATTTGATATAACTAATCCAACTAAAAGTAGTCACAATCTCTAGTATTTATACTAGAGTTAGTACAGCTGTAGAGTTTATTTGATATAACTAACCCAACTAAAAGTAGTCACTACTCTAGTATTTATACTAGAGTTAGTACAGCTGTAGACAGCTGTCATTACAACTGTCAACTAACTCCAAGGTTAGTTGAGTTAACTATAATAACTAACTCTACTAACAGAATAAAAAGAAAGGGAGTAATTCTACTCTTCTACTTAATAACGACGAGCGGGATTTTACAGCTGCAATACATCCAATTCACAATCCAGTTTGTTGGTAATGGTGATTAGTTGAGGGTTTCTGATAATCCTTTCTCTGCAAGGAAGATTGAGGGACAACCATAGTGTAACACTTGAACCTGGTCCTGTTCCATGTACTGTATTTAGGGGTGGGTATATGGACCATTGGACCAAGGTCTGCGGACCGGTCCATTAAGTGTCTGTTCAGTAGAGTGGAAAGAAAGTGAATTGAGATGAAAGTTTTGAATTAAAGTAGAGTGTAAAAGTGTGGGTCTCACATCAATTTACTGTTTATTTCTTCCCATTTCCTCCCTCTTTCTCTTCAAATGGACGGACCCTAAGTTTGCGGACCGTGCAAATAACGGGCCTCTTTTTTTTAGAACCCGCATAATTATAGGCAAATTTGGGCCCGGTCCGTGAAGCCTGTGGACTTTGCAGGCTAAATCCGTGGCTAGCCCGCATAAGACATGCGAAGACTTCGATATTTAATTTAGAAGGTTTGATGTTGTTATAAATCTTGATATATTTTAGTTACAAATGTTAGTGTATTTTAGTTTGATAGATTTTAGCTTAAAAATGAAAGAAAAAAAGAAATTTCTTCTAATTTGATAGATTTGTTGTTGTTTTTTTTTAATTACTATTTGGGCTAATGGACCGGTCCGTTTATCTGCGGACTTTTGTGAACCGGATATGGGCCTGAAAAAAATACCATTTATCTCGTGGACCAGACTTATTTGGCCCATATAAAATGTGGACCTAGCCTTAAACTGGTCGGACCGGTCCGTATACCCACCTCTAACTGTATTGAACCATACGTGGATAAGATAACCCTTATTTATATCTACAAAAATAAAATGTAATTTGATTCTCCCTAACTCCTCTCATGTTCTGGCTATTGTCTTGTCATATATATAGATTTGCTTTTTCATTCTTATTGATGTTTTGGGCAAGTTTAGTGAAAAGAATGTGGTGCAGGGGATATTTTATTTTCTAATTTGTTGCCTTTTAAAAATGAATATGCAGGTTGGGAGATGTTTTATCTTCTTTAACATCAAAGAAGGATATTATTCCTTATGAAAATTCGCTGCTAACAAAACTGCTTGCAGATTCGCTTGGTAATTATTTTCTCTTCCCTCTTTTTATCTTTGAAGTTTGAATTTATTGTGGTGGCATCAATTTGGTCTTTGAGTTGTTACACCTCATGGAATGTTGATATACTAGTAACACAATTGTCTCTGCTTGTTAAGATGCCAATGAGATTTTACAAGTCAGGTGTGGTTTTTTCTTTGTTAGAAGTCTGTGCTCATTTATCACATGCTACAATGAATTTTGTGTTTGTGTGTGTATCAGTGTCTAGGAAGCACCTTTTATTATTACCCTAGGGAACAGTCTCCACTAAGTGTATCTAGAGTCTATATATATTGATGACATGCTGAACTATTATACTACATTTGAAAAGAATAAAAACCTTTTCATTTTCTAAATTCTCTCTAAAAAGATTCTGTTTTCCCTCTAACTTTAACATGGTTGGACAGATCTCCTTACACAGACCTTGTTGGGTGTCTTTCTGCATTCATGACTTTCTATTTTATATTTTCTTTTATTTAAGTAACGTGTGTTTATTTGTAACAAACTGAAAGTTTAGTAAACTTTAGCTTTGGGGGCGGGGAGTGTTAGAAGTGTGCGTGATTCATGTATCACATGCTACAATGAATTTAAGGTTCATGGGTATTAGTGTTTAGGAAGTTGCATCGCATATTATAATTCTTGGGAATAGTCTCCACTAAGTCTATATAGAATCTATATATAATATGGATAACATGCAGAAGCTTTGTACTATGTTCTACAAGAATAAAAGCTTTTTATTCTCTAAATGTAGTGCAAAGCTTCTATTTGTATCCATGTTAGTGTGCTATCATGGATTCCCTCTGAAATAATTATTGTTCTCTAAATCTCTCCCTTTATGTTAGTGTGCTATCATGGATTCAACATTATGTTAGTGTGCTATCGTGTCAAATACTGTTAGGAGTCCAACATTGAATTGAAAAAGAAACTTAATGTGTTACTTAAGCCATGAGGCTTTCCCACCTATTGGACTAGTTTTTTGGGTTGGGCTCTCCTCTTGTGCTTAAATCTTAACAATTGGTGTTTCTGTTGAGAGTCAGGTTATGCAAATGAGTTTCTCATCTCTTGAAGGCTTGCTATTGTGAATTTTATTCCACCAAAGGATACCTTTTACTATGTTGAATAGACAAAGACATTGGTACATGAAGCAACACTTAAAATTTACCTGCATTTTATGCATAAAAAAGGATTTACCTTCATTTGAGTATGGTTTTTCTTGCTTTTCACTTTCTGTTCTGTAAATTGATTCCCCATGTAATTATATAAGTTGTTTCATTATTCATCATGATTTGGGATTAGTTCTTTCTGATTGAATTCAGGCACGTGATCTAATTTTTCCTGTAAGTGTTTTTTAATGTTTGCAGGTGGGAGTTCAAAAACTTTGATGATTGTGAATGTGTGTCCAAGTATTTCAAATTTATCTGAGACATTGTCGTCTGTCAATTTCTCTGCTAGAGCTCGAAATTCTACATTAAGCCTTGGAAACCAAGACACAATTAAAAAGTGGAGAGATGTTGTAAGTTCCCATTCCCATTTATGTGGATAGAATGATGTTGAGTGTAAACTAGGAGTTAATGGTTTCAAATTTTCTATTTATATCATGTATTGTATTTGTCATTTTTTAATAGGCAAATGATGCGCGAAAGGAGCTGTATGAGAAAGAAAAAGAAATCCATGATCTAAAGCAAGAGGGTTTGGAACTCAAGCAAGCGCTTAAAGATGCAAATGATCAGTGCATTCTGCTCTTCAATGAAGTGCAGAAGGCACGGAAAGTTTCTTCTGTATTGCAAACTGATTTAAAGGTTTGGTATTTGAATTAGCTTGTCATTGTTTTCCAGTTCTATGCAGTGACTGATTATTTGGTGGCTTGAAATTATATTTTGAAAAATGGCGTGCTTGGGTTATGTTAATCCGTTGAGCAATTCCACATTATTTTTGTGCTGCAACATGTTAAGACATGTACCCAACATTTAAAATTTTAAATCAGTCTCTTGACTGCATAATCACAATTAAATATTCTATCAAATCCACCATTGTGCATTTTCTGAAATCATTTTGATTTAGGTTTGCTGAGGTAGGTGTTCTGTCAAATGTTTTGACATTGTGTTAAGTTCTGGTCCTTAAATTTATAATGATAACTATTTGACTATTGTCATCTTATCCCAACTTGAATATATTATTTTGCTTTTTCTAATTCTATGAATTGTTCAATAAGCTTAATAACATTACTTTGTTTAGTTAACATGTTCAATATTTTGGACTGCAAAATGTGCCCAAAACATGCCTGAGAACATTCATATTGTGCTATTAACACTTAGTTGATATCATTGAATATAAAAGCTTTTGCCTTGTCAGTGAGCTACATTATTGCTTTTATTTGTTGCAGTCGGAACATGTTTTGCTGTCAGATAAACACAATATAGAGAAAGAACAAAATAATCAGCTTAGAAATCAAGTTGCTCAACTTTTACGGTTAGAGCAGGATCAAAAATTGCAGATACAAGAGCAAGATTCAACCATCCAAAGTTTGCAGGTTGGTCCTATGTTATGCTAGTTTGCTTTACCTATTCATTAGGACTTCTTGAATGGTCTATTGTTCCAAATTCTAAGTACTTTAACAACTTCAGTTTCTTGATGAAAGTTAGAATGATCTTATATGTAACTTTTGTAAGTAGTAAATGTTAATTAGTTTTGTTCGCTGGGATGCTTTATGTTACTTGCTTTTTTAAATTATAATTGATCCTTATATTCTTCGGAATTGCTTCTCAACCCCAAATTCTTATTACCTTTTGTTCTTTCTCTCTCTCCCCACTGTGTTTTGGACTATATACATCCGGTTCGATGCTGCCTGTGCAGTTCTTTCTATTGCATGCTACCAAGTGCTACATCTTATCAAATTTATGTGTGTACTGATGACATGCCCAGCACAAAGTTGTACCAATAGCACTATGTCATAATCTGGATCACTGCAATTTGTTCATCATTGGGGTGGTTTGAACACTATCAAAAACATCCTTTACTGAATTCTCTGATTTGAATACAAATTAATTTAGTTAATCCTTAGTTGTAGGTGTGGTGATGTATGTTATCTTTTTTCATGCTTGCCAGATAATTCATGTGTTCTATGTTTTTCCTCTCTGATGCAGGCTAAAATTAGAACTCTTGAAACTCAACTCAATGAAGCTATTAAATCTAGTGAATCTAGGTCAACATTTGTCTCCGAGCCAGAGTTTGCTGATCAATCCAATTCCAGACCAACTGGTGATGGCATAGACTCTTCTGCAGTAACCAAAAAACTAGAAGAGGAACTCAAGAAACGTGATGCACTGATTGAGGTCTGTTATGCTTGGCAACTGCGTCTGATTGCGTAGTCTGCTAATTGTTGTTTCCTATTAATATATGGTTATTGCTTGACTTCTTTGTAGTTTTTATATAGCAAAATTTTTCGTAAAAAACATTACTGGCCGTAGCACTCTGTACATCTTAAAGATGCAAAATGTTATACATACAGGAACATGGTATGAGTGTACCATCATTTTTGAAAGCAACAATTAAGTCTAAAACTAAAACGGGGACATAGTTAGTACGGTGGCTTTGTTAATATATATGATGAAAGGGAAAAAAGATATAAGTTAAACCTGGAGCCAAGTAAACACAGCTTACATTGTGTTTGGTTGAGATGATTTTGTGAGGAATGAAAGTGAAATGGATGGAAAGGAGTTGAAAGAAGAAAAGTAAGTGTGTTTGGTTGAAATGAAAGATGTATGAAAGTTTTGAAAAAAAATGGGCCCCACAAAATAGTTTTTCATTGCAAAATGAGATGAAAAGAGGGGAAAGCTACAGTGATTGAGAGTGAGAGACATTGAAGAATTATTTTTACAGAACTAGCCTTGCTCACCTCTGGGACGAATGCTATGAGGTGAACAAAAGTGATAAGAATATGATCTAATCTGATCTGTGTGAGGTCATTAGTTTTTCAACAACACGATCACTTGATTTTTTTTTTACTTCATTCACTTGAATTAAAATATTATATATTAGTCATGATTTTTTATGCTATTTAATACAGTTTTTAATGTTGTTTCAGATAGTCAAAATTTTAGCACATTTTCTTAAATGATAACACTTATTTTGTTAATTTTATTTTTTTGGATTGAGTAGTGTTTCCTGCATAACTATTGGACACTTTATGTAATTAAGATTCACCTTGATAATTTTTCAAATTATATGCCTTGTTAAAAAAAGAAAAAAAAAGTGTTTCTGCATGTTAATTGTGATATGGGTAAAAATGTATTTTTTTATTGCATATATTTCTTTTTTCTTTTCTTTTCTTTTCTACCAAACCACTATAATTCAAATATGTCATCTCTTTTTCATTCTCTTCACTTCAACCAAACATTTAATTTCACTCTCTTTCTACTCTATTTCACTTCTTTTCATTCCTCAACCAAACACAGGCTAAAATTTTGGTTTGTAGCTTCTGTTCTGATGATCTTCTAGTTTGTAGAAGATATACTCAGTATAAAAGTTGTCGCTTTAAGTTCTGAATATTTATTTTGGGTAAGGGACAGCACAACACAATTATTTTTCCATGTTTGATTTTTGTTATAATTATGTGTATCTATTGAGAGATTTTCTGTTGTTTAGCTTTCTTAGTTTTCCTGCTTAGCTTGTTGTAGAAGACAGCAGTATGGCTTGTCTCGTCAAGCTGTCCCTTTCTTCCTTGATGTATATATATGTTATTTTGAATGAAATAAAGTAAGCAAGTGAGAGAATAGTTCTTCCTCACTCTAGTCACAGCTTCAACTTGGCATCAGAGCTAAGTTCGTCCGCCGCCGCGCCGCCGCCGTCGTCGCCATTTTTTTTCCGGCGACAAGCAGGGTTTGGTGCGCCTCGAAAAGCGCAACCCAACCCCACAAGTCGCGTGACCATCAGGTCACTCACGCGCCGTCACGCGCCCTCGCCGTTCGTTGCCCTCACCGGCGCGTGGCCACCACGCGCCGTCTTCCCGGCGCCGGAATCCGGCCAGACCAGTGCCAAACGCCTCGTCGGCGCGTCTTGAGGCCATTCCAGCCCACAGTTTTTGGTTTCGACACTCGGAACGTGTCGACCTTGCTCATCTCTCCGTTTTCTCTTAGGGTTTTGTGCTCTTGAGTAGAAATGGCTTCGTCTGGTCCAGTTCTCTCCTTCTCCGGAACTCCAACCATCACAACAGCTAAACTCAACTGGAAAAATTATCTATCTTGGTCCGCTTCAGTGGAGCTGTGGTTTCTCGGCCAAGGTCACCATGACCACTTGGAGAAAGCTGCTGAGGAGGTTCCAATCGATAAAAGATCTGAATGGGAGAAGCTGGATTATCAGCTTTGTGCAGTTTTATGGCAATCAGTTGAGCCAGACGTTTTGGAGATCCTTAGATCATTCAAAACATGTTGTTCTTTCTGGAAGAAGGCTCGAGAAATCTTTGCCAATGATATTCAGAGTCTGTTTGATGCAACCATGAAGGTTACAGCTCTCAAGCAAACCAACCACGATATGATTGCACACATAGGTAAAGCTCGGGCTGTAGTGGAAGAGTTGAAGAGGTTCCTTGTGGCTGACTCACTGGAGGAAGTGAACAGAAAGCTGGATAAGTACTATATGGTTCTTATCTTGAGGAGTCTACATTCAGACTTTGATCATGTGCGTGATCAAGTCCTAGCTGGAGACCAAGTTCCATCGATGGACTCTCTCATCACTAGGCTGCTTCGTGTGCCTCATGCACTGAAAGAAGAAAATCCAGCTGAGGTAATGGAAACATCAGCCATGGTTGCATCTCGGGGGAGAGGGGGAGGTCGGAACAGTAGAGGAGGTCGCAGTGGAAGAGGTGGACGTCCTCAATGCACATATTGCAAGAGGATGGGCCACACTCAAGAGAATTGTTACTCCCTGCATGGCTTCCCTGACAAAGTAGCTCAGGTAACTCAGACAGAAAAATCAGAGTCTAAGTTCTCTGATAAAGAGTATCAGGAGTATCTGAAGTTAAAATCCGAGAAATCCAGCAGCCATGTTCCATCTTCCTCTGTACCATGTTATTCAACAGCATGTATTTCTCAATCTGTTGACGGTCCCAGTCCTTGGATACTTGATTCAGGTGCCTCTGATCATATTTCTGGTAACAGGTCCTCCTTTACATCCATTTCTTTTCCAAAAATTCCTCATCTTGTTACTGTTGCTAATGGCTCCAAAGTTGCAGCTCAAGGGAGTGGTCAAGTATCTTTATCTTCCTCACTGAAGCTGGATTCTGTTTTGTTTATTCCACAGTGTCCCTATAATTTAATTTCATTGAGTCAGTTAACTCGTTCATTAAATTGTTCAGTAACCTTTACCGCTAATTCTTTTGTTATCCAGGAACATGGCACGGGTCGACTGATTGGAGAAGGACGTGAATCACGAGGACTTTACTACTTGAAGTCCAACTTTTCTGTCTCCTGTTCAGCAACTTCAAATCCCAAGCTTTTGCATGATCGTCTAGGACACCCAAGTCTACCAAAACTAAAATTGATGGTCCCTAGTTTGAAGAATCTTCGAGTCTTAGAATGTGAATCTTGTCAATTAGGAAAACATGTTAGGTCATCTTTTCCACAAACTGTTCAAAGATGTAATTCAGCTTTCTCCACCATTCATTCTGATATTTGGGGACCAAGCCGTGTTACATCTTTTGGTTTTCGATATTTTGTAACTTTCATTGATGAATTTTCTAGATGTACTTGGGTCTATTTAATGAAAGACAGATCTGAACTTTTGCCTATCTTCATGTCCTTCCTCAATGAAATTGAAAACCAATTTGAAAAAACAATTAAGATTTTCAGAAGTGATAATGCCAAAGAGTATTTCTCTCATGATTTCTCTTCTTTTTTATCTTCAAAAGGCATTCTACATCAATCTACATGTCCCCATACACCACAACAAAATGGTATAGCAGAAAGGAAAAATCGTCATCTCCTTGACACCGCACGATCACTCATGTTAGCTTCTCATGTTCCTACACACCATTGGGGGGATGCGGTGCTTACTGCTTGTTTCTTAATTAACAGAATGCCTTCCTCCTTCCTTGATAATCAAATTCCTCACTCAATCATTTTTCCTCATGACCATTTATTCCATGTTCCACCTAAAGTGTTTGGCTGTACTTGTTTTGTCCATGATCTCTCCCCTGGTTTAGATAAACTTTCTGCCCGAGCAATCAAGTGTGTATTTTTAGGTTATTCACGTCTTCAAAAGGGTTACAAATGCTACTCTTCATCTACCAGGAGATACTATATGTCTGCAGATGTAACCTTCTTTGAAGACACACCCTTCTTTCCATCATCTACGAACCATTCTTCTTCCATCCAGGATGTTCTTCCGATTCCCTCTCCATGTCCTCTAGGTACCTCACACCAAGATGTTAGTGAAGTTCCATCCTCTCCAGCACATCCACCTGAAGTTGCTCCTCCACCACTTCTTACATATCAACGCAGGATACAGCCAGTTGGTTCTATAGTATCTGAAGATCCTCCTGATTCTCATCCTTCCTCAATCAATCCTCAGGCCATGGATCCTGCTACTTCTCATCCGTCTGATTCAGATTGGCCCATTGCCATCCGCAAAGGTACTAGATCCTCTCGTAATCCTCATCCTATCTATAACTTTCTAAGCTATCATCGTTTGTCTCCTTCATATTCTTCCTTTGTTTTCTCTCTATCTTCACATTCTGTTCCTTCTAATATTCATGAGGCACTGAGTCATCCTGGATGGCGACAGGCTATGATTGATGAAATGCAGGCTCTTGAACATAGTGGTACTTGGGAACTTGTTCCCCTTCCTCCTGGTAAGAAGGCTGTGGGTTGCAGATGGGTTTATACAGTTAAAGTTGGGCCTAATGGTGAGATTGATCGACTTAAGGCTCGCTTAGTGGCTAAAGGTTATACTCAGGTATATGGCCTTGATTATTGTGACACTTTCTCTCCAGTCGCTAAGATCACTACTGTCCGTTTGTTTCTTGCTATGGCTGCCATGCGTCATTGGCCCCTCCATCAGCTTGATATTAAAAATGCATTCCTTCATGGTGACCTTGAGGAAGAGATCTATATGGAGCAACCTCCTGGGTTTGTTGCTCAGGGGGAGTATGATCTTGTGTGTAAGTTGCGTCGATCTCTCTATGGGTTGAAGCAATCCCCTCGGGCTTGGTTTGGTAAATTCAGTCATATTGTTCAACTCTTTGGGTTGAAACGAAGTGAAGCTGATCATTCTGTTTTTTATTGTTATTCATCCCCTGGGAAATGTGTTTATTTGATAGTATATGTTGATGATATAGTGATTACAGGGAATGATGCTACTAAGATTGTTCAGCTAAAGGAGCACTTATTCAGTCATTTCCAAACCAAAGACCTAGGGTATTTGAAGTACTTCCTTGGTATTGAGGTAGCTCAATCAGGAGATGGTGTTGTGATCTCACAGAGAAAGTATGCTTTTGACATTTTGGAGGAGACAGGCATGCAGAATTGTAGACCTGTTGATAGTCCTATGGATCCGAATCTGAAGCTCATGGCAGATCAAAGTGAAATCTATCATGATCCCGAAAGATATAGGAGACTTGTGGGAAAACTAATTTATCTCACCATTACAAGACCTGATATTTCCTTTGCTGTTGGAGTGGTGAGTCAATTTATGCAAAATCCTCGTGCTGATCATTGGAATGCTGTTACACGTATTCTTAGATACATAAAGAGAGCTCCTGGACAAGGATTGCTTTATGAAGACAAAGGTAACACACAAATATCTGGATATTGTGATGCGGACTGGGCTGGATGTCCCATGAATAGGAGATCCACATCAGGATACTGTGTCTCCATTGGGGGAAATGTTATCTCTTGGAAAAGTAAGAAGCAAGCTGTTGTTGCTCGATCTAGTGCAGAAGCTGAGTATAGATCTATGGCTATGATTACATGTGAACTTATGTGGGTCAAACAAATTCTTGAAGAGTTGAAATTCTGCAAAGTGATGCAAATGAAGTTATATTGTGATAATCAGGCTGCTCTTCACATTGCTTCAAACCCAGTCTTCCATGAGAGGACCAAGCACATAGAGATTGACTGTCACTTTATTCGGGAGAAGCTATTGTCCAAAGAGATTGCCACTGAGTTCATTAACTCTAATGATCAGCCAGCTGATATTTTGACTAAGTCCTTAAGGGGGCCTAGGATTCAGTTTATATGTTCCAAGCTTGGTGCATATGATTTATATGCTCCAGCTTGAGGGGGAGTGTTATAATTATGTGTATCTATTGAGAGATTTTCTGTTGTTTAGCTTTCTTAGTTTTCCTGCTTAGCTTGTTGTAGAAGACAGCAGTATGGCTTGTCTTGTCAAGTTGTCCCTTTCTTCCTTGATGTATATATATGTTATTTTGAATGAAATAAAGTAAGCAAGTGAGAGAATAGTTCTTCCTCACTCTAGTCACAGCTTCAACTATTTTGAAAATGATTGTGGGACAGGACAAAAAAGATGATGATGGACAGAACAAAAATATAAATTCTTGTAACTCACTTCTTCGAAGATCATGTTCCACTTTGCAAATATTCTCTGAACTCAAATCACATTGCAAACAAAACAGGAAGTCAAAAGGAAAATTGAAAAGTTTAAGCTACAAATCAATTAAAAAAAAGAACTTGAGAAGACCCATAAGAAGGAAAAAAAAGACATGAAACCTTTGGTATGTGAATCACAATTTCAGAATCCCAATAAAGAAATCCAATCCATAAAAAAAGTAGCTAGAGAAAAGGATAACATTCAAAAACCATATGATGAATAGATCAGAGATGGGAAATCACTTATAGCTGAAAGAGTCTATAGAAGAAAAGCAATGACACTTGGGAAGGCCATTTTTAACTCTGACGAGAGAGAGAGGGTCACAGTAACACAATCGTGGCTATTAACAGTTATCTAATATATTAAAAGGGTATTCCAATTAACTTTATATTATTTTGTTTGTGCTGTCCATTGTACACCAAATAATGTACAGACCCAAAGATTGTCCAGTAACTTGAATAATTGACCTGTACTGTTCTCATTGTACTTTACCTTAGTGTATATCAAACACACCTTTTGTTTAATTCTTTAGCTGTATTGAATTTCGATAGGCCTACTAAAGTTTTATATTGGACTGGTTAGAGGCTCAATTTTATATTTGGTGGTTTGCAGAGGTTGCATGAAGAAAATGAGAAATTGTTTGATAGATTAACTCAGAAAGCATCTACGGCCGGATCACCTAAGGTAGGAAGGTTTCACTGCATACCAGATTAACTGTATACTATCACTATGAACTGTTGTATATAAAGGGAAGTATTGTTGTCAAGCTTTTCAAATTTGACACTAACTATTTTAATGTTTGTATATCAAATTATGGTCCTTTTTTAAAATATAAGTTACACTGTATATGGCCCTGTTATATTTTTCTTTTGATGACTGTGGTTGTGTCACTAAACCAAATGTTTCTATCTTACCCATAAGTAGTTGATTTTGAAGAACTTTTGATTCATAAACTGGCTTCTATTTTCATGGCTGCAACCATAGATGTCTTTTTTTCCTACCATTGCTTGCTTTCTTTTGATCAATCAGGAAATCAGCAACATGTTGTATTGTAATATACATACCAATTGTCATAAATAGCATATCCAAACATTAATGTAACAATTATTTATATTAATAGTCATGCTTCTTTGCTGTGTGTGGGTATTTCTGGCTCCCTAAAATTCATGCCTTACTTTCAGTTGTCAAGTCCATTAGCCCATGGATCAGCAAATGTTCAGCCTCGGGATATTGGAAGGTACTATTTATTCTACTCCTTGTAAGTTTTGTTTTGTTTTCAAGTATATGATTATTGAGTATTGACTAAATTCTGGTTGGCTTGATACAGGAATGGCACCAACAACAATACAAGTTCTCGTTCTATGGATGTTCTTCCTTCACCTTTGGCCACTGATAAAAATGATGGCACGGTTGCTCTAGTTAAAACTGGCTCTGAAATAGTTAAGACTACCCCTGCCGGTGAATATCTGACTGCTGCCCTGAATGATTTCGATCCAGATCAATATGAAGGGCATGCTGCTATATCTGATGGTGCAAACAAGCTTTTGATGCTGGTATGTGTGAATGTATTTATGATTCATTTTACTGAAAACAGCTAATATGTGCAGTTGTGTTATCTTGTATGTTATTTTCAGTTATGTTAAGCTGAGTCTTCCTCGGAAGAATATCTAAATTCTGATCATACATGTGAAATTGAACATTTCATATGCATCTAACCTCTTTCTAGTTACTCACTGGATAATGCAATGACTTGGATGCATTAAAAACTTCAGGGAAATTACACTAATCCCAAGGTTAGAGCACATTACACTCGTGAGACTCCTGTTGTATGGGACACAACACCAGTCTTTGTTGATTGTAAGGTGTCAGCTGCTGTATAATTTATGGGTAAAATGTCTAAAATTCCTATTCAAGCTTGCCTTTTCCTCATAATTAAAAGCATAAATTTCCATCTTCATCCTCACACCTCTAAACCTCACCAACCCATGACCTAAGCCTCACCGACCTGTTCTCTAATGTATTCCTTCAAGCACCCTCATAAATCCCTTCATGAAATCATTCAGTTTCCATCTTTTGCCAGGACAAAACACAAATTTGATGGATACTAAATTATTTTTACCAATTGATAAGAACCTTAGACATTGTGTTTCAATGTATGCCTTTTGTGCACCCACATAAATCGCAAGGGTCTTATCAGTTGGTATATAGCTTTTCACCATGCCTCAGGTTCTCAGCTACAAATGAACAGCATGGGTGGTGATGCTGGCATTGTATTATTTGCTTAGGACCAGTCAAAGGGCGAGTGCATGGCCAACTTGGATGGATGTTGGGGCTGTTGAGTGTGGATCATGGTGGGATGCTAAGATCCTATTGCAACTTTGCATGGTATGGCACATGAGGCCCACATTGAAAGTGGGGATTCTAGTTTGATGGGTTTATAAAGAGAGTCAAGACACCAGAGAAATATACTGGAAATGGCAAAGCATTGCCAGCAAAAGAAACCAGAGGACAACTAGCTCCTTGCACTGTCACGTGCTGACATGAGAGAGGACTGAAGCCTGGTGACAAGCCCTTGATACCAGGACACTGCTGCTGACTGCCAGAATATTAGGATAGGAAGATAGTAGGGTTCTGAACCTCTTATAATGGGCAGTGAGACAGTAAGACCTAGGTTCACCCAAAAAATCAGGGCAAATTTTGACCAACTCTTGATACCCTATTAGGAGAAGCTGTTAACGATGGTGGGAGCATGCTGGAATATGAATGTTTTATTCTTAGGCACTGTACATGATATATATAATCATGTGTGTTTATAATACTAACTGTTAATCCCTATAATTGTGCTATTCTAATTTCTACATTTACTAAGAGAATATTTACAGCTGGAATTGCTCCCATTCTATAACAACTTGAAATAATCATGTGCTTAACATCAAAAGAGGTTATACATACAATTTTAATCATAATAAATGAGGTTGATTGCTCTGCATATCAATAAAATGTCTGCACCAATTTCATGAGCATATTTTAAATTGGTTGCAGGTTCTGGCTGCTGTCATCAAAGCTGGTGCCTCTAGAGAACATGAGATACTCGCTGAAATTAGGGATTCTGTTTTCTCTTTTATTAGAAAGATGGAACCAAAACAAGTAATGGACACCATGCTTGTTTCCCGTGTTAGAATTCTGTATATAAGATCTTTGCTTGCTAGATCCCCAGAGTTGCAATCAATTAAGGTAATAACAGTAGAGGCTGTTGGATTTCTCTTTGAAAAGAAAATAAGTTCTAATAAGGTTTTCGCTGTGTACTTTTGGGATGCTTTATTGAGTCTAGTGGTATGCATTTTGTTGATTTTGTATGTCTTGCACATTGAATTGGAAGGTTTTGCCAGTTGAGTGCTTTCTCGAAAAGACTAATACTGGGCGCAGTAGAAGTTCCAGCCGAGGGAGTAGTCCTGGTAGGTCTCCTGTGTTATATGTTGATGAGCAGATCCAGGGATTTAAAGTGAATCTAAAGCCAGAAAAGAAATCCAAATTTTCATCTGTTGTGCTGAAGATACGTGGTATTGATGAGGTAGCTGCTACAACTTATTATTATATATCTTCTTATTTCTCTGTACAATAAGAAACAGAAAAGCTCAGTTACGGTGTAGAAAACTATTGGGGAGGGAAATTGTAGTTTCTCCTGTGACTTCTTTTAGATCTTTGAACATTATAAATGCCTTTTTGCAATTTCTTGGTGTCCCTATCATATGTTATCTGCTAAATGACTGATAACTGGTTGAGAAATGAAGGTTGGGAAAGTAAACATTTCTTACACTTCAAAGTTTCCATAAAGACATGCCATTTATTCTTTTTAGTTTTTGTGCTGCTTTTGTGTTGTTTCTTTTCTGGCACATACCTGAAAAAAACCTTTCATTGTTTGAACCTAGGTCACATGTAGATACTTCATTTTTACTTATTCTCTTTGCATTTTGAAATAAACTGTGCATAGGACATCTGGAGACAGCAAGTAACTGGTGGAAAGCTTAGGGAAATTACTGAGGAGGCCAAAAGTTTTGCAATTGGGAACAGGGCTCTTGCTGCACTATTTGTACATACACCAGCGGGTGAGCTGCAGCGTCAAATTAGATCCTGGCTTGCAGAGAGTTTTGAGTTTCTATCTTTAACGGGAGAAGATGCATCAGGGGGGTCAACTGGTCAGTTGGAACTTCTTTCAACTGCAATTATGGATGGTTGGATGGCGGGACTTGGTGCTGCTCTTCCTCCCCACACTGATGCCCTTGGCCAGCTATTATTTGAATATTCAAAACGTGTCTATACTTCTCAATTACAACACTTGAAGGTATGCCTCTAGTTAGTTCTGTGTTGCATGACTTATAAATGCATACCTCAAAAGTTCTCGATGGAAGCCTTGTTTACTTTAGGACTTTGTTGAGAGATGACACTCATACAATTCATTGCATTCAAATATTACAATAGTCTAAACATAATACGGAGTCCAGCTACTTGTTTTGGCATCTTTGATTGGATGAAGTACTTTTCATAGCTTCTTTATAATATTTAGATAATGGTCACTTGTTTTGGCATCTTTGATTGGATGAAGTACTTTTCATAGCTTCTTTATAATATTTAGATAATGGTCACTTCGTATCGTCTTTGGTGGATATTATCTATCAATCTAGTTTAAACTTAAATTTTATTTCTTTAACCTTCTCTCATACTAATTTTCTAGATCTAGGTACACAGCGGCTGCTCCTTTATATAGATTAATTACAATTAATTATAGGAGATAATGAGATATTGTTCCTATAGTTCTGATATGATAATAAAGACATAGTCTGAAATTGATCCTATTTTGATTCTCAACAGCTACAAAAGAAAAGAGTGCTACTTAGAATTTTAATATATTATTTTCCCTAACTTCTTACATGCATTTTGAATTCAGACATTCTTCCCTAACAGAGGTATGCATCTGTTTCAGAAGGTTACATAACTAACATATAACCTTCTGAAACAGATGCATACCTCTGTTACCTTCCGTGGAAAGTTAGATTTACGTGATTTGATTGTGTTGTGGATGCATACCTTAGACCAAAAGAAATGAATGAATCCTTTTTAATTAATTTCCCTTTTATGAGAGCATGATCTGATATTAGGCTCCTTAGATAATGTGTCGGGCTTCTGTTTTCTGACATTTGATTGCCAGGATATTGCTGGTACCTTGGCAACAGAGGAGGCTGAAGATGCAGCCCAAGTAGCGAAGCTACGTTCAGCTCTAGAGTCGGTTGATCATAAAAGAAGAAAGGTTCTTTGTTTTTTTTCCAATTGTTAAATCTTATGCATGCCTGCAATTGTGTTATACTATATCTTTAGTTGCTGCATGAACTCACACTTTTGTAATTTCATTGGTTATGAGATAAAAGTTTCCCAATAAATGCTGTTATAACCCCTGATTATAATGCAAAAACATTTATTTATTTATTTTGACACTAGAGGCTGAGAATTGATGTAATGATATGGTTGTTGCCTTTTGACCTGATAATGTTGGTAACAAGTTCTAGTTGTATAAACAACTCTCTCCAACCTATGGTAGGAGAGTGCATATAGAACGGAGACATGAATTAAATTGTGTGCATTTGATATTGGGTCCCGTGGAAGTCACAACCAATATTAGCCACCATTATATTATCATCAATGGAACTATAGGACTAATTCTCAGTGAAAAGGTTTAAATTCATCATTCTTGCTCTCCCCATCAATGCTGGGAATAGAGCATAGACAAAGCCAATCACCAAAAATTATGATGAAAAAATTTCAAAGAGAAAGAGCTTCAAACCTTTGTAAACTTGGCAGTAGTGTAGTGATTGGATTGGTTTACAAAGGATGGTAAAACTCATATATCATATAATGTCGAAATTATAGGAATTTAGGCTATGTTGTCAATCACGGGTGTCGCGGCGGAGCGGCCCCCATCCGCGATGGGGATGGACGTAGCGGCGCGGTTCAACGTTGCGGTTGGCACGGCCGCTATCGCGGCGGAGCGGCACGGGATCTGGATCGGATTTTTGCGCCGCTACACTGAAGCCGTGGAAATTCCAAAAATGCCCTCACTTAATGCGGGAAAGTGAGGGTATTTTTGGTATTTTCGTTTTTGTATTACCTGCTCAGGGCTCCATAGCTGGAATTCGAAAACCCTAGCGCGTTGCTGCTCTGCACACTTGCAAGGCTGCGACACCCCGGCGAGGCTGCGACCCCGGCGACGCTGCAACACCGGCAAGCGCCGCCACCTCCTCCATGCCCAGGAGCACGCTGCGAGTCTGCGACACTGTTCATACCTTTCTTTCCCAATACGCTGCGAGTCTGCGATACCGTTTCCTTGCTTGAGGTTTTCTATTTATTGTTTCTTTGTTTTCCTAATTATTTAATTGCCCTTTTTTTCAGTGTGGGTACCATGAGCTGGGATATGTGTGCATATAATCAGTTTTCAATTCATTATATTTAGATATTAATTAATATCGCCCTCTCATGTTTTATTATTATTTTTATTTAGTATTGTTTTGATGCTACCCACTTGTTTTAATTTCCACGGTCAATCAGTAGTTCATAATAATCAATGTTTATTTGCTTGACTTTCTACTTTATGTTTTGTAACTTTTGTTTAAGTAATTATGTTTTCAGTTATTCTTCTATTTTTGAACTTATATATATACATATTATTAATTATTTAACATATATAAAAAACATTAGAATAGCGGTCATCCCACTATCTGCTATCCCGCTATCCCACTTTTGGGGTCGACCACTCTGCTCCGCTGCGCCGGTATTGACAACTATGAATTTAGGTAGGAAAAGACATCAACAAAGACTTATCCCACTAGGGGAGGTCGGCTACATGGATCATACAATGCCATTTAACACGGTTAAAAACCAAATTTTTAGAAATATTATTTAGCTTGAATCTCAATCTCCCTTGTTGATTTCCTCCAACGTTCTTTTTGGTCTCCTTTTCACTGTTTTAAAAATCATGCAATCTACTCTTCTAATTGGTACCTCTAGTGGCCTTCTTTGTACATGATGCCCAAACCACTTTAACCGATTTTCTGTCATTTTTTCCTCAGTTGGTGCTACACTAATCTTTTCTCATACATAATCATTTTGTATTCTATCATTTCTTATATGACCACAAATCCATCTTAACACTCTCATTTCTACTACTCTTACTTTTCTCTCATGTTGTCCCTTTAAAGTCCAACATTCACTACCATATAGTATTAGCTGAAAGAGTGAAAGTATTTAGGTAGGATTGTAGGAAAAGGCTGTTAGATAATATTTATAGAATATGATATTTTTCTATGATGTATACTGATACATTACAGGAGACAAAGCACTAGCCCTTGTTTATAGCATTCTTGGATTCCTTATCCTGATCAAATCTTAATGAATCAAATTAAAAAATACTGAAATTGAAACTACTCCAAAGTGATGATCTAAGACAACTGTTGCAATTATGGGGTTTTAGATAATAGAGGGAGAGAATAGAGAGAAAACTGAGTTTAAATAATATTTATTTGTATAAGATATGATGTGATGATAAAACCTAATGCACTCATGCCTATTTATACTTAATAATCCTAAGGTAATGAATCATAAAATATCAGAAAACATAAAAAAAAAAAAAAAAATACTCAAGTTAAGAAAAATGAGGAAAATAGAGAAACTAATCTTGAGATAATTTTTTAGATACTCAAGTTAAGAAAGATATAATATAGACAATATGAGATAAAAATTTCGTACCCCATTGCCCAGAGGCTCTTCGCTATGCGAAGGTATGGGGAGGGATGTTGTACGCAGCCTTACCCTTGCATATGCAAAGAGGCTGTTTCCGAATAGACAATATGAGATAGTCTAACTAAAAATTACTCTATGATTCAATCAAGTTGCAAGAGAAGATATCATCCAATGGTTTGATATTGGCATATTAGGGTTCTTCATTTGCTTATATTGAAATATCAGAGCCTTAATTCTTTTTAAATTTTTTTTGCATTTTATTTTGCTTGGAGGACACTCAGAAGGTTTTAACTTTTAATAAAATTTAATAAGGAAAAGAAAAAGAAAACATTATTTTCAGGCTTTTTTTCCATGGTGTATAATTATATTCCTGGAAAAGAGAAGTTGAGAGTATGGTGATCCCATATTTTGCTTGATTTTTGTTCCCATGCCAAGTGATAAGTATTTTGATTTCCCATGACAATTTTAAGTTATCTTGTAACCAAAATATTAATTTCCCTTTCCATTTTCAGTCTTTTCTCCTATCATTTGAATTTTACCAAATTATATAGGCTAAAATGTATTTTTTGTCCCCGTAAAATATTCAAAGTTTGGTTTTAGTCCTTACAAATTTTTTTTGTCTGTTTGTCTTTGAAAAATTAATATGTGTGACTTTTTGGCCTCGAGCTAAGTTTGGACGAATCCAAACCTATCCAACCCTACATGGATTTTTTTTTAAATTAATTTAAAATATAATTTCTGGAGGTTAAAATTCCCCCACAAAATATAAAAAAGCTGCCACAAATTTTTTAAATAATTTCCTGTCTTGTATATCTCATTGAGCTTCTTCCCGTATGTGTCGAGCTTTGCAAACGTCATGTCCAAATTGCTTTGCATTAGAAGCTTCCTGTTGTAGGACATGTCCACGCAACACTGACACAGATCATGGCACTCCGCCACTGGCAGCCATGACAGCGATGGGCTCTCACTGGAGTCGCAGTTCTCTACGGTGATTAGATTGCCGTGAAGCTCCTCCTGGTTGGCCTGAATCAGCTGCAATTTTCTGGCGAAGACGCAAATTGAATGGGAGAGAGAGAGAACACACAGAAAAGAATAGCTTCACCGTTCACCAGAGACCCGAAGCTCCGGCAAATGCTTCTTCATCGCTGTCGTCAGTGTTGCCTACGTTGCAGTATTTGATGTAGAGGAGGAGGAGGGATGTGAGGGAGATTATGGTTGTCAAAACGCACACCACCACTGCATGCTATGCCTGGTTTGAACGTCAACAGGAGGGGTTGTTCTCTTGGGGTGGTGGAGCAATGACGCTACTACCATTGGGAGTTGGGGGTGGAGTTTCTGTGGTCTCTGCTGCATATGTAAGGAATAATAGAATGAGAGCGAAGAGAAGGAAGGTTAGGGTGAAGAAAGAAGGTGCAGTAGCAGCCATGAGCATCAGCATGTGTGTGCGGTGGTGACATTGTTGTGTTAGCAGTAATAGGGACAGAGAGTGGTTAGTTGAGGATGGTGAAGCTGAGCATTAATTTTTGGCAGCTTTTTGTATTTTGTGGGTGGTTTTTAACCCCCAAAAATTACATTTTAAAATTTAATTAATGTCATGTAGGCTCAGATAGATTTGGATTTATCCAAACCTAGCTCTGAACCAAAAAGTCACGTTTTAATTTTGTGCGGATGTAAAACAAACGAAAAACAAACTTTGGGTATTTTACAAGAACAAAAAACATATTTTAGCCAATTATATATTAAGATATTGAATTCTAACCAAACTTCTTTTATAGTTTACCTAGAACTAACATTCTTGGTCCTAGTATTAAAAAATAACATTCTTCATCAATCTCATTTATTGTCCATTAAAGAAGTCTGTTGTAGTGGGATGTTATAAAGCTGAAATTCTATTCAACTCAATAAGAAATTCATTTTTGTTATGCTTCTAGGTCGGAAGAGATTTTATGTGTATAATTGTTTGTAGCTTCTTTTAGAATGTGAGCTTGGACCTAACACAACCCCGAAAGTTAACTCATGGGTCGAAGGTTGCCCTCCACTTGTATATTTTATCTTGGTACTATTTCTATCCGATATGAGACTTGGGTTTTTCACAATATACCCCTTACGCCCAACACTTTTGGGCTTGGTGCGTGGATAACATGATAGGTGGCTCATTTAATTGATCTAGGATAGACTTTAATACCATCTTAGAATGTGGGTTTGTTCCTAACTCAACTACAAAACCTATTCCAAAGAAGGATCTTTCTGCTCGTTATCTTGAATGATTTGTTTATCATACACTGACATTGATTTCTTCATTTTTCTTTTATCAGATTTTGCAACAAATGAAAAGTGATATAGCTTTATTGACGTTAGAAAATGGTGGTTTCCCTATTCAAAATCCTTCTACTGCAGCTGAAGATGCGCGATTAGCATCTCTTATTTCGCTTGATAGCATATTAAAGCAAATCAAGGTTTTTATATTATTGTTCAAATCTATTTTCGAAAGTTAGTGTACTGATTGGATATTATTAATAATTCAACGCTTTATTTAAACAGGATATGACAAGACTTTCTTCCGTGAACATCTTGACCAAAAGTAAGAAAAAAACGATGCTTGCTTCTCTTAATGAATTAACAGAACAGATGCCTTCGCTTCTTGAAATTGATCATCCATGTGCTCAGAGGCACATCGCAGATGCTCGCTACATGGTTGAGGTATGCGAAGTATTGTGTATTGTATGCTTAACTTCTTTCATCCGTTGTCCAAGTTGGTAACAATTTTATAATATGCTAAAGGACTCAACTGATGAAAATTAATTTGGATTGATTTTCTTTGATGCCTGAATCCTTTATTTTGTTATGATACAGTCAATTCCTGAAGAAGATGACCCCATTCAAGATATATCTCATGATCGCATGCCATCAACAGATCTGGGCTCTGGATCTGAAACTGACGTTACACAGTGGAATGTACTCCAATTTAATACTGGCTCGACCTCACCATTTATAATAAAATGTGGTGCAAACTCTAATTCAGAACTAGTCATTAAAGCCGACGCACGAGTTCAGGAACCAAAAGGTGGTGAAATTGTGAGGGTTGCCCCTAGACCCTCCGTTTTGGACAATATGAGCTTGGATGAAATGAAACAAATATTTAATGAACTACCCGAGGCTCTAAGCTTGCTGGCTCTAGCAAGGACTGCAGATGGAACTCGGGCACGATATTCTAGATTATACAGGACCTTGGCTACTAAGGTTCCATCGCTTAAGGATTTGGTCGGTGAGCTCGAAAAAGGGGCTGCACTCAGAGATGTGAGAACATGACCTTTGAAGGGAGCTAGATGGTTCTTAACTTGTATGTGTAGAGGTGCCTGTGCTAAATGTCTAATGCTCTGCGGGAGTTTGGTCAAGTGGTATTGCATTTCCGTCTGGCTTGCTTTATTCTTGGGGGAAGCAAATTCCCTGTAATGTTATGTACAATGTATGTATTTGTCACTCTGCTTGCACGTTATGTCTGTATGTAGTAATTATTTTTTTAGTATACTTTTCCTGCAGTTTTGCTTGGGATAGTTAATGAATGTAGCTTAAAACGCTGCTTACCGGTTCAGTTCAACCAGGTGCACAAGTTGCACCATCTGATTCCATTGACAAATTCGGTTTTAAATATAATATTCATATTCAACTTTTGGCCGTAAAAATTGGGAGTATTTGTGGTTCATTGTGAATTGATATTTAGGTAAAATTATTTGATCTGATCATAAAATTATTGGAATTGACTAATCCCTCACAACTTCACAAATCAATGTTCAAATTTTAGTTGGGAGTGATGTTTATATTTAGTGTCCAAATATGTCTCGATTAGGATTGTCTCTAAATATAAAAATCAAATAAAAATGAAAATTAAAAAAATTGAAATTATTAACATTCGCTTTTTGAGTATTCAAAAGCGAATTTATTTTCAAAAACTTCATAAATTTCGAAAGTCTCACCTTAATTATAAAAGGAACATATTCACCACCAAATTTCAAATTGGGGGACTTTGCTCAAAACTGCATATAAAATCCTCCCTTTCTGCCAGTCACTTTCATTTCCCCTCCTAATACCAAAAGAGAATAATGAAACAAAGAGGTCCACGAGGCCGCCAACAACACGTTTTGAACAATGTGCCCTTACTTCTAGTACCAACACGAGTACGAACTATGAAGCACCAACACCGACACGGACACCTGACACGACATGGACACGGACACATGGACACCTGTAATGTCCAAAATATAGAACGTAGTACGGGTGTCGTGTCGGTGTCTGACACGGACGCGGACGCGTGTCGGACACCGGATACGACAAGGGACTGGAGTGTCCGTGCTTCATAGAGTACGAATGACACTATGAGGATTGCACATTGAGGTGTTCGAATTGTCATAGGACGTTCCACGGTGTGGCGGACATTGCCGTCGTTGGAGGCGGTGGTGGCGAGAAAGGAGAAGTATTACTGCTACCACGTGAGTATTCATGCTCCTTCTGATCAAGGTTTGAGTGTGAAAAAATATTGCCAAATTCAACCCACTGTTCCTTGGATTTTTGGTACCCCAACATCTCCTCCTGAGTAAGAACCAAGCCATGTTGATTCTCCAATTCCTTCTCAAGATAAGTCGTATCTGAAGTATATCTAACACCAAGTTTTCTGTGAAACACCTTTTAACTTGGCTTCAATAATTTGTTTATGACAAAAGATGTTTCCAAATGTCTCATCATTAAATTTGGTGAATTCATCGACAATATGCCTTGAGCTTATGAATATTTTCGTAAATATTTGTTTTATAATTTAAAATTTTTAAAAATATATTATTTATATTAATTATGTTTTTATAAAATAAAATATTTGTTTTAGAATCTATTACGTAAAATTAAAATTTTTATATTTTAAGATTTTGCTTTTAATATATATATATATATATATATATATATATATCCTCCTCTAGCAAAAACATACTAGTAGAAAAATATTTTTTTTTCTTTTCTTTTTTATAAAAATTATCTTTTTGAGAGCAATAATATTGGTATCCAGAAGGTTCGAGAATCTTTTCATTGCACACGATCACAACCAACTGGTTGTCATATCTTTGGAGAAGAGCGCAATCAGAATTTTCTATCAGTGTAGTAGGAACATTTTCTCTTTAAGGATAGCGTTTGTACGCTTTAATCCAAGTTAATTAAATTTTTTTCCTTAAATTATTTTCCTTTGTACTTATTGTATGTTATATTGTATTGTTGATTCATGTTTTGTCATATTTTGAAGTTACTTTGCTATTGTTATTTAGTTTAAGGCTTTACATTTTCTTCTCATTTATTTCAATTTCCTAACAAAACAACAATAACAAAGTAACTTCAGAATATGACAGAACATGAATCAACAATGCAATATAATATACAATAAGCACAAAGGAAAATAATTAAAGGGAGGAATTTTAATTAGCTTGAGTTGAAACGCACAAATGCTATCCTTTGAGAGAAAATGCTCCCACTGGTAGAAAATTTTGATTGCGCTCCTCCCCCAAGATACGACAACATGTTAATTATAATCGTGTGTAGTAAAAGGATCATCAAACCTTCTTAACACCAAAGCTCTTACTTGCAAAAAGATAATTTGTATAAGAAAGGAAAAGAAAAAAGAAAATTGTTTTTTCTGTTTGTATGTTTTTGCTAGAAGAGGAGAGAGATATATATAGAAATAGACCCCCTTATGCAACAAAAAAAAATCTCAATGGAAAACTACATGACCGTTGGAAACCAACATGCAGAACAAAACAAAAGTAACAAACACATAACAAACACCATTGACCCACTTAAAGCAAAATCTTAAAAGATAGGAATTCTAATTTTATGTAACATATTCTAAAATAAATATTTTTTTTATAAAAACAGAATTAATATAAGTAATATATTTTTATAAATTTTATATTATAAAAAAATATTTACTAACATTCCCCCACATAATTTAAAATTTTAAAAAATATAATTTGTATAGAAATGTAAAAGAAAGAGCAATGTGATATTGTATTTCAGTATAAGGAACCTTCCGGGTTTGAGCCTTATATCTAGTGTTTATGAATTTTCACCCGAGAAAATGTAGTAACTTAATTGTCTTGAACTACACCTTCTTTAACCAGATTTTAGTACACAACCCCTACAATATTGACGTTCATTTAGGTTCTAATCAGTGGTAGCGCGTTACACGGTCTTGCACATGTATCTTGTTTCGTGAGTGTCACTTAGAGATTAATCCATATCTCACAGTGGTGGCCCTACCACCACACTCACTAGGTGAATCCTCAAAGAGTGGTTTGTGACTCCACCCCTACAATAATTGTCATTGAATTCATTAAGAGATTTTTTTTAACAAAAAATACACATATAAATACCTCAACCTTAATATTGTCACAAATTATAATACACCTCGTCATAGGAATGAGAAATGAAATAACTCCACAAAATTTTATTTTGGTGTACTTTAGTCAACAAGCAATTTCGTTGTTACCCATTGAACTCCATTCATGGGATCACCAATCACACGGAGATGGATGTCCATTGCTGTAACTAAATAATGGGCTCTAGTCCCATTCCCATCGACAACTCAAGTACTTGTTGGTGTGTCAACCCTGTTATAAGCGGATCTCCAATATTATTTAATGACCTGACAAAGTCAAGAGAAATGACACCATGAGAAATCAAATTTCTGATAGACTTATGTCTTACTCTTAAGTGTCTCCTTTTTTCATTAAAATTTTTGCTGGTAACTTTATATATAGCAACTTGAGTATCACGATGCACTGGAATTGGAGGTATAGGCTTATTCAACAATGGCAAATCACATAACAAATTTTTAAGAAACTCAGCCTCACTAGTAGCAGCAGATTTCCATGATACTGCACCACCAGCTAAAATAAGGACATAACTACTTGTCGATTTTGTTTCATCAGAATCATAAATCCAATTTGCATCACTAAACCTCTCAATTACTTCCTAATCTACCAACTGCATATACAATATCAGGTCCAGAGAAGTTTGTCAAATGCAACAAAGAACCAATAATTTGAGAATATTTATGTGAAGAAATTCCTTTACTCAAACTTTTCTTTAACTTAATGGATGAGTCATAAGGAGTAGAAACATGTTTCACATCAAAATAATTAAACTTCTTTAATAGCTTTTCAACATAATGTGATTGGGTTAAAACCATGCCATCATTTTTTTTTTGTAAGCTTAATACCCAAAATCACATCTCCGGGACCAAGGTCCTTCATATCAAAATTACTAGACGGGAAGGACTTCAAATCATTTATGAAATGCATATTACTGACAAATATCAATATGTCATCCACATGTAAACATAAAATGACACATCCACTATCATCAAATTGTTTCACATACACACATTTATCAATATTATTGATTTGAAAATCAAATGAAAGAACAACTTGATCAAACTTTTGGTGTCATTGCTTTGGTGCTTGTTTCAACCATATAAAAATTTAACAAGTTTACAAACTTTATTTTCCTTACCCGATTCTACAAAACCTTCAGGTTGGCTCATATAAATTTCTTCTTTTAAATCACCATTTAAAAAATCAATTTTTACATCCATTTAATGAAATTCCAAATTAAAAACACAAACAAGTGCAATTAAAACTCTAATAGTAGTAACTTTAGAAACAGGAGAATATGTATCAAAGAAATCTACACCTTCTATTTGTTTACAACCAATCACAACAAGTCTTGCCTTAAATTTTTCTACAGACCCATCAGTTCTTAATTTCTTTCGGAAAACTTACTTACAATCTATACTTTTACAACAAGGGGGAAAATCAGTAAGAAACTAGGTTTTATTAGTTTTAAGAGAACTATTTTCATCATTAATTGCTTCTTTCCAAAAGGTGCATCAATAAACCTCATGACCTCACCATAAGTTTTAGAATCATCTTCAAGTAGAAAAGAGCAAAATTCAGAACCAAAATCCTTAGCTTTTTTAGATCTTTTACTCCTCCTAGGTTAAAAAACAATGTCCTTATTAGCATTACTACAAGACGATAAATTAGAACAAGAAGTATCACAAACAGATTTAGACAATTTATTTTTCAAAGGAAAAATACTTTCAAAGAAAGTGATATCTCTACATTCCATAATAGTATCATTAGAAATTTTGGACACTTATGAATTAACAACCAATAATCTATAAGTAGTACTATGCAAAGAATATCCAACAAAAACATAATCAACAGTTTTTGGTCCAATTTTCTTTTTCTTATAAATAGGGATGTTAACCTTTGCTAGACACCCCATACTTTAAGATATTTCAGATTAGGTTTTCTTTTTCTCTATAGCTCATAAGGAATTTTTTAATATTTTTTATAAGGTACTCTATTAAGAATATGACGTGTAGAATATAAAACTTCACCCAACTGTTCATTTTATTGTTTTGTGTGTTGTATTTTCACATGTTTATTTTTTTTAGCAAGGAGCTACATATATAGAGGGAACCAGTCACCAATGTGTAGCAACAAAATACTTGTAACAATAACGTTAAACAACAGAAAATAAAAACCAACTAACAAACTTCTTAATTTTAAAGACTCGTAACGTTCACAAATGAATTTGATCAAATAAAAGATAATTTCCTAAAATATATGAATATAAGTAATGAGATGCTTTTAATTTTTCACATAGACTAGTTCTAAAAACATTTTATCTTTACAAAATATAATTAATAAAGAAAATATATTTAAATTTTAAATTTTAAATTATAAGAAAATATTTTCCAACAGAATATTCCCTAATGTTTTCCTCCAAGTATTCGAAACAAGAATTCCATAGTCCAGATTCATAGTCCATGCCACCTAAAAACTGAATGGTCTTGATCTTCTTGTTATGAGACTTAACACAACTAACCATGATAAGATTATGGTCAGAGTTATTGGTTGCGAGAAACTCTACAAGCACATGAGGAAAGACAATCCTATAGTTCGTGTTTGACATACAATCAAGTCTCTTGCGTATATGTTTCCCATTGTGAATATTTTTCCTCCATGTGAAAAAACAACCACTAGTATTAATGTCAATGAGTTTGTAGTTATCAATAGTTTCCCCAAACTTGCAAGCTTTAGAAAAAGCAAACTTTCCCCCTAAGACCTCTTGGAATAACAAATCTCATTCATGACACCAGTAGCTAGCCAAGGGCCATTCAAATTTTTCCCTAGGGTAGTCAAATAATCCTAGAAAGAAGAACCAAGGTTTGGGTTATGCAACACGTACACTACTGAACAATACTAACTCACATTGCACTTCTTTATTGCAAAAGCTATACATTGGGGAGTTGAGTCAACCAAAGAAAACGAGAGATCATACCTTGAAGTCAAGATCCCAATACCTCCCTTGTGACCTCGAGCTTCATACAGAAATTACTCATTCAAAATAGTTTTCAATCTTAATAAGATGTTTTTTCCATCTACTGATTATTTTAAAGAACTAAAACAAGCGCATTAAAAATTAAAAAAATGATTACGTTTTTTTAAAAAAGAAAACAAGTTATTCTTTTATGAAAAAGTGTAACAAAGGAACCCTTAATCTATTTCAAAATGTTTTGATATAACCTTAGAAAGGATTAATTTTGGTTTAAGAGAAAACCTTAGAATTTTTTATTTTTCTTCGGTTAACAGAAAATAATTTGATTTTAATTGACATAGAGATTAATCTAGAGTTAATACATGTATAATCTCATAAATCCTCGTAAAGTGTAAGTGTAATTTACTAAAAATCAAACCATCTATAATTATAACAAAACAAAATCATAAAATACAAAAGTCTCACTTTATCTATAATTATTAATAAAAAAAATTATCCTCCTTAGTATATATATATTTTATTCCTAAATTATTCTTTAATATATATAACTGTTTATATTTTTTTATAAATTTTTAAGATGTAATTACTATCATTTCTCCTAAAAAATTACTATTATTACTTTCTTTAACTGTTTTTTATTAAATAAAAATAGAAGCATGAAATACCTCTTTTACAACTATTTAATTATAAAAGGAGCATACCTACCATCAAAATTTCAAATTGAGGGACCTTACCCAAAAACCAGAATATAAAACCGTCACTTTCCGCCACATAGTCCTTCCACTTCCCCTTCTCAGAATACCCAAAAAAAAAAAAAAATGAAACACGAAACAGACAACATTAACAACAACAACGGAACCCACGACGGGTCCGAAGATTCCGTCCTCCGCCCCTGTCTATCCCTCCTCAAGTGCCGCAGCTTCGCCGCGTGCCACGTGTCCGCTAACAAAATCTCAAGATCCGACCCGAACGTCTCCCTCCACGTGGACCAAATCCTCGCGGTGGCGGACGTCCTCGCGGCGGCGGAGCGCCGCCGCGTCCCCTCCCACCCGCACGACTGGTACTCCATCCTCCGCCTCCTCCCCGGCGACGGCGACAACCGCGACCTGACACGTCAGCACTTCAAAACCCTCGTGCGGCTCCTCGACCCTAACAAGAACAAGCTCCCCTTCGCCGATGAGGCTCTCATGCGCGTGCGAGAAGCGTGGTTCGTTCTCTCAGACCCAACGCGCAAGGCGCGCTTCGATAAAGAGATCAACGACGCCGCCAAAACAAAAACGACATCGTTTTGGACAATGTGCCCTTACTGTTGGTACCTACACGAGTACGAACGGAAATACGAGGACTGCACGTTGAGGTGTTCGAATTGCAAGAGAACTTTTCACGGCGCGGCGGTGACGTCGCCGCGGCCGGAGGCTGTGGCGGCGGGCAACGAGGAGTATTACTGCTACCACGTGAGCTTGCCGGTGAGGTATCCGGTCGGCGGCGAACGGTGTCGTTTTGGGGATGGGGCGAGGAAGAGGATGAGGGTTAAAACGGTGGCTAATAGAATGAAAAAGAAAGGGTTTGTTGTTGATGCTAATAATGATGAATCTGATTTGGATGGGATGAGGTAGTGTGTGGTTCTTGTCACAATTTTTTGGGAGAATCTGAAAAGGGGGGAAAGTTTAACTTATTAGGGTTCTTGTTGATTATGTGTTTTTTGTTGTTGTTTTTAGGGAAAGAAGCATGCATTGCTTGTATTTTTGCAGTTTTGCAATGTCGCTTCTGCTTATTGTAATATTGTATATAATGAATGAATTATACTTTTTGGAAGGAAGACTAATTTGGGTTTTAGAGAGGTAATTGGGAAATATCTTGCACTTATGAATAGCTGGAAGGACTTTGATTCTCTTGTTGAAGAAGATTTGGTTCTGTTCTTCAATTTGCTGGAATATGAGTTATGAGTTTGACTTGATGATGCTCGAAGAGTGTTGGAACCATAACGCCTAGTATCTGAATAGGGTAAAGACATTCTAAATTTTTGCTAATTATGTTTTTTGTTGTTTGTTAGTTGGGTAATCACAGTGACTAGTAACTGAATTGTGTATGCATTTTGAATTTTGGTTAATTTCTTTGGTAAGACGTGCGACTAGTGTTTTTTTTTATGATGAACGAACTTGACTAGATCTGGTTCAGTTACAAAACAGACGATAAAAATGGAGGAGGATTTTTTGGTTTTATGATACTAGTTTATTAATAATTAGGCCATCGGCATACACGAAACTTGATTTTTTTATATTTTCAAAATGCATTGGTGTCTTGCTTAAACAAAGGTGATACGTTGTGTATCAAGGATGAGAGTTTTGGCTAGGCTCAACATGGATGAATGAATCAATAGAATAAGAACAAGGAGGATGAGAGTTTTGGCTAGGCTCAACATGGATGAATGAATCAATAGAATAAGAACAAGGAGTAAGAGATTTCAAGAAGAGTTTGACACTAAATTCTCTCATGGAAGAATGAGAGGAAAAAGCAAAGCTTAACTATTTTAGCCAACTTTTATAATATGATTTATTTTCACTTTTTAATTATACGGACTTGTGGACTGCTATCTTTTTAATGTTACTGGATCTTGGGTTCTAATCTAGGATTATTAGTAGGAGTTATAGATAGGCTCTTAAATACTTTGTTGGCCGTTTATATGAAATTTCAGGTTAAACACACTCAAGAGAGTGTCTCTCTTGGTTCTTGTGTGAAACTTTAGGTTTTTATCAAAGAATTTTATTCCGTGTGTCTAATCATTCTCAACTTATCAATCAATTTTCAAAGAGTGTGACGTTATTATTTTCATCTTCTTCTCTAATTCCGCTTTTTTCTTTTAAAAATTGAATCCGTAAATTAGGATTTCATTAATTGGTATAAGAACTTTGGTTCTTGAAATAAGATGTTATCTATCCTTAGTGTTTTTTTCATGTGTATTTTCTCCTTGGTTTGTTCTCTGATTTATTTGTTTAACTCAATAGTATTATTTCATCTTCCTTTGTTTTGTTTCTTTGAATCTATCTTTCTTATCTTTCTTTTTTGAAGTGTATCGAGTATCAATATCTTTTTATCTTTTTTTAATATAGTATTAAAATTTGTGCAAAAAAAAAAAGGAAGAAAGAAGTAAGAAAAGAAAGAAATCAAGTTTTTAGATTTGGAGGCAAAATTCTGTCTAGATTTGGATTTTTCCAATCACATCTGCATTCAAATTTGAATTGTGTGCCAAAATAAAAAAAAGTGCAGAGATAATAAAAAAGGAAGAAAAAAAATGAAAAAAAAATCTTCATTCAAAGTCTTTCTTGTTTTTACATACTTTTATTTCAAAAAAAAAATTGTGTCTTGTTGATTATTTACATCTAATATAGTTTAATTTTTGGACAATCCTTTTCTTCATTCTGGAGTCTTTTAGTTTGTCTTAGCATTCCTTTTGAGTATTTCTTTCATTATTTTGTTTGTCTTTAAAATTCCTTAGTTTTTTTAATTGAAATGCTTTTATTTTCAAAATTTTGTGTGGATAAAAAAAATTAAAATTGTGAGGGTGAAAGAAAATGAATGCAAAGATAAGAGAAGATATGACTGGTGTGCTTCTAAAGAGAAGAATATTGATGCGGCATGGGGAGTCGCAGGGGAACCAAGACACGACGGCGTACACCACCATACCCGACCATAGCATTTAGTCAACAGCACAAGGCATGACCCAGGCCCTCCACGCCGACGAGCACCACCACGTGATAGGTAGCGGCGACCGCTCCCCTAACTGGCGGGTGCAGTTCTACGTGTCTCCCTATGCCCGCACTAGATCGACGCTCCACGAGTTCAAACGGTGTTTCTTGAAGAAGAAGATCATTGGCGTGAGGGAAGAGTTGTGAATTCGAGAATGGGATTTCGGGAACTTTCAGGTGGAAGAGAGGATCAAGGTTATAAAGGAAGTACACAAACCTTTTGGAAGATTCTTCTATCAAGAAGAGAATTTCAATTTCTCACCTTTTAGAAGGAAATTAAAATTTTACATTTTTAGTTGTTTAAAATTCTATTTTAAAATTTCAAAAATTTAAATTCTTCATAAAAAAACATTCAAACAATGAATTTTAGATTAAAGAAATTTAAATTCTCTGATAAATTACTTTCCTCAATTAAAATTCTCTATCCAAATGCACTCTTAGAGTATTTCTTTTCTTGGCTTCTTGAGTTGAGTTTTGATTTGTGACATATTTTACATTGAATACTTGTTGATTTTGAGCTTGAAGGTTCTGCATAAGAACTGAAAAGAAGCAAGAGTGCTAAAAGGCAAGAGTGCATATTATCAAAGAAAAAGCTTTGAACAAGTGATACACAAGTGAACTTGAGTGAAACATTAAGTCGAGTGGTGAGGTCCTATTCTATTGTTTACTTGTGAACTAACTTTTCTTCTAGGTATGGCTTCTACAAGTGGAGATGCTACTCCACCATCTCCAAAAACCGCAAGGCTCATGGTGGAGATAATTAAACTTGGTGATCAAATGAGAATAATGAGTTATGACAATGAAGAAAGGATGGAGAGAATGAGAAAGGAGAATAATAAGAGTTTGGGAAGAATACACAGGAGTAATAAAGCTTTAAGTGTGAGGATTGAAAATATAGAGCGAAGAAGAGAGGAAAGATCATCTAATTCTTCTCATGGAAAAGATGAGGGAGGATGGAGGAATGAGAGGTATAGGGAGAGAAGAAATCATAAAAGATATGGAGGTAGGCAAAGAGAGTAAGGGATTGAGGGAGTGAAGGTGAAGATCCCTACTTTTAAAGGGACTTGTGATCCGGAAGTGTATTTTGAGTGGGAGATGAAGATTGAGCAAGTCTTTGCTTGCTACAACTACAATGAAGAAAAAAATATCAAATTGGCCTCCTTGGAGTTTGAGGGATATGCCTTAGTGTGGTGGAATCAAGTGAGGAGTGAAGTTGAGAGGATGAGAAGGTCGTTGAGTAATACTTGGTAAGACATGAAGAGAGTTTTGAGAGAGAGATTTGTGTCGTCCTATTATAGGAGAGACTTTCACAACAAGCTCCAAACACTAATTCAAGGAAATAGGAGTGTGGATGAGTATTACAAAGATGGAGATTTCCTTGATTAAGGCTCAAATTGAGGAGTCTTAAGAGGCCACCATGGCAAGGTTTTTGCATGGTCTCAATAGGGAGATTCAAGACATTGTAGAGTTGCACCACTATGCCTCTGTGGAAGATCTCATTCATCAAGCTATCAAGGTGGAGTAGCAATTAAAGAGGAAGCAAACATACAAGAAGTCCCCTTATGGCTCTTCAATTTGGAAAGATAAGGAGACATTTAAGAAGGAAGGAGGACTTTCATTCAAATCTCATGAAAAAGGTGTTGCCCTTGGTAAAAATAATTCTAACCCTACTCCCACTTCTTCACAGGTGAGTTCTAAATGTTTTAAGTGTTTGGGAAAGGGTCATATTATCTCTTAATGTCCTAACAAAAGGACTATGGTTGTATTGGGTAATGGGAATATCATTAGTGCTTCTTCTTCTAGTTCTTCTAGTGAGAGTGAAAGTGAATGTGATGTACAGCCCCTGAAAGTTGATCTTTTGATGGTTAGTTGGTTAATGGGGAGTGTGTGCAAGGATAGAGATGAAACTCAAAGGGAGAACATTTTTCATACTAGGTGCATGGTCACGAGGAAAATATGCTCTTTGATTATTGATGGGGGTAGTTGCACTAATGTAGCTAGCCAAAGATTGATTGGAAAACTTGCTTTGAAAACTTCCCCTCACCCTAGGTCTTAAAAACTACAATGGTTAAGTGAGAATGGGGAGCTAGTTGTAGATAGACAAGGTTTGATATGTTTCTCCAATGGAAAATATGTTGATAAGATACTGTTTGATGTAGTCCCTATGGAGGCTAGCCATCTCTTACTTGGAAGGCCTTGGCAGTATGATAGGAATGTTGTCCACAATAGTGTTACAAACAAATTTTCATTTGTACATAAAGGGAAAAAGGTTACCCTTAAATCTTTGTCTCCAAGTGAGGTTTGTGAGAATCAAATAAAAATGAGAGTGAAAAGAGAACAAGAGAGAAAAGAAGAGAAAAAAAATTGATGAAAAGAGAGAGAAACATGAAAGGGGAGAAAAGAAAGAAAAGAATGGAGATAAAAAAAAGAGTGAAACTGGAAAAAAAGATGAAAATTAAGAGAGAGAAATACAGAGCTTGTTCACGAGAAAAAAAGAGGTGAAAAGAGTGTTGCTAGCTAGGCTACCTATGTATTTACTAATGCCTCATGATTATTGTTTGTCTTCTATTGCTAGTTCTTTTCCTCTGGTGTGGAAGAATTACCGAAGAAGTTTGGGGACATCTTCTCCCAAAGACCCCCCCCCCCCCTTATGGGTTACCTCCTTTGAGAGGGATAGAGCACCAAATTGATCTCATGAGAGAAAGCTTGAGCCCATATGCTATGCCCATCATCTTGGTGCCAAAGAAGGATGAAACTTTGAGAATATGCACAAATTGTAGAGCCATCAATAACATCACTGCAAGTGATCATGAATCCCTTAAGCATCTAAAGGGCCAGGGCAAACTCAATAAGTGGTATGCCAAATGGGTAGAGTATCTAGAGCAATTTCCTTATGTGATCAAACATAAGCAAGACAATGCTAATGTTGTGGCTGACGCCTCTTCTAGGAGGTATTATTTACTTTCCATGCTTGAAACTAAGATGCTTGCATTTGATCATATAAAGAAGTTGTATGCTTGTGATGATGACTTCTTTAATTTGTTTAAATTATGTAAAAAGGGTGCTCATAATAGATACTTTAGACATGATGGTTACCTATTCAAAGATAAGCAATTGTGTGTGCCTAAGAGTTCCATGCTTGAGTTGTTTATTAGAGAAGCTCATGAGGGTGGTTTGATGGGACATTTTGGAGTTGCTAAAACATGGAACATTTTGCATGAACATTTCTTTTGGCCACATATGAAACATGACATGCATAAATTTTGTGATAGGTGTTTAGTGTGTAAAAAGGATAAATCAAAGGTCATGCATCATGGATTATATACTCCATTACCTATTCCTAAATCTCCTTGGATCGACATTTCTATGGATTTTGTGCTTGGTCTCCCAAGATCCAAGAAGGGGAGGGATTCTATTTTTGTTGTGGTTGATAGGTTCTCAAAGATGGCTCACTTCATACCCTGCCATCAAGCGAATGATGCTTGTGTGGTGGCAGATTTATTTTTTAGGGAAGTGGTGCATCTACATGGCTTGCCCAAAAGCATTGTATCAGATAGGGATTCTAAGTTCCTAAGCCAATTTTGGAAGACCTTGTGGACCAAACTGGGCACAAAACTCATTTTCTCTACCACTTGTCATCCTTAAACAGATGGACAAACTGATGAGAATCCTGAAACTGGCCAAATATAGGCTAAAGGCCCAAGTGGAGAAGGACGAAGGCCCAAGTGGAGAAGGACAAAGCCCCCGAGTGGAGAAGGATGAAGGCCCAAGTGGAGAAGGATGAAGGCCTAGAGGCAGAGACATTATCAAGACTATTAATTGTTGCTGAAGGCCCAAGTTAAATATGTTTTTTAGTTATAATTTTTATTTATTGTAATTTTGGCCCAAACTGTTTAGAAGGCCCATGTCTATTTTTATCTTTTTGTTCAGATACACTATAAGTATTGGTTTTTGTTTTCAATAAAAAACTTTTGGCATTTGATAAAATTTGGTGAGAGCTTCTCTCTGGGTTTCTTGTTGAACCAATCTCAGACTTATCAAGGTAATCCTTGTGGCGTCTATCCTGACTTATCTTCCTTCACTGGAAGTGGCGTCATCCAAAACTTCGTAGCCTGTATCAAACGATCCACTCCTAGTCAGGTTCACATAATCTGGTATCAGAGCTTCGGCTCTTGATACAGGTTCTATCCTATCCTATTCTTTTTCTTTTTAATTTGTCCAAGTTCGTGTTTTGTCCTTGTTATGTTATTTGCGTTCTTGTTTGTGTCTTGTTTCGTTCTTGTTTGTGTCTTGTTTCGTTCTTGTTTACATCTTGTTTGGGTCTTGTTGCATTCTGGTTTTTGTTCTTGTTCTGTTATTTTCGTTCTTGTTCTTGTTTCTTGTGTCTTTCAGACTTTGTGTAAAAAAAAATTGTTTGAGTTCTGTTTCAAGTAAAAAAAAAGTTGCAGAAATTTTGAAAAAAAAAGTGGGTATTTGATCTTTGAACACGAAATTGAGGCGATTAGAGTTGGCAAGAAAATCGTGGACCAAATTCCCTTATCTAGATTCTCCTCTTAATTCTGAGCGTTTTGATATATAGTGGGCCTCAAATGGACAACCGTAACAAAAGTTATAAGCATTTGAAGTTTACTTGTCATATCTGTTATCCTATCTGTTATCTTATTTGTTATCATATCTGTTATCCAAATTAAATCTAATTTGTTATCCAAATCCAATCTAATCTGTTATCCAAATCAAATCTAATATATTATCCAAATCAAATCCAATATGCTATCCAAATCAAATCCAAGTTGTTATCCCAAATCAAATCTGTTAGTCAGTCTGTGATAATTATATTGTCTTTCCTTTTATTTTATATTATCTTGTGTGTCTAATTTGGTCCATCCAGGAACTTAAGAGTGAACACGAGTGGTAAAAGGAAAGAGGGAATACATTACACAAAACCCTATATTGAGAGCATCAAACACGAGTGAACTATCATCAAAGAGAGAAACACGTGAGTAGAGTGTGGTGAGGTCCTGAATCTTTTTTTAAATTACTGCAAAATTCTTTGTTCCTTAATCATGGCAGGAGCTGGTGACAATGGTGGTGTATATCATCAACTGAACGGATTTCAACGCTTATTACTGGACGCGATGACTACACAAATGCAACGTTTGTTGAATCGCAACAATGAAGAGCTCTACAGGCGAATAGAAGGACTAGATTGTAAAAACAAGTTCGGCAAAAACAAGTGAAATGCTCCTAGATTGTAAAAAAATAAAAAATAAAAACCAGTTTGGTTTGTAAAAACCAGCTCGATTAACCAAATTGGTTTTATAAAATAGTGCCCTTATTTTTTCTTGAACTAGTTCGGAGAAAAAAGTCAATTCAATTTAGGTTCAGTTACAATTCGGTTCAATCCGAACTAATTTTTTTTAACACCCCTACTCCTCGGTACAGCTAAAAGCCTAAAACTGTAGATGCATAACAGACTAAGAAAATAACCACCTTAGTTTTCAGAAAGCAAGTTGGGGCGTTTCTCAAGCATTCTGATGCAACTCCTCCATATGCCCTGGCCAATCCTCCGGTGCCTAATTTGATACCCCAAATTATCTGAAATTTAATATAGATCACAATACAAATTATAATCCAAATCCTGCCAACACCAAAACAAAACAGCTCAGTGCTTAACTCACATAACATTGGCTTATGTACAAGACCATCCAAAAGCACATGCCACAGGGAACTTTGTAAAGGAAAAAAAAAACAATCCTGATTTTTTCACACCTCAAGGTGATGAAGGTAGAACTAGGACTAGAGAATATTTGAAGAACTACAGAGCTTTAGGGATTCTAATGGAAGAATAGAACCCGAATAGTTTCATTGCATTTAGTGAGAAAGATTACAAAATTTATTTTTTCCTTTCCCTGCCACCCCTTATCTATACCCACGAAAACAAAATCATAACAGAAAAAAATCATAACAGACTAGGTGCCACGTGGCTTCCTTATTAACTTCCTACATCAATTCCCCTGCCTTCAAAACATCCTTGTCCTCAAGGATTAAAAGTTGGATACGTCATCTTCAAATCATAGAAGAACTCCCAAGTAGCATCTTCGATTAATTGGTGTTTCCACTTGACCAACACCTTTGTGACAGCCCTGTTACCTCTCTTGACAGTTGATCTATCCATAATTAGTTGAAGTTCTTTGCCTCCCATAACACCATCAGAACTGTAGGAAGAAAATTTGAAACTGGTGCTTCACCAACATGCCTTTTAAGCTGTGAAACATGAAAAACATCATGGATTTTAGACCCCTGTGGCAGCTTCAACTTGGAAGCTACAGCCCCAATTCTACCCTTGATCTGAAATGGTCCAAAGTATTTAGGTGCTAGCTTTGCATTAGGTCTGAATGCTACTGAAATCTGCTTGTATGGATGGAGCTTAACATACACAATATCACCAATCTCATGTGATTTGTCACTTCTCTTCTTATCTGCTAATTGCTTCATTCTCTCCTGAGCCCGCTTCATGTGAAATTTTACTAACTTTAATGCCTCCTCTCTTTTCTGCAAACTTCTGTCAATTACCTCCACCTTTGACTCACCCGACAAATAAGGAAGGTAAATTGGAGGAGGCCGACCAAACATAACCTCATAAGGACTGCACTGTATGGAAGTGTGATGGTTGGTAAATTTATTATGGAAGTAACTAATTTGTTTAAAATATTGGTTTAAATTTAATGAAAATTGGTTTAAATAATTATCATTCAAATTTAATGAAATAAAGGTTAAAAGGAAAATAAAAAATAAAAAATAGTAACGTACGGATCAAGTTGATACGCGAGTAACTAACGGATCAAGTTGATCCGCAAGTAACATACGGATCAACTTGATCCGTAACTTACTTGCGGATCAACTTGATCCGTATGTTACTTTAAGGCATGGGCAGTTCTAGAATTTTAAAACAATGCTGGGTGCACCTAGCAACACCCCAAAGCAATATGTTCAACTTCTCGGGAAGCACAAAAACCATCATGTTAAGTGATGGATCGGGACGAGTCACGATCCGTTGAGTCGAAGATTTAACTAGAAAATCGGTCAGGTTATACTGGGTTTCCCCGGACTGAATGAATGCATATCTGATTCGATAGGTGATCCAAGGGTGTTGTTAGGTGTACCAACATTATTGCTTGTGCATCTAGCAATTTTATTAACAAGATTATTCATAAATTGACACACCATAAGCAAGCATAATGAGTTTAAAAGGCCTTCAAGAAAGTGAAATGCTCCTCGGTAGGAGTGTGCAAAAACTAGTTCGGTAAAAAAACCGAACCGAATTGTTTTCTAACTGTTTTAACCGGTTTGATTTTATATCCAAATAGTCAAACTGATTTAGAAACCAGTTTAAAAGCGAATTGGTTTTAAAAAACTGGTTCTAAACTGAGCTAGTTTTTAACCCGTTTTAAACTAGTTCTATGGGCCGAACTAATTTCGAACTACTTTTTGAACTATTTTTTTCAAATAAAAAAATAAAAAATAAAAACCAGTTTGGTTTGTAAAAACCAGCTCGGTTAACCAAATTGGTTTTATAAAATAGTGCACTTATTTTTTCTTGAACTAGTTCGGAGAAAAAAGTCAATTCAATTTAGGTTCAGTTACAATTCGGTTCAATCTGAACTAATTTTTTTTAACACCCCTACTCCTCGGTACAGCTAAAAGCCTAAAACTGTAGACACATAACAGACTAAGAAAATAACCACCTTAGTTTTCACAAAGCAAGTTGGGGCGTTTCTCAAGCATTCTGATGCAACTCCTCCATAAGCCCTGGCCAATCCTCCGGTGCCTAATTTGATACCCCCAAAATATCTGAAATTTAATATAGATCACAATACAAATTATAATCCAAATCCAGCCAGCACCAAAACAAAACAGCTCAGTGCTTAACTCACATAGCATTGGCTTATGTACAAGACCATCCAAAAGCACATGCCACAAGGAACTTTGTAAAGAAAAAAAAAAACAATCCTGATTTTTTCACACCTCAAGGTGATGAAGGCAGAACTAGGACTAGAGAATATTCGAAGAACTAAAGAGCTTTAGGGATTCTAATGGAAGAATAGAACCCGAATAGTTTCATTGCATTCAGTGAAAAAGATTACAAAATTTATTTTTTCCTTTCCCTGCCACCCCTTATCTATACCCACGAAAACAGAATCATAACAGACTAGGTGCCACGTGGTTTCCTTATTAACTTCCTACATCAATTCCCCTGCCTTCAAAACATCCTTGTCCTCAAGGATTAAAAGTTGGATACGTCATCTTCAAATCATAGAAGAACTCCCAAGTAGCATCTTCGATTAATTGGTGTTTCCACTTGACCAACACCTTTGTGACAGCCCTGTTACCTCTCTTGACAGTTGATCTATCCATAATTAGTTGAAGTTCTTTGCCTCCCATAACACCATCAGAATCTGTAGGAAGAAAATTTGAAACTGGTGCTTCACCAACATGCCTTTTAAGTTGTGAAACATGAAAAACATCATGGATTTTAGACCCCTGTGGCAGCTTCAACTTGTAAGCTACAGCCCCAATTCTATCCTTGATCTGAAATGGTCCAAAGTATTTAGGTGCTAGCTTTGCATTAGGTCTGAATGCTACTGAAATCTGCTTGTATGGATGGAGCTTAACATACACAATATCACCAATCTCATGTGATTTGTCACTTCTCTTCTTATCTGCTAATTGCTTCATTCTCTCCTGAGCCCGCTTCATGTGAAATTTTACTAACTTTAATGCCTCCTCTCTTTTCTGCAAACTTCTGTCAATTACCTCCACCTTTGACTCACCCGACAAATAAGGAAGGTAAATTGGAGGAGGCTGGCCAAACATAACCTCATAAGGACTGCACTATATGGAAGTGTGATGGTTGGTATTGTACCACCATTCTGCCAGCGAAAGCCATTTAGACCACTCATGAGTAACATCACAATACATACACCTTAAGATTGTCTCTAAGCATCTATTCACCACCTCGGATTGACCATCCGTTTGTGGATGATAAGCTGAAGAGAGTTGTAACTGAACCCCTTGAAAGGCCATCAAATCCTTCATAAATTGGCTGACAAAGATAGGGTCCCTGTCACTGGTTATAGAGCCTGGAAAACCATGTAACTTGAACACATTGTCCAAGAAGGATTGAGCAACTTCAGTAGCAGTGTAGGGGTGTGTTAGGGACATAAAGTGGGCCGCCTTACTTAATCTTTCCACTACCACATAGATCACTTGTTTTCCTTTGGAATTTGCTAGACCTTCAATAAAATCCATGGTGATATGTTGCCATATCCTCTCTGGAATTGGTAAAGGTTGTAGCAAACCCGGATAGGCAGATTTGTCATATTTACATTTCTAGCAAACTTCACAGTCGAGCACAAAAATTCTGACATCCTTGGTCATGCCTCTCCAATATACAACTGATTTCAACCTCTTCAATGTGGCTTCCCTACCTGAGTGGCCACTAGTAGGACCAGCATGTATCCATTGTAACAAATCATTCCATAAAGTTAGATCCTTCCCAACTACCAATCTCCTCTTCCTTCTGAGTTCATTATGGTTCCAAGTATGATGTTTATGTGAAGAAGCATCGGTTTGCAAATCTTGGATCAATTTTTGAATGCCAGGATCAGCCTGCCAAGAGCTATGATTCTGTTCAACATGTTGCTTTCCGGTATGAGAGTTATGATTGTTTGATAGTCTACGGCTTCCTGTCGAGATAGGGCATCAGCTGCTAAATTTTCTCTTCTCTGTTTGAATTCAATTATGAAATCAAATTCCATCAATTTTACCAACCAGTTCTATTGGAAGGATGTCATCAACCTTTGGCTCAGTATATACTGTAGGCTTCTGTGGTCTATTCTGATAATAAAGTGACTATTCAATAGATAATGCCTCCACTTTTGGACTGCAAAGACTACTGCTAACAGTTCCTTTTCATATGTGGAAAGTGATTGTTGTTGTATATTGAGGACTCTGCTGATAAAAGCAATTGGATGGTGATTTTGCATCAGCACAACACCAATGCCATAACCTGAAGCATCCACCTCAACCACAAACACCTTAGAGAAGTCAGGTAATGCTAATACCGGTGATTGAATCAGACTATCCTTGAGGGATTGAAATGTTGCTTTTGCTTCGTCAGACCAATGGAAATTATTTTTCTTCAACATGTTGGTTAAAGGCCTTGCAATCCCACCAAACCCTCGAACAAACCGTCTATAGTACCCTGCAAGTCCCAAAAATCCCCTCAGTTGTTTCAAGGATGTTGGTATTGGCAAGTTCTTGACAACCATGATTTTTGCAGGGTCAGTTGACACACCATCTTTTGTGATAAAATGGCCTAAATACTCAACTTTTTCTACACCAAATTAACATTTAGATTTCTTAGCATACAAGGAATTCCTTCTCATAGTCAACAATACCATATGTAAATGAGAGAGATGGTGTTGTAAATCCTTGCTATATATTAGGATGTCATCAAAAAACACCAAAAGGAACTTTCTCAGGTAGCATTGAAAAATATTATTCATGAGACCTTGGAATGTGGCTGGTGCATTGGTTAGGCCAAATGGCATGACTAAGTACTCAAAGTGGCCTCCATGTGTCTTAAATGCAGTCTTGTGGATATCACTGTTCTCCATTCTCACTTGGTTATAACCTGACCGTAAATCAATTTTGGAGAACATCTTAGACCCATGCAACTCATCCAAAAGATCATCTACTAAAGGAATAGGGAACCTGTCCTTAATTGTCTGCTTATTAAGGTCTCTGTAGTCAACACAGAGTCTCCAAGAGCCATCTTTCTTGCCAACTAGGACAACAGGACTTGCAAAAGGACTGCTGCTTTTTTGTATTATACCAGACTTAAGAGAATCCTGCACCAACTTGTCAATAACATCTTTTTGTTGCTTAGCATATCTATAGGGCCTCTTATTAATAGGATTAGCCCCTGCAACCAAGGGAATTTTATGATCATGACCTTTTCTCTTAGATGGAAGTCTGGTAGGTTCCTGGAAAATGTCCTCAAACTGCAATAGTAACTCCTCTATAGATTCAGGAGTAGCTTGATTGGTAGCATGTGTGGTTAATGAGTGCAGTAGGAAATTATTATCCGCGTCACACAATTGCAGCATGGATAAATGCACACCTGAGGCAATTGTCTTTTGTAACTGTTTTTTTCTGGCCGGTTTTAGTCTTGCACCTGCTGCCCCTCTCAAGACCAATTTCTTACCTTGGACATAAAACTGCATCAATAACCTATCAAAGTTCCAGGTAATGTCCCCCAGAGTAACTAACCACTCAATTCCTAACACCACATCATAACAACCCAAGGGTATAAGAAGCATATCTAAGGTAAATCCAATGTTTTGAAGTATCCAGGAAAACTGCTTAACAGTAGAAGTAATGTTTACCCGAGCTCCATCAACTATTGCCACACTTAAGGTAGGAATGTTTGTTATAAGACAACCCAATTTCTTAGCCACCCCCTCATCCAAAAAATTATGGGTGCTGCCACTGTCGATGAGTATATGTAAGGGTTTCTTCTAATGGTAACCAGTCACTCTAATAGTTTTGAAACTAGCTACACTAGTCAGGGCATTAACTGATATTTGAGGGTCGAAAGAAGTACTACCATCTTCCTACGTGTTGTCAAACTGATCTACAATCTCCTCCTCAGTATCACTCACCTCCAGAACATGAATCTCAAGTTTCTTATGTGTTAAAGCATGGTTGGGGCTATATGGTTCATCACAAAAATTACAAAGTCCTTTGGATCGTCTCTCAGCCATAAAGGCAGGTGTGAGTTTTTTATTAGGTTGTCGTTGAGTTGGGTTTAAGGTAAATTGTGAATCAATAGGCTTGTGGGTAGGGTTAGGTGTGGGTAAAATGGCTTTTGTACTAGGTTGTGTTTTTTGGAATTTAGGGAAGGTTTTGGTAGGGATGTATGAACTGGAAGCGGATTCATACAGTTTAGCCAATTGGAATGCCTTTCTTACATCTTGAGGCTGAAACATTTTAACTATCATTTGAATATCCTTTTTTAACCCTCCTAAAAAACAGCTTAACAAATGAGCAGCACTTATGTCTAATCTAGAACTTATTGCATCAAATTGATCATGGTATTCCACCACCGTACCATTCTGTCTTAATTGCATATGTTCAGCCATTGGGTCGTCACATACTTCACCAAAACGATCGATCAATATGTTTGTAAATTCAGTCCACTTAGGAAGGTTACCTTCTGGAAGAGTCTTCACAAAGGAGGTATGCCACTGTAGTGCCTTCCCTTCGAAGTGTATTACAACCAATTTCACCCGAAATTTCGCAGGAGTGCCATCAATCGCGAAATACGTTTCACATTGGTAGATCCATTGTTGAACTGCATCACCACTAAAGCGCGGGAAATCAATTTGCGCCAAACGCGTTCCACAAGAATAATTGGAATTTGCATGGCGTTCGTCTCTATGATGAGGTCCTCGGTCCATAGCATTAATCTCTGAATCAAAGTTCTTTTGTAACGTTTCCAAGATTCGTCGATCGATGGAAGAGTCAATCGCTTTCCGTATTGAAGATGTGATCTCCATTATGCACGCTTCGAGTTTTGACGTGATCCGGTGTTCCAAGTGCTCTTCTTGTTCCCGCAACGCTGCTTGATTACGAGTTGCTTCTGCCATAACTGCCAATGGAAGGTCCAAGCTGATACCACTGATGAAGGTAGAACTAGGAATAGAGAATATTCGAGGAACTACAGAGCTTTAAGGATTCTAATGGAAGAATAGAACCCAAATAGTTTCATTGCATTCAGTGAAAAAGATTACAAAAGTTATTTTTTCCTTTCCCTGCCACCCCTTATCTATACCCACGAAAACATAATCATAACAGACTAGGTGCCACCTGGCTTCCTTATTAACTTCCTACATCACAAGGATGTATATATCCCATTAGGGCTTCAAAACATAAATTTTTTGGGGTAAAAAGTGGTACACACCAAATGTACGCAAACCAACTCAGGTCATTAATTCAAAGTAATAGACATTAATATGTACACGTGAAATGTTAAAATAAGGTTAAGGTTAACCTGATCACAACCACCATTACTCTATCGATTCCTGAAGAATCAATAGCAGTTTGTATTGGTTTCCCAGCGGTTCCTGAAGGCTCACCGTCATCATTGGACCGGTATTGATCCCCCACCTGTTATAAAAGATGAAAGGGTAGTAAAACAAGAAAAAATAAAAACAGAAGAGCAAATCCAATCAACACCCTTAATGGAAGACAATATCTGTTTTGTGCATAGTGCAGACAAGTAACAATTCATTATCTGTTTTATGCATAATATGCTTCATTATGTTTTCTATCTTCACTTATGCCATGCCTCTTCTCTGTTCCAAATCCAACCAACACCCTTAATTTGTAAATAAACTAGCTAATGAGCAAAGTATAATCAGCCACCTTTAGGCTGAGACTATTAAACTATAATTGTCACAATGATAGCTGAAACCATTTCCTACTTATACCCTTCCTTTTGAGTGAAACATTCATATAAATCTATGAAGCACGAATTTTGACGCGGACACGGGACGAACTAGAAAGGTGTCCATGCTTCATAGATTATAAATGGAAGACAATAAAACAACCTGGGAAAAACACAATGCAGTGGCAAAAAACACAAGCAACCACCATTCATTGTTTCATAATAAATAAATAAATAAAAGGCTTTACGGTACCTTATAAGCCCAACAATTGTGGGTGGCACGTGGATCCCGTACCTAATAATAAAGGAAGCCAAAACTTAAAACCAATGATTTCTTTAAAAGAAAAAAGTAAAATAAGCGGAAGAAAAGGGAGAGGAAATGAACCTGGGAAAGGAAAGACATGGCAGATTTTTCGTCCGGGATGGGGCCAGCAATGGCAATGAACTTGCTCTTTTTGATCTCTTTCTCGAAAGTGACCCTTTCTTGGATGGTGGTGAAGGCCCCACCAGAATTGCTGCTGTTGGTGCTGGCCATGGTGGTTTTCTTGGCCTTGGTGATGGAGAAGAGTAAAGCGTAGATGCGGTGCTGATAACTGGGTATTGTTACCGCCACAGGCATCTGTAAGGTGTGTGTGTGCACTATGATTGCTGTAAGGTCTTCACCTGTAGGAGGATTTAGCATTTCTCTCGTTGGAAACCATGGCCTTTTCTTTCTCCTCCTCCCTTCAATCTCTTTCTTTTGTTTTAATAATAATAATAGTAGGAAGCCTTAACCGGCGATTTTGATTTTGTTATTTAAATTATCATTTTTTTTTCAATTTAATTATGATTAATTGATGACATAATTAATAAAGTGTGTCACATCAATAAATTCAAGTCATTTAAAAACATTTAACTCAATAATCATGTCATTTTCATAACATATTTTTTTCAAAAAATAAAGATTTTATCAGGTGTCAAAATCAAATAAAAAGGTTAGATACCAAAATCCAAACACTTTTATTTTATAAGTACCCAAACACCTTTATCGTTTTGAATTATTTTACATCTTTAGATTTAAAAGACGTTTTAATATGTTTTCCCTTGTTGACATACTTCTTAGAAAAGATGAGTTTTCTCGCCAATCTTAGACTTTTCTTTTTAGGCAATTCTGAAACATGTTTCAAATTAACATGCCCAAGTTTTATTTTTATGTCAAATTCATCTCTCATCTTTTCTAGACATCCGATATGTTACATTTTGTTTGCTAAGATCTATAGATCAATCTCATATAGATTGTTGTGTCGTCTGCATTGAAAAATAACTTGACATCTTTTGTCTCGACTATATACTTGTCTTTATTAAAAGACACAATATAACCATTGCCGCAAAATTGACTTATGTTCAACAAGTTATATTTTCAACATATAAGACATTGTCTATGGAGGCTGGAGAAGTAATATCAATTTTATCTATACCAGTGATCTTTCCTTTCCTATGCCTTCAAAGGAAACTACTCCTCCTTCAAGTGACTTTAGGTCAAGGAACATAGACCTTTCCCCATCATCTGTCATGAGCAGCCACTGTCTATGTTCTTATCAAGGATATCTCCAATAGGAACAATTTGAGATTTTGGTACCTAAATCTTTTTGGGTCAACAACATTAGTACCCTTAAACATTTGTTTCTTCTTATGGACGCATCTGAACTTGAAATGTTTAGACTTACCACCAAAATCACATGTGTTTGGATATGATTGTGACTTGGAGGAAGATATCCCTTTTTCTAAGACCAAGCCAAACTTATGATAGACATGTTGATGGAATCTTAAAAGCATAGTTAAAGTGTTTAAACTTTTGAAAAACTTTCTAAAGTCTTTTGTAAGATAGGCTACCTATTCTCTCGGCTTTTCAACTATAGAAGATTCGTTTGTCTTACTAGCCTGACTCAAACTCTCTTCCAAATTCTGGATCTTCTTTTCCAGAACTTCATTTGATTTATTTAATTCGGTGTTTTCATGAACACATGTTTTATATTTTTTTCTTTAAATTTTTCTCACTGAAGATAAATCATAATAGTTTTGAAGAATAATATCATAAGGCATTTCCTCTTCATCATCTGATGAAACAACAAAAGAGGTTTCAAATTCATAACAAGTTTTTACATCAACTTTTTCATCTGTGTTGATCATCAAATATATATTAACTTGTTCATCATCTGAACTACTACTTTTCTCACTATCTAAGTCATCTAAATGACCATTATACTTTTCTTTTTCTCATCACCAGAATAACTCTTTTTCTTTAGTTGAGGATACTCAACTTTCATGTGTTCAGATTTTCTGTATTCAAAGCAAATGATCGTGTTGCTCTCCTCCTTTATTTCTTCTTAAATATGGGGTCTTTCCTTCTAGAGGTTTACTAAAATTTTCCTTTCTTTTTTAGTATATGTTTGAAATTTCTAGACATCAGAATCACTCCATCATTTGTGAATCCTCCAAACTATTATCTGAAGCATCATACTCATCCATCTGCACTTTAAAAGCTTCATAAGAGCGCTTCTTTTCTTCTCTTTTGGATTTGGTCTCTCTAAACTTGAGGGCAATGAAATCTTTCTTTGGCAGATGATTTTTGTTCTGAAGGTGAACTTCATGAACTCAAAGGGAACACAATAGCTCGTCCCACGCAAGAGTTTTTAGATTTTTGATTTCCTGAATGACTATTGTTTTATGATTTTGTTTTTGTCATAATAATCCTTATAATATATATTAATTTATTTTTGTTCCAAATGTGTGTATGCTATTGTTTAGTATTGACGTATAATCTATCATGTTGGAGTGACCTTCTGCGAGTCATATAAACAATATTAACATAAGCAAATTAATATGAAAGATCAAAACTAAAAACAAAAATATTATATTAAAGAAATCATTTTAAAAAATTAAGATCAAAACCAACGCACAATTATATAGTCAAGAGAGGCACTAGCGCCGTTCACAAAAAAAGAAATAAAAGGAGGCATTAGCGCCAATTATTTCATATAATATTTTATTAGATAATAACTTAGTATAATTAATACTTAAAAACAAAATATTATTTGAGTTTGTTATCTTATTTAGTTAAGTTTCCATTGCGTTAATTTTTTTGAAAAAAATAATCCTTTTTAACACAATAGAAGTCCTAAACAAGTTTCTGTTGTGTTACGTTTTTCTAAAAAAGAATTTTTTTTAAAACATATTTCGTTGAGTATTTTAAATTCACACCTAGGTTCAATTTGTGTATTAGGTATGCTTGACCTAGTGAGAGTTAACATTGTGATGATGTTTTGGACATGCAAATAGTTGACTAAGGAAAAGAAAAACATAGATTATTTGTTTCTATTTTACTTTATTTCTGGAATTTTTTCATACTTAAGTTTTTAAGTAAAATTGATCATCCTTTGCTTTAGGCGTTCAACGACTCGTTTAACCGGTGAAATTATTTTCTTTAACTTGTAAACTTTAAAAGAAAATTCTGATTTAATGCCAATTATTCATTCAAACAATCAATACAACGTAGTCAATCATAATATATATATATATATAATATTGAAAAATCAACAAATTCAAGTCATCAAATATTTTTTCAGTTAGAAGTTTAGGTGATAAACAATCATAATTTTTTTCATAACTTTTGTTTATTATACAGAATTTTTATTTATACTTCTGCATTATCTAAGGCTTTTAGCATAGTATATACGAATTTAATATTCTCTTTTTAATTTATTTAGGTAGCAATAAAAAAGTGGTGATCTTTGTTATTCTATTTTTAATTACGAGTTGGCGTTTAGGCCTTTCAAATTTTTAAAATCGAAACAAACAGCTTTTAAATAATTAGATTATCATTATTCGAATATTCAATGTTGCTTTGGCCGAGTGGTTAAGGCGTGTGCCTGCTAAGTACATGGGGTTTCCCCGCGAGAGTTCGAATCTCTCAGGCGACGTTTATATATACCAGAAATTCGTTACGTCTTAACTCAGATCAGCATCATAGTTTTCTCATTTTACCTTTCAAACATTGGTTTCAGATTCATCAATCATGTTTGGGTGATCATTAATAAAATTAATCTCGACAATTTTTTTTAAATTGTGTGATTTATATTCTGATTTTTTTATATTTTAAAATTATGTAAGTTGATAACATGATTTCTAGAATTTTTAATTCTAAACCGGAGTTATATAAAGTTTTCTTTTTTCTTTTTGGTTATCATAATCTTGATAAGAAATATTGACGAATTCTAGTACTTGTTAACTTTTAGACAAATAATTAATATGATAAATAAACAAACAAAATTTAAAAAGATAGAATTATCATGCCCCTTAACTAGATAATTTTTTAATAACTAGACATGTTTTATCTCAAGAAGGAAGGATTAGTGGAAAAATATAATTGATTATAAAATGAAGACAAAAGGTATTTAATTATCTTAAATTTATGTCTTTTACAAATAAATACCTTAAACTTTAATTTTATCTTAATTTGATCCTTAAATTTGATCTCATTTACAAAATACCTTTAACTTTAATTTCATTTCAATTCATCCTTAAACTTCACCATCTTTCCACATAAACACTTTAATTTTAATTTCATGTAAAATTTATCCTTTTGTAAATAGTCTTATATTAAATTGAAGGTTTTTTTTTTAAAATATATTTCTAGTTTCTCATATAAGAATATTTTTGTTTTTAATCCTTCAAAATTAAATACATTTTATTTAGTTTTTAGAATTCAAAAAATGCTTATTTTAGTTCTTCTCAAAAGTGATGCCAAAAAGAAATAAAGAATAAATAATTTGTAGGGGCTTTTTACCAGTACAATTCAACCTTTAATTTAAATTTTAAAACCTTGACAAAGAGTATGGTTGCATTGTACCGAATTGGGGCTCTAAGATCTAAGTGACTCAAAGATTGTTGCACCGTTCTCTCATCAGAATTGCCCGAGTCATAAGTCGCACCATTGCAAGCTCCCATGGCTTCCTACAACAAGAAGAATCATACACCACCTTAATTTCTCTTTGTCAGCCATTGAAACAGTCGTTGTGTGCACATCTTAATTAAATGGGGATTTAAGTAGACCCTTACTTAGTGCCCTGGTCCTTAGAAGGAGGAATCAATAGTTCATGCGCTACTTGAGTATGAGGCTATGAAGTACGAATTTTGACACCGACACTGGAGATGATATCGATATAGACACTTTGATGATATGATCTATATAGATCTATATAAAAGAATAGTCCATGGAAAATACAATTTTACCCTCATTCCTTTGTTCGACACATGTCCTCCCATAGTTGGTAAAATGAGAATTTTGAAAAATTATATGGTTCCAACCTCTTTTGTTTTCGACACGGTACCGACCTCTCAAACTTTCACCCTTTTCCTTTCCTTCCACAAGACCACGATGGAGACGCTTCGCAGCGTGTTCTCGGTGTTCAGTGAATTGGACGAGGCCATCGTGACTATTCTCTGCTACCTTTCATCACAACATCACCAAAGGAAAACCATTTCTTCCTTTGTGGTTTAGGCAGAAAAAAGAGGAAGAGGGAAGAGGAGAAGAGAAAGCCATCTAGATCTGCAGAGAAGAAGAGAAGACCAAACAACTTAGGTTTGCATACGGTCAGTGGCTTTTGTTTTTCCTCCCTCTATCTTATTTCATTCTGATTTTTGGTTAATTTTTGTTGTTAGGGATTGAGGAACCAAATATGGTTACCAAAAAAAAGAAGGAGAGGGAAGAAGAGAAGAGAAGCATACAGTGCGTGCCTTGCATTTTTCCTCCTTATTTTCTTATTTCATTGTGATTTTAAGTTAATTTATGTTGTTAGGGATTAAGGGACCAAAAAGCCTAGGTTTGCATACTCTATATGATTGTGGTGCTGGCACTGTTTATGATGCAATGTTTTGTGGAAATTGGATTAAGTGTGTGGGTTTGGGCAGAGTTTTCGGTAGAAGTCAGAATCAGGTGTTTGTTGAGCTTATTTTAAATAACTTTTTTTCTCTTTCTCTACTCCAGTGTTCGATTAGGCTGGGAAGTCACTCAGAGTGTTTAAATTATGTTTTGCATTTGTACACGTCATGTTATAATATGCAAAACCTACTCCAAATTCAGAGAAGGTTAGTTATTCAATTTTTATTAGCATTTAAACCAACAAAAAATATCAAAAGGTGAAAAAGAAAGTGTTAATGATATAATTCTTAAGTTAATATTTTTTTCCTTTTGAAGTGCCATGAATTTTTTTTACACTGTTCAAGACCTAATCTATGCATGAACTCTCACAAAATTAAACAATTCCACACCTATTAAAAGTTGCTGTTAATCGAAAAAAATTATTGCAAAATTTGAGAAGGTTAGTTCTTAAATTAACCATTTATTTAATTTTGATTTCTTAAATGATTGGCTCTTATATTTCTTCTATCAATTGATTTATCTTCTCTTCTTTCTTCACTTTCATAGCTTAAGCTGTAAGGTACAAAGACAAAAGAAAATGTAATCACAACTGCAAAAAAGTCATTTAATGACGGTTAAAAATGACTTTCAACAACGGTTAAGAATTATCTTTATAGTCAATGTCATTGAAAGTCGACACCATTAACGACAGTTCTAACTAAAACCATCCTAGAAAAATCGACATTTTTAAGACGGTTGTTAGATAAAAACTGTCTTAAAAAATATGTTTTCTAAGACAGTTGTTAGGTAACACTTGTCTTAGAAAACGTACATTCTAAGACGATTCTTAACGTTTTCTAAGACGGTTGTTAGGTAATAAACATCTTAGAAAACACACTTTCTAAGACGGTTCTTACCTAACAACCATCTTAGAATGTGTGGTTCATTGCATTCAGTAGATTTTGCCATCGGCCTTTTGAATGCATTTCAACTTAAATAAATATACTAAATGTTTTCCAAATTACAATAATCAAACGTTAACCAAAGCATCCCCTGAATAAATTGATGATTAGCCCAAATAACATATGAAAGGAAAAACAACAAAATAAAGACATCTAAACAACATTTTCAAAAAAAAAAAAAGAAAATAGTCCATATAGTGGCATTGTATTGACACATGTCCAATATGGTTGAATACTTGGATGGGCATAAAAATCATCACCACAATATCTTCCTATATTGACAACAGATGGACACAGTTACATGAAAAGGCCTAAGAAACATATTGGAAAAAGAATTTCTTAAGGAAATGATCATCCAATAAGATGCCAATTAAATTCTCCATATTCAATAGGACAAAATCATTTACCACACCAACATATAAGGCTAGGAAAGGCACAATAAGTATTCCTCATATATATATATAAAGACAGAAGTGGCCCTGTTCACACTACATGGTTTCCCTATCAACCAACACAAGATAAAAAAAGCTTAAGACATGTTATTCAGTAAATGGTTGAAGTTTTAACAATAGCAGAATTCATTAGATATGTTGTTGCTGAAGCAAACTTGTTTTTATGTACATATACAAAACTCACTAGGCTTATAGTACATTAATTGCATAATGTAAAATAAACTTATAGGTTTACTGAGAACTCTAGCATTCTATAAAGAGATATATTGGTAGTAATTACCCATTTCCCATTGCAAATCAAGGACATCCATCCAGTTATGTAAGTATTTTAGGCACAAAAAATAGATCAACCAAATTTCAACTTGCCCAAAATCAATCAGACTAGCCCAATTTCGACCAGAAAATAGATCAACCTGACCAAAACCAATTAGACTAGCCCAATTTCAGCCACAACCCTTGTCTAGGCTAAGAAAGGAAAAATATTAATTACATCAGGCCAACTCGATTTCAACCTTCCTCGTTGTTAGGATGATGAAAGAAAAATATGCATATGATCATAATAACAAACACAAGTAAGTGTTGTCAGTAGATCACATAAGCTAAGCAAGACTAATATAATCAACTCTGGCAACTTTATGCTATCAGAACCCATAATCAGGAGTGTAGACTCCCTAGTCCCTATAAGCATGAATCTAGACACAATCAAATTCGAATAATGTCATCTACACATATGCTACCATAATCAGTTCCATAAAATCTTCCATTATTTGTCATTAGGGACACAAACTAAATGCTTTATACATGTAACATGTTTATGTTATTTATAAAATAATTCAAGAAAAATGTATCATTTTAAAACAAAAGGATTGGTAGTAATAACTTTGTTTCACAGTGCAAATCAAGGAGAGCTATTTATACATGGTATATGAACATGTACCAACCAAGCCTTAAACACAAAGTATAGCAGAAGGCCTTTAGGGATAAATGAATGTAAGTATTTTCGACATCTCCAGAAGGCTTGCAAGCCAGTAGTCTCCTTTATCAATTGTAGATGGAAGTATGTACTTTGTAATTAGGTGATGCTCCAATGGTCCACTGTTCGCGACCGACAAGTGTACCCGATCACACAAGTAGTATAAAACGGTAAGAACCGAGTATCGAACTCTTGGGGAACTTGTGTTATTTGGCAAGCTATTTCGGTAAATAGGTGTATGGTATGAAAACATGATTGTGGTTATGAACAAGTATGTAAACTATCTATGCAAAAAGAAAGAAAATCACGCAAGAAAAATATTGTGTAAAAATAAGTAGAGAACGCGTTGGTCTTCCTAATAGGTTCTTGATGCTAAAACAGATGTTCTCTATCTAACAATGCTCATGTATTCCTATGTTGTCTCCTGGACTACTAGACCCTGATTCCTCATGATAGCCTAGCCTAATCCTGATCATGCCTCGTCCGCAGATTCCTCTTGTAAGACTAAACTCAACTAGAACCGCATTAAGACACACATACATAACTAAGTTCTTATACCTCAATTCCTCGTGATAGTACAACAACTTAGCCTCGTACTATCAAGGACTTTAGAATCAAACCAGTTTCCATTGTTGAATGACCCTAACAAAGCATGCATCTACGTGATCAAGGTAAAGGCATACTGGAATGAAAAGTAGATAGCACAGAGAACACACAAAACATCATTACATAGATAGAAATATATTTACATTAGGTACCTACAGGGAAGATCCAACAGAGGATTTAGCTTTCCATAGTCCGAAAACCTCCTTTACAACACAGAGAAGAACAAGATGAAACATTGCAAAAATACAAGTGGTAAGGATGTCTCTTTCACCTCTAGGATCTCACAATCACTCACAAACTCATCTCAAGCTCTCAGAACAGCTTCCGCTTCGAGCTCTTGTCTCTGCAGATCTTCACACAGCAAAATCTCTTAGAACTCTCTGGAACTTGGACCTTTCTCTCTCTAGAACTTCCTAAACATGCAAAAGCTTGAAGCCAAGGCCAGACTCTCGTGCATGCAGAGGCTTCTCAAGAAAAAATGCCAAACTCCCCCAAAAAATTTGATTTCAAGCTTAAATAGGTGGGTTGGTCCATGCTCTCGTGCTTAGCGCAAATCTGAATCGCTTAGCGCGCATAAGTGGATTTTGACTTAGCGCGCTTCTCTCGCTTAGCGGATGAGTTGAAGCGGTGTGCTTGATGACCTGGAGCAGTGCACTCAGTGAACCTGACAGCTCATCTTCTTCTGGCTTCTTCCTCGTGCTTAGCCACTGAGTGTCGCTCTTAGCGAATGCTCGCTAAGCCAGCAGATTGGCTTAGCGAGAAGGTGAAAACAACACTTTTGCCAATTTGCCTAATTAACCTGAAATTGAGAGAAATTGATTATTAAACACACATAACAAAAGTATAAATTATCTATTACCTATATTTAACATAAAGTACTTATAATATTATAAAACAACTATAAATTGGAGAAGTTTGATACAATATACACAAGTTTTATACACAAAAGTTAGTCGTATTCATCGACTAACATCAACCATGGAACTCAACAAGATGACAAATGACTAAGGTAACCCAATATTCTAGCAGATGCTAATTCCAACAATTGCTAATTCCAGCTCTTCATCCCCAAGATTCCAGTTGATCACCTCCAAGCAAAAAGAAACCAATTGCTAATTCCAACTGATGCTTTCCAAGACAAGCATTTTTTAAAGCAACAACTTTATTTTTCTCATCCTGTAATTAAAATTATTGTTAAATCAATGACTTAAATACCATAAATATGAAAAAACAAATGCATGTAGGACAAGGATTTCATTGCTTACACAATCCACATTCAAACTTCAATTCATGCTTATACTCCAACAAGGATAGAGAGAGAGAGATCATGTAACTACTCAATCTAAAGGTGGTTAATTTGGCACTATAAATGAAATTTGGAGTAATCCATCAAAGTATTTCAGTCCTAGTTTGTTTTGAACAAACAAAATTTCATGTTATATAATAGACTTAAATGTGGTTTTAATTACTCAAATTTTGGTAAATTCTATTTGTATTCTCTTAAGTTAAAAAATGTACTTAAAGAATTAGAAAAACTAAACATTTAGGTATTTAGAGAGATGAAAACCAAATTTACATATTTTGAGGATCCAAAAACATGTGATTTCATACTAACTGTTTCTAACATCAATTTAACTATTAGATTTGCATACAAATTTTTCCATCAAACTAATAGTCATGAATGGGTAGGTTTTCTGTTCATATTTTTTACTCGTGATATATTTTTTCTTGCAAAAAACTTGTCATATGATCATAGAAGTGACAACAAAAAGACAAATTGACTAAACTCCTTCATTTTATTACACAATGCAGACCTTATTGCCTAAATGATATCATGATTGTCTAAGTGATTTGAATAATAGACTTGTCCTGCACTAGATTATGTCTATTCACAAAAAAGTTAAGAGACCAAATACTATCTGAAGAAAGTTTTGATATGCATATTTTGAATAACACACTTCAAAGATCACTTAAAATGTTATGTTGTACATCACTCTATCAGTCTAATGTAAGTGAGTAAGTGCTTTATGACATTGATGAACAACAAGACATTATGAAAACACTGTTGTTGCAGATTTGTAAGATAATTTACCTGAAAATTGCGAGAAAGAAAGCCCACAAGAGGCTTATCCTTCTCATCCTTACTGATTTTGAAAATGCCAGCAAAAAGTTGAACTTTATTTAGTGCAATATATAGCAAAGCACAATCCTTGGTAATTTTGTTCTTCAAATACTGAGCTCTTGCCAATTTCTCCATGTAGACCATGACGAACAAAGGAAGTATTAAACTATTTGAATTGGAAAAGAGTAATATACAATGACATTATCAATAATACAAGAACATTATCAATCACCCGTTGCCTGCAATAGTATAAGTAGTGACACTATTTTATTTCATACTTTCTTTATAGATTGGAGGAGGGGGAATTCACCTTTTCTCCACAAACAGGGTCTGTGATGGGATCCTCAACAATAGCCTACCTCAAAAATACATTTCCTCTATTAGCATGAAATAACATTGTCTCAAATACCATGGACTTTTCCCTGGAACAACACCTGCTAAAAACCTCAACTTAACTTGTTTTGATGAATCAGCAGACAATTCCTTGAGAACAAAACAAATAACCAAGAAAAATTCATTAAAGGGTTATTGTCAACAATATTAGTTATGAACAAGTAAGAACTTTACTTGGTCCTGTAATAAAGGTACAGATTCACTACTCAGATGGCGTGATTCCTGTTTTGTCTATGCTACTCCAAGGCTCGACTTTGAGCTGAGTGGAAAGACTCACCAGCTTGAAAAATGGCAATAACTATTTAGTCATTGGCATGTAATATCTTTAGATTTATACATGTAAAATTTTAATCCTACAAAATAACAAGAATACAAAATAGATAAAAAAAAACCATTGTTTTGAAAATATAGGAACTCTAATAATTTTTAACAAATCTTAAGAGTCGTAAAACACAATTTTCTCCTAAACTTTTTACACATATCTAATTATAGACATCAAAGGGAAATAAACCAAAGTAATTAAGTTTCTAGAAAAAAGTACCTATTTTTCCCACCTTCCTAGTCTCATTCCAGTGTCATAGTTTGAGAATAGCCGAAACTCATTTCAAGTTTGTTAGAGTGTTGGGTCCTAAAACCACAAGGATGCAAGCCCAAGAGCTGAAGTATGTGATGTATGTTAAGAGAACAAAAAAGACTCTGACCAACTTCAGATTAAATGACAACCTACAAATTACATGCTGTAATATCAATGTTGCATCCACAAGTCACTGAATCGTGTGCAACTCATACAATGAGTATAAAAAGAGAAATCTAACATCACATGATGAATGAAAAAAAAAATTATTATGCTGAATCCATACAAGAGCACACTCCTAATTTGAAACCCTTACTAGCAAGTAGCAAACCCAATTCAGTAAACAAAATCCAAAAGACGAGAAAAAAACCTTTCTACACTATTAATGATCACCAAAAGGCAAACTCAGAAAACCAAATCATGGCAATAGATACGAGCATGCTGAAACGAGTAACAACACATAAAGTAACATACTAATGTCAAGTTCCCCTTCATTAATCCACTCTCCACCCTTACTATAGCATTCTAATTTGACACGACCACATCAACACTCTAGTTTCATTTAGATTCAAGCTAACTGAAAAACCCTCACTATACACCTAAACGAACATACATTCTAACAAACTGTACCCTCAATGATCAACCTCTCTGTCACTGTAATGAACAACACCACCACTGAAGTCCAAAAAATGTTTTCCACCGAGGTAATTCAACACAACTATGAAATATACCTGTCGTCCCTTTTTGGCCTCCGTTGTCGTCGTCGTTTTGGTATGAGCTCTACCCTTCCATTGAGATTTTCAGGTAGTAATGACATGTTTACAAATAGGAGTGAAGGATTAATTAATTTAACATTGGGAAACAAAAATATACAAAAAAAATCTTCAAATCAACTTACATGGGTCTGATAAGTAAACAAGCTTCAGATTAATTGTCACGTATCATAAAGCCTATCAAAATGAAAATGGATCATAATGACCTACAAAATTGGCACATCTTTTCACACAAGAAATAGTTATCCTGTCCATGCAACTTCCTATTGCGAATAAAATGCATTTTTGAATGGATTTGGTGTAGAAAAAATGAAATACATAAATATAAAAATTTATTGTCAAATAAATGCAAATATTTGTACAATCGTGTTTTTACTATTTACTATAACCATCAAATTCACCATAGTGGTTCGTCCTATATCATCTAAAGCTTTCTACATTGCATGTTTTAAACTTTTACAAAATATGTTGCCCATTTCTTGTGAATTGTTGTTATTGTCTCCGTGTCTAATGTCGTGCCATCAACAAACCACTACAAAATATGAAATATACAAATAATGTCATGTACATGTAATTGTTGTTTTGAATAAAAAAGTTATAGTGAAGTACTTATTCCAAGTTGTTCAAGCAAACATACCGTGCTCCAATCATTTTTTAAACCCCTGCTTACTATGTTCCCCATCCAATGCATTACATAATAGTCACACTCATAGCCTCCTCTTTGAACATGGCTTTACATTCAATATAAATAATCATTGAATCGAACAAGTGTACTGAAGTTACCATCTAAACATCACCAGTCATAAATAAGCATGAATTAAATGACTAACCTTTACTTCAATCCACTTAGGAGTTGCTTGATCATTTTTACCATCCATAATTGTCTTTAGTGTCTTCATTGCACTGGTGAGAAAAATTAAACATCAACGTATATACAACGATAAACAATTGCTCATTCAAAGTTTATAATACATTAAATAAGTTACAGTATAAAACTTAACTTGTTAATTGCAGCTTTGATACGAATATCAAGCTTTTTACGTAATAAACAAAACCAGGCAACAACATCGTTCCTAGGACACAGTACTACCAGCTGCCAATGGGCCCTGAATTAAATAGTGATTAGCTAAGTGTAATGCAAACATTTTTTTACCAGCATTTGCATAAATCCTACTTATTGATTCAAGTAAGCTACTAGGTACACCTCTTGTTGAGATTCCTTCACCCATGTTTGTATGTAATGTTCACATTCAGCACGTCGATCCTTTGCATGGTGTATCAACTGAGGCTCAAGGAATCCATACATCGAACCATGACCCAAACTTGAGCTCCACTCATCCATAAGCCTATTTTGAACATAGAAATGAAACTTAATAGTGATGTATATCATAAGGAATATTAGTTATTAATGAATCATATCAAATTTACTTATATCATCCATAATTGTAGTATAGCTATGTTCAATCATTTGTCACCTCATATTATCTCATTTACATCATAATATGTTAAGAAGAAGGATGCATCTACATTTGGAATCCCAAATTTAGTGGCATCCCACATCAACTCAATGGGCTTCTCGTAAATGTCATATAGACTCTTAATTAACTGACGCAAGGGATCATCTTCAGAAAAATTATTCGTCCTTTGAAGAGGTTCAAGCAGTTTCTTTGGACTAAGATGTGACTCCTATATGGTTAATGAAAATAACATTAGATATTTCTGATGTTTGGAACAGGACTTGGGCGTCATTGTCTATAATTTTTTCCAACACTGATCCTTACCATATCATCGGCATAAGCCATGCTGTGAATGCTAGACCCACCCTCACAAATTTTCCCCAAGGCCGCCAACACAGTACAATTTTCACGTTGCACATATAACCCCATAGTCGGTATGACACGACCATAATGTTCCTCGCCTGATGGGTTCACATCAGTTTCAACATTGCTCCCTTTGGTGCTAACACATGCACCTAATGCCTGTATATCTGCTTCAATGAGGGGTGAGTACTATGATCCCATTTGGGAAAACTCAATTTTTATGGCATCCTTCAACTCCTATTTTAGTTTCTCTAGACTCCACCTGTTTTCTTCTTCAATCTCATGCCTGACTTCTTCCTTAAGGTTTCTAATAATCTCATTCCTCCACTTTTCCTTAAGGCATCCAATTATGTCAGCCAATTGTTGTTGGGTGATTGATGTAGAGGAACTGCTGGAGCCACGTGATGCCCTTCCATAGTATTGACTGATTGTCATACCTGACCCCGCTACACGAACACGACCTGTATGCTCTGGTCGCCCAATGACAGTGTTGAGTATGTCGTCACGACCATGAGGAACAAAACTACCTTGTGTCGTCTGCTCTTGTAACGAGTCTTATAACAAGAACAACATATAAAAACATCAAATGAGGTGGTTATTATAAAACACAAAAATTATATTCAAATTATATGTCAACCATGAACTCACAATTCTATCAGATTTTTCTTGTGCCGCCTGAGATGTCATCTGCCCATATTGCTTTGTGCGAGCCATTTTCCACTTGACATGTCTTTCAATGGGAGATGGAGGGTCCTCAAGCAATGGTGTATTCTCAGTTAGCATTTTCTCCTCTTGCCTTTTCCTTCTTTTCTTGTATATTAGTTTTTTCTCAAGCAAATCATAACCCCCACGAGATAGTACGTGGAGGCAGCCATTGTTTTTTTGAATTTGCTGTGCCTTTTTTCTTATTTCCTGTCATACACCATATAGTATTTGCATCTAATTAATTGAAAGAAAATGATATATTCCGATACCTTATTTAAATTTAAACTAACAAACATCTCACCTGCCAAGCAAGGGTCTTGCGACTTGCAGCAAATTCATCCCAAGTTTGTTGATCTATACCATATTTTATAGAAGGATCTTGTTTTTGTTCACTGTTAGTGTCAACATAGACAAATTTAGTGGTCAGCGAAGACTTAAATTGCCTCCATCTAGTGGCCACCGTGGACATGACCTTCTTCTTGGCATTTGAGGCTTATAGGATATCAAATTTGGCCTGCATAACATATTCAAGATGTAACATTTAGTGCCTATCAACATTTTTAACTATTAATACCTACAAATTAAATACATGTCACTGTTAAGATGACTTACCAAAATGTCATCCTATACTAGGTCCTTTAGAGATTCTGACACATCTTTCCAACTGCTATGTATAATAGGAATCTTTTCTCAAGCTACGACCCCTAAATAGCTGTGGAAATTTTGTTTTTGTGGGCCTGATCCTCTTCCAGTTGCAGGATCGACATTAATCGTTGGTTGGGGCTGATCTAAGGTTCTTAAAGTCAACCTTCTCAACCGTGTGGATTGTCTAGTCTTCTTAGGGGTAACCTCTGAATGACCATCTGAATGCGAAGGGGACCTTAGCGGTGTTGCCATGACCCTGTGCAAATAAAACAAATTCGTTAATGTACATAAATTACAAATAGCATAAACGTAACAAATTGTAAAAATTCACATAAAAGAAATGGGTTACAAATAATGTGATATGATAAACATTACTTTGACATAGCACAGTTATGTGGGAATGTTCTCCCATAGACCTTCATCATGATCATTACGATTTGCATGTACGTCATCAACCTCGTTTTCTTTAATTGTTGAAGGATTTTTTGTGGAAAAAGCAGGCATGTCACAAATGTCAAGTGTTGAATCATCATTATGGTCATTGATACCAGTTGGTCTTCCTTGTAGAACCACTCACAATGTTGAATTACACGGATCTTGGACGTAAAATACCTGTCTGACTTGTTGATGAAAGGTTTGTCCTTGTAACCCACCTTATTAAGGTCTACTAAAGTAAATCCCAATTGTTCTCGATGCACACCGGTAGTTCCGTTAACCCACTTGCATTTGAAAACAGGCACCCTAAATTGAATATAATCAAGCTCCCAGATTTCTTCAATGACTCCAAAATAAGACATCGAGGCTTGAATCGGGTTGTTATCTGATACACTACAAAAGTGTTCAAAATGAGCCTCAACACTCAACCCACTATTCTGCACACTACTTTTATCATCTTGTGACTTTGTATAGAATGAATAATTGTTAATATCATATCCCTTCCAAGTGGAGACATTAAGATTTGGGCCAACAGCCAATAGTCTTAATATTTTAGAAGCACCCTCATCAGCAAAGATTTTTTTCTTTAAACCAGCTTATGAAAGTTCTATTATGCTCTTGCAACACTTTCATCATGTTCATTTTTGGGTGCATAGCTATCAGATATTCTTTGTGAGTACGTATGTAAGGAAGAACCTCTTGTGTGCTATTCAAGATGTACAAATGCACTTGTGAGACATCCTGTTGAGTCATTGTTACAACATTGTATCCTCGTGTACTCTTACCTCCCCTTGTCTGGTCATGACGACTTTCAGGAAGCCCAACAAATTCAAGGCTATCAATGTACTGGGTATAAAACTCAATAGCTTCTTTAGCAACATACCTTTCAACAATGGAAGCTTCTTGTCGGTATTGATTCTTGGTGTAACCCTCTAGTACCTTCATGTACCGCTCAATTGGATACATCCACCGTAAAAAAGAGGACCATATAATTGGATCTCCCTCACCAGATGAACAATTAAGTGAACCATTATGTCAAAAAATGATGGAGGAAATACATCTCCAATTGACAAAGGACAATGGTAGCCTCATTCTCCAAATCATCTAATTGTTGAGGGTCAATAACTTTGCTACAGATAGCATTAAAAAGAAAGCACAAACGAGTTATGGCAACCCTAACTTTGTCAGGCAAGATACCCCAAATGGCTACAGCCAATAGTTGTTGCATTAACACGTGACAATAATGAGACTTCAAGCCAACCAACTCCAGATCATTGAGGGCTACAAGGATCTTGATGTTTGAAGAGTATCCTTGTGGGACTTTATATTCCGCAGACATTGACAAAAAGTTATCTTCTTTGTTGTTGACATTGTGTGGCATGCTGGGGGCAGATATGTTCGCTGACCTTGTGATATCGAATGCAATTGCTTTCGTATTCCCATTTCTAACCATCCTTTGTCTTGCCTTTAATGTTAAGAAGGGTACCAATTAAGCTATCACAAACATTTTTCTCGACATGCATAACGTCTAGACAGTGACACACATGTAGATTAGACCAGTATGGAAGATAAAAGAATATTGACCTTTTCTTCCATATGTTCGTCTCAGTTGATGTCTTCTTTTGGGTCTTCTCAAATATAGTTACTATGTCCTTCACCCGATCATAAACTTCGTTTCCAGCTAATGGTTGAGGCAGACTTTCATTCTCCCGACTTCCATTAAAAGCTTTCTTCAATCGCCGATACAGGTGAAAAGGTTTCAGAAATCTTCGGTGTTTGGTATATATTGTCTTCTTTCCATGTTTCAGTTGGATGAAGCTCGTGTTTCTCTCACAAATAGGACATGCATGATGTCCTTTGACACTATATCCACTTAAATTTCCATATGTTGGAAAGTCATTAACAATACAAAACACCATTGACCGTAAATTGAAGGTCTACTGCAGGTTCCGATCCTACACATCAACCATGTCTTCCCACAATTTTCTCAAGTCTTTAATCAACGAAGTGAGATACACATCAATATCATTCCCTGTATGCCTTGGACTCGCTATCATCATACACAACATAATGTATTTTCGCTTGATGCACAACCAAGGAGACAAGTTGCAAATCATTAGCAAAACAGGCCATGAATTGTGGTTTGTGCTTAAGTTACCAAAAGGATTCATTTCGTCTGAAGCAAGAGCAAGCCTTAGGTTTCTTGGCTCGTCTCCAAAATATGGATACAAACAATCAATTGTCTTCCATTGTGGAGAATCAGTCGGATGTCGGAGCAATTCATCACTTTTTCTGCCATTTGCATGCCATGTAAGGTTTTTTGTATGTCCATTAGCAAACAATCGCTTAAACCTTGGCATTATTGGAAGATACCAATAGACCTTTGTTGGAAAACTATTGTTTTTGCTTGCATCATCACTAAATTTGTCATGCTGCACTTTGTATCGTGATACACCACAGGTGGGGCACTCACGCAAATCTTCCTTTCAAGTTCACCAAAGCTAACATCGTTGACAACCTTGTGAAAGTTTTTATCACTCCACCCAAATCTTGCTTTCAAGTTCACCAAAGCTAACATCGTTGACAACCTTGTGAAAGTTGTGCACCCCGAATACAATGGCATTTTTGAATCATTTTCTATGTTTTCATACAAAGGTGCATGTGCTTGTTCAAAACAATCTTGTTCAAGATCGCGAATCATGTCTTCTATACGATCTCCAATGTCATCATCAATCGGCTGAGTGCAAGAAACAGTTGGCATGTCTGTCAATTCCCCATGCCATATCCATTTTGTGTAATTCGGAATGATATCGTGACATGTAAGATGTGATCTAATTTCATTTACTGATTGTCATCTTTCTTTCACACATGGACAAAAAAATTCTCCCCCCAAACTTTCAGCATTACATTTTGTAAATTGTAGGAATTGTTCAAACCTATTCTCATACTCGTCTTTGCTATTCAAAATCATTAAGTTATCCATCATGCATGCTAAACTCACTTTTGTCATTAAAGCTGTGACCTTATCCCATTCAGGAAGACATTTTTATAGTAAATTCAGACGTATAGGTAAATTCTCTTTTGTTAGATTTGATGAAATTTTGGTAGCATTTCGCATTGGTCTTCAGGTACACAAGATGAAAGTGGTGACATTATACCTCATCACCGTAGTCAAGTATACACCCGAAGAACAATGTGGAATGCAGTATACCAGAATTTCTTCAAATCATGGAAAAGAGAATTTACTTATACATATGAATCAACTATAAAAAAATGTCCCCCCAAACTGTCCAAACGGACAATTCAAGATTCAATACATCGATTAATCCAAACTATCCGTATTAATCAGTGTATTGAATCTCAAACGGGAAACTAAAATTCACTCAGAATGCATGTAACTAGTAACATAAAACAATATTAATATATCAACAAACATGTAATAAATACAACAATTTTAGAAATTGATACATACCTCAAAAGATAATGACTAACAATCACAAGAAGTGGGGGGATGCAGTGGTATGGTATACAAAAATGTGTAGTTGATTACACTCGTCTTAAATTAAGGCTTAACCGGTTCTGAAGAGCAAATGTAATCTATAAGGTAAATATAGGAAATAATCAATACATGAAGTAAAACAAAACATAGTTAGGCACAATTTAAGCTATTAAGGCGTTATGAAATGATTCAACAACAGACTAATAAGCATAATGCTTTATTAAGAAACAATACAAAAAAATATGATTTATGCACAAAATAGAAAATGAAGCATTTGTAATTTCAACAAAAACAAACATGCAACTTGTAAGACTTGATATTAAGAAGGAAAAATTCATAATGCAAGAAGAGCAAACCATCCCCTCAAGTCCATGAACTGTTAGGGAACATGTTTAGTTTCTTTTTCAAGGCTGTGTAATTTGGTTTAAGACAAACTTCATGGAAGTCAATGAGACATTTGGACAGTTCAAATTCAATTTTGAAAGAAACTTTGCCTCTGAGTTCCCCGAGGAACAAAACATTAATCCAAGTTTCTTCGCACTTCAATCGTACGATGCAACCTGAGCGGTTGCTCAAGCTGCAAAGGAATCACAAGGGAAGTTAACTCCTGAACAATTGTTCAGCAAATGATGACCTTCATGAGAGATTAAAAGTAATGGTGTGCAAATTAGAAAGTGCAGAAAATGGAAAACTTATGTGACTTTTACTGGGTGTGTTTACATAGTTTTATGTACTAGGTATGTTGATTAATTTTAAAAATAGTATAATAATGCTAGAAGAATGAGGCATGTCTTGATTTTTAATACCTCGTACTTCTATGTTTGACGTTGTTTCATTATGTAGCTTAAACTGGTCTCTAAGGAAGATCCCTGGTCAGAGAGGGTTGATTTTCTTATTGAAGTAATGGTGTCCTATTATGAGAAGCAAAAATCTGAAAAAGAAGCTATTAATGTTCTTCCCCTTTAAAATCAGAAGATTATGTGGGATGAAAGTCTTGTACCCAACATAAATTACTCTAGAGAAGGTTGCTTAATTACCATTACCCTAGTTGAACTTACAGATCTTAACACTTGATGATTATCTTCTTCGAAATTTTAATATTTTTCGGCTCGAGTCAACATATGAGATAAGTGAGGACATTCAGGAAGTTGTTCCACATCTTCTTGCATATATATCACAGACATGATGGAGGAACAACTTTTCGTGGATGGTCAAGAATGGATGTGCCAATCAAAGAATTCAAAATCACTGAAGTTAAACAACCTTACATTGGAGAAGTCAAACCATCATCTGTGACTGCAGAGGTTACTTATAGTGTTTCCAGTTATAAAGCACATATTACATCACAATGGGATGCACTCAAAGAGCATGATGTATTGCTCAAGAATGGGATGCATTGTAGAGGTTCTCTCTAGCTACAATTCAACTGAAGGTGATGAAAATCCCCCATATATACTTTGCCAAATGTACTTTATGTCTTTATCCTCTTATTTATATTCCCAATGTATGAGTATTGGATAAATATTAATACTAGTGTCAAATCTTCCTATCAAGCAGGTTGAAGCAATCATCTGTGGCATTCAGCCTGGTCTAACTATGGTTGTGGGACCACCTAGTATAGGAAAGACTGATACAGTTGTACAAATTCTAAATGTTGTTTATCATAATTGTCCTTCTCAGAGAACCTTAATAATTACTCATTCAAATCAGGCTTTTAGTGCACCAATTTGAGAAGATAATGTAGGTAGGGTCCTTTATTTGTCCTCTATTCTTACATGTTGCTTTGTGATTTTGAAGTTTTGATTATTTTTAATAGTTAATGTCCTAGTACATTACTAAGTGCTTATTTTGGGGAAGGAGAAGCTCCATTATTGGTCCTCTTTGTAAGAGGGCAAGCCTTGACACAAGGGTAAGTTTGCTACCTTATGGCCTACAACTCACTAGTTCAAATATTGGAAACAACCTCTCTGCTTGCGAGTGGACGACTATTGTACATGCCACTCTCTAGGCTTCACTTGGTGGGAGGCGTATGCATTGGGTCACCATTTATAAGCTTTGTTATTTGCATGTAGTATGATTTTTGTTAATTAATTCATGGAGAATAAGGAAACCGTTCTTATGTATCAAAATCATGAGTTTTAGTATGTTTAAGAGTATTGCATACTTTGATTAAAGAGTCATAGTAATTTATTCTATGTCTACGAGTTAGATTATATTAGTCAATTAAGCCTAGGCATTTGCTATAATTACGTGTCTAAGACATTATATGTTGTGCAAAAGTCAGTTAAAAGCCTTTTTTGAAGTCATAAACCAAGAATTTATTTAGAAACGACAGATACAGATGCAAAAGGATAAGATGCACAAAAACTAAGCCAAGAATGAATTGAAAAAAGCATAAAAAACTAAGAACTTGAGACATTTAACACAACATGCATGGCAATGTTGCTGTACATGCCCCTCAAACACTTCCAAGAAGCTAAATGAACTAGTTGATCCCAAATAAACTCTACAGTCTACAGACAACACTTGACTGGTATAAATTATAGTTCTTTCAATGACATGCACAAAACAATTGCCAATCAAATGCGCATAGTTTTTTTTTTTTGGTCAGCAAAGGTAGATATATATAGATAGAAGTACCAGAGGTACTAAAGATACAGCATAGCTCTAGATTTACTACTGGATTCAAAGATCAAGCTGACTACAGGCTGATAGAATCCAGATTAATTAATATAGATACATGTACATAACCCTCAACCGGCTTGCTATCCTAATTATAGAAAACATCTATTAGGTTGCTAGACCACTGATTAAAGTGTATAGAAAAGTCTTTCTCCTTAGCTCTGAGCCACGTCCAAAGCAGAAACAGTGCACCCTCCAATAGCTTGGCCCCATTGAATGGTTCATTTCGGAAGATGACCATATTCCTTTGCTGCCAAATCGACCAGGTCAGGGCTATCCACCAGCTCTTCCATCTATTGTATGTCTTTGTTCCGGGCCTCCCATTGACATGCTGCATAAAGTGTTGTCTTGGAATTATAGAGTGCACCCCCAAGGTTTGAACCCATGATTGGGATTCCCACCACAAAGGTTGTGTTGCTCTGCAGTCAAAAAATATATGGGATGCATCTTCCTCCTTATTTCTGTAGAAAGGACACATGCTGTCTTCCAGCTCTACCTGTCTCCTTCGAAGGTTAGCTTTAGTTGGTAAACGATCACGAATTAGCCTCCATGCAAAGAATGAGACCTTAGCTGGTATCTTTAGCATCCATAGGTCATGAAGTGCCCCATCCTGATTTTCATCCTCTGAATCACCCTGCAACAGATTATAAACACTCCTTGTGGAGTAATGGCCATTAGGCTCATGCTTCCACACCCATAGGTCAGGGGCTTGTTGCTGGACTTCCACCTGAGAAATCTCCTGCATAAATTCAACAGCAGAGTCGACTTCGTTGTCAAATAAAGACCTTCTCCATGCAAACTTCCATTCCCATTTTGTTTCAGAAAAGCTACCCACTTACTGAATGAGTGTATGTTGCTGGCGTGATATCTGATACAACCTAGGATATTTCAGCATTAATGCTAATCCATGACTAGACCAGCAGTCTTCCCAAAATTTAATTTTATCCCCACTCCCCACTTTCCATGTTGATCCAGTTTCCAGAACATTATTCAGCTGATTTTCTTGAAGTACTGTCATTAGGTCCTGCCACCATAGTGACTCATTAGTGCCTCTTTTTCCTTCTAGCAATGATCTCCACCCGCCATACTTAGACTCCAATATTCTGGCCCATAGCTCTTTGTTATGGTGAAACATATCCCACCGCCATTTTCCAAGTAATGCTTTGTTGAACGTCCTAACATCTTTTATACCCAGCCCTCCCTTTTCTTTTGGTAAGCAAACTGATTCCCACTTCACCCAGGCTATCTTCCTTTGATCCCAACCTCCTCCCCATAGGAACCTTCGCTGAATTTTGATCAGTTTCGCCGCTGTTTTGCTAGGTAACCTGAAAAAAGAAAGAAAATAGATTGGGGTAGATGATAGGGTGGATTGTATAAGGGTCACTCTCCCCCCAAAGGACAGACATCTTTGTTTCCATGTAGATAGCTTTCTCTCACACTTTCTAACAACTGGATCCCACAACTCATTATGCCTTGGGTTTGCCCTAATAGGAATGCCCAGATAAATAAAAGGCAAGGTCATAATACTGCAGTTCAAGTGATCAGCTGCTTCTTTAGTCCACTGGTCAGATTTTCCAAATGCCATAAAACAGCTCTTTGCAAAGTTTATTTTAAGCCCGGACGCAAGTTCAAAACTCCTCAAAATCACTTTGATTGCCTTGATATTTTGCAGTGTAGCCTCCCCAAAAAATATAGTGTCGTCAGCATATTGTAAAATGCTGACTGGAATGTTGTCTTTCCCCACAGCAAATGCAATGAATAGCTTCTTGTGGATTGCTTCTCTCATGAGTCCAGTTAGGCCTTCCGCAATAATGTTAAACAGCAAAGGTACTAGTGGGTCACCTTGTCGAAGACCTCTCGGTGGAGTAAATTGTGGAGTAGGACTACCATTTACCAAAATGGATACGGATCCATTGGATCCATTTATTGCCAAAGCCCATCCTACGCATCATGTATATTAGAAAATCCCAAGAAACTGAGTCGTAGGCCCTTTCAAAATCTGCTTTAAATACCAGGCATGCTTTATTGCCTCTCTTTGCTTCCTCCACCACTTCATTGGCAATGATTGTGCTATGCAGTAGCTGCCTTCCAGCTATAAAGGCAGATTGCCTTCCATCAATGATTTTCGGCATGACTCTCTTCAGTCTATTAGATAAAAGTTTGGCCACGATCTTATAGACATAACCTATTAAGGAAATAGGTCTGAAATCCTTGAGATTTTGAGGGTCTGGTACTTTAGGCACTAAGGTAATAAAAGAGGCATTGCTTCCTTTGGGGAAGATCCCATTTGCATGGAATTCGAAGAGGAAACGGGTGATATCTGGTTTCAAGAGCTGCCAAAACTGCTTGATGAACTTGAAATTAAGTCCATCCGAGCCTGGACTCTTCTCATTGCCGCACTCCCATACTGCCCTCTTAATTTCTTCCTCAGAAAAACACCCTACCAGCAACTGATTTTGCTGCTGGTTAATGCTCTTAAAACTGACACCATTCAACTGCGGCCTGATAGACTCATGTTCTTGAAAGCGCTGTTGAAAAAACCGATAAATTTCCTCTTTCACTTTGGCTGGTTCATCAACCCATACACCATCAATAATCACTCCATTTACTGCATTGCATCTCCGGTTTGAATTAAGCAACAAATGGAAATAATGAGAGTTGTTGTCTCCTTCCTTTATCCACCTTGACCTTGCTTTCTGCCTCATTAGTGACTCATGGGATTGAGCTGCTGTCCATAGATCCTGCTGGAGCATTTTCTTTTTCATACATTCTTCAGGGGTTAAGGTCCTATCAGCTGACTCAGTTTCCAGTTTATTAATTTCTGCCTCTATGTTCTGAACCCTCTTAAATGTGACTCCAAATTGTTCCTTATTCCATAGCTTCAGCCTCTCTTTGAGACATTTGATTTTTTCTTTGAGAACAAATCCTCCCTATCCTCTTGGTTGTGACTGTGACCAGCAATTAATTACCACATCCTTGAAAGACTTGTCTTGAAGCCAACAATCCAGCATCCGGAAAGGCTTAGGCCCCCAATCCACATTCTTAGAGATGAGTAAAATTGGGCAATGATCAGAAAAATTCCTACTCAGGGTGAATTGTGTGCTTCCTGGCCATTTGGTAAACCATTCAACTGTTACAAGTGCTCTATCCAGCCTACTCTTTGCAGCCCCATTAGGTCTAAACCAAGTGAATTTACTCCCCACATGCGGTGGCTCTTCTAGTTCCATATCCGCTATCCATTCATTGAAAAGACTGATATGTCTGCCTTCTGCCCAATGTTGGGATATACCCACCCTTTCTAATGAGGTTCTGACACTATTAAAATCACCCAGCAAGCACCAAAGGTCCTGTGGGTTCATACTTTTGAGTTGTTTGAGTGAGTCCCATAGATCTCTCCTATTCTGAGCATCACAAGGGGCATACAGGTTAACGATATAAACCTTCTGCGCCTCATTAGTCCAGACCTCTTCTAGTAGAATGAATCCCCTACCTATAACCTTACTCTCCACTTTCAGTCTTTTCTCGTTCCACAAACACAATAATCCTCCCGCCGTGTTTGTTGAAGGCTGCATTTCCCAACATACATCAGCCTCTCCCCAAATAGCTTGGCACATGAATTTGTCGATTTGCTCCTTCTTCGTTTCCTGAAGGCAGAGCACATCAACTCTGTGCTTCCTTACCATCCTCCTGATTGCACTCCACTTGACTCCCCTCCCAAGCCCTCTTACATTATATGATAGGATATTCATGAGACACCATTCCTATTTCCCAACTTTTCAGCTTCCTTGCTATCTCTGATTTCCATGTCATTGATCCTTTCAATAATAGCTGCATGGCACATATCTCCTGTCATCCCCATCTCCTGGGCCATTTCCCATTGCTCCTTTGCCTGCTGGAAGTGGTTTTGGTTGTCCGCCGCACTCATTGATGACCCCTCCCCCTTCTGAAATTGACTTGAATTATGCATAGGCTATATAGTACTAGGTATTTCCGAACCCTTGAGGGGCATGGTGCTTTCCAAAGAGGTTATTTTGAGTTGTTGCTGGGCACGATTCTCTGAGTCTTCCTCCGTGAGCTTCAGATAAGTGCTAAGAATACCTTTTTGCTTTTTCCCTTTTCTCGCTCTCGAATAAACGTTACATGAACCAGGGGTCTCTTTCTTATTTTGTATTGGGCTTTGGCTGGACAGGGGTGGTAGTAAAGCTGGGGTGTGGTTAGTAAGGCCCACAGGCAGTGGTCCAAGGTCTGTAACACCCAATTGATGATAAACGTTGTGGTTTTGGGTTGGGTGTGTTTTTAAAATGGAGCGTGCATGTCACGTGGGTTATTACAGGATGCCAACTGTTCCCCACTGCAAGCAACGGTCATGTGAGGCTGTTAACTCTGTTCTAGCTTTTCATTGACCTTTTGGTAAGCCCCTTCTGCCACATGAGGATCCTCCCTACTCCCGATACTGCATATAGGCTCTGCTCCAAGATTTTCCTCATTCATGCAAATTGCCCCTGTCTTCTTTCCGGGATGCGATACTGCTGCAGTTCCATCAGAAGCTTCCATATTTGGCAACCTCGTCGGATTCTCTATGTCATGGGTCTTCGCACAGTGGTTATTGTCCACTGGATGGTCAGGGGTGGTCGTGGCGGGGTTGGGTGATGGACCGCTGGGTAAAATCGACATTCTTCTGTTCGCTGTGGTAGCGGTGGGGTTGCCGTCAACCCATTCCGGTGTGATTGCATGCCCCGCTCCGCTTACAAGCTTCGCAAGGGCTTCCATGGGGTCCTAACGAGTACCCTCGCCCTATTCAGTCTACGCAACTCCTCCACATCATCATCCATCTCCACCAAATCTCCTATCGGGGCGACAATCTTACGGATGCTTGTCGTATCCCATGCCTCTAATGGGATGCCCCAACACAAGACCCATACTAGTCTATGGCCTATTTTGATATTGCTGCTCCATTTCTCCAGTGAGGAAAACAGCGTCGTCCCATGCATATTCTCTTCATTCGCCAGTTGTTCCGCCTTGCTATCCGAGAGACCAAGGACCAAAATCATGTCGTCGCCGAGATACTTAGGCACAACATTATCACCTATCTCCCAGATTATGTCGTCTTCCGCTTTGTCGAAACTTGTCATGGTCTTCAGGCGACCAACCCACGCATCAGAGAACCAAGACTTGGTCCCCGTCGGGATGTCAATGAAAAGTGACGATTGTGATCCAGCGTGCCTAGCGCCAACATCCCCTGGGTACTGCCTTGGTTCTGGTATAGTATTTGAGAGCAAGGCTTTTGCGTACGACGTCGGGGCTACCCTGTGGTGATCATACGTTTGGCGGTGAGTTGGCACACCTTGCCTACGGTTGTGTGTCTGGGTTTTGGGCTCCACTGTTCTTTGTGCATGACATTCCCTCCTCCTCTCGTACTTTGGGATGTTGACATACAGTTTCAGGCCACCTATTACGAGGTTGTCAAGCTGTCTTTCAAGTGTACGTTCGTCGGAGACACCTCTGAACCTCACAAAACCATACCTCTTCCCACCTCTGTTTCTATGTTTGGAGATGAAGATCTCCCAGACGTCCCCCCATCTTTTAAACTGTGCCCACAGGTCGCTCTCTGTTACTTCATCGAGAAATCTTGTAAAGTAAAATGTTGAGATATCTGATCTCTCCCTCCAGGTGTTGTAGGCATGGATGGATGATTGACCAGGCCTTTTACTGGCATAGTTATGCCGGGGATCCTTCCTACCTCTCACTCTCCTCTCACTCCTAGACCTGACTCTTACCCATTGGCTATCACTCTCTTTCTCTCTCTCTCTGTTCCTCTCACAACCTCTCTCTCTCTCTCACACTCTTTCTCTCTCATCTCTCTCACATATCCAGTGCTATTCTTTGAAAGTGGTATACAATTGGTTTACTGTTCAAGTCTTGCACTGATGATCGTTTGATATCATGCACGTAATATCTTGCTTATCTCCTACATTTGGTAGTAGAAAGTTTGTAATTAATCAAAATTTATAAAAGAGCTAAATGGTGGAACAGTATTAGAGGGAAATGTCAGTGACGTAGCAGAGATGTTTCGTGCTTTACATACTGACAAAACAGAACTGCAAATCATTAGTGATTAGATAAATCCTTCTCACCCCCTAAAAATAAAAGAAAATAAATCCTTCTCATAAGCGAGTGGTAAGTTAAGGATGTGAATTCTTTTATATATATATATATATATATATATATAAAAGTAACGTTTCTTTAAAATTATAATTTACTCCAGTAAAAAAGTTATAACAAATTTATATTGTAATTGTTAGCACTTAAAAAAATTAATAATGGTTGATTAGCTTATAGTTTATATAGTTTATTAACGGTTAGCTGAATTGATTAGCTGAGAAAATAAACGTGCCAACAATTTTAAATGTTGAATTCCATTTATTAATTTATTTTATTTTTATTATTTTTATATTCCTTTTTCAGTATTCTACTCAATTATATTAATGTAATACTTAATACACATGCTCGTGTTAAAGATAAATAAATAAATAAATATATATATATATATATATATATATATATATATATATATATATATATAAATTTAATTTAAGAGTAGAAAATAAAGTGTTTAATTATCAAAATAATAGATATTTTTATCTAAAATATAACTCTTAAAAATTAAAAATACGCAAATGATAAACATAAAAATAACGAAGAAAACTACATTTTAAATAAATAATAAAAGTAATTATAATTAATTTTTTTTAAAACACATATACTCAAATTACTGACAAGTTATATATTAATATTAAGTTCATAAATTTTTAAATTAATTTTATTAAATATTTAATTTGAATTTTAAGATTTAATTTATTTATTCAACTAAATAAAATAATAAGTTAATACCTTTTAAAAAATAAGTTAATCAATTGATTGGTTTATAAATCAAACTCCAATTTAGTGAAATATTTATTTAGTCAAACTAAATGATAAAAAAAATAATTTAACTCCTTTTATATCTAGCAACGAGGTGTATCTGCAGAAATTTGAGCTCCAGGGGACATTAAAAAAAAGGTCATGTACTTAGACAAACAGATGTTTTCATTATACATTTTTCTGTTTCCTATTGTAGCTTTGGCTCTACTTCCTGATTTCTTTAGGGATGGGCTGCACATGGCAGGAGCTTTATAGCACCAGGTTGCACATGCACAACATTGAAATAAGGCTAGTGTCTAATTCAATTCAATATTTCAACTTGAAAAAGGTGCATCAATCAGAACTCAGAAGAGGGTAATGTTTCCAAAATGTTATGCTAGTTGTTGTTTAAATAGTGTTCACAACGACCAACTTATTCTTACTCATTTTATGGGGAATATATGGCAGTGAGGTGACATGTTTAAATATGAATTCCACACTCTATTTACACCCATATAATATCAATTATCAAACCTAATGAAAGAAAGATGTTGTCATTTACATAAAGATGAAGTACACACCTGAAGAGGAACACACTAAAAATTAACTGCTTTGTGCATATCTGAATTTGTCTGACATCCTGGAGCCAAAGTTTCACGTGCAGTCTCTAAGAAATGTGATACTGGCTCTAGAAGATCAACCTGAATTTTAGAGAAAACAAGAAAATTAAAGGTGATAATTAACTTAAAATATATCTAAATATCATGCATTAAAGAGTTCCAGATTGCATTTAAAGAAAAATAAATTATAGACAAATGTAAGAAAGGCCAATACATGCGAGGGTCACATCAATGATAACAAAATAAATAAAAGATAGACACCATCTCTAACAAGTTGTAAGAAAAAATTAAATTAAATTAGAGAAACAAGAAAGAGAGAAGCAAAAAATGAAAGAGGTAAAGACATTGACATATCAGGTAAGGCCATCAATATCAGAATTCAGCAGCAAGCTAGGAATTCAAATGGAGCATGTTTAAGTTAGTATATCTTCATTGTTAGAACAAGGCTGAGGCACTAAAATGCTCAACCTGAACACAGCCAGAATAGTTATATAGCTCAACCTAAAAGGCTAGCATGACCTGTTTATAAGTTAGGTTAACCTCCATCGTGAGACAACAAATCTATATAAGCTCAATCCAAACCCATGTATTATAGATTCTGCTCTATATCACAATCCCTGCTTCTTTTTTTCCTTACCCTTCTGAATAGGATAATTGCTTGATATCCCAAAAGCTGTTAAGCCTTGATTGATACACAATTAGACATTAAGTAGAGTTGATCCCACCCCTGACCACCATGAATAAATTTGGTACAACCAGAGCTGGGTAGGCTTTTACCCAGCAGTACACTTCAAATCTATGGACATAGAGGCTAGTCACCACTATGGTTTTGAAAATAAATAGCTTGAGAATTCCCAACTAGCTGTTTGAACTCCAAAGTAGGGTATGCGTTCATTTAAAGAAGGCTTAAACTATAACAACCAAAGTGGAATAATATGGTCCAAAACAGATTCAATCAAGCACCTAAAAACAAATTTCCTGATAATTTCACTATATTTATCTTTACACAAACGACATATTAAATAAAAAAAGGAAGACTACAACATCATTATTCCACTAATTCTCCATTAAGTTTGTCCTCTCTCAAAGGTTAGCTTCTCCTTCTTTCTCTGGATTTGGGCAGAGTTTTCGGTAGGAGTTAGAATCAGTTTGTGGAATGTTCGAATGATATCAATGGCAGGATAGATGCCGTAGAGTTTGTTGACTAGCAATACCATCTGTGAGCTTTACATTTTTTATGCTAGGTGGGGTGTTCCTTTGGAAAATATTTAAGGAGGATTTTAGAAGTGTGGATTTTGGGAATATTGACTCAGGTTAGTTGACTCTTCAATTTGATGATATTGCAATCAATGTGTTATTGCTTGGGAAATGTCTACCTTACGTGAAGATGTAAGTTTAGCATTTAACTCTCAAAAGTGTAGGGATAGCAATTGGATCTGTTTATCCCATAACTTTCCAGTTCATCCATAAATAAATCCAACCAAACTATCCAATTATAAAAAATAAAAAATAATGGATTGGATAGATTGAGTCAATAATATTATTGGATGGTTAATGAACCATCCAACATATTTCTTAAACCATTGGATCATTCGGAGCAACTCCAATGGGTGTGGAGAACCGAGATTGCTTCATCCTCAAACCACCTGGAATAACTCAAATGGGTCCGTAGTCCAGTGAGCCAACCTTGCTTCATTGGTTTACAACTTCAAAATCCATGAAATAAAATTAAAATAATATATTGAATGAAAAAAATAAAACATAGGTTGTTAGAGCTATTGATCAAAGTGAAGCGTGGAACCTTAGCAGAAAAATCACTTATATATCTAGAAAAGAAAGAGGAAGCTTTGTGAGGAAAAACACAATCTAGAAAAGAAAGAGGTAGGAGAAGTGTCTGAGGATTGAGACCAGAGAGTAATTAATCAAATAGAAATGAGGAACCTTAGCAGAAGGAGGAAGCTTTGAGAACTAGAAATGATTACTTTCAATTGGTTAGTTATCTTATTTCTGTTATGATTATTTTGAAGTTGTTGATTTTGTGACTACATTTATAAGTTGATTTACCTCAAAGTTGTTAATTGTCTTATTTCTTAGACTTGAATTTTAGTTATCCTGAAAATTAGCTTAAAATTTTCTATTTTACCTCAATGTTGATTTAATCACTTTTACTATTGCATTTGTTTGTTAAGTTCAACTGTTGGTGTGTATTTAGGCTGTCAAATTGGTTATTAGCAAAACATTAGTGAGTAGAAAAATAGCATATTCACTTGCATTAAGAAAGTTTGGGAAACAACTTGAAGTTGAAGATGATTCAAATTAGTGCAGTTTATTTATGTAGGTAAGTTTGATATTTCCTTATTGGTGTTTCATTGAGTACCATTTTTTGGTCTAGTTGATTGTGTCTTTATGGATCACCCTTGATTTCTTGAAAATGTTAGAATATCCCTTATTTTTTCTACTATTTATTCACTACTTTGCTTTCAGATACTGGTTAGTGTGACTGAACTTCAAGGTATGGGGGAAAACAGGACAAAAACTTTATGGACCAACTACAGGAAATGATTACAAAAACAACCAACTATGTTTTAGCCTCTTTTGCCAGGTTTTAAAAGAATAAAAAACATAACTATTTTGCCTGGCATATATGTTTCAACTTGGGAGGAGGGGGCAAAGGATTTAACAGTTGTACTATCTACCTAAATTATTAGACATAATATGATTTCAATGGAGGTATGACACATTTTAATTGATATAAGAAATACATGTAGTTTGTCATTGGAAATAGTCTCTTTGCAGCATATTCATTAGTAATAATAGGCAGTTCTGAGTACGAGAATGCTACTTGCATTTGAGTTATATGATGAATGTTGTAATATGTGCTCTTTATAATTACTCATATCCATCTAATGTCTACTCTTCTCTTTCCTTATTTTTTCTCTTTGAATTAATCTCCATGCTTTGGAAGTCCCAAGGGTTATGAGTCTTAATTCCAGTAAATATTTCTCTGGACCACATGGTATGGACTAAGGTCATAAATGAAGTTTTTCGAAGGTAACATAAGATCTTTCAGGCATCATGTCCATTCATCACAATGCTAGCAACTATTTCAAATGATGCTTAAATTGAAGAGCTGACATGTTCCAAGAAAACGAAAAAGAGTAAGCTACTTGGTATTTTTTTCTTTTGTTGATGCTAATTACTCAAACTATATGTAAGTATTTAGCTAACAAAATGATTGAACATCTTTTATAACAATTAAATATCAAGTTTACTCATATAATAATATCATAGGTAAAGTGTAATTTTTTTGGCTATTTTATTTTCTTCGGTAAGGGATTTGGTGTTGCTAGGTAGAAACAAGGACTTGAGCTACTTCTGTAGCTTTTGGTAGGAATCCATGTAGAGCTATAAAAGTAAAAAAATATTATCATCTAATCCAAATATAGAAATTTAATTGTTCTCCCTGTCAAAGATATTTTTTCATATTTTTTTTTCTACAAATATATATCGCCTACTACAGTTTACAATAACAATTTAATTATATTTAAAATTAATTTTAAATTTAAATTACATGCACCCCAACTAGGCCTATTTATCTCATATTCTCATTTTTCAAACATTCAAAAAATATTTTACTTTTAATTTCAGTACTAAAATAAAAAAAATAATACAACAAAGCGAAGCATACACACGGGTAACTAACTAGTTAATGTTTAAAAATATAGGATACCAAAACATTACATACACACAAATAAAAATATTCTACTTAAATGAAATATGAGTAACACGTAACAAAATATTTAAATGATAGTATATTCATCTTTTTAAGTATATTAGTTATGTAAAAGTGACAACTTAAATTATCAAATCAATAAAAAAATAATTTTGATTTAGACACTTCAAAAAAAAATATCAGCCAAATGTCGAACAAGTGTCTAAATGTGTTGGTATCATGAGTCTCACACACAATAACACTTCAAACAAGAAAAGTGTGAATGTCCATGATTCATAGGTGTGAGGGAGTAACAAGGATTTGGATTTAGCTTAGAAGAGGAGGAATCAATAGACGTTCCACACTTCCACCTCCTAACATCACCAATTTTGCGGTTTGGATTAGCGAAGTCATTTCTCAAAAGGATGATGAATTTACTGCAAGAGTGTTTGAATTGATTTGGGTGCCCTGGAAAAAGAAGAAATGCTTAATTGGCTTTTCACTAAAAAAAGAAATGCAGCAATTAAACCAGCTCATGGGCATGATGATGAAGACTTTAGGGACTCAGGAAAAAAGATAATGTATTCCCAGCAACGAATACTCACATTGAGTGTAGCCTCCAACACGAGCAAATAAAGATTAATTTTGAATTTTGACACTTGAGTGAAAAGAGGAATTGGCACGAGACTCGGAGCGGTTTTTATAGAGATCATGCAGGGAATCACTTGGCTGCAACAACCTTTTTCATCCCTCACTGCTATGATCCACTTGTGGCTGAAACTTTGGCTTTTCGTTGGTCTATATCAGGACTGCAACAGATTTTAGTTTCTCCAAAACCATTTTTGGAACTGATATAATCAGATGTCATTTTCAGCCCGGAGAAGATCCAATTAGAATTGGTCTAAGAGTAAAACAATTAAAACGTATGTTTTAAGCTCATCAAGTAAACAAACAATTATCATTAATATTTATAAAGTAAAAAAGTTTTATATATATTGATAAAAATGTCACATGTATTAGAAAAAAGTCTTAACATATTTAATTTTTTTAAAATTTATTTTCGACGGACTCTGAACTCAACCATCTTGAATAATCACTGAATTGTTAAGAGACTGAACAATTGTCTTTTTAAGTAGTTTTACGTTTGTCGGATGTTAAAAGAACCGGAAATTTAGTATCTAGCGGACAAATTAGCTACTTTAGCTTTTCACTTTCATGAGATGTATTGCGTTGAGGATGTTCCTCACCAAATTATGTCTTTGCTTCATGCTGATGTATTAGTCCTTGGTGGCTCTGCTGCTTTTCAATAAATGGCATCTTTTACCTAAAAAAAGGACTCAATTTGTACAAAATAGCATAATTACAACACCAAAGAGACCAATAATGCAATTAAATTAGTAAAATAATATATAACCAGGTTGTTTTTGAGGGAATAACCAGAATTTTTTAAGATATATATTTGTTAATATTGATTGATAATTTACTTCTATTGTTAAACAATTAAACAAAATGCAACATTAACATAAATATTTACATTAATCATTAAATTTTTAAGACATCTTATGTTTTTCTTTTTTGTATTTAACAAGAGATGTCACCTTGTATATACTTCATCCTGTTAGGTATTTATTGTCAAATCAATACAAAATACCTATTTAATTCATTAAATAATTCCAAGAATAAACTAATATTTATATTTATTATAAGAAAGATTTGAAAAAACACTAGTTATAGTTATTAAATATCAATAGAGGAGTTATAGATGTATCAATAAAATAATTAAAAAAATATAAACAAATGTCACAAAGAAGATTAAATTTAAGACATGAAGCATACTATCCAAACACTTCACTGTATTGCTTATAAAAAACATTTCACTACTAGTCTTTGAAATTACAATGATTAATCAAATTAGTTCTTAAAATTTATAAAATGATAAAATGGTGTCATAACAAAAAATATATTTATTTAATACATTAAAAATTCAAGAATCATTATATATATATATATATATATTAAGAAATACTTAAAAAACATGTCATAATTATTAAGTATTAATATATGAGTGATAAATGTATCAACAAAATAATTGAATAAAAAGAAGAAAAATATCAATATCTTAATTAAAAAACAAATAAAAAAGAGTGAATGACCAATTTAAACTTTAAAATTATAATGATCAGTTAAATTGGTTCCAATTCCTATAACACAAATATATATTTAATACATTAAAAATATTTAAAGAATCACTTAATATTTGTACTTATTATAAGAAAGAACTAACTAAGAATATCTCTAATGAGAGTGTTTATGTGTTATTTAATTTTAAGCAACATTATTTAATCTTTTATTCACTGCAGTAGAAACATTGTTGCTTAATCAATAAATTTATACCATAAATAAAATATTTTTCAAAGTATCGTAGGATTCGCAAAATTAAGTTAATCACTTCAGCAACTTAACATTGAAGTGAATTTTCATTTAGAATATTTTAAATTTATGTGAAATTGTAAGGCTCGTAAACTTATGATAAGCAATTAATCTAATCAAGTATGCATTGAAGATGCTAACAGAGTGAGCAAATATTAATAGAAGAGTCATAAATGTATCAACAAAATAATTAAAAAAAAGACAAAAAAATATCATTATGTCAATAAAAGAACTAATTAAATGAAATGTACTAGGTGACACCTTATGTTTAAAAAATTATCAATTTTGATAAATATTTTTTAAACTAATCTATTATGACAATTAATTTTTTAATTTTAATCCATTTTGATGAAAATGTCCGAATAAACATTCAAACAAACACGATAACATGTGTCAAATAAAACACTGTTCAAGTTCAAGCCTTACCTTCATTAGGAAACGCAAAACCACTGATGCACAATGTGCGGCTAGTTCAAACCAGAGAGCGTGTGAGAAGCCCATGCCGAAGTCACCGATTTCGACCGACTCTTGAAAGTTGGTCAAATCCAACATTGCTGTGCCCAAAGGCAAGTCAAAGAAGGCCTACTTTTCTTCTCCTATATTTTTGGACAACAAAAGAAATATGAACTATCAACAACAATACGGCTAAACTAATGTGAACTCACGATTTTTAAATTAAATATTCTCTAAACAATTTTCATTCTCAAAAAAGGAGAGATTCGTCACGCGGCACTATTATAAGCCTGTGAAAAGTCCAGAATCTATCGAAAACTCTGGAGGGCCCCCCTTCAACCGTATTTATTAGTTATACTTATTTTACTTTATTTTCAGATTTTGTTGCTTCAAAAAAACACCTATAAATTCTCTTCTCCCAAGTCTGCCTGCAAAACAAATCAATATTCCTTGTTTAACATCGTTGTTTCTTCTCAGCATATGTCTTAAAGGCCTAACGTTCCTCATTCTTGTTCCATAGCCTTCGATCTTCATTCCCACCTTTTGGTCTCTAGTGAGATGAACCCAAACTCCAATTGGTCCTCTTGAATCCAAACCCTTTAATTATACATTCCATTCTTTTATTTTTTTCCTTCAAAATTTTCCCGGAAAATTCTCTCTGAGAAAATCAACCATTACCCACTTCTTTAATTCCATTGATTCTTTTAAAAATAACAATCTTTTTCACGTAACTTGAAATGGGTGTCAAAGGTTTCGTCGAAGGAGGCATTGCTTCTGTGATCGCAGGGTGTTCCACACACCCTCTTGATCTCATCAAGGTAAGAATGCAGCTTCAAGGAGAGACCCAGCAACCCTCGAATCTCCGACCCGCACTCGCCTTCCACCCTAGCTCCGTCCACGCGCCGCCGCAGCCGGCGGCCAAGGAGGGTCCCATTGCCGTCGGAGTTAAGTTAGTCCAACAAGAAGGCGTGGCCGCGCTTTTCTCCGGCGTCTCCGCCACCGTCCTCCGCCAGCTTCTCTACTCCACCACTCGCATGGGACTCTACGAGGTGCTCAAGAAGAAATGGTCCGATCCCAATTCTGCCGGAGGCACCTTGTCGCTATCTCGTAAGATAACGGCAGGGTTAATTTCTGGTGGAATCGGCGCAGTCGTTGGAAATCCCGCCGATGTAGCCATGGTCCGCATGCAGGCCGACGGAAGACTTCCGCCGATCCGACAACGGAATTATAAATCCGTCCTTGACGCCATCGCAAGGATGACAAAAGACGAGGGCATCACTAGCTTATGGCGTGGTTCATCGTTAACAGTGAACCGCGCCATGTTAGTGACGGCCTCGCAGCTCGCTTCTTACGACCAGTTCAAGGAGATGATTTTGGAAAAGGGTGTAATGCGTGATGGTCTTGGGACCCATGTAACGTCGAGTTTCGCAGCGGGGTTTGTGGCGGCGGTTACGTCGAACCCCGTTGACGTGATCAAGACTAGGGTGATGAACATGAAGGTGGAACCTGGGGCGGCGCCGCCGTATTCCGGCGCACTGGATTGCGCCTTGAAGACGGTACGCAAAGAGGGCCCCATGGCTCTTTACAAAGGCTTTATTCCCACGATTTCGAGACAAGGACCCTTCACTGTTGTTTTGTTCGTCACGTTAGAACAGGTTCGAAAGTTGCTTAAGGATTTCTAAGTAGGATAATGATGATGACGAAGAAGAATATGTTTTGAAAGGTTTAATAATGCTAGAGTTATATATAGGACTTTTATTTTTTTGTTATAATAGAGTGTTTGTTCAGTTATTAAATTTTGATTTTGTTTAGTGTTAAGATCTGTGTTATTTAGTTCAAAAATGCAGATTTAATTGGTATTATGTTAATTGTTACCTTGTATTACCGAGAAGCCATCAGACCATCTTTTATTTATTTTTTTTCATTTTAATTACAAGTTTATGAAGTTCTTTACGTTTAAGTAATACCACAAGCGTAATTATGAAGTTCCCTCTTTTTATTTTTATTTTTAAATGAAGATTGCTGTAACCTGTAAGCTTTGTTAACTTGGTTTTTTATTGCATAAATGGAAATATAACGTTGACAGCTGAGGATGACTGGATCAAGGTACTGTTTATGTAGATAATATTAAAAATAAATAAAATGACCAGACATTCTTCTTTTGAAAAGTTCATGATTCTGCTTATGACTCGTGGGTTCTGCTTCGTCTCTGTTTGAGTTGTCTTAGGTCTAGCATTTGCACTCATCATAAATTCGTAATGCACCCCATCCGTTACAGTGATAATTTTGCAATCAGTGATTGTTTATGTTGATCTTAGTAGTGGTGTTGGGGAAGTAAACTCCATAGTTGAAATTATATGCAGAATCATCAAAAATGAAAAAAGAAAAAAGAATTTATTGTGCATGGAATAAAAAATTAGCAATCATTTAAAGCCAATTGTCACTATAAAAACACACCACTTAAGTTAAGCACAATATTTTATAAGAACCACTAGACCTAAAATAAAGACATTTAGAAAAATTAAAAGAACATAACAGTGAAAGGTATTACCCCAATAATCTTGGAATTACATGCTATCATCCTTGTGTCATAGAATATATGTTAAATTACTTTTTTATTCTTTTAATTTATTATTTAGATTTAATTTGATCATTTAATTTTTTTTGGAATTCAATTTTATCCTCTAATTTTAAAATCATTTATTTTATTGAAAAATATATATTTTGTGATAGTTTAAAATCACTTAGTGATAATTTTGAATCGTCACAAAGTGTGATTTCTTATAATTTATATTGATCAAATTAAATCGATTTAAAAAATTAAAGGATCAAATTATACTTGAAAAAAAAACTAAAGAACCAAATTGAATCTAAAAATTAAATTAAAAAACTAAAAAAACTAATATAAGTCTTTTAAGTGTAAGCTTTCCAATTTTCCTACGAAAAGAAAAAGGCACAGCATTACATGGGAATAAAAGAGAGAAAAACACGTTAAAAGAATTTACAGGGTGTCATTTCAAAATCCAAACCATGAAGTTCTCTATTAAAATCAAATCATATGTTCACAATAAGACCCGGAATTTAGTTATTTCTCAAACAATTTCCTCCACGCACAAATTGGATGTTGTTGGAATACAGTGATTCTCAAAATTTTTTATCCTTCCATGTTGTCATTTCCCCCCTGTTCTTCAGCAGGTTCTCTATAAGCAAATGTACAAACACTTTATAAAGGCAATTTGGGAAGGATCTCCATAGTGATATTCTTCACTTGAAGATAACACCCTTAGAATGTCAATGCTGATCTCTAAAGAGTGAATTTTCAATGCTTGGAACTCCATAATTCCAAGGTTTAGTTAGATACGCAACCCAAACTTGAGCAGTATTTGAGTTATTTTTGTTGAATGTGGTTTCCAAACAGGGTTCTTCCTTTGAAAGTTCAGATTTAATAGCCACAGTGGATGAGTTTATTCCTTCGACTACTTGATAGAAATAAAAGAATAGCTCGAGTGTTCCAATGTCTGATAGTATAAGACTAATTGACTAAATTGAAGTACTTCTTATAAACTAAACACTATAATGCGGTTGCTGTGAAACATATTTTACTAATATGAGATTGTTTTGACTATTGATTAGTTCCATTTTATGCTTCTTTTTTCTTACAAAAAAATGGGAGAGAGCTGGTCCCTTTTTTTTTATAAAAAAATATAATTAAAAACAATTTAAAATTTACTCTTTTTAATTCCTCAAATTCACAAAATATTTTTAGTACCTCGGAGTTAATTTGAAGGACTAAAAAAAGAAATTTTTTAGTCATTCAAAATGGAATTTTGGAACTAAAAACATTCCACGAATTTGAGGGATTAATAAGAGCATATTTTTAATTGAGGGACCAAACCAAAAATATTCTAAATTTGACGGATTAAAAACATATTTAAGTTTAAAATTCTATCTTGATAGATCTAAATGGTCTAATATGATATATCTAGAATTTTGGATGATTCAAAATATTCATTATTTTAATGATAACAAAAATATAAATTATTGATAGACTAATGATTTACCTTTGGTGAAACATGACTTATTTGATATAAGCTAGACCGGTAAAAATCCATATCCTTATGCTTTACAAGTAACCGTCCAAAGGTCATTGGAACTTGTTTCCATTAACAACCATATTGAGCGTCCAACATACTATTATAAAACAAGCGTCCAACAATATTGTGAAAATCAATACCAATGTTCTTACGCGTCCCAAATGACATAACTAACTTACACAAATAATTTATATTTAGTTAGTTAACGACCATATGATTAGCTTGCACGTGAAGTTCACTACTACAAAAGCGACATTCAAAGACGGTTGTGGAATCATCTTTGAAGCCAACAATGTTGAAAGTGTTGACGAATGACAATGATTATGTAAAAAACCCGTCTTAAAAAATATATATTTTTATTACAGTTCTTAGCTAAGAACTTTCTTAGAATGTGACTCTTCTAAGATGATTCTTAACTAAGAATCACCTTAGAATTTATTTTAATTTTCTTTTTTTTTTTTAATTTTCTACTATACTATTATTTTTTAATTTTCCTTATCAGTTACCGTTACCTCTTTCTATTCACTTAATTCTCATTTTTGGTCATACCACAATTTGTGCATGCGTGAAACATATACCTTATCCTAATTCACAGTGGATTCTTATAGTAGTATACCTTGCACCTGCCCGCCTACACCACACAGAAAATTGTGCCCTTGACACCTGTAGCGTATCAATAATGAAATCAAACATAATATTTATTAATATCATGACAATTGAAAGTAACAAAAACAAATAGAGTAAAGCTACATGCACAAATTAATATCATGAGCAGTTGACAGGTTAACTAAGGTACAATGTCCAGGAAGAATTATATCTTTAAGGAGCACTATAAATATGCATCATCAGTCAATGAATACTTGCCTTAACTGATAAGGAAAGTGCCAAGGCAACTGCGCCTCGCAGACCTGACCAGATGAGAATAATAGCTTGTTTCCAATCCAAACCATATCCAAAATATCTTAGAAAAAGAAATAATGCTCTGACTACAATGCACCGGGACACTTGAACATATGCGTAAAGAAGCAAGAGGTGGGTCCATGATGTTCCTAAAACAAGCCCAATACTTTGCAGTCACTCTTTTAAACTTTACAAACATGAGTGCTTAAACAACATAAAAAGGCAAGCGATATTGGCAAGAGCTTCTAGAAAATGTAAGCTTATCAAAGCATTGAAATTAAGTTATTGCTGCTTATTTGAGAAGAACACGATCATCATAGTTATTTCTTTCCAACTTTCATAGGCCTATCTCATTGAATAAGGTTTGTTACTAGAGGGAAACCAAGATCTAAAACACAAATCATTTATCAATTTTAATATGAGATTAAAATCCTTCTAACATGAGAAGATGTGTGCAAGAGCTCTCATGCACAGTAACATTATGGAAGACATAGTCCAAGGATATATGATTAAAAGGTAACAATTTGAAGAAATTCTATGATTTTTATTTTGAATCTACATGGACTTGACAATCCCCCCTCCCAATAACTCGTAGATACAAAATATGAAATACAACTTTCTTCAGCATAATTAAAATTCATCAGCAAAGTAATACAAGATTGCAAGGAACTCCCATTATCCCATTCATTAATATTATTTTCATGTACTTGCATTCAATATACTTCATGGTACAAATTTTCCCAATTAAACAAAAACTAAGAATATAATCCACGGCATAGTGCAAATAAAAAAGAGAATATATGAAGTGGTTTTTCAAGTAATACTACCATGATAGAAAACATTTTCGTCACCAAGTATTCCTTCAGCTATTACAACTCCAATGCAAAAAGATATAAGAAAATATTAATGAAAGTGATATACTAGTAAGAATATCCTACATTTGTTCAACCAAAAAACATATTTTTTTTTAAACCCAAATGCATTAAAAGCCTGTTTCACAAGTTATGTCAATAAATTATGATTAAAGATTCCAAACTAAGCTCTTACCTCAAAATGAAAATTAAGGTATTAGCAATCTAAGCTATCAATTCCCTCGAGAAAAATAAATAAAGGATTAAAACACAATTACATTTTCACTACAAAATATAAATATAGAAAATGAGGAGATTTCATATGGAAAATCTAAGGTGTGACCTTGTTGTAGCAACAAGGCATACAATGATTAACTGTTTTAGACTTTTAGCTTAGAGTCAACTTTTTTTTTGTGTCTTTATAGAGATAGTAATAAGAAAAAAAAACAAAAAGAGACAAAAAGGACAAACACACATGATTTGGTTTTACAGTTATTATGATACAGTGTATAGGACCCTTAGATGAAGCATTAGCTGAAATGAAACACACAAAGAGACTACAACCCTTGAACTGCAAGAATATCCAAGGAGGGGGAGGGGAGCCAATAAAATATATGTTTAATGTTCCACATTCAACTAAAAATCCCTTTCTTTTATTGCCATTATATCGAGTGTAACACTGGAAATTAAAAAAAATCCCACACAATGAATTTAATTTATATACACAAGGACCACTAAAAAAAGTCATACCAAAAGTGATGTAAGCTTTGTTGACTTTCACCCTTAAAAGCTGTTCTTGCAAATGTAGAATAAAACCAGTAGAAAAATTTGAATAACTAGATTTGAAGACGCATATAGATTGCATTACTATAGGGAATGCTCAAAGCTAGGTCCCACTTCGGCATGTAGTAAGAGATTTTCACAATATATACAAATACAATACATAGGTGTCACAACCTACCTCACAACGGGACGACAAAAGAAAATAAAAGTGGCGTTTTCTTAAAAAAAACGTGTGGGAGTCACTGTCATACCCTAATTTCATCCGGGGACTACCATCCATTGATGTTTTTGATTCTCGCTAATCGAAAGGTGTTGTTCAACACTGGTTTCTGCACAAGGCATGAGATCGTTCGATGTTTTGGTCAAGGATACAAAAAATACCCAAGGGGAGGGGCAAAAGGGTCATTTTAAGCAATTTTATGGACCCTCGCTCACCCAGGCTAGCCTCTGGCTCGTCTGGGCCCCCAAATTGCTTAGGGGTGAAGGAACAAGCTTACTTGGACGAGCCAACTTACTTCAGGATGAAGCATCAGCTCGCCTGGGCGAGCTGCCATGGTTCCAAGGGCCATTTTTTGCTATAAATAGATGTGAGGGAGGTTGAGTAAAGGGTGGGACATTCATTATTAAGAGGATTTTGAGAGAAATCAGAGAGAAGAAGAAAGAAGAAGAAAAAAATGAGGTCGAGGCGCTATTGAATTGTGATTGTAATCAACTTCTACATCGTTCTTCTTCGTCATCCGGTTAGTTTTTTATTTTAAGGATTTGGATATGATCTATGCACCTTTAGGGGTCCTCTTTGTTGTTTTGTGCATCTTCATCTCCTTCTTCTATTATCAGTAATTCTTTTTCTTCTTGTAAGATAAATTTTAACCAATCATTAGCATCGTAAGTTGTCTATAAAAAGATTGAAAGTTAATAAACAAAACCAACTCACAACTAAACTTATTTTTTTTTATCAAATATCACTCGAGATTGTTTTCAGGTTCAACGCCTTAATGACTCTCTCCGCTTTTCAAATTTAGAAGATTGTTTCAAGGTCCAATGCCTTAACGATTCTCTCCGCTTTTCAAAATTTAAAACATCATTTCAAGGTCCAACTCCTTAAATGACTTTTTTGTTCGTAATTAAAATGAATCTTTCAAAAAACATAAAAACAATTTAACACACAAACATTCAGACTTAAAGAACTACGTAGGTCTAAATTCCTCATCGCACCTGATGATACATAGGAGCAAGGGCAATACCCTTGTCGACCCCAAAAAATAAAATAAAAATATATAAAGGGAAAATAAATAATATTGAAGTGACGTTTTTGCACACTTGATTAAAGGTTGTCGTCCCTTGTGACGGGCGCGTGGAGTGCTAATACCTTCCTTATGTGTAAACAACTCCCGAACCTTTCTTTTCAAAATCTGCAAACCATCTTTTTGTTTTTTCTAACGTTTTCCTCGAATAAACGTTGGTGGTGACTCCCATGCATTTTCCTTTTTTGGAAGATGCATCTTTGGCTTTTCACCTCACCCTCCCGCCGAAGGGTAGGTTGCGACTGTTGGCGATTCCATTGGGGACCGTTAGAGAGTTAAGCCATACGATCAATGTGCAATGTCTTATCGTGACTTCTTCTTTATTTTCCCTCTTCTCTTTTATCTTTTGTTTTGTCCATATTTGTGTATAAACTTTGCTATGTTATTGTGTTTGGTGTGTGTCTGTCTATTACATTCGTAGTTAGAAATATTTTTGTTCTATGCACACATGGCACTTACACCTTTGCGCACACATTGAGATATTAGGCCCTATACCCGGGTCTATGTGAGCCATAAGGAGTGGAGGTTGATCTTTGGTCATGCTGGATCTCCGACTCGCTTGGTAACAGTGAAGCCTCATCTAGAGTTTTCCTCTTTTAGTGATGCATTGTCGCTGATAGTCCCTATCACCACAATGTATTACCTAAGAGGATGATATCTCTAGAAGCCAGTAAAGTTACATGAAACCACCCTTGGGAGTTGTCACTAGAAGGGGACTTTTGGATCCTTTCCATTAGGTTCCTAAATTAGGGGGGCACATAGCAAACTCACTCGTGTTTGTTCCTTGATCGCATCATGCATCTCTTCATGGCATCGTAATGGACATATCATTCATGCATTTATCATTTATCATATTCATGCATTGCATTTGCATGAGTCATTGCATTATCATACATCTTCTTTAGCATGTTGTTGTTCTGCCAATTGCATACATTCTATTTTCATCGTTCACATGTTATGTTCACTCATGCATGATCCTTGCATTTTACTCTGCAAAAAAAAAAAAAACAAAAAAAAGAACAAAAGAAAGTCACAATGAAGCATGGAAGTTTACACCACATTCTTAGTTACATGTGTTGGGTACCGTGATGATATCTATAAACAAACCACGTTGGGATTATGCACCCATTTCTCTTAAAAAAATGATTGAAAATCATGTGAACATGGTACCTAATTGTTAACCAGGAAATGATGGTTCTTCAGGCGTCTCATGTCAATCTCATAATTACATGCATAGCATATGTATGCCCTGATCATTCATCTCTATGATATGTTGTCGAAGTATTGACAATCAAAATTTCTATTCCTTGGATTATGGGGTCGAACCAAGCACATGCTTTTAAGAAAAGGGTTTCATCAAGTCAAGGTCAAGTATGGAGGTAACCAGCTTGCAAAAGTTGGGGCAAAAGATGGATTGAGTTTACATAGCTTCTTTGGCTACTGCCAACACATGATTAAGCTAAATAATTTACAAAATTGAGGACTATTGATGTCCATGTTTTATTTCTAGTTTCACTTTGACAAGATGTGATGAACCATGTTGTTTTAATGAAAATCTGAATTGATTCGACCCTATGTTCTATTGAATGTCCTGTGTAAAATTTGCAATACTTCAACAATGTATCATTCACATACATCCATGCTTATTTTTTTTCATATTGGTTGCATTTCTTATTGCATTCTTTCCTTGAAATCAGAACTGTAATCATTGTAATCTAAAGGAAAGAATGCACTTTATGACGCCCTTACCGAATGCGTGCCAGAGCTAGAGTAATGAGTGAAATAGAGGAGGTGCAAGAGCAAATGAAGGCTAACATGGAGGCCATGAAAGAGAAAATGACCATGATGATGGAATCATTGATGAGTATGAGAAGGATGATGGAGGTCAATGCGGCTATAGTTATTGCCGCAAGTACCGCCATAGAAGTGGACCCGACCTGACTCACCCCATTTCATGCAGGTCTAGAGCAAGCAATTCTTCCCACGATATGACTTGCCTCCCATCTATACACCACCCAATGTTGCACACGCTCCAGATGAGAACGTCGATAACTCTGCTCCCATACTCATTGAAAGCCAACAACCCTAATTTGGTCAGGCATAGGTCCCTCAACACATGAAGCACCCCGAGACGACCATCTAGCCGACTTCAAACCTCACCCCAGATATGCCACTGAGGGGCAAGCAATTGTGGTCCAAACACTTTGGAGGGCCTTCAGTTTTGCCCACAACCACAACCCTTGCATTTTGCGGTGGGAAGAGTCCCTCCTGCCATGGTGGAAAGGGGAAACTTTGATCATATAGAGGAAAGGCTGATGGCTATTGAAGGAGGCGGAGATTATGCCTTTGCTGACATGGCAGAACTGTGCCTAGTGCCCGACGTCGTTATCCCTCCAAAGTTCAAGGTGCTGGATTTTGATAAATACAAGGGGACTACTTGCCCCAAGAATCACCTGAAGATGTACAGTAGGAAAATGGGGGCATAGTCGAAAAATGAAAAATTGTGGATGCATTTCTTCTAGGAAAGTCTTACTGGGGCAACCGTCACCTGGTATACTAATCTGGAACCTTCCTGAGTCCATTATTGGAAGGACCTAATGGTTTCCTTCATTAGGCAGTATCTGTACAATTCTGATATGGCTCCGGATAGAATGCAACTACAGAACATGTGTAAGAAGGAGCATGAATCTTTCAAAGAATATGCCCAAAGGTGGACGGATCTGGAAGCTCTAGTAGCGCCCCCAATGATGGAGAGGGAGATGATAACAATGATAGTAGACACATTACCGGTGTTCTACTATGAGAAAATGGTGGGTTACACACCTTTGAGCTTTGCTGATTTAGTTTTCGTTGGCGAAAGGATCGAAGTGGGTCTGAGAAGAGGCAAATTTGATTATCCTGCTTTGATGAATAGGAAACCTGGGGAAAATGGAGAGAATAAGAAGGAGGGAGGAACCCATGCTGTGACTGTCATTCCTACATGTCCAAATTTCCCACCAGCTCAACAATATCAATACTCAGCCAATACCAACCCTTCTCATTACCCACCATCCTATCAACCAAGAACACCCAATCATCTACAAAGGCCACCCGTAAATCAGCCACAAAACCCGTCTGTTGCACATCCTATACCAAACACCACCCTTAACACGAACCAAAACACTAACCAGGGAAGGAATTTTCCAGAAAAGAAGCGTATAGAATTCACCCTAATTTCGGTGTCGTATGCTAACTTACTCCCACATCTATTCAATAATGAAATGGTAGCCATAATCCCAGAAAAGGTTCCTCAACCCCCATTTTCCCGAGGATACAACTCGAATGCAACATGTGCTTATCATGGAGGAGTTCTGGGGGATTCTATTGAGCATTGTATGACCCTGAAACATAAGGTGCAAAGTCTAATTGATGCAGGCTGGCTATAATTCAAGGAGGACAGTTGCTTATGAATTCTGACATTGTCAAGTGACACTACTCGTGGGGCAATTTGAAGGTTATTGTTAAATGTCTCCAATGACTCATTAGGATTTTCAAGTTTATGCCATTATTGTAAACAACAATCACAATGCTAATAATATGGATAAATTTGATGTCCTTGTCTCTCATTCTCTCACAATTACATCTTTGCTTATTTAACTTTCACTGGAATGTGAATGTAAGCTGTTGGTTTGTTTGCTCAAGTGACCTACGCTCCTGAGTTGATCTTCAAGTCTGTTCAATCAGAAATTGCTCATTCTCCACATTTGGTAAGGGTGCTGTAAACGACGAGTAAAGTAAAAAGTTAAAAAATACGTTCGATTGACTATGTTACAAATAAAAAATAAGAAGTGCAGACTCTCATGTGACCTCATTTTTCTTTAAAGTTGTCTTTTTGAGAGAAAAGTGAGTTTGTCAAGAACAAAAGTTGTTTGACTTAATTTGTCAATTGAAAATCCTTTAAATATTTCTCGTCCTTGAAAATTCATTTTCGAGAATCTACACGATTTCTTTCATTTTTCCTTGCTGCAAGGTCATGACAAAAGACATCAATAAAAACCTCAGAGTCCTACACTAGGGCAATGAGAGGCATCATGCATGAGCCTCAAGCAAACCTAGGGGAAGATCAGAAGTTCTTACCTGGTAGGTTGAAAAATCGAAAAGGCAGCCTAAGCTAAAATTAGGATTAATAAGAAATAAAAAAATAAAAAACAATAAGGAGCGTGTTTATCAAAGGTTTTGTCCCAAAACCCAAAGTACAAACTACAAAAGGATCTAAGTCAAGATTTGAAATGACACATGATCGTGTTTCAACATCCCAAACACTAATTTATCCCTTGCTACCCCCTCTGAGCTAAAGCATATTTGTTTTCTAAAGACAACACAAAAAAAACAATGAAAACAAAATAGGAACCCTGAGTAGGAACCACCGCTAAACTGGCGGGAAGAGCAATGCAAACAACACATGCATGAAGTTGGGCAACAATGAAAAGAAAAAGAAAATAAAATCTGCCAAAGGCGAGTGAAGAAAAAAAGAGACAAAAGATCTCCAGATTTTACAAGGCACAAAAAGTGCAATAAGGATTAATGTATAAGACAAAAGGAGTAGAGCTCAACCCAAAAGGTACAAGCAACGCTCTCGAGGTTCTAACTCAATGTAACCCTTAAACACTATTTGAACCTTTCTATTCCTTTCTTTCACAGCCCTCTTACCCCTGACCACGTTACAAGCCCAATCAAGCCCATGTGGATCAAGGAATAACTAATTTTGCTTTTTAAGTTTGGATTCTAGAATGTGTGGAAGCAATGCTTTCCAAGATTATTTTGATGATGCCAAAGAATCAAGAGTCAAACAAGTTTCAAAGAATCAAGAGTCAAGCAAGTTTCAAGAATCAATATCAAGATTCAAGATTCAAGATTCAAGAATAATCAAGATCAAGAATCAAGATTCAATATTCAAGTAAAGAATCAAGACTCAAGATTCAAGAATCAAGAGAAGACTCAATCAAGATAAGTATTAAAAAGAGTTTTTCAAAAACTATTGAATAGCACAATTTTGTTCAAAAGAATTTTTCAAAAGAAAAATTTTACCAAAAAGTTTTACTCTCTGGTAATCGATTACCAGAAGACAGTAATTGATTACCAGTAGCCAACATTGTTTTCAAACTGATTTACAAAGCTGTAATCGATTACCAATGTTTTAAAACGTTAGATTTCAATTTTCAAGAGTCACAACTTGTGATAAAACATTTTCAAATCATTTCAAACTTGTGTAATCGATTACACAATACTTGTAATCGATTACCAGTGTTTCTAAACGTTTTGATTTTCAAATTTAAACATGAAGAGTCACATCTATTGATGTGTAATCAATTACACTATGATGGTAATCGATTACTAGTGACTTGTTTTGAAAAATAAATTACCAAAAGTCACAATTCTTAAGGTGACTTGTTTCTGAAGATTTTTTCAAAAGTCACAACTTTTTAAAGTTTTCACAAAAGTCACAACTCTTAAAGTGGCTAGTTTTCACAAAAGTCACAACTCTTAAAGTGACTAGTTTTTAAAGAAATTGCCAAGAGTCACAAACTTTAACTTGAGTCATCAAATGATTATAAATATGTGACCATGACATGAATTTCAAATACTGATTCCTTTGATGTATAACAAATTTCTTTCATTCATTCATTCATCTTTCTAAGAGTTTTTGTTCAATACTTTCTTTGTTAAGAAAAGTTCATTGGCCAAAAACTTGTGTTATTCTTCTTCTTCATTCCTTCTCTCTTGTCAAAAGATTCAAAGGACTAACCGCCTGAGAATTCTTTTGTTTTCTTCCCTTCTCCCTCTTGACAAAAGATTTCAAAGGACTAACCGCCTGAGATATCTTCTGTTTCTTACAAAATATTTCAAAGGACTAACCGCCTGAGATATCTTTTGTATCCCCCTTATAGAGAATTCAAAGGACTAACCGCCTAAGAATTCTTTGTCTTAACACATTGGAGCGTACATCCTTTGTGGTACAAGTAGGGCGTACATCTACTTGGGTTGTGATACTGAGAACAAGAGAGGGTACATCTCTTGTGGATCAGTTCAAGTTGAGTGTACATCCACTTGGTTGTTCAAAGAGAACAAGGGAGGGTACATCCCTTGTGGATCTTTGCTTGTAAAGGATTTTTTAAGGTTATTGGAAATCTCAAGAACTGGTTGTTGCTTGGGGACTGGACGTAGGCACGGGTTATGGCCAAACCACTATAAATCTTGTGTTTGTCTTCTTCTTCCCTACACTCTTTACTTTTTCACTATGTACTTTTATTTCCGCTTTACTTGTGTCTAAGTTATTGTTTTTGTTCTTTACTTCCTCATAACTTAGTAGTAAAGTCTAATTGAATCTAGTAACGTTAAGAAGGACAATTTTTTAATTAGTCAAGACATGCTCATAATTAATTCAACCCCCCCTTCTTAATTATTCTGAGGCCACTTGATCCAATATAATGAAACCCACACACACTTGTGATTGTGGAAAAATATATATATATATATAAAAAGAAAAAGAGAATCCTCGAGGTTTCGCACTTGCATAGTTGAGAAGAAAACTCATTTGACCAAGAGCTTGTGGGAAATGCCCAAAGACAATTGTGATAGTAGGGTAACATTTGATGTTAGTCGCTCATGTGGACTCCTTAGGATTCCTTTTGAATCCAATATTGGCCTTTGTAGTATAAATTCTTTCGGGATCAGCCCATGTCATCAAGTTTCAATGGGATCGATAGACCTTTGGCATCACTCTATGACTTCAAATCAAGAAAGTTTCACTTGGTCACATACCAAAGTGTGACAATCCATTGCGATCCTTCAATGGGGTGCACGATCGATCCCAAAGCCTTATGTTTTCATGTTGTGTAGAATAATCGAAATTTTTAAAAAGAAAAGGGAAAACCCTAGGATCAATATTTCGGTTGATTGATTAAAATTCAAATGGCTCCATTGTCATCACTCAAAAATTGTCAAGTGACTAAATCAATCAAAACATACACTCTGAGGGAGTCCCCAAAGAGATTTGCAAAAAGATAGGGAGAGGTCACATGAGTTATCACGTCTTTCAGAAAGAGACAGTCAATCTGTGTTTTCCACAAAAAGAAAAAAAAAGAAGCAAAAAAAACAAATCAAAATCAAAACCATAAAAGTAGGAAAGAATGTCATGAGCATTACACAATTTTCAGGATTCAAAACCTTTTGCATTACTAGCATTTCAAGATGAAGGTTGCATGCATCTGCATCCCAAAAATCATGTTCATATTATGCTATAAGTGTGTATATTTCTCTTCATATACCAATTTCCCAAATCTAATGTCCTATCTTTTAAGTTTAGGATGAGAGGCCCTCTCAAAGAGTCAATCTCTTGCTTTCTCATAAGGTTGAGCCCTTTGGTACTAGTGCTTATTGGCTTGTTTCATAAGACTCAAAGCCCTCGCTTTTATCTTTCATAGGACTCAAAGTCCTCGCCTTTATCTTTCATAGGACTCAAAGTCCTCGCCTTTGTCTTTCATAGGACTCAAAGTCCTCTATCTTTATGCTTTCATAGGACTCAAAGTCCTCTGTCTTTTACTTTCTAAGACTTCAATGTCTTCAGTCATTTATGTTTTCAAAAGACTACAATGTCTTCATTTACATTTCAAAAGACTTCAATGTCTTCAGTCATTTAAGCTTTCAAAAGACTACAATGTCTTCATTTACATTTCAAAGACTTCAATGTCTTCAGTCATTTTCGCTTTTAAAAGACTACAATGTCTTCATTTACATTTCAAAGACTTCCATGTCTTCCGTCTTTTACACTATATAAGACTTCAAAGTCTTTGGTGTTTTATAGGACTCAATGCCCTTGTCTTTGTGCTTCATAGGACTCGACGTTCTCTGTTTCTATGCTTTGAAAAAAAAGCACTTCAAAAGTCTTCAGCTCTACAGGACTTCAATGTCCATTTGTTTACAGGTTTTTCTTCCTTGGTTTTCGCCAGTTGCCCAGTCAAATAACAAGGTCACTCGAACAAAATTAGTGTCCTTATCTTTACTTCCCTTTTATTTCCAATAAAAGATAAGTAAAGAGGGGCAACTGTCATACCCTAATTTCGTCTGGGGACTACCATCCATTGATGTTTTTGATTCTCGCTAACCGAAAGATGTTGTTCGACACCGGTTTCTGCACAAGGCACGAGATCGTTCGATGTTTTGGTCAAGGATGCAAAAAATACCCAAGGGGAGGGGCAAAAAGGTCATTCTAAGTATTTTCTGGACCCTAGCTCACCTAGTCTAGCCTCTGGCTCACCTAGGCCCCCAAATTGCTTAGGGGTGAAGGAACCAGCTCGCTTAGGCGAGCCAACTTACTTCAGGATGAAGCATCAGCTCGCCTGGGCGAGCTCCCATGGTTCCAAGGGCCATTTTTTGCTATAAATAGGCGTGAGGGAGGCTGAGTAAAGGGTGGGACATTCAGTATTAAGAGGATTTTGAGAGAAATTAGAGAGAAGAAGAGGAAAGAAGAAAAAAATGAGGCCAAGGCACTACTGAATTGCGACTGTAATCAACTTCTACATCATTCTTCATTTGTCATCCGATTAGTTTTTTGTTTTAAGGATTTGGATACGATCTATGCACCCTTAGGGGTCCTCTTTGTTGTTTTGTGCATCTTCATCTCCTTCTTGTATCATCAGTAATCTCTTTTCTTCTTGTAAGATAAATTTTAACCGATCATTAGCATCGTAAGTTGTCTTTAAAAATATTGAAAGTTAATAAACAAAACCAAGATAAAACTAACTCACAACTAAACTTCTTTTTTTTTTTATCAAATATCACTCGAGATCGTTTCAAGGTCCAACACCTTAATGACCCTCTCCGCTTTCCAAATTTAAAAGATCATTTCAAGGTCAAATGCCTTAACGATTCTCTTCGCTTTTCAAAATTTAAAACATCATTTCAAGGTCCAACGCCTTAAACGACTTTTTTGTTCTCAATTAAAATGAATCTTTCAAAAAACATAAAAACAATTTAAGACATAAACATTCAGACTTAAAGAACTACATAGGTCTGAATTCCTCATCGCACCTGAGGATACGTAGGAGCAAGGGCAATACCCTTGTTGACCCCAAAAAATAAAAAAAAATAAAATGGGAAAATAAATAATATTGTAGTCATGTTTTTGCACACTCGATTAAAGGCTGCCGTCCCTTGTGACAGGCGCGTGGGGTGCTAATACCTTCCCTATGCATAAACAACTCATGAACCCTTCTTTTCAAAATTCGTAGTCCATCGTTTTGGTTTTTCTAAATCCTTAATCTTTCAAAATCCGCATAAATGACTGAGACATTGTAGTCTTTGAAATGTAAAAGACTGAAGACATTGAAGTCTTTGAAATGTAAAAGACTTAAGACATTGAAGTCTTTGAAAAGCGTAAATGACTGAAGACATTGTAGTCTTTAAAAAGCGTAAATGACTGAAGACATTGTAGTCTCTGAAAGTGTAAATGACTGAAGACATTGTAGTCTTTGAAAGCATAAATGACTAAATGCATTGTAGTCTCTGAAAGCATAAATGACCGAAGACATTGTAGTCTTTGAAAGTGTAAATGACGGAAGACATTGTAGTCTTTGAAAGCGTAAATGACTGAAGACATTGTAGTCTCTGAAAGCATAAATGACTGAATACATTATAGTCTTTGAAAGTGTAAATGATTGAAGACATTGTAGACTTTGCAATCATAAAGCAGAAGACATTGTAGTCTTGGAAAGCGTGAAAGAAAAAGAAACTGTAGTATTTTGAAACATAAAGCAAAGGATGTTGAGTCCTATGACAAAGCAAAGGACGTTGAGTCCTATGAATCATGCAATTGGATTTTGGAAATTGGTATATAATGAGAAATCTATAGACTCATAGCTTGATGTGAAACATGGGTTTTGGAATGCATGGACATGCAAACTTCACCTAAAAATGAAGTAAATGCAGGTTTTGTACGCAACAATGCAATGCAATGAAAAATTGTGCAATGTTCATGACATTCTTTCCTCTTTTGGTGATCTTAATTTTGTTTTCTTTTTTCTTTCCTTTTTTGTGTGAAAAAATGCAGATTGACTATCTCTTTCTAAAAGACGTGATAACTCATGCAACCTCATCCTATCTTTTGCAAATCTCTTCGGGGACTCCCTCAGAGTGTATGTTTTGATTTAATCACTTGACAATTTCGGATGACGACGGTTGAGCCATTTGACATTTAATCAATCAATTGAAATATTGATCCTAGGGTTCATCTCTTTCTTTTTGCTCAAAACCTTTTATTATTTTGCACAACAAGGAAACATAAGGCTTTGGGATCGATCGCGTGCCCCATTGAAGGATGGCGATGGATTGTCACACTTTGGTATGTGACCAAGTGAAAATTTCCTGATTTAAAGTCATAGAGTGATGCCAAGGGTCTGTCGGTCCCACTGAAACTTGACGACATGGGCTGATCCCTAAAGAATTTATGCAACAAAGGCCACCCTTGGATTCCAAAAGGAATCCTAAGGAGTCCACATGAGCGACTAACATCAGTTGTACCCTACTATCACAATTGTCTTTGGGCATTTTCCACGAGCTCTTGGTCGAATGAGTTTTCTTCTCAAATGTGCAAGTGTGAAACCTCGAGGATTCTTTTTTTTAATGTTTTTTTCAACAATCACAAGCGTGTGCGGGTTCCATTCCAGAATCCCAACTTAAAAGAAAATTTAGTCATTCCTTGATCCACATGGGCTTTATTGGGCTTGTAATGTGGTCAGGGGTAAAAAGGCTATGAAAGAAAGGATCAAAGAGGCTCAAAGAGTGTTTAAGGGTTATATTGAGTAAGAACCTTGAGAGCGTTGCTTGTACTTTTATTCATTTCAACTTTTGGGTTGGGCTCTACTCCTTTTGTCTTATACATTAATCCTTATTGCACTTTTGTGCCTTCCTTGTAAAATCTGGAGATCTTTTGTCGCTCTTTTTTTCTTCACTCACCTTTGACGGATTTTATTTTCTTTTTCTTTTCATTGTTGCCCAACTTCATGCATGTGTTGTTTACATTGCTTTTCCCGCCGGTTTAGTGGTGGTTCCTACTTAGGATTTCTATTTTGTTTTTGTTTTTTTTAGAAAATAAATATGCTTGGCTCGGAGGGGGTAGTAAGGGATAAATTAGAGTTTGGGATGTTGAAACACAGGCATGTGTCATTTCAAATCTTGACTTAGATCCTTTTGTAGCTTGGATTTTGTGACAAAACCTTTGATAAACACGCTCCTTATTCTTTCTTCTTTTTATTTTTTTATTACCCTAATTTTTGCCTAGACTGCTGATGTGTCATCATTTTCTCCTATTTCTTAACCCTTTTTGTCACCATTTTAATTACTGATTAGCCTTAATTGTCAAATTAATTATGCAGTTTTATCATTTGGGCCTACTGGACTAATTTTGTGTTTTTAATTTAATTTCAGGAGAATTATAAGGAATTGGGCTTGAATCTAGAATTGGACTTGGACTTAAAGAGAGCAGACAATTTTATTCTACCAAATCTTATCTTATCCAGATTTTATCTCATCTAGATATTATTTCATCTAGATTTTATCTTATCTTATCTTATCTAGATTTTATTTCATCTAGATTTTATTTTATCAAATCTTATCTTATCTTGTCCAGATTTTATTTTATTAATGGGCTTGGACTTAAAAACAGATTTGTAAGCTTTGGGGGCTGAGAACCTATATAATAGCACCAAGGTTTTAGTTTAAAAAAACTCTTTTTGTTTTGGGGAGAAAGAATAATTTTAGGTTTTGCAATTCCAGTTTTTACTATTCATGTAGCAATAAAATTCATTTTCTGCTTCAATCTGCAATTTTGTTTTATATTTTAATTTGCCATTTCGTTTTCTACTGATTAATGGAAGGCTAAGTCTCCATCGTTGTTTTCTCTTGAGGATCAAGCACAACTCTCTTTGAGGTTTTATTATTACTATTGAATTCTGATCAGTTTTTCCTCTTCACCAATTACTCTGTATTTGTTGCTATTAATCCATGCATGCTTAGTGCTTGATTAATTGTCTCTGTGCTTAATTTATGTTCATGCTTAATGATCAGTTTTGTTCATGATTAATTGGTGTATGTGTTGCTTAATCACATAATGACCCTTATGTTAAATTTCGCTTAGTAATTTAATTTAGGGTTGGATTAAGTGGTTGAACTGATAAAGGATAAATTCTCGTAACCTAGGATAAGAGACTTGCTTGTGAATCAAGGGGAAATAACATGTTTTAATTATGATATTTTCTAATTAAATTTGCTTGCTGTATAATTTACAAAAACAAACAACCCCCCCAATTCGTTACTGTTTTATCACTAACTATTATGAACTTGGTTGACCATTGCTTATTGGGAGACGACCTAGGATCACTTCCCAGATACTGTATTTTTAATGTTTATTTGATTCGGGTACGGCCTCGATCAAATTTGGCATCGTTGCCGGGGAGCAGTGGGCCAAAGGTTCATAATAGTGTTTAGTAATCTTATTTTGTGTAGCGTTCTGTTTTGCATTTCAGTTGCATTCCCTGTTTAGCGACTGTTTTAGCGACTGATTTAGCGACTGATTCAACGACTGTTTCAACTTTGTGTTGCTGTGAACAGTGATTAGCGACTGGGAATTAGCGATTGATTTTGCAATTTAATTAGCGATTTTTGTTTTGATAGTTAGAGTTGTTATTTTTGGCTGCTTTTTTGTGTGGTAGCTTCTTTTGATCCATATTTTGTGTGAAAAATACCAGGAGCACTTAGTGTGGCAGTACTTGAGAGATAAAAATTTTGGGAACTTGTTTTTAGCAAAACTTAAAACGACCATAACTTTTGCTTCAGGTATCAGAACGACTATTATTATATACGCATTTGGGGTAGAAAAAAATTTCCCATACTATGACAATTGGCTCTAGCCGGTTGGGGTCTCCCAAGCTCCAAAAATCAGCCGTTTACTAAGTTCTTTTTATTTTTCAAGTATTATTGTCCTATTTTTTGTGCTATCTTTTCATGATCTTAGGGTGTTCCTAACAAAATTTCAGCTCATTTTGATATCGTTTGAGTATAGTCGTAGTTTTACCCCCTTGTTAGGTGCTTGTTGAGAAACACACTATTTGTTGCATATAGTGCATGACTAGGGGCAATCCAGGTGATTTACAACCCTTTGATCGTGAAATAGATAGAACCTTTCATAGATTAGTTAGGCATAGTGTGCATTCTGTGCATTTTGAGTATTCTGAGCATTCTGTTGAGGGTGATTCTGAATATTCTGATTTTGAGCATTCCACTACTAATTTTCATACTGAGAACATGGCTCAACCTCCACCTCGTGAGAGGACTCTTAGGGAGATGGCTGCACCTGATTTCACTTATGAAAGCTTGTGCATTCAATATCCTGATGAGGGTGTTCCATATGTTCTCAAGACTGGACTAATACATTTGTTGCCCAAGTTTCATGGTCTTGCAAGTGAAGATCCTCATAAGCATCTTAAGGCGTTCCATATTGTTTGTTCCACCATGAAGCCCCTTGATGTCCAAGAAGATCATATCTTTCTAAAGGCTTTTCCTCATTCTCTAGAGGGAGTGGCAAAAGATTGGCTCTACTACCTTGCTCCCAGGTCCATTTTCAGCAGGGATGACCTTAAGAGGGTGTTCTTGGAGAAATTCTTCCCTGCATCTAGGACCACTGCCATTAGAAAAGACACTTTAGGCATCAGGAAACTTAGTGGAGAAAGCTTGTATGAGTATTGGGAAAGATTCAAGAAATTGTGTGCAAGCTATCCTCACCACCAGATTTCTGAGCAACTCCTTCTTCAATATTTCTATGAGGGACTTAGCAACATGAAGAGGAGTATGATTGATGCTGCCAGTGGTGGAGCTCTTGGTGATATGACCCCTGCTGAGGCTAGGAATTTGATTGAGAAGATGACTTCCAACTCCCAACAATTCAGTGTAAGAAATGATGCTATTGTCCTCAGAGGAGTCCATGAGGTGGCCACGGATTCATCTTCATCTACTGAAAATAAAAAGCTTGAGGGAAAACTTGATGCCTTGGTAAACCTAGTAACTCAACTTGCCATGAATCAGAAATCTGCACCTGTTGCAAGAGTCTTTGGTCTATGTTCTTCTGCAGATCACCATACATATCTCTATCCTTCTTTGCTGCAATCTGGAATCAATGAGCAACCTGAAGCTTATGCTGCAAACATTTATAATAGACCTCCTCAGTAGCAAAACCAACAACAACAGAATAATTATGACCTTTCAAGCAATAGATACAATCCAGGTTGGAGGAGATGACTACTCAGATGAACCAAGCTCAGTCCCAAAATTCTGACAAATTGCCTTCACAAACTGTGCAGAATTCGAAAAATGTGAGTGCCATCAGCTTGAGGTCTGGTAACCAAATTCAAGTACCTCCACCAGTAGCAGCACCTACACCTAAAAAAGAGGATGAGATAGTTGCACAAAAGAGAAAGCTTCCTAAAAAAATTTCATGCAGGTGGACCTGCTTCTAGTAATTCTGACTTACAGCAGCCTCCTATCCCTCTTCCATTCCCACCTAGAGCAATTCCAAACAAAAAGATGGAAGAAGCAGAAAAGGAGATCTTGGAGACCTTCAGAAAAGTAGAGGTGAACATACCTCTGCTAGATGCCATCAAGCAGATTCCAAGATATGCCAAGTTTCTAAAGGAGCTGTGCACCCATAAAAGGAAGTTCAAGGGCAATGAAAGGATTAGCATGGGCAGAAACGTGTCAGCATTGATAGGTAAATTTGTTCCTCACATTCTTGAGAAATGTAAGGACCCAGGTACTTTTTGTATACCTTGCATTATTGGGAACAGTAAATTTTAGAATGCCATGCTAGATCTAGGAGCATCGATTAGTGTCATGCCTCTTTCCATTTTCAATTCTTTATCTCTTGGACCTTTGCAATCTACAAATGTGGTGATTCATTTGGCAAATAGAAGTGTTGCTTACCCCACAGGTTTCATAGAGGATGTGCTGGTTCGGGTTGGTGAACTTATTTTTCCTGTTGATTTTTATGTTCTTAATATGGAAGAGGGATTTTCCCATGGTTCAGTTCCAATTATTTTAGGTAGGCCATTTATGAAAACAGCCCGAACCAAGATAGATGTTTATGCTGGCACATTGTCTATGGAATTTGGTGATATTATTGTTCATTTTAACATTCTTGATGCCATGAAACATCCATCTGAGGATCATTCTGTTTTTCGTGCTGAGATAATTGATCAGATTGTTGATGATTATATGTTTGATTTTGATTCTGTTCTTCATGGTAGGAAACATCCATTTTTATCTGATCTGCATACTTGTCATTCCTTATGCATTGAATCTGAATTTGAGTTTGAATTTGATCCTGTATCTGATTTTTATGCTGAGAGTGAATTTGAATTTGAGTATGGTGTTGTACCTCTTGATGTTGATTTTTTAGAGTCAGAATGCACAAACCATGTTGTAGGAAGTACATATACTTCTGACTTGCTTTATGAGATAAAGGCTGAGGAACCTTCTTCTTCTCCTACCCTGGTTCCTCCCACTGTTCAGCCACCACCTACACCAGACTTGAAGCCCTTACTAGCAACCCTCAAATATGCTTACTTGGAGGACAAGGAAAAATTTCCAGTGATCATCTCTGCCTCCCTTGCTGCTGAGCAAGAGGAGAAGTTGTTGATAATTCTCAAGAAGCACAAGAAAGTCATTGGATGGACTTTAGCAGAAATTCCTGGTATTAGCCCATCTACCTGTATGCACAAGATACTTTTAGAGGATGGAGCTAAGCCAGTGAAGCAGCCACAGCGGCGACTCAACCCCGTCATTCTAGATGAAAAAGGAGGTGACCAAGATCTTACAAGCTGGAATCATCTACCCCATTTCTGATATCCAGTGGGTGAGTCCAGTCCAAGTGGTTCCTAAGAAGACAGGCCTCACAGTAATTAAGAATGAAAGGGATGAGCTTATCCCCACAAGAGTGCAGAACAGATGGCGAGTCTGCATTGATTATAGGAGGCTGAACCAGGTAACCAAAAAAAATCATTTTCCCCTGTCATTCATTGATCAAATGCTTGAGCGCTTGGTAGGTAAGTCCCATTACTGTTTTCTTGATGGTTTTTCTGGTTATTTACAAATTCATATTGCTCTTGAGGATCAAGAAAAGACCACATTCACCTGTCCTTTTGGCACTTTTGCCTATAGGAGGATGCCCTTTGGCTTATGCAATGCCCCTGGTACCTTCCAATGGCGTATGCTTAGCATTTTTAGTGATTTTTTAGAGAGCTGCATAGAGGTGTTTATGGATGATTTTACTGTTTATGGATCCTCTTTTGATGCATGTTTGGATAGTCTGGATAGAGTTCTTAGTAGATGCATTGAAACTAACCTTGTGCTGAATTTTGAAAAATGTCACTTCATGGTAGAACAAGGTATAGTTTTAGGGCATATCATTTCGAATAGGGGCATAGAGGTAGACCCTGCAAAAATAAATATTATTTCACAATTGCCTTACCCCTCTTGCGTGCGAGAGGTTCGTTCTTTTCTTGGTCATGCAGGGTTTTATAGGCGCTTTATCAAGGATTTTAGCAAAGTGGCCCTTCCACTATCCAATCTGATGCAAAAAAAAGGTGGAGTTTGATTTTAATGATCGGTGCAAAGAGGCTTTTGATTGCCTCAAGCGTGCAGTGACTACCACCCATAAAATTCAAGAACCTGATTGGACAGCCCCATTTGAGCTAATGTGTGATGCATCCAATTACGCATTGGGGGCTGTCCTTGCTCAAAAGATTGATAAGCTGCTGTCATACCCTAATTTCGTCCGGGGACCTTTGCTTGGTGACATGCGACCTTTCTTTGGTCCTTGTGAGGTGCTTGGCACCCATCGTTAGGCAATTTGTGAAATTCCAGGACATGCCGGAAAACCAAAAAAATATTGATGCACAATCCGTAAGTTTCCGTGACACACCGGAAATCAAATGGAAGCATCGTTGCATAATTAAGTGAGGTTCCGTAACATTCCGTAAGTCAAAAAGGGGATGATTATGTAATCTGCAAGGTTCCGTAATATTACGGAAAGAAAACAAGTATCGTTATGAAATTCGTAAGTTTCCGTAACATTACGAAAAAAGAATCACCAAAAAAAAGCAAAGGGGGTGTACTTAGTAAAATGGGGGGTGCAAACAGTAATTTTCGAATCTGGGCCCTTCTAGAGTTTTCTGGGCAATTTTTTGCTTAAGGTTGAAGTAACCTAGCTCGCCTGGGTGAGCTGAGCTCGCCTGGGCGAGCTAGATGGCCACCACACCCCCCGTTTTGTTGAAAAATGGGATTCCGGGGCTTCCGGGACACCCGTAATGCTTCCGTAAAATTCCCATAACTTTAAATAAGCATAATTAACTTAATACGGGTGAGACGGAAGAGAAAAAAAGAAGAAAATCAAGTCCTATATGCTTCCGTAACTTTTCCGTAAATTATGAAAGAAGGGGGTGAACTTATCAAAATTGGGGGGGGGGGGTGCAAATAGCAATTTCGAAATTTTGAATTGGGCCTTCCAGAATGTTTTTTGAAGCTGGGTTGCTTATGGAGGAGCTAAGGTCGCCTGGGCGAGCTGGGCGGCAACCTCCTCTCCCTTTTTCCTATAAATAGGCTGAAGGGGGCTGTTCTAAGGATCCCTCAGCCCCCTGGCTATGTATTTCAGCTGTTTTGGGTGAAAAAAATTGTTTCCGTGAAGAAAATCCAAGCCGAGGTGCTTCCGTAACGCTTCCGAGATGTTTCCGTAAGCAAATCCGTGAAGGTTTTCGTCCGTTCTTCATCGTTCTTCATCCGTTCTTCGTTCTTCAACGGGTAAGTTTTCGAATCCGAGACTTTCAATTCATTTCTTGTTTTTTTAAGCTTTCATCTTTATTTTCGATTTCTTTTCTTTCGTCTTTAACGCGCTTTTACCGTTTATTTAAGCCGTTTTCTCATCTAATAAATGATAAAATGAATTTCAACCGATCATTTGTGTTGTAATCTCATTTAATCACTTTTAAAATGAAATCTAACCGATCGTTCACGCTATAACCTCGGTTAAACCAAAAAAAGTAAAATAATAATAAAATAATCAAAATATCTTGAAAAATAATAATAAAATAATCAAAATATCTTTGAATAAAATAAATTAAAAAAATCAATCGGACGTTTTTCTTTGGAAGTTTCCTTGAATGAATTGATTAATAACCAAAGTGAAACTAAGACTAAAATAGACTCACAAATCAAGTTTTGTCCGAAAATCACTAAAAACCGTTTTAAGGTCCAACGCCTTCAACGGTCCTTTTTGCTTTTATCGGTTAACATGGACCGTTCAAAAGCATAAAATCAACATGTAACTTTACCGCTTTTGCAAGAACTACGTAGGTCTGAGTTCCTCATTGAGGATACGTAGGAGCAAAAGCCCCGCTTTTGTCGACCACCCCAAGAGATCGTTAATGGTCCAATGCCTTAACGTTTCTCTTCTTTCAAAAACAAGAGATCGTTAATGGTCCAATGCCTTAACGTTTCTCTCCTTTGAAAAACAAGAGATCGTTAATGGTCCAACGCCTTAACGTTTCTCATCTTTCAAAATCAAAAGACCGTTTAATGGTCCAACACCTTAAATGACCTTTTGTTCAATAAAAACATACTTTGCAAAAAAGACAAAAACAAATTAACCAAACACTTCGTTCCGAAAGAACTACGTAGGTCTGATTTCCTCATCGCAAATTGAGGAATACGTAGGAGCAAAGGGAAACACCCTTGTCGACCACAAAAAGAGAAAAATATAAAAAGGGTATAAAGGATATAAGGACATAAAAGGGAACATAAAAAATTAAAGTCATGTTTGCACATTCGATTAAAGGCTGCCGTCCCTTGGGACGGACGTGTGGGGTGCTAATACCTTCCCCGTGCGTAAATACAACTCCCGAACCTTTCACTTAAAAGTTCGTAGATCGCGTCTTTTCCGGTTTTTCCGACGTTTTCCTCAAATAAACGTTGGTGGCGACTCCGCGCGTATTCCTTTCATGGAACACGCATCCCGCGAGTCACGCGTCGCCCTCCCGCCGAAGGGTAGGTTGCGACAGTTGGCGACTCCACTGGGGACAATTTTTAGAGAGTTAGGCCATTTAATCTTGTGCAAATGCTTTACCATGACTTACTCCTTTGTTGTTTTCCTTCATTATGTACTTGTGTATATAAACTCTTTGTTGCTTTTAGTGCGTTTTAAAATGTATGCATGAGGTAAATATTTATTCATTTGATGCACACAAACACCAACACTATTTGCACACACTGTGAGTGAAAAAGGGCCCTATACCCGGGTTCATGGGAACATAAGGAGTGGAGGTGAATCTGTGATCATGCTAGGTCTCCGACTTGCTTGATTACAGTGAACCCTCATCTAGAGCTTTTCTCTTTGAAAACTTATTGTTGCTAGTAGTCGCTACTGCTGCAATATGTTCTTCGAAGGGGATGATACCTCTAGAAACCATCAAGAGAGATATGACTACCTTGGGGATTATTACTAAAAGCCTAGTTAGCTCTTTCCCTTATAGGTCCCTTAAATAGGGGCACGGAGCAAACACGTTGCGTGCCATTTTTCACACTGCCATGCATAAGTATCATATACCCTTTTGCTTATATTTGTTTGTGAATATTGTCGTACTATGTACATCCCGTGTTGTGCCTTTCGCATATGCATCATGCGTAGGTTTCGTCTTTGATCCCCTCACTTTAGCAAACCAACGAAGGGTCCGTGTCACCGTTTTAAATACATACGTTGGGGCACTTTGCTACCCCTAGACGTTGTATCTAAGAAGGAGACAGTTTCTCGGGCTCCCGTATTCGTAAATTGCATCTGTGTCATATGCATTTCTTCATGCATTCATCCATTCCACCCATGATAGATGTCGGAGTTTTGATTCGCACTAGATTTTTTTTCACTTTAGTAAAACATGGGATCAAGTCAAAAGCCTTCGTTTAAAAAGAGGTTCTATCAAGTCAAAATCAAGAGCTTAGAGGTCACTAGTTTACGAGAGTTGGGGCAATTAATGGGTCAACTTCAACGGCAAGTCTTCCGCAAAGCCTATGGTAAGATTTGGGACCTAGCTAGGGTAGAAGTCTCCACAGAGTCCATTGCCTCCCTTGCCCAGTATTATGATCATCTGTTGAGGTGCTTCACTTTTGGGGACTTCCAACTATCACCCATGGTGGAAGAATTCAAAGAAATCCTAGGATGTTCTCTAGGGGGAAGGAAACCATACCTCTTTTCAGGGTTCTATCCCTCATTAGCTAGAATTTCTAAAATATTCCAAATCTTGGCGAAGGAATTAGACCTCCAAAAGCAAGTCGAAAATGGGGTGGTCGGGATACCGAGAAAATGTTTGGAGGCAAAAGCAAGAATCTTGGCAGGTAGAAACGAATGGACCCCGTTCATAGATGTTCTCGCACTGTTGATCTTTGGAGGAGTCCTCTTTTCGAATGTGGATGGGTTGGTGGACCTGGCAGCGATCGACGCTTTTCTCGCCTATCATAACCACAAGGAAAGCCCGGTTGTCGCTATGCTAGCCGACCTATATGACACGTTCGACCGGGGATGTGAAAAGAGCAACGCAAGAATTGTTTGTTGTGCACTGGCTCTCTATGTGTGGTTAGTTTCACACCTTTTTCTCCAAGAAGGTAGGCCCGTCTATCCGCTACAAGGTCACCGCTCGTGCGTCGAAAAAGGAAAGGCGAATTGGGACCAACTCTTGGCTAGCATGGAGGGGCGTCTGTTAATTGGTTCCCTCGCTAGAAGGAAGGAAGAATCAGGATTGTATCTTCATGCGAAGGATGTCCAAATGTTCCCTGGATGGGAACATGGGGTTGTATTAATTATAATCCCGTCCTCGCCATAAGACAACTTGGCTACCCCATGAGAGGAGCGCCATTAGACGAAAGCATCACGCCTTTCATTACACGGGGTTTCAGTGACCCCAATGCAAAGGTACTCCAAGGAGTTCGCGAGGCATGGGATGCGGCATGAAGAAAGGACAGAGAGCTTAGGGGAAGCAGTAATGGGATCATCGGTGGCTATCATAAGTGGCTGAGAGTCCGGACACAAGGATTGGATTGGCTCCCAAATCTAAAGACTGTGAGAGACAATGAGGTTAAAGCTTCGGAAGAAAGTGATGAGGTGCAAGCGCTAAAGGCAAAGCTTGAAAGAGCCCGGGTAGTCAAAGAGAAGTTCAAGTCCATAGCCATCAAAGTCTGAAGAGAGTATGATGAACTAAGGGACGTTAATATGGCCACCGATGAAGCCTTGGAATGAGAAACCAAGAAGGCCTGAAAGGAAGAACACGACCAAAACAAGTTTTGAGGGGCTTTATAGGGCAGCAATAGTGAGCTCAAACTCTGAAGAGGTGAAAGGAATCATCATGGGTCAAAGGCATGATCTGGAAGGACGAGCTAAAGGCTTGCCTTAGGTCGAAAAGAGATTTGTCCCAACAGTTAAAGTGAGACTGAAGGGAATATGTGGGCCATCATCGATGAGTGCAAAGAGAAGCTAAATCTAGCGGCGACTCACGAGCAAAGGCTAGAAGATGAGTACGCCAAGATATCAGCAGAAAGGGAAGCAAGGGAAAGGGTAATTGATTCATTGCACCAAGAGGCAACCGTGTGGATGGACCGATTTGCTCTTACCTTGAACAGGAGTCAAGAACTTCCCCGATTGCTAGCCAAGGCCAAAGCAATGGCGGACACCTACTCCGCCCCCAAGGAGATCCACGGACTTCTCAGCTATTGTCAGCATATGATAGACTTAATGGACCATATGATTAGAAACCGCTAGGAAGTTTGTATTGTCGCTTAGATCTTGAATAGTTATAAACTTTCTGAATAAAATGAGTTTATCCCACGTTTTTACTCCAAAAATCAGTGCGAATCAAGTCACTCCCTCATTTGATCTCTAGCATGCATTGCATGTTGGTCTCGTCCTTTGTCACGGGAAGCCGGAAGGTCCATATCACCTTCTTAATTGTACACATGGGGCACTGCGCCCCCAAATGCGCAAGTAAGAAGAGATAATTTTCCGGGCTCTCGTGTCCGTAAAATGCATTCATATCATGCATCGCATAAGCATCCCTTCATAGCATCATAATGAACATATCGTTCCTGCATTTGTCCGTTATCACATTCCCATTTTGCATGAGTCATTGCATCATGCATATACGTTCAACAAACTTTTTGATCTGCAAAATTGCATACCATTTGTTTTCATCCTTGCATTTTCCTTTGTAAAACAAAAACAAAAAAAGGGGGGGAGCGTGAAACTTCACACTACATTCTTAGTTGCATGTGTTAGGCACCATGAGCCAACCATGTTGGGATCATAAACCCATTTCACTTAAAAACAAAATGATTGAACATGGTACCTAATGCATGTTTAACTAAGAAAGGATGTTTCTTCGGGCATCTCAATTTCATAATTACATTTTCCATGCATAGCTTAAAGTATGCCCGAGTCATTCATCCCTATGAGATGTTGTTGAAGTATTGGCGATCAGAATTGCCATTCCTTGGATTATAGGGTTGAACCAAGCTCATGCTTTTACAAAAAGGTTCATCAAGTCAAGTTGAAATATGGAAGTAACCGTCTTGCAAAATTGGGGCAAAAGATGAATCGAGTCACATCACTGCTTCGTCTACTGCCAAACATATTTAGGATTGTTGATGTCCTTGTTACTTCCAGTTTCACCTTGACAAAGATGTCATGGATCATGTTGAAAATCTAAATTGATTCAACCCCATATCCTGCATAAAAATTCGCAATACTTCAACTGTACATCATTCGCATACATCCATGCTTTTCATTGGTTGCATTGCTCATTGCATTCTTTCCTTGAAAAATAAAATAAAATAAAATAAAATGAACTCAATCGTTGTTATATATATATATATATATATAAAAAAAAACATGCTTTACGGCGTCCTCACCGAACTTGTGCTAGAGCTAGAGTAATGGGTGAAGTAGAGGAGATACAAGAGAAGATGAAGGCCGACATGGAGGCCATTAAAGAGAGAAAATGGCCACAATGATGGAGGCCATGATGAGCATGAAGAAGATAATGGAAGCCAATGCGGTTATAGTTGCCGCTACTAGCGCTGTCGCTAAGGTGAACCCGATGCTCCCATCTGGCCTCAAGCAAATGAATCATCCAACCTCAAATATGGTAGGCAAAGATTTGGGAAGTACGGATGACCCCATGATGTGCAAATTCAAAACGAGCACGCCTTCCCATCATATGGCTTGCCTCCCAACTATACACCACCCAATGTGGCATACACTCTCAATGAAAATCTCAATAACTCCACTCCGATACTCATTGAGAACCAATAACCTCATCAGGCACATATCTCTCAAACCATGGGGGAGACACATGAAATTCCCCACCACAATCTAGCTGACTTCGAGCCTTGGCTCGGATATGCCACTGAAGGGCAAGCAGTTGGTGGTATACCCTTTGAAAACACTTTGGAGAGCCCTCAGTTTCGCCCACAACCACAACCATTGCATTTTGCGGTGGGAAGAGCCCCTCCTGCTATGGCCGAAAAGGGAAAGGCGGATCATCTAAAGGAAAGGCTCAGGGCCATTGAAGGAGGTGAAGATTATGCCTTTGCTAACCTAGAAAAGTTGTTCCTAATACCCAAACATGGTCATTCCCAAGTTCAAGGTGCTGGACTTTGACAAGTACAAGGGGACTACTTGTCTCAAGAACCATCTAAAGATGTATTGTCAGAAGATGGGGGAATACGCAAAAGATGAGGAATTGCTGATACATTCCTTCCAAGAAAGTCTTACTGGGGTAGCTGTTACCTGGTACACTAACTTGGAACCTTCCCGAGTCCATTCTTGGAAGGACCTAATGGTTGCCTTTGTTAGGCAGTATCAGTACAATTTTGATATGGTTCCGGATAGGATGCAACTACAGAACATGTGCAAAAAGGGGGACGTATCTTTCAAAGAACACGCCCAAAAGGTGGAGGGATCTGGCGGCCCAGGTGGTACCCCCAATAATGGAAAGGGAGACGATAATCGTGATGGTAGACACATTATCGGCACTCTACTATGAAAAGATGGTGGGCTGCGCACCCTCAAAGCTTTGCAGATTTGGTCTTCGCCAGTGAAAGGATCAATGTGTGTCCGAAAAGAGGCAAATTTGATCATCCTACTAGGACGACTGAGAAAACTGGGGCAAATAAAGAGGGTGAGGATGAGGGAGAAACCCATGCTGTGACTGCCATTCCTGTACGGCCAAGTTTCCCACCAACCCAACAATATCTTTACTCAGCCAATAACAAACTTCCTCCTTACCCACCACCCAGTTATCCACAAAGGCCATCCCTAAATCAACCACAAAGCCTGTCTATCGCACTTCCAATGACGAACATCACCTTTAGCACAAACCAAGAGCACCAACTAAGAAATGAATTTTGCAACGAGAAAACCTGTAGAATTCACCCCAGTTCCAGTGTCCTATGCTGACTTGCTCCCATATCTACTTGATAATTCAATGGTAGCCATAACCCAACCAAGGTTCATCAACCTTCATTTCTCCGAGAATACGACTCGAATGCAACGTGTGCTTGTCACGGAGAAGCCTCGGGGTGTCCCATTGAGCATTGTAGGGCTCTGAAGTGTAGGGTGCGAGGTCTAATTGATGCTGGCTGAAATTTGAGGAGAATCGTGTGTAAATCCTGACATTGACAAGAGATGCCACACATGGGGCAATTTTGAAAGCTGTTGTTAGATGTCTCTAATGACTCACCAGGATTTTCAACTTTCACCGGAATTGGGTGCAAGCCATTGGTCTATTTGCTCAAGCGACCTGTGACCATTCAATCAGAGGTTACTCGTCTTGCACGTTGGCGGGGCTGCCGTAAAACAACAAATAAAGCTCAAAACAAATAAGTTTCAAAATAAAAAAAAAGGGAGTTCAAAAAGAAAAAAAATAGCATTTGATTGACTGTGTTTTCAAGACATTCATGTGACCTCATTATATCATTCCGGAAAGTTTTTCTTTTTAGAGAGAAGTGAGTTATCAAGAATAGGATGTTGGACAAATGGCCTCAGTTATTTTAAGAAAGGGGGGGGGGGGGGTTGAATTAAGATGCAAAGACTATTCCCCAATTGAACTATCACTCTTTCTTTTTGGATTAACAATGCACCCTTAACATGAATTCCTCAAAAGACATTTCAAAATAAACTTCTTTAAAGCAAAAGATAAATAGCAATAAATAAAAGAAGTTTAAAGGAAGAGAGGAATGCAAACTTGATTTATACTGGTTCGGCCACTTCCCGTGCCTACATCCAGTCCTCAAGCAACCCACTTGAGATTTTTCACTCTCTTTGTAAAACTCCTTTTACAAAGCCTGAACCACACAGGGACAACCCTTCCCTTGTGTTCAGGAATCCTTTACAACAAGAGACCCACGGTCTCTTAATCCCTTTTCAGAAATAAGAAGAGAAGAAGAAATCTCTCTTAAAAGAGGTAGATTGTAAAATGAAGATCAATCAAAAATTCCTTATTGAATATGCAAGTGGTTGACCAAGGAATCTTTTTGAGAGGATAAGACATTTCAGTTCAAAAATACTCTTGATCTTTCGAGAGGATAAAACTGTTTGGGCAATAAAAACTCTCTTTAAAACATTTGAATGGCCGTTCATAAAACATTTGAATAGATATGTCTCTTGGAAATTATTTTCTGAAAATCCCCTCTGGTAATCAATTACAAGACTTATGCAATCGATTACAGGTTTTAAAAATTTGAATTAAAACATTTTCAACTACTGGTAATCGATTACCAGAGAGCAAATCTCAATTTGAAATGATAGAATTATTTGGTCAAACCTTTTGTTTGTTTCAATTTGGAAACTTCTTCCTAAAGATTCTAAGAGATCAAACTTGATCATATATCTTGACTTTCTTGGATTCTTGTCTTGAATAAAACTTAAAAGCACTTGATCCTTTAGCATCATCAAGACATCAAAACATCTTGCTTCTACATAGGAGTCATTTGACTTAATCCATCAACTGAAAAAAAATCCTTCAACTATTTCTCGTCCTTGGAAAATTCTTTTTGCAAAAATCAATTGCTTCTTTCATTCTTCCTCACTACGAGGTTGTGAAGACAAGACAACAATTGGTACCTCTAAGCCCTACACTGGGGCAACGAAAGGCACCATGCAAAAACCTCAAGCGAACCTAGGGGCAGATTAGAAGTATTCACCCAATAGGTTCCCAGCTACAAGGTCATGACGAAAGATAACAATTGGTACCTCAAAGCCTTACACTGGGGCAATGAGGGGCATCGTGCATGAGCCTCAAGTGAACCTAGGGGCAGATTAGAAGTTCTCACCCAATAGGTTCCCTCCTACAAGGTCATGACGAAAGACAACGATTGGTACCTCAAAGCCTTACACTGGGGCAATGAGGGGCATCGTGCATGAGCCTCAAGTGAACATAGGGGCAGATCAAAAGTTCTCACCCGTCGATGTTTTTAAACAAGAAAAAAAAAGGGGAGACAAACCCTGGAATTTCAATAGATTGATTAAACATCAAACGGCTCCATTCCCGTCACTCCAAAACGATCAAGTGACTAAATCAAACAGAACATACACTCTGAGGGAGTTATCGGGGAGATTTGCAGAAAGATACGATGAGGTTGCATGAATTATCACCTCTTTCAAAAGGACAGTCAATCTGTGTTTTCCAAAAAAAAAATAATAATAAAAAATAAAAAAAATTAAATCAAAATCAAAATCACAAAACAAGGAAAGAATGACATGAACATTGTACAACTTTCCATTTCATTGCATTATTTCATATGAAATCCGCATTTACCAAATTTCACAACAAAGGTTGCATGCATCTGCATCCCTAAAAATCATATTAACTACATAGATCCCCTACATCTAAATGTCCAAATCTTTTGAATTTGGGATGACCGGCTCTCTCGATGAGTCGATCTCTTGCTTTCTCATAAGGATGGACCCTTGGGTACTAGTTACCCTCGCCGTTAAGAGGACTACACGTCCTCACCTCTAGAGGACTACATGTCCTCGCCTTGAGAGGGCTACACGCCCTCACCTTGGGTACTAGTTACCCTCACCGTTGAGAGGACTACACGTCCTCGCCTTGAGAGGACTACACGTCCTCACCATCAGAGGGCTGCACGCCCTCACCTCCAGAGGACTACATGTCCTCGCCTTGAGAGGGCTACACGCCCTCACCTTGGGTACTAGTTACCCTCACCGTTGAGAGGACTACACGTCCTCGCCTTGAGAGGACTACACGTCCTCACCATCAGAGGGCTGCACGCCCTCACCTCCAGAGGACTGCATGTCCTCACTTTCGTAGGGCTACACGCCCTAATCTCCAGAGGGCTACACGCCCTCGCCATCAGAGGACTGCATGTCCTCACCTCTAGAGGACTACATGTCCTCGCCTTGAGAGGGCTACACGCCCTCACCTTGGGTACTAGTTGCCCTAACCTTCAGAGGGCTACACGCCCTCGCCATCAGAGGACTGCATGTCCTCACCTTCAGAGGGCTACACGCCCTCACCTTGAGAGGACTACACGTCCTCGCCAACAGAGGGCTGGACACCCTCACCTTGAGAGGACTACACGTCCTCGCCATCAGAGGGCTGCACGCCCTCACCTCCAAAGGACTACACATCCTCGCCTTGAAAGGGCTGCACGCCCTCACCTTTAGAGGGCTACGTGTCCTCATTTTCAGTGTGCTCCACATCCACACCTTAAGAGAATTTAAGGTCCTCTGCCCTTATATGCTTAACCGAGACTTGCACTCCCGGTTAAGGGGCCAGTAGTTTCCTTTTAACGATTCTTGGGCCACCCCCTGATATTGGAGGAGGGCCAACTGTGCGAGCACAACCAGAGAGGGAGGCTATTACACTGCTACTATGCATACCAGGGTAAGATTTCACCCGTGCCGCTGCAAAGAGACGAGTGCGGATCATGCGCACCAACATGACCACTCTTACATAGATATAGATGACATTGCTACTTAGCAATATTCTGCCCAGCGACCGCAATGCCAATCTCCCCCTGCAAAAGTATCAGTTGGTCTGTGTCGTCCCGACATGGGTAAGTATGCATATGGTTCAACTGATTTCTGATACCATCTATTGTTTGCAGGGATCGCACCCACAAGACACCCAGTGGACCCGGAAAAGTCCAACAGGGCCCTGGGGTTTCCAGCTTTGTTTACGGGCCTCTATCAATCCTACAGGGTGCCCGTACCCCCCGGCAAGGTCACGTCATCATAGATAATTCTACAGAGTACCTGTCACCTCCAGCAAGGGCATCAGGCCCCTTTACTAATCGAGCTTTCACCAAGAAGTACTGCATCTCCAGGCAGGCGCAAGGCGAAACACCACAGTAGCCTGGGGATGGCCGGCAGCGGGCAACAGACGCACCGCCATCTCCTCTAGAGTTCACCTCTACTCATCCACAAAAAGGTTAGAGCGTTGCTTACGACCCTTGGCCGACCAATAAGCGACCAAGTCCAAAGCCAAAGGTAAGCAAAGTACTAGGTCAGTGACCGACAAGTCATAAGGCGTCCAGCTCAAGACGTTAAAGAAGCGCTACTAGGAGGCAACCTAGTACCTTTTGAATCTATGCTTGTTATTTGATCACTTTTTATAGTAGGACGCACCTAGTTGCTCATGATCCTGGGAATTTAAATAAAACAAGCGCAAGCTCGGAAGGTAGTCATACCTCACAAAATATATATATGTATGTTTAGGTAGTGAAAATACCTTAGATATGCATGTATGTAAACAAAAAAATACTTCACAAAATATATATATGTATGTTTAGGTAGAAAGATACCTTAGATATGCATGTATACAGCAAAAATACCTTACAAAACATATATATGTATGTTTAGGTAGCAAGATACCTTGGATATGCATGTATATAGCAAAAATACCTCACAAAAATATGCACATGTTTAGGTAGCAAAATACCTCATGAAAAAAAAAAAGAAAAAAAAACAAACAAGAAAAAGAAATAAATAAATGATAATGATAAAAAAAAAGGAGAAAAAAGAAAAAATAAGTTGTCAAGCTGAAAAACCAACATGCTTTTGAAAAGAGATGACTTCCAACTTTTCTTTGGAAAAATTCACTGATCATAACTAGTTTTTGAAAAAATGTGTATACACCTGAAGGGTGAATGCTGTGAAGATTTTCCCAGACGCCCAAAATGGACTCGGATGAATGCACAAATTGATAAAAGAACATACTTTGGAAACGTTGGGTTGACTAAAATAGAGGAAATGAATCCTGAGCCCTAGCATCACATGACCATAAAAATTTGACACTTGAGTGTCCGCATAGGTGCATGCATAACCAGTTTTGCATAAAATTTCCAAATCATCATTTTTGCATTTGTGTCATGGAAATAATGTGGGGCATCCCTTTTTATCCTTGAACCAAACCAAACCCTGACATGTATCATGTCTAGCCATTCTACAAGCCTTGAGCCAAAATCCTGACTCACCATAAACCTTACCCTCGGAAGCAAAAAAAAAAAAAAAGGAAAGGAAATTTCCAATCAAAGAGAAAGCAAAAAAGGAAGGAAAGGAAATTCCCAATCAAAGAGTGGGAGAAAGAGAAAAAAGAAAAGAAAGGAAATTCCCAATCAAAGAGTGGGAGAAAGAAAAAAGAAAAGAAAGAAAATTCCCAACCAAAGAATGGGAGAAAGTAAAAAAGAAGGAAGCTCCTGGTCAAAGAAACCAGAAGAAATGTGCAGAGAGGTCTTTGGACCAGACAATATCTGAATAGTACAGAATTGTCATCAAATGAACAAAAGAAAGAAAAGGAAACCATGACCTAAAGTGGGCTTCTCCCTTTGATTACCAACCAAAATCCTGTGCGTCGGTGACTTGTTCGCCTCGCGCAAAACCAAAACAGAAAAGGAAAAGGCAAAAAAATAATCAAAAGCCGAAAAACTCCCCAAAAGAACCCATTCCCAAGGGAAGTCCTATTTGATCCATGATCACACATGTAATTTTTGATTTGAGAGGAAATAATTTGCAAAGTCAAGTCATGACATATCTATGGTTCGGAATTAGGATGAAACACTTACCTGTGCGAGATTGATACACTTTGAGTGGATTTCTTCTATTTTTGTCGAACCCAGTGTTTCCTCTAAATGGTCATTTAGAAACGAAATGCTAACATCCAAAATCTCATTTATGGTTATGGGAGATTTCATCAGCAGACTCTCCTTCCCCGGTAGACGCATTGTTTTTCACTAAAAAAAAAAAGCATATGCTGCTCTAAATCAGTTGGAATATTTGTCTCTTTGCTAAAGCATGTTTGCATTTTAGTGGAGAAAACACCGAGACTTTTTCAAGTCTCACAAGTTATCCAGAACTACGTAGGTCTGAGTTCCTCATTGGAGGATACGTAGGAGCAAGAGCCTCGCTTTTGTCGACCACACCGCCTTTTGTTGCCATGACCCAAGAGCTGGTAGCCCGCGGAGACACCTTACGGTTATTCGCACCTCGTCATTCAGTGACCCCAAGTGTGATTAACGAGCAGAGGCCAATGTGGTCATCTGCGCCCTTTCCGGAGATGTCAGCATCTTCCGATGGCGACTTTTCAAGTCTCACAAGTTATCTAGAACTACGTAGGTCTGAGTTTCTCATTGGAGGATACATAGGAGCAAGAGCCTTGCTTTTGTCGGTCGCCCCATAATCTTTGTCATACTGACCCTGAGGTCATGTGACATGCACCCTTGTGTCATCCAGAGGCGGCGGGCCCGATGATACGCGGAGATACCTTACGGTTATCCGCACCCTTTTGTCATCCAGAGGCGGCGGGCCCGATGACAAGCAGAGACAAAATTTGGTCATTCTGCACCCTTGTGTCATCCAGAGGCGGCGGGCCCGATGATACGCGGAGATACCTTACGGTTATCTGCACCCTTGTGTCATCCAGAGGCGGCGGGCCCGATGATACGCGGAGATACCTTACGGTTATCCGCACCCTTTTGTCATCCAGAGGCGGCGGGCCCGATGACAAGCAGAGACAAAATTTGGTCATTCTGCACCCTTGTGTCATCCAGAGGCGGCGGGCCCGATGATACGCGGAAATACCCGAGTGGTTATCCGTATAAACATTCTTTTGCTATCTGTAAGACAGAACGCTTGATAGCACGCAGAGACTGACATAGTCTTCTGCACCTTTTGTTCCTCCGGGAACAGCAAGTCATTTGCATGCGGAAATTTTATGGTCACCCACGACTCTCGTCAACCGAGAGGAGCGAAATTAGTGTCATACACTGATTTTCGTCCGAGGACCTTTGCTTGATGACATGCGACCTTTCTTTGGTCCTTGTGAGGTGCTTGGCACCCATCATTAGGCAATTTGTGAAATTCCGGGAACGACAAGTCATGGTCACCCGCGACTCTCGTCAACCGAGAGGAGCGAAATTAGTGTCATACCCTAATTTTCGTCCGGGGACCTTTGCTTGATGACATGCGACCTTTCTTTGGTCCTTGTGAGGTGCTTGGCACCCATCATTAGGCAATTTGTGAAATTCCGGGAACGACAAGTCATGGTCACCCGCGACTCTCGTTAACCGAGAGGAGCGAAATTAGTGTCATACCCTAATTTTCGTCCGGGGACCTTTGCTTGATGACATGCGACCTTTCTTTGGTCCTTGTGAGGTGCTTGGCACCCATCATTAGGCAATTTGTGAAATTCCGGGAACAACAAGTCATTTGCATGTGGAGATTTTATGGTCACCCACGACTTTCGTCAAATCGAGAGGAACGAAATTAGTGTCTTATCTTTACTTTCCTTTTATCTCCAATAAAAGACAAGTAAAGAGGGGCAACTGTCATACCCTAATTTCGTCCGGGGACCTTTGCTTGGTGACATGCGACCTTTCTTTGGTCCTTGTGAGGTGCTTGGCACCCATCGTTAGGCAATTTGTGAAATTCCAGGACATGCCGGAAAACCAAAAAAATATTGATGCACAATCCGTAAGTTTCCGTGACACACCGGAAATCAAATGGAAGCATCGTTGCATAATTAAGTGAGGTTCCGTAACATTCCGTAAGTCAAAAAGGGGATGATTATGTAATCTGCAAGGTTCCGTAACATTACAGAAAGAAAACAAGTATCGTTATGAAATTCGTAAGTTTCCGTAACATTACGAAAAAAGAATCACCAAAAAAAGTAGAGGGGGTGTACTTAGTAAAATGGGGGGTGCAAACAGTAATTTTCGAATCTGGGCCCTTCTAGAGGTTTCTGGGCAATTTCTTGCTTAAGGTTGAAGTAACCTAGCTCGCCTGGGCGAGCTAGATGGCCACCACACCCCCCGTTTTGTTGAAAAATGGGATTCCAGGGCTTCCGGGACACCCGTAATGCTTCCGTAAAATTCCCATAACTCTAAATAAGCATAATTAACTTAATACGGGTGAGACGGAAGAGAAAAAAAGAAGAAAATCAAGTCCTATATGCTTCCGTAACTTTTCCGTAAATTATGAAAGAAGGGGGGTGAACTTATCAAAATTGGGGGGGGTGCAAATAGCAATTTCGAAATTTTGAATTGGGCCTTCCAGAATGTTTTTTGAAGCTGGGTTGCTTCTGGAGGAAGCAACCCAGCTCGCCTGGGCGAGCTAAGGTCGCCTGGGCGAGCTGGGCGGCAACCTCCTCTCCCTTTTTCCTATAAATAGGCTGAAGGGGGCTGTTCTAAGGATCCCTCAGCCCCCTGGCTATGTATTTCAGCTGTTTTGGGTGAAAAAAAATTGTTTCCGTGAAGAAAATCCAAGCCGAGGTGCTTCCGTAACGCTTCCGAGATGTTTCCGTAAGCAAATCCGTGAAGGTTTTCGTCCGTTCTTCATCGTTCTTCATCCGTTCTTCGTTCTTCAACGGGTAAGTTTTCGAATCCGAGACTTTCAATTCATTTCTTGTTTTTTTAAGCTGTCATCTTTATTTTCGATTTCTTTTCTTCCATCTTTAACGCGCTTTTACCGTTTATTTAAGCCGTTTTCTCATCTAATAAATGATAAAATGAATTTCAACCGATCATTTGTGTTGTAATCTCATTAAATCACTTTTAAAATGAAATCTAACCGATCGTTCACGCTATAACCTCGGTTAAACCAAAATAAGTAAAATAATAATAAAATAATCAAAATATCTTGAAAAATAATAATAAAATAATCAAAATATCTTTGAATAAAATAAATTAAAAAAATCAATCGGACGTTTTTCTTTGGAAGTTTCCTTGAATGAATTGATTAATAACCAAAGTGAAACTAAGACTAAAATAGACTCACAAATCAAGTTTTGTCCGAAAATCACTAAAAACCGTTTTAAGGTCCAACGCCTTCAACGGTCCTCTTTGCTTTTATCGGTTAACATGGACCGTTCAAAAGCATAAAATCAACATGTAACTTTACCGCTTTTGCAAGAACTACGTAGGTCTGAGTTCCTCATTGAGGATACGTAGGAGCAAAAGCCCCGCTTTTGTCGACCACCCCAAGAGATCGTTAATGGTCCAATGCCTTAACGTTTCTCTCCTTTCAAAAACAAGAGATCGTTAATGGTCTAATGCCTTAACGTTTCTCTCCTTTCAAAAACAAGAGATCGTTAATGGTCCAACGCCTTAACGTTTCTCATCTTTCAAAATCAAAAGACCGTTTAATGGTCCAACACCTTAAATGACCTTTTGTTCAATAAAAACATACTTTGCAAAAAAGACAAAAACAAATTAACCAAACACTTCGTTCCGAAAGAACTACGTAGGTCTGATTTCCTCATCGCAAATTGAGGAATACGTAGGAGCAAAGGGAAACACCCTTGTCGACCACAAAAAGAGAAAAATATAAAAAGGGTATAAAGGATATAAGGACATAAAAGGGAACATAAAAAATTAAAGTCATGTTTGCACATTCGATTAAAGGCTGCCGTCCCTTGGGACGGACGTGTGGGGTGCTAATACCTTCCCCGTGCGTAAATACAACTCCCGAACCTTTCACTTAAAAGTTCGTAGATCGCGTCTTTTCCGGTTTTTCCGACGTTTTCCTCAAATAAACGTTGGTGGCGACTCCGCGCGTATTCCTTTCATGGAACACGCATCCCGCGAGTCACGCGTCGCCCTCTCGCCGAAGGGTAGGTTGCGACAGCTGCCTCGGGTGATCTACTACGCTTCCAAAACTTTGGATGCTGCTCAAGCAAATTACACTACCACAGAGAAGGAGCTATTAGCAATAGTTTTTGCTCTTGAGAAATTTTGTTCATATTTTCTTGGTACCGTGTTATTATTTATACTGACCATGCAACTCTAAAGTACCTACTGAAGAAGGCTGAATCAAAGCCTAGATTGATCAGGTGGATGTTTTGGCTCCAAGAGTTTCATTTGGAGATCCGTGATTGGAGTGGTGCGCAGAACCTCGTGGCTGACCATTTGAGTAGGATTGAGCGTGTGTCTGAGGACTCACCCATTCGGGATGATTTTCTGGATGACCATTTGTACATTCTGTATAGTATTTTTGATTCCTTCCCCACTCCCTGGTTTGCTAATATTATGAATTATTTGGTTGCTTCTGTTTTTCCTCCCTTAGCATCTAAAGTTCAAAATAATAAAATTAAGAGCGATGCTAAGCATTATATTTGGGATGACCCCTATTTGTGGAAGTTGTGCAGTGACCAGGTTATTAGGAGATGCATTCCAAACCATGAGATTGACTCAGTCCTGCAATTCTATCATTCTTCCGCACCAGGTGGCCATCTTGGCATACAGAGGACAGCTCGCAAGGTGCTTGACTGCGGTTTCTATTGGCCCACCATCTTCAAGGATGCGTGGAGAATCTGTAGCACTTGTGAGCCTTGTCAGAGAGCAGGCGGCTCACCTTTATGGAGACAACAAATGCCTCAACAACCCATGTTATTCTGTGAGGTGTTTGATGTCTGGGGTATAGATTTTATGGGGCCTTTCCCTGTCTCTTTTGGTTTTCTTTACATTCTCCTTGCTGTTGATTATGTTTCAAAATGGGTGGAAGCTAAACCCACCAGAACTAACGATGCTAAGGTTGTTATGGATTTTGTTAGATATAATCTGTTTTGCAGGTTTGGAGTCCCTAGAGCCATCGTTAGTGATCAAGGCACCCATTTTTGTAACAGATCCATGTATGCCTTGCTCAAAAAGTATGGGGTCGTGCACAGAATTTTCACACCTTACCACCCCCAAACCAATGGGCAGGCTGAGATTTCAAACATGGAGATAAAAAGGATCTTAGAGAAGATTGGGCAGTCGAACAGAAAGGATTGGAGCACCAGGCTAGATGATGCTCTTTGGGCGCATAGGAATGCCTACAAAGCACCCATAGGAATGTCTCCTTATCGGGTTGTCTTTGGCAAGGCATGTCATCTTCCTGTAGAGATAGAGCATAAAGCCTACTGGGCTGTAAAGACCTGCAACTTCTCTATGGATCAGGCTGGAGAGGAAAGGATGTTGCAACTAAGTGAGCTAGATGAGATCCTTTAGAAGCCTATGAGAATTCCAAATTCTACAAGGAGAAGACCAAGAAGTTCCATGACAGCTTGATAGCTAAGAAGGACTTTGTGGTTGGACGGAAAGTTTTATTGTATAACTCTAGGCTCGGACTCATGAGTGGTAAGTTGAGGTCAAAGTGGATTGGTCCTTTTGTGGTGACTAATGTTTTTCCTTATGGTACAGTTGAGATCAAAAGTGAATCCACAGATAAGAGCTTCAAGGTCAATGGACACTGGCTGAAACCATTCCTCACAAATCCCTGCTTAGTGGATGTAGTGGTGGAGGAGACCTCCTTACTTCACCCTACTTCTCTTCCGCCATGACTTAGGGAGTTTTCTTTTTCTGTCTCTTTCTTTACTTTTATTGCACTTGTCCAAATTTATTGATTGTTCTTGATCTTATTATTGTGCTACATTGAGGACAATGTGTTGTTTAAGTGTGGGGGGGGGGGGGGACTTTTATTCATTTTAATGGGGATTCTAGTTTAAATTTTTTAAGGTTTTTCAAGGTAAATTTGGTAATTTTGTTTTAAGGTTTTTCAATTGCTACTGTCCACTTTCAAAAAAAATATGCAAAAAAAAAATGAATTTGAATAAATGAGGTCTTGGTTTGAAGACTTGGATTGGTTGAAGACTTGGTTGATTTTGTTTTAGGTTTACTTTTTAAAGCTTAATTTGTAATTTTGGTTTTGGGGTTTACTACTTTTTCTTACTTTCCACTTATTCCCCATTGCTCCTCTATTCCTTTGGGTTTTAGCTACTATCCCATACTTTCATCTACCTTGTCCTTGGCCCCATTACAACCTTAAAAGACCTTTTGATCCTTATGTGCATGTGCTTGTGATGTGGTTGTCAATTTTAGAGTCTTGCCAAGTCTATGTGGTGTTTGTTTTCATAGGTGCTCTGAGAGTAAACAGTAGCCTAGACACTTGAGAGATAGAGTGCATATCTTGTGAGGCTTTATCACTTTTCATTCTTGAGCTTATTGACTATCTTGCCATGTTTGAGATGCTTGAATGATTTTCATGACGACCTTGATTCTTTAACTCTTTACGTGTTGGATGTTACCCATCCTTTTCATTCCTTGAGATTCATTGAGAAATATGTAATTGTTTTTGTGTCTGTTTGTTTCTCTTCAATGTCTCTGGATTTGTCCCTTGCTTTGTTTTTTATTTTTTATTTTGCCTAGGAGTGCAAAAGGCTAAGTGTGAGGGGATTTGATGTGTCCTCATTTTCTCCTATTTCTTAACCCTTTTGTCACCATTTCAATTACTGATTAGCCTTAATTGTCAAATTAATTATGCAGTTTTATCATTTGGGCCTACTGGACTAATTTTGTGTTTTTAATTTAATTTTAGGAGAATTATAAGCAATTGGGCTTGAATCCGGAATTGGGCTTGGACTTGAAGAAAGCAGACACTTTTATTCTACCAAATCTTATCTTATCCAGATTTTATCTCATCTAGATATTATTTCATCTAGATTTTATCTTATCTTATCTTATCTAGATTTTATTTTATCAAATCTTATCTTATCTTGTCCAGATTTTATTTTATTAATGGGCTTAGACTTAAACCAGATTTGTAAGCTTTGGGGGCTGAGAACCTATATAACAGCACCAAGGTTTTAGTTTAAAAAAACTCTTTTCGTTTTGGGGAGAAAGAATAATTTTAGGTTTTGCAATTCCAGTTTTTACTATTCACGTAGCAATAAAATTCATTTTCTGCTTCAATCTGCAATTTCGTTTTCTACTGATTAATGGAAGGCTAAGTCTCCAGTGTTGTTTTCTCTTGAGGATCAAGCACAACTCTCTTTGAGGTTTTATTATTACTATTGAATTCTGATCAGTTTTTCCTCTTCACCAATTACTCTGTATTTGTTGCTATTAATCCATGCATGCTTAGTGCTTGATTAATTGTCTCTGTGCTTAATTTATGTTCATGCTTAATGATCAGTTTTGTTCATGATTAATTGGTGTATGTATTGCTTAATCACATAATGACCCTTATGTTAAATTTCGCTTAGTAATTTAATTTAGGGTTGGATTAAGTGGTTGAACTGATAAAGGATAAATTCTCGTAACCTAGGATAAGAGACTTGCTTGTGAATCAAGGGGAGATAACGTGTTTTAATTATGATATTTTCTAATTAAATTTTCTCGCTGTTTAATTTATAAAAACAAACAACCCCCCTCCCCTAATTCGTTACTATTTTATCACTATCTATTATGAACGTTGGTTGACCATTGCTCGTTGGAAGATGACCTAGGATCACTTCCTAGATACTGCATTTTTAATGTTTATTTGATTCGGGTATGGCCTCGATTAGCCGCCCTTTCGGGTTTTCATCCTATCGGGTGAGAACTTCTGATCTGCCCCTAGGTTCGCTTGAGACTCATGCATGGTGCCTTTCATTGCCCCAGTGTAGGGCTCTGAGGTATCTATTGTTGTCTTTTGTCATGACCTTGTAGCAAGGAAAAATGAAAGAAACTATGCAGGTTCTCGAAAATGAATTTTCAAGGACAAGAAATATTTAAAGGATTTTTAATTGACAGATTAAGTCAAATGACTCTTGTTCTTGACAACTCACTTTTCTCTCAAAAGATAACTTTTAAGAATGATAAAATGAGGTCACATGAATGTTTGTACTTCTTATATTTGATTTGAAATACAATCAATCAAACGTTTTTTTTCTTCTCTTTTTTTTTGAACTTTACTCGTCGTTTATGACACCCCCACCAAACATGTAGAACGAGCAATTTCTGATTGAATAGACTTATAGATCAACTCAGGAGTACAAGTCACTTGAGCAAACAAGCCAACGACATACATTCACATTCCAGTGAATGTTAAATAAATATGCAAAGATGTAATTGTGAGAGAACAAGAGACAAGGACATCAAATTTATCCATATCATTAGCATTGTGACTGTTGTTTACAGTAATGGCATAAACTTGAAAATCCTAATGAGTCATTGGAGACATCTAACAACAACCTTCAAATTGCCCCAAGTATCATGCATAGTATTGCTCGACAAAGTCAGAATTCACAAGCAATTGTCCTCCTCGAATTTCAGCCAGCCTGCATTAATTAGACTTTGCACCTTATGTTTCAGGGTCATACAATGATCAATGAAATGCCCCAGAACTCCTCCATGATAAGCACATGTTGCATTTGAGTTGTATCCTCGAGAAAATGGAGGTTGAGGAATCTTTGCTGGGATTATGACTACCATTGCATTATTGAGTAGATATGGGAGTAAGTTAGCATACGACATCGGAATTGGGGTGAATTCTACGAGCTTCTTTTTTGGAAATTTCTTTCCCTGGTTGGTGTTTTGGTTCGAATTAAGGGTGGTGTTTGGCTTCGGATGTGTAGTAGGCAGGTTTTGTGGTTGATTTAGGGGCGGCCTTTGTGGATGATTGGGTGTTCTTGGCTGGTAGGGTGGTGAGTAATGAGAAGGATCAATATTGGCTGAGTATTGATATTGTTGAGCTAGTGAGAAATTTGGCCATGTAGGAATGACAATCACAACATGGGTTTCTCCTTCCTTCTTATTCTCTTCATTTGCCCCAGGCTTCCTATTCATCGAAGCAGCATAATCAAATTTGCCTCTTATCAGACCCACTTCGATCCTCTAGCCAGCAAACACTAAATTTGTAAAACTTGAAGGCATGTATCCCACCATCTTCCCATAGTAGAACAAATGTAATGTGTCTACTATCATTGTTATCATCTCCCTCTCCATCATTGGGGGCGCTACTTGAGCTGCCAGATCCCTCCACCTTTGGGCATATTCTTTGAAAGATTCATGCTCCCTCTTACACATGTTCTATAGCTGCATTCTATCTGGAGCCATATCAGAATTGTACTGATACTGCCTAATGAAGGAAAGCATTAGGTCCTTCCAGGAACATACCCAAGAAGATTCCATATTGGTGTACCAAGTGATAGCCGCCCCAGCCAGACTTTCTTGAAAAAAATGCATCAATAGTTTTTCATCCTTCGCGTATGCCCCCATTTTCCTGCAGTACATCTTCAGGTGATTCTTGGGGCAAGTAATCCCCTTGTACTTATCGAAATACGACACCTTGAACTTCGGAGGAATGACCATATCGGGCACTAGGCACAACTCTGCCATGTCAGCAAAGGCATAATTTATGCCTCCTTCAATGACCCTCAGTCTTTCCTCTATATGATCGAATTTTTCCCTTTCCACCATGGTAGGAGGCATTCTTCCCATCGCAGAATGCAAGGGTTGTGGTTGTCGGAGATACGAAGGGTCCCCCAAAGTGTTTGGCAGGGGTATGCCACAAAATGTCTGCCCCTCAGTGGTATATCCGAGGTAGGGTGGTGAGTAATGAGAAGGATCAATATTGGCTGAGTATTGATATTGTTGAGCTAGTGAGAAATTTGGCCATATAGGAACGACAATCACAACATGGGTTTCTCCTTCCTTCTTATTCTCTTCATTTGCCCCAGGCTTCCTATTCATCGAAGCAGCATAATCAAATTTGCCTCTTATCAGACCCACTTCGATCCTCTAGCCAGCAAACACTAAATTTGTAAAACTCGAAGGCATGTATCCCACCATCTTCTCATAGTAGAACACATGTAATGTGTCTACTATCATTGTTATCATCTCCCTCTCCATCATTGGGGGCGCTACTTGAGCTGCCAGATCCCTCCACCTTTGGGCATATTCTTTGAAAGATTCATGCTCCCTGTTACACATGTTCTAGTGCCGCATTCTATCTGGAGCCATATCAGAATTGTACTGATACTGCCTAATGAAGGCAACCATTAGGTCCTTCTAGGAACATACCCAAGAAGATTCCATATTGGTGTACCAAGTGATAGCCGCCCCAGCTAGACTTTCTTGAAAAAAATGCATCAATAGTTTTTCATCCTTCGCGTATGCCCCCATTTTCCTGCAGTACATCTTCAGGTGATTCTTGGGGCAAGTAATCCCCTTGTACTTATCGAAATCCGACACCTTGAACTTCGGAGGAATGACCATATCAGACACTAGGCACAAGTCTGCCATGTCAGCAAAGGCATAATTTATGCCTCCTTCAATGACCCTCACCCTTTCCTCTATATGATAGAATTTTTCCCTTTCCACCATGGTAGGAGGCATTCTTCCCATCACAGAATGCAAGGGTTGTGGTTGTCGGAGATACGAAGGGTCCCCCAAAGTGTTTGGCAGGGGTACGCCACAAAATGTCTGCCCCTCAGTGGTATATCCGAGGTCAGGCTCGAAGTCGGCTAGAATGTGGTCTCGGGGTACTTCATGTGTCTCTCTCATGGGTTGAAGGACCTGTGCATGACCAAATTGGGGTTGTTGGCTCTCAATGGGTATGGGAGCAAAGTTATCAACATTCTCACCGGGAGCGTGTGCAACATTGGGTGATGTATAGTTGGGAGTCAAACCATATGGTGGGAAGGAATGCTTGCTCTGGACCTACACAAAATGGGGGTCGCCCGTACTTCCCAACGCTTCACCTCCCTGACCTACCATATCCGAGACTGGACGATTTACTTGGTTGAGGCCAGGTGGGTGAGTTGGGTCCACCTCAGTGGTGGTACTTATGGCAATGACTGTAGTCGTGCTGACCTCCATCATTTTTCTCATACTCATCATGGCTTCCATCATTGTGGTCATTTGCTCTTTCATGGCCTCCATGTTAGTCTTCATCTGTTATTGTACCTCCTCTATTTCACTCATCACTCTAGCTTTGGCACGCATTTGGTAAGGGCGCCGTAAAGCACGTTCTTTCCTTTTTATTACAATGATTACAATTTTGATTTCAAGGAAAGAATGCAATGAGCAATGCAACCAATGCGAAAAGAAAAATAAGCATGGATGCATGTGAACAATACATTGTTGAAGTATTGCAAATCAGTAGAACATAGGGTCGAATCAATTCAGATTTTCATTAAAACAACATTGTTCATCACATCTTGTCAGAGTCAAAGTACAACTGGAAATAAAACATGGACATCAACAATCCCTAATTTTGTAAATTATTTAGCTCAATCATGTGTTGACAATTGCCAAAGAAGCTATGTAAGCTCAATCTATCTTCTGCCCCAACTTTTGCCAGCTGGTTACTTCCATACTTGACCTTGACTTGATGAAAACCTTTTCTTAAAAGCACGTGCTTGGTTCGGCCCCATAATCCAAGGAATAGAAATTTTGATTTTTAATACTTCGACAACCTATCATAGAGATGAATGATTAGGGCATACTTATGCTATGCATGACAAATGTAATTATGAGATTGACATGAGACGCCCGAAGAACCCCCCATTTCCTAGTTAACAATGCATTAGGTACCATGTTCACGTGATTCTCAATCATTTTTCAAGAGAAATAACTGTATAATCCCAACATGATCTATTTATAGCTATCATTATGGTACCCAACACATGTAACTAAGAATGTGGTGTAAACTTTCACGCTTCATTGTGACTTTCTTTTTGTTCTTTTTTTTGTTTTTTTTTTTTAGGAAAATGCAAGGCATGAGCAACTACATGTTAGGATCACGCATGAGTGAACATAACATGTGGACGATGAAAATAGACTGTATGCAATTGGCAGAACAAAAGCATGATAAATGAAGATGTATGATAATGCAATGACTTATGCAAATGCAATGCATGAATATGATAAATGATAAATGCAGGAATGATATGTCCATTATGATGCCATGAAGAGATGCATGATGCGATCAAGGAACAAGCCATAGTGAGTTTGCTATATGCCCCTAATTCAGGAACCTAATGGAAAGGATCCACAAGTCCACTTCTAGTGACAACTCCCAAGGGTACTTTAATGTAACCTTACCGGTTTCTAGAGATATCATCCTCTTAGATAATACATTGCGGTGATAGAGACTATCAACGAAAATGCATCACCAAAAGAGGAAAACTCTAGATGAGGCTTCACTGTTATCAAGCGAGTCAGAGACCCAACATGACTATAGATCAACATCCACTCCCTATGGCTCACACAGACCCAAGTATAGGGCCTAACATCTAAAGGTGTAGGTGTCATGTGTGAACAGAGCAACCTAAATATAGCACATGTCATCTATCCTTGGGTTCAATGGCACATTTTATTTTGCAAAAATAAAATAAAGAAAAAATTCATGATAAAAATTACACACTCGATGAAAAAGGCTTTACTCTCTAACAATTCCCCAATGGAGTCGCCATTTGTCGCAACCTACTTCACGACGGGACAACGAAAGAAAATAAAAGTGGCATCTTCTAAAAAAGAAAACCCGTGGGAGTCGCCACCAACGTTTATTTGAGGAAAACGTTAGAAAAACCAAAAAGAGGTCTACAAATTTTGAAGATAAGGATTTGGAAGTTGTTTACGCATAGGGAAGGTATTAGCACCTCACGCGCCCGTCACAAGGGACAGAAGCCTTTAATCAAGTGTGCACAACGTGACTTCAAAATTATTTATTTTCCCTATTTATTTTTTTAATTTTTTGGAGTCGACAAGGGGGTTGCCCTTCCTCCTATGTATCCTCAGGTGCGATGAGGAATTCAGACCTACATAGTTCTTTAAGTCTGAATGTTTGTGTGTTAAATTGATTTTATGTTTTTGAAAGATTTATTTTAATTGCGAACAAAGAGTCATTTAAGGTGTTGGACCTTGAAACGATGCTTTAAATTTTGAAAAGCGGGGAGAATCATTAAGGCGTTGGACCTTGAAATTATCTCAAGTGATATTTGATGAAATGAAGTTTATTTATGAGTTGGTTTTATCTTGGTTTTGTTTATTAACTTTCAATCCCTTTTAAAGACAATTTTACGACACTAGTGATCGGTTAGGATTAAACTTTACAAATAAAAACAAGATCACCGATGATAAATGGAGAAGATGAATATAATAATAGAGGGGACCCCTATGGGTACATAGATTACATTCAACTCTTGGAAAAAACTAACCGACCATTGCACGAGGGACACCGAACAAGAGAACGAGGTAGGGAATGATCACGATCGTGATTCGGTAGCGCCTCGGCTTCACTTTTCTTCCTTGTTCCTCTTCTTTCTCTCTTTCTCTTTCTTTTTTCCAACTTCTGAACCCTTGGAACTCCTTAAAACCCCTCCTAGCATGCCTACTTTGTGAATGGGGATACAAAAGAATTCTCAGGAGATTAGTCCTTTGAACACTTTTGTATTAGGGAAAGGGAAGAATCGAAAGAATTCTCAGACTGTGTCATTTTGAATTCTTTGACAAGGGAGAAGGGAGACACAAAAGAATTCAGGCGGTTAGTCCTTTGTTCTTTTGGAAAAGGGAGAAGAGAGACACCCAAAGAATTCAGGCGGTTAGTCCTTGGCGAATTCTTTTTGGCAAAGGGAGAAGAGAATGAAAAGATGAATAGCACAAGTTTTCAAGGTTTAGAAAACCAGAAAACTTCAGAAAGCTTTTGGTTCAAAGAAGAAGAAGAAGTTCAAAGAGATTCAAGGCTTGTAAAGGATTGTAAGAGATTGATTGGAAAAGTATTCAAGATTGAATGAATGAATTGAATTAATTGAAAATGCAAAACAAAGCCTTGCTTTTATAGACTCTTCATGTCTGGTCAAGAAGACCATTTAGAAGAGTTATAACCTTTAGAAAAACTTAAAACCAATTTGAAAAAGTTAAAACCTTTTTGAAGAGTTACATCTTTTGATTTTTTCAAAAACAGTCACTGGTAATCGATTACCAAATAAGTGTAATCGATTACACAAAGATTTTTTGTGAAAAGATGTGACTCTTCACATTTGAATTTGAATTTCAACGTTCAAAGGCACTGGTAATCGATTACCAAAACATTGTAATCGATTAAAGCTTTTTGAAATTAATTGGAACTTTGTAAATTCAATTTGAAAACTTTTTCAAAACAATTTTGCTACTGGTAATCGATTACAATAATCTGGTAATCGATTACCAGAGAGTAAACACTCTTTGGTAAAAGGTTTTTGAGAAAAATTCATGTGCTACTCAGTTTTTGAAAAACTTTTTAATACTTATCTTGATTGAGTCTTCTCTTGATTCTTAAATCTTTAGTCTTGAATCTTGATCTTGATTCTTGGAACTTGAATCTTGAAACTTGATTCTTGACTCTAAACTTTCTTCTTGAGTCTTGAATTCATCTTGATTCTTATCTTGAACTCTTGAATTGTTCTTGATTCACTTGAGTTGTTCTTTGATTGATTCTTTGTTTCACTTGAGTTGTTCTTTGATTGATCTTTGAGCTTTTTGTCATCACCTTTGTCATCATCTTTTGTTATCATCATTGTTATCATCAAATCACCTTTGATTCACCATGAAGCTTTGCTTCTACAATTCTTTCTCTGACCAACAAAGGACAGCTTCCCATATGAAATTGCCTCTAGTAAAACAAATCCTTGTGGAGAATTCTGCAGAAATTTTACAATTGTCGTCACTACAGTGAGTGGCAATATCTGAAAGGTTGACAATGGAAAGCAATGTACCTTAGGAAGCTTTTCTTTTGGTGGTGGACCAAGATATATTCCTTCTTTTATACTACCAATAAGTAAAAGTCAACATAACAACACAAGAAGCCATTTAAACCATATTTGGACTACAAACATACTCACATACCCTGGAACTAGTGATGAGGACTTAAAGGAACCATTTCACATCAGTGGGCCATCGGTTTGAGAGAAAAAGCTTACCTGAATGATATCCTGGAAACAAACAAAAACATAAATAAGAAAATGAATAAATAGATAGAAAGAATACTTATTATCTAATTTTAGTGGTGTGTAAATAATTTTTATAGCTAGACAACAGAAGTGCTGCTAAATGGAGGCAAGTATAACTTAATTACAATTTTTTTAACACAATGATCAATTATCGGGAGTGTCATACCCTAATTTCATCTGGGGACTATCGTTTGTTGATCTTTTGATCCTTGTTAGTCGACTTACGGTGTTGAACGCCAGTTACAGTGAAAAACAGATGATTATACAATGTTTTGATCAAGAATACGAAAGATACCGAAAGGGAGGGGCAAAAGGGTCATTTCAGGGTGTTTTCTGGACCCTAGCTCACCAGGGCCCCCAAATAGCTTAGGGGTGAAGTAACCAGCTTGCCTGGGCGAGCAAGGTTACTTCAGGTTGAAGCAACAACTCGCCTGGGCGAGCTGTCATCACCCCTAATGCCATCTTTTGCTATAAATAGGCATGAGGGAGGCTGAGTAAAAGGTCCAAGGTCTAGCATTGAGAGAAATTAAGAGAAATCAGAGAGAAGAAGAAGAAGAAAGAAGAGAAAAACGAGGCCGAGGCGCTATCAAATTGCGAGCGTAATCAACTTCAACATTGTTCTTCGTTCTTCATCCGGTTAGTTTTTGTTTTAAGGATTTGGATGCTATTTATGCACCCTTAGAGGTCCTCTTTCTTGTTTTGTGCATCTTTATCTCCTTCTTCTATCATCAGCAATCTCATTTTCTTCTTGTAAAGTAAGTTTTAACCGATTATTAGTGCTGCAAGTTATTTTAAAAAATATTGAAGGTTAATAAGCAAAACCAAAATAAAACCAACTCATAAACTTCTTCATTTCATCAAATATCGCTTAAGATCATTTCAAGGTTCAACGCCTTAACGATTCTCTCCGCTTTTATCCAAACATCACTTGAGATCATTTCAAGGTTCAATGCCTTAACGATTCTCTTCGCTTTTCAAAGTTTAAAACATCGTTTCAAGGTCCAATGCCTTAAAAGACTTTTGTTCATAATTAAAATCAATCTTTAAAAAAAAAACATAAAACCAATGTAACACCTAAACTTTCAGACTTAAAGAACTACGTAGGTCTGAATTTCTCATCACACTTGAGGATACATAGGAGCAAGGACAACACCCTTGTCAACCCCAAGAAAACAATAAACATAAAAATGGAAAATACATAATTTTGAAGTCATGTTTTGCACACTCGATTAAAGGCTATTGTCCCTTGTGATTGGTGCGTGGGGTGCTAATACCTTCCCCGTGCGTAAACAACTCTCGAACCCTTATTTTCAAAATCCGCAGACCCCTTTTTGTTTTCTTCTAACGTTTTCCTCGAATAAACATTCATGGCGACCCCGCGCGTTCTTCACGAGAAGACGTACCATTTTGAATCTCGCCTTGCCCTTCTGCCGAAGGGTAGGTTGCGAAAGTTGGCGACTCCACTGGGGATTTATGAGAGTTAGGCCATTTAGTCAGTGTGCAATGTTTTTATCATGACTTCTTCTTTATTTATGTTCCCTTTTCCCTTTTATCTTTTGTTTTGTTCATATTTGTATATAACCTTTGCTATGTTGTTGTGTTTGGTGTGTGTTCATCTATCAGTTGCATTCATAGTTAGAAATATTATTTTTCTACGCACACATGGCACCTACACCTCGCACACACATTGAGATATTATGCCCTACACCCGGGTCTATGTGAGCCATAAGGAATGGAGGTCGATCTATGGTCATGCTGGGTCTCTGACTCGCTTGATAACAGTGAAGCCTCATCTAGAGTTTTCCTCTTTTAGTGATGCATTGCCGTTGATAGTCCCTATCGCCATAATGTATTACCTAAGAGGATGATATCTCTAGAAGCCAGTAAAGTTACATGAAACCATCCTTGGGAATTATCACTAGAAGTGGACTTTTGGATCCTTTCCATTAGGTTCCTAAATTAGGAGGGCACATAGCAAACTCACTCTGGCTTGTTCCTTGATCGCATTATGCATCTCTTCATGACATCGTAATGGACATATCATTCCTGCATTTATCATTTATCATATTCATGCATTGCATTTGCATGAGTCATTACATTATCACATATCTTCATTTAGCATGCTTTTGTTCAGCCAACTGCATACATTCTATTTTCATCGTTCACATGTTATGTTCACTCATACATGATCGTTGCATTTTCCTCTACAAAAAAAAAACAAAACAAAAAAACACAACAAAAAAAAGGAACAAAATAAAGTCACAATAAAGCATGAAAGTTTACACCACATTCTTAGTTACATGTGTTGGGTACCATGATGATGGCTATAAACCAACCATGTTGGGATTATACACTCATTTCTCTTTAAAAAAGATTGAAAATCGTGTGAACATGGTACCTAATGCATGGTTAACTAGGAAATGATGGTTCTTCGGGCATCTCATGTCAATCTCATAATTACATTTGTCATGCATAGCATAAGTATGCCTTAGTCATTCATCTCTATGATATGTTGTCGAAGTATTGACGATCAAAATTTCTATTCCTTGGATTATGGGGTCGAATCAAGCACATGCTTTTGAGAAAAGGGTTTCATCAAGTCAAGGTCAAGTATGGAAGTAACTAGCTTGCAAAAGTTAGGGCAGAAGATGGATCAAGTTACATCCTTCTTTGTCTATTGCCAACACATGATTGAGCTAAATAATTTACAAAATTAAGGACTGTTGACGTCCATGTTTTATTTCCAGTTTCACTTTGACAATATGTGACTGACCATGTTGTTTTAATTTATTCGACCCTATGTCCTGTGTAAAATTTGCAATACTTCAACAATGCATCATTCACATACATCCATGCTTTTATTTCTTTTCACATTGGTGGTATTGCTCATTGCATTCTTTCCTTGAAATTAGAATTGTAATCAAAAGGAAAGAACGTGCTTTCGGTGCCCTTATCGAACGTGTGCCAGAGCTAGAGTGATGAGTGAAATAGAGGAGGTGCAAGAGCAGATGAAGGCCGACATGGAGGCCATGAAAGAACAAATGGCCACAATTATGGAATCCATGATAAGTATGAAAAGAATGATGGAGGTCAACGCGACTACAGTCATTGTCGCAAGTACCGCCACTGAGGTGGACCCGACTCACCCATCTGATCTCAACCAAATAAATCATCCAGCCTTGAATATGGTAGGTCAGGGAGGCAAAGAGTTGGGAAGTGTGTGCGGCCCTCATTTTGTGCAATTTCAGAACAAGCATTCCTTCCCACCATATGGCTTGCCTCCTAATTATACACCACCCAATGTTGCACACGCTCCCGATAAGAATGTCAATAACTCCACTCCCATACTCATTAAGAGACAACAACCCCAATCTGATCATGCACATGTCTCTCAACCCATGGGGGAGGCACATGAGGCACCCCGAGACCATAATCTAGTCAACTTTGAGCCTTACCTCAGTATCACCCACAACCACAATCCTTGCATTTTGCAGTGGGAAGAGTCCCTCCTGCTATGGTGGAAAAGGAGAAATTGGATCATATAAAGGAAAGGCTAAGGGCCATTGAAGAAGGCGGAGATTATGCCTTTGCTGACATGGAAGAGTTGTGCCTAGTACCCGACGTGGTCATTCCTCTGAAGTTCAAGGTGTCGGACTTTAATAAGTACAAGGGGATTACTTTCCCTAAGAATCACCTGAAAATGTATAGCAGGAAAATGGGGCATACTTGAAAAATGAAAAAAGTGTTGATGCATTTCTTCCAGGAAAGTCTTACTGGGGCAACCGTCACTTGGTATACTAATCTGGAACCCTCTCGAGTCCATTCTAGGAAGGACCTAATGGTTTGCTTCATTAGGCAGTATCAGTACAATTCTGATATGGCTCCGGATAGAATGTTGCTAAAGAACATATGCAAGAAGGAGCACGAATCTTTCAAATAATATGTCCAAAGGTGGAGGGATCTGGCAGCTCAAGTAGCGCCCCCAATAATGGAAAGGGAGATGATAACAATGATAGTAGACACATTACTGGTGTTCTACTATGAGAAGATGGTGGGTTACACGCCTTTAAGCTTTGCCGATTTAGTTTTTGTCGGCGAAAGGATCGAAGTGGGTTTGAAAGGAGGCAAATTTGATCATCCGACTTTGATGAATAAAAAGCCTGGGGCAAATGGAGAGAATAAGAAGGAGGGAAGAACCCATGTTGTGACTACCATTCCTACATGGCCAAATTTCCCACCAACTCAACAATGTCAATACTCATCCAATATCAGTCCTTCTCATTACCCACCACCTTACCAGTTAAGAACGCTCAATCATCCACAAAGACCACCCTCAAATCGGCCACAAAATCCACCCGAGGTGCACCTAAGACTAAACACCACCCCTAATACCAATCAAAACACCAATCAGGGAAGGAATTTTCCAGAAAATAAGCCTGTAGAATTCATCCCAATTCCAATGCCATATGCTGACTTACTCCCCTATCTGCTCGATAATGCAATGGCAGTCATAAGCCCAGCAAAGAATCCTTAACCTCCATTCCCCAGACGATACAACCCCAATGTGACATGTGCTTATCATGAGGGAGTTTCGGGGCATTCCATTGAGCATTGTATAACCCTAAAACATAAGGTGCAAAGTCTAATTGATGCAGGCTGGCTAAAATTCGAGGAGGACAATCGCTTGTGAATTTTGACGTTGTCAAGCGACACTATTCATGAGGCAATTTGAAGGTTGTTGTTAGATGTCTCCAATGAATCATTAAGATTTTCAAGTTTATGCCATTGTTGTAAACAACAGTCACAATGCTATTAATATGGATAAATTTGATGTCCTTGCCTCTCATTCTCTCACAATTATATCCCTGCCTATTTATTTAACATTCATTGAAATATGAATGTACGTCGTTGGTTTGTTTGCTCAAGTGACCTGTGCTCCCGAGTTGTTCTCCAAATTTGTTCAATCATAAGTTGCTCGTTCTCCACATTTGGTGAGGGTGTCGTAAACGACGAGTAAAAAAAAACAGAAAAAATGTTCGATTGACTATGTTACAAATAAAAAGTGCAGACATTCATGTGACCTCATTTTATCATTCTTAAAGGTTGTCTTTTAAGAGAAAAGTGAGTTGTCAAGAACAAGATTCAGTCGACTTAATATGTCAAATGAAAATCCTATAAATATTTCTCGTCCTTGAAAATTCATTTTTGAGAACCTGCACAGTTTCTTTCATTTTTCCTTGCTACTAGGTCATTATAAAAGACAACAACAGATACCTCAGAGCCCTACACTGGGGTAATGAGAGGCACCATGCATGAGCCTCAAAGTGAACCTAGGGGCAAATCAGAGGTTCTCACCCGATAGGTTGAAAGCCTGATAGGGCGGCCTAGGCAAAAATTAGGGTAATAAAAAAATAAAAAAGCAATCAAGAGCACGTTTATCAGGGGTTTGGTCCCAAAATATAAACTACAAAAGTATCTAGTCAAGATTTGAAATGACACATGGCCATGTTTCAACATCCCAAACACTAATTTATCCCTTTCTACCCCTTCCAAGCCAAAGCATATTTGTTTTCTAAAAACAACACCAAAAAAACAACAAAAACAAAATAGGAACCCTGAGTAGGAACCACCGCTAAACCGATGAGAAAAGTAATGCAAACAACACATGCATGAGGTTGGGCAACAATGAAATGAAAAAGAAAATAAAATCCGCCAAAGGCGAGTAAAGAAAAAAAAAGAGAGACAAAGATCTCCAGATTTTACAAGAAAGGCACAAAAGTGCAACAAAAGATTAATGTATAAGACAAACGGAGTAGAGCCTAACCCAAGAGTTGAAAGGAACAAAAGTACAAGCAAGACTCTCAAGGTTCTTACTCAATATAATCCTCAAACACTCTTTGAGCCTCTTTGATCCTTTCTTTCATAGCCCTCTTACCCCTGACCACGTTACAAGCCCAATAAAGCCCATGTGGATCAAGGAATGACTAATTTCGCTTTTATGTTGGGATTCTAGAATGAAACCCACTTGAGATTGTTGAAGAAATAATATATATATATATATATATATATATATATATATATATATATATATATATATATATATATATATATAAGAGAGAATCCTCGAGGTTTCACACTTGCTCATTTAAGAAGAAAACTCATTCGACCAGGAGCTCGTGGAAAATGTCCAAAGATAATTATGATAGTGGGATACAATTGATATTAATCACTCATGCAAACTCCTTAGGATTCCTTTCGAATCCAAGGGTAGCCTTCGCTTGATAAATTCTTTCAGGATCAGCCAATGTCATTGAGTTTCGATGGGATCGACAGACTCTTGGCATTGCTCTATGACCTTAAATTAGGAAAGTTTCACTTGGTCATATACCAAAGTGTAACGGTCCATTGCCATCCTTCAACGGTGCATGCGATCGGTCCCAAAGCCATATATTTTCTTGCTATGCAAAATAATCGAAGTTTTAAAAAGAAAAGGGAAAACCCTAGGATCAATATTTCGGTTGATTGATTAAATGTCAAACAACTCCACTATCATCATCCAAAATTTTCAAGTGACTAAATCAAACAAAACATACACTTTAGGGGAATCCCCAAAGAGATTTGCAAAAAAGATAGGACGAGGTCTCATGAGATATCACGTCTTTCAGAAAGAGACATTTAATATGTGTTTTCCACAAAAAAAGAGGGAAAAGAACTAAAATCAATCAAATCAAAATCACAAAAATAGGAAAGAATGTCATGAGCGTTACACAATTTTCATGATTCAAAACCTTTTGCATTACTAGATATAAAGCCTACATTTACTACTTTTCAAGATAAAGGTTGCATGCATCTGCATCCCAAAAATCATGTTCATATTAGGCTATAAGTGCATAGATTTCTCTTTATATACAAATTTCCCAAATCTAATGCCCTATCTTTTGAGTTTAGGATGAGAGGTCCTCTCAAAGAGTCAACCTCTTGCTTTCTCATAAGGTTTAGCCCTTTGGTACTAATACATATTGGCTTGTTTCATAAAAGTCAACGTCCTTTGCTTTATGATTTCACAGGACTCAAAGTCCTCGCTTTTATCTTTCATAGGACTCAAAGTCTTCATTCTTATCTTTCACAGGACTCAAAGTCCTTGCATTTATCTTTCATAGGACTCAAAGTCCTCTGTCTTTATCTTTCATAGGACACAAAGTCCTCTATCTTTACGCTTTCATAAGACTCAAAGTTCTCTATCAGTTACATTTCAAAGACTTCAATGTCTTTTGTCAAGACTTCAATGTCTTCTTTACATTTCAAAGACTATCAGAGTCTTTTGTCAAGACTATCTAAGTCTTCTTTACATTTCAAAGGCTATCAATCTTTTGTCAAGACTATCAAAGTCTTCTTTTCTTTACATTTCAATGACTATCAGAGTCTTTTGTCAAGACTATCAAAGCCTTTTTTACATTTCAAAGACTATTGGAGTCTTTTGTCAAGACTATCAACATCTTCTTTGCATTTCAAAGACTATCAGAGTCTTTTGTCAAGACTATCAAAGTCTTCTTTACATTTCAAAGACTATCAGTCTTTTGTCAAGACTATCAAAGTCTTCTTTTCTTTACATTTCAAAGACTATCAGAGTCTTTTGTCAAGACTATCAAATCCTTTTTTTAAAGATGACAATGTCTTCATTTACATTTCAAAGACTTCAATGTCTTTAGTCATTTATGCTTTCAAAAGAAGACAGTGTCTTCATTTACATTTCAAAGACTTCAATGTCTTCAGCCATTTACACTTTCAAAAGATGACAATGTCTTCATTTACATTTCAAAAGACTTCAATGTCTTAAGTCATTTATGCTTTCAAAAGACGACAATGTCTTTATTTACATTTCAAAAGACTTCAATGTCTTCAGTCATTTACGCTTTCAAAAGATGACAATGCCTTCATTTACATTTCAAAGACTTCAATGTCTTCAATCTTTTACGCTTTCAAAAGATGATAATGTCTTCATTTACATTTCAAAAGACTTCAATGTTTTCAGTCATTTACGCTTTCAAAAGAATACAACATCTTCATTTACATTTCAAAGACTTCTACGCCTTTTGTCTTTTATAGGACTCAATGTCCTTGTTTGTGCTTCATAGGACTCGACGTCCTCTATTTCTATGCTTTGAAAAAAAAGAACTTCAGATGTCTTCCGCTCTACAGAACTTCAATGTCCTCGTGTTTTCTCAGTTTCACTTCCTTGGTTTTTGCCAGTTGCCCAGTCGAATAGCAAGATCTCTCGAACAAAATTAGTGTCCTTATCTTTACTTCCCTTTTATTTCTAATAAAAGATAAGCAAAGAGGGGCAACTATCATATCCTAATTTCGTTTGGGGACTATTGTTTGTTGATCTTTTGATCCTTGTTAGTCGACTTACGATGTTGAACACCAGTTACAGTGCGAAATAGATGATCATTCAATGTTTTGATCAAGAATGCGAAAGATACCGAAAGGGAGGGGCAAAAGGGTCATTTCAGGGGGTTTTCTAGACCCTGGCTTGCCCAGGCTAGCCTCTAGCTCGCATGGGCCCCCAAATAGTTTCAGGGTGAAGTAACCAGCTCGCCTGGGCGAGCAAGGTTACTTCAGGTTGAAGCAACAACTTGCCTAGGCGAGCTGCCATCACCCCTAATGCCATCTTTTGCTGTAAATAGGCATGGGGGAGGTTGAGTAAAAGGTCTAAGGTCCAACATTGAGAGAAATCAGAGAGAAGAAGAAGAAAGAAGAGAAAAACGAGGCTGAGGCACTACCGAATTGTGACCATAATCGACTTCTACATCGTTCTTCGTTCGTTCTTCGTTCGTCATCCGGTTAGTTTTTGTTTTAAGGATTTGGATGCTATTTATGCACCCTTAGGGGTCCTCTTTCTTGTTTTGTGCATCTTCATCTCCTTCTTCTATCATCAGCAATCTCATTTTCTTCTTGTAAAGTAAGTTTTAACCGATTATTAGTGCTGCAAGTTATCTTAAAAAATATTGAAGGTTAATACGCAAAACCAAAATAAAACCAACTCATAAACTTCTTCATTTCATCAAATATCACTTAAGATCTTTTCAAGGTCCAATGCCTTAACGATTCTCTCCACTTTTCATCAAACATCACTTGAGATCATTTCAAGGTTCAACGCCTTTACGATTCTCTCCACTTTTCAAAGTTTAAAACATCGCTTCAAGGTCCAACGCCTTAAACGACTTTTGTTCATAATTAAAATCAATCTTTCAAAAAAAAAACATAAAACCAATGTAACACCTAAACTTCCAGACTTAAAGAACTACGTAGGTCTGAATTCCTCATTGCACCTGAGGATACGTAGGAGCAAGGGCAACACCCTTGTCGACCCCAAGAAAACAATAAACATAAAAAGGGAAAATACATAATTTTGAAGTCATGTTTTGCACACTCGATTAAAGGTTGTCATCCCTTGTGATTGGCGCGTGGGGTGCTAATACCTTCCCCGTGCGTAAACAACTCCCGAACCCTTATTTTCAAAATTTGCAGACCTTCGTCTTTTTGTTTTTTCTAGTGTTTTCCTCTAATAAACGTTGGTGGCGACTCCATGTATTCTTCACGAGAAGACGCTCCATTTTGAATCTCACCTCGCTCTCCCGCCGAATGGTAGGTTGCGACAGGGAGAATTACAAATACTTTTGGTTTTTGAAAATTTCAGGCAAAAGGTTCTTCAATTTGGGCATGTCTAACCCAACAACATTATCTGATCTTTGTAGCTGCCATGTGATTATACTACTAGACTAGTAAAATACCATTTAATCATATTTTCAAAACTCTCCCTAGATAAGATTTATGGTGACTCATGACCCCATCTTTATTCTGAGTCACATAATCAATGCTAATTCAAAAACCTTCAATCATAGTGGAAAAGCTCTTCTAGACTTCAGCAACAATTGACCATTGTGAATACATAAAATTTATGAGATATACTACCTTATATTCCAAATTTTGCTCAATGAATAACACTAAATGCCTCATCTTTTCCAAAATCTGCACATTTTCATGCCTAAAACAAAAAATATAAATTGTTATGAATGCAAATTATGGTAACCAATAACAACTATCATGAGCAGTTGTGTATTATTAGATATAAGTGCAATAATAACTATCATGTTGGCAGTTTTTGGTAAAGTATGAGCTAACTTATTATCAGAAAATCTATAATAATAAATGTCAATAGCAGTTGTGTATCATTAGAATATGTTCAACTCTAATTGTCATGTTGACAATTTTTGGGTAGACATATATTATTATATAAGTAGCAGTCACAATTTGGATCATGCAAGATTGCAATGTGTCTACTTCAAAATTATTATATAAGTAACAGTGTACCATGAAAAGGTTTACAAATGCAATGGAAGTGTTTTGACTTTTGACTCAAGCAGGAAGGATTAGCATTACACAGGCAAGCCAAACACAATCATTTCAATTCCCCATAGAAGCCATGCATCTAATTATTAACATTAAGAGATAAACTCAGAAGAAAAAAGGTGTTTGCATCTTGTTCAGAAATGTTTGCTATCAATTTTATTCAAAAATTAGAAACCTAGTTTCATAAGCTTTTACAGTTATACAAAATTAAAATATTAACACATAAAGCAAAAGACACAACTAAAACAACTAGATTAACAAAAACATCCCTATATGTCTAACAAATTAATGTTGAAGTAACAAAAATCGGGAGCATAATAGTTTCAATTTATCATGAACAAACAAAAAACTAGATAACAACAAAGATTATTTTGGTAACACATTCAATGAAAAATTGTCATACCCTAATTTAGTTCGGGGACCATCCGTTGTTGGGATGCGACCCTCGTTTGACCACTTCGAGGTATTTGGCACCCATCGTTAGGCAATTTGTGAAGTTCTAAGACATGCCGGAAGCCAAAAGAAAAGCGTTGTAGCACAATCCGTGAAGTTCCGTGACATGGCGGAAATTAAAAGGAAGTGTTAGTGCGTAATCCGTAAAGTTCCGTAACATTCTGAAAGGAAAAAAAGGGATGATTACGTAATCCGTAAGGTTCCGCAACATTATGGAAAGAAAACAAATATCGTTACGAAATTTGTAAGCTTCTGTAACTTTACGGAAAAAGAATCACCAAAAAAAAGGCAGGGGATGTATTTAGTAAAAATGGGGGTTCAAATAGCAACCAGACCCACTTGGGCCTTCCAAGAAGATGTTCCTCCAGAAGGCGGTTGCTTCTGGAGGAAGCAACCTAGCTCGCCTGGGTGAGCTGGGTGGCAAGTATCTCCTTCCTTTTCCTATAAATAGGGGAAGGAGGGAAGAACAAAAATGTTCAACCCTCCTGGTATCTGAGATTCACTAAAAATTAGTGAGAAAAATTGTTTCCGTGAAGAAAATCCAAGCCGATGCGCTTCCGTAACGTTTCCGTGGGTGATTTCGCGAAGATTTTCAACCGTTCTTCGACGTTCTTCGTTCGTTCTTCGGTCTTCAACCGGTAAGTTCCCGAAATCGAACTTTTCAATTCATTCCATGTACCCTTAGAGGTCCTCATTTGTTTCGCGTGCTTTTATTTTCATTTCATTTACCTTCCGTACCCCCTTTTGACGTGCTTTAGTCATTTGTAATATCCGTTAATTTCTGTTAAAATGAATTTCGATCGTTCGGTCATGTCGTAACCACGTTTAAAACCCAAAAGAGGTAAAATAATAATATAATAATCAAAAATATCTTTTAATAAAATAAATCAAAAAAATCAATCGGACGTTTTCTTTGGAATTTTCCTTTCTTAATCAAATTGACTAATAACCAAAGTGAAACTAAGGATAAAATCAATTCATAAACCAAACCTTTTTTGTCATCGCCTAAAAAAGCCATTTTTAAGGTCCAACGCCTTGAAATGGTCTTTTCCGCTTTCATTGGTTAAATATAGATTTCTAAAGGCCTAAAGCAACATGTAACTTTATTATCTCTCCCAAAAATAAAGAGATCATTAATGGTCCAATACCTTAATGTTTTCTCTCTTCTAAAAAAGAATCGAAAGATTGTTTAAATGGTCCAACGCCTTAAATGACCTTTCATTCAATAAAAACATATATTGCAAAAAAGGATAAAAAATAACTTAACCAAACGCTTTGTTAACAAAGAACTACATAGGTCTGATTTCCTTATCACAATTGAGGAATACGTAGGAGCAAAAGGGAAACACCCTTGTCGACCACAAAAAGATAAAAAATAAAAAGACATAAGAACGTAAAAAGGGGAAAATAATATAAATTAAAGTCACATTTGCACATTGGATTAAAGGCTTCTGTCTCTTGTGACGGACGTATGGGATGCTAATACCTTCCCCGTGCGTAAATACAACTCCTGAACCTTTCACTTAAAATTCGTAGACCACGTCTTTTCCGGTTTTTCTAATGTTTTCCTCAAATAAACGTTGGTGGCGACTCCGTGCGTATTCCTTTCTTGGAAGACGCTCCCGCGAGTCACGCGTCGCCCTCCCACTGAAGGGTAGGTTGCGACAGTTGGCGACTCCACTGGGGACTATTTTTTGAGAGTTAGGCCATTTAATCTTGTGCAATGTTTTATCATGACATCCTCCTTTGTTGGTTTCCCTTTATTTTCCTTATGTTCTTGTGTATATAACTCTTTGATGCTTTTAGTGTGTTTTAAAATGTATGCATGAGGTAAATATTTTCATTTGATGCACACAAACACCAACACTATTTGCACACACGGTGATTTGAAAAAGGGCCCTATACCCGAGTCCATGAGAACATAAGGAGTGGAGGTGAATCTGTGATCATGCTAGGTCTCCGACTTGCTTGATTACAGTGAACCCTCATCTAGAGTTTTTCTCTTTGATAACATATTGTTGCTAGTAGTTCCTACTGCTGCAATATGTTCTTCGAAGGGGATGATACCTCTAGAGACCATCAAGAGAGATATGACCACCTTGGGGATTATCACTAACAACCCTGTTAGCTTTCTCCCATTTAGGTCCCTTGAATAGGGGCACGAAGCGGACACGCTGCGTGCCATTTTTTCACACTGCCATGCATAAGTGTCATGTACCCTTTTGCTTATATTTTGTGAATATTGTCATACTGTACATTCCCGTGTTGCGCCTTTCGCATATGCATCACGCACGGATTCTGTTTTGATCCCCTCTCTTTGAGGGTCCGTGCCACCTTATTAAATTCATACGTCAGGCACTTTGCTACCCCAAGACGTTGTATCTAAGGAGAAAATTTCTCGGTTTCCTGTATTCATAAATTGCATCTGTGCTATATGCATTTCTTCATGCATTCATCCATTCCACCCATGATAGATGTCGGAGTTTTAATTCGCACAGATTTTTGTTCACTTTAGTAAAACATGGGATCAAGTCAAATGCCTTCACTTAAAAGGAGGTTCTATCAAGTCAAGGTCAAGAGCCTGGGACCACTAGTCTAAAGGAGTTAGGGCAGTTAATGGGTCAGCTCTAGTGGCAAGCTTTTCGCAAAGCTTATGATAAAATCTGGGACTTAGCCATGGTAGAAGTCTCCACAGAGGCCATTGCCTCCCTCGGCTAGTATTATGATCAGCCGTTGAGGTGCTTCACCTTTGGGGACTTCCAGCTATCACCAATGGTAGAAGAATTTGAAGAGATCCTAGGATGCCCTCAGGGGGAAGGAAACCATACCTCTTCTCAGGGTTCTATCCCTCATTAGCTAGAATTTCCAAGATAGTCCAAATCTCGGCGTAGGAATTAGACCACAGGAAGCAAGTCGAAAATGGGGTGGTTGGAATACCGAGAAAATATTTGGAGGCAAAAGCAAGAGTCTTGGCAAGTAAAGGTGAGTGGGCCCCGTTCATAGATATTCTCGCACTGTTAATCTTCGGAGGAGTCCTCTTTCCGAATGTGGATGGGTTGGTGGACCTAGCAGCGATCGATGCTTTTCTCGCCTATCATAACCACAAGGAAAGCCCAGTTGTCGCAATGCTAGCCGACCTATATGACACCTTCGACCGAAGATGTGAAAAGAGCAATACGAGGATTGTTTGCTGTACTCCAGCTCTTTATGTATGGTTGGTTTCGCACCTTTTTCGCCAAGAGGTGAGGCATGCTTGCCCGCTAGAAAGCCACCGTTCATGCATAGAGAAAGAAGGGGCAAATTGGGACCAACTCTTAGCAAGCAAAGAAGAAGCATCTGTCAACTGGTTCCCTCGATGGAAGGAAGGAAGAACCAGAGTTCTTATTTCATGCGGAGGATTTCCAAATGTTCCCTTGATGGGGACGAGGGGTTGCATCAGCTACAATCCCGTTCTTGCTATAAGACAACTTGGCTACCCTATGAGAGGGGCGCCACTAGAGGATGAGCTCGCGCCTGTCATTTCACGAGGCTTCAATAAGACCAACATGGAGACACTTCAGAAGGTCCGCAAGGCATGGGAGGTGTTGCAAAAGAAGGACAAAGAACTCAGGGGCAGTAACAATGGGCCCATCGGTGGCTACCGTAAGTGGTTGAAAGCCCACGTGCAAGGTTTGGTTTGGCTTCCAAGTTTGAGAACTGCTAAAAGAGAGGAAGTTGAGGCACCGGAGGAAGACAAAGAGGTGCAGGCCCTTAGGGTGGAACTTGAGCAATCCCAAATAGTTAAAGAAAGGTTCAAATCAGCAGCTCTGAAAATCCGAAAGGAGAATGCCGAACTGAGAGATGTAAATGTGGCTACCACCAGAGCCTTGGAACGAGAAACCAAGAGGGCTCATAGGGAAGAACACGGCCGGAACAAGTTCCGAGGGGCTTTGTGGGGCAGCAACAGCGAGCTTAAACTCCGAAGAGATGAAAGGGACCAATCACGAGTAGACAGTTTGATCTTGAAAGATGAGTTGAAGGCTTGCTCGAGGTCCAAGAGAAGTTTGTCTCAGCGGTTATGCGAGACAGAGACCAACATGTTAGCTATCATCACCAAGTACCAAGAAGAACTAAATCTAGCCACGACCCATGAGCATAGAGTGGCAGACGAGTATGCCTAAGTGTACATGGAAAAGAAGGCTAGAGGAAGGGTGATCGACTTGCTACATCAAGAGGCAACGATGTGGATGGACCGATTCGCTCTTACCTTGAACGGGAGTCAAGAGCTTCCCCGACTGCTAGCCAAGGCCAAGGCAATGGCGGACACCTACTCCGCCCCTGAGGAGATCCACAAACTTCTCGGCTACTGTCAGCATATGATAGATCTAATGGCCCATATAATTAGAAACCGCTAGGGAACTTGTATTGTCACTCAGATCTTGACTAGTTATAACTTTTTGAATAAAATGAGTTTATCCCATGTTTTTACTCCAAAAGTCAATGCGAATCAAATCATTCCTACATTTTATCTCTAGCATGCATTCATCATTTTTTTACCTACTCCTCACGTTTGGTTTTTCTAGGAAAAACACCATAACTAAACGCGCCCCAAGGCATCCCTATCGCACCAGATCCAAATCTAGAACGATGGGTGATCAAGAGGAGACATAGGAACAGATGAAAGCCGACATGTCAGCTCTGAAAGAACAAATGACTTCCATGATGGAGGCCATGTTAGGAATGAGGCAACTCATGGAGAAAAACATGGCCACCGCTGCCGCCGTTAGTTCGGCTGCCGAAGCAGACCCAACTCTCCTAGCTACCACGCACCATCCTCCCCCAAATACGGTAGGATGAGGAAAGAGCACACTGGGGCACAACAGCAACCCCCATTTGGGATACAACCGGGTGGCTTACCCTTATGGATTGCCACCTAATTACACGCCGCCAGTCATGCAAGATGATGCGGGTCATGTGTCTTCCCCCATCCTTGAAGGGGAGCCTCCTCGACAGCCCGACGAGGTCCACAAAGATCATCAAGAGTATGCCCAAGGGGATGTCGAGTTCTACCCCCCGATCCCCGTCGAGGGGCCGACACCCAACACTTTGCCTCAGCCCAACCTCACAGCACAACCAATATTCTTGTCCATAGAAGGACCACCCCTCGCGACCGAGGAAAGAAGGAAACTCGATCTCCTCGAGGAGAGATTGAGAGCTGTTGAAGGCTTCAGTGACTATCCATTCGCGAACATGACTGATCTTTGCTTGGTACCAGATGTCATCATCCCCCCAAAATTCAAAGTGCCTGATTTCGACAAGTATAAAGGGACGACTTGTCCTAAAAACCATCTCAAGATGTATTGTCGCAAGATGGGGGCGCACTCAAGGGATGAAAAGTTGTTAATACATTTTTTCCAAGATAGCTTAGCTGGAGCTGTGGTTGTTTGGTACACTAATCTGAAAGCTTCCCGCATCCGTACTTGGAAGGACCTGATTACTGCTTTCCTAAGGCAATATCAGTATAATTCCAATATGACTCCTGATTGCACTCAGCTGCAGAATATGTTTAAAAAGGAAGGTGAGACCTTTAAAGAATACGCACAGCGGTGGAGAGACCTGGCGGCACAAGTGGCCCCTCCCATGGTCGAAAGGGAGATGATCACCATGATGGTAGACACCTTGCCAGTGTTTTACTATGAGAAGTTGGTAGGCTACATGCCTTCCAGCTTCACGGACTTGGTATTCGCCATGGAAATAATTGAAGTAGGGTTGAAAAGAGGGAAGTTCGATTACGTTTCCTCCACAAGTACCCATGCTAAAAGAGTCGGAGCAACTGGGGCAAAAAGGAAGGAGGGAGATACCCATGCCATCACTTCGGCGCCTGCATGGGTCAAGCCCCCGCAGACCTCTCATGGTAGACATCAGTACGCGTAACATCATCTAAGCTTTTCAGCTCGCGCCGGGAACTCCTCCAATTCAGCACCCGTGCAGCCTAAGGCATCCATCCAGAGGGAGGCCCCCCAAGCTCCGGCTCCAACCACGACTCGCCTGACCGGCAATTCCAACGCAATGAGGAAATTTCCCCCGAAGCCAATTCCAGAATTCACCCCGCTCCCAATGACGTACGAAGACCTCTTGTCGTCACTTATCGCCAACCAAATGGCCGTAATAACTCCCGGGAAGATCTACCAAACCCCTTTCCCAAAGTGGTATGATCCTAACGCAACTTGCACGTACCATGGGAATACCCCGGGGCATTCCATCAAAAAATGCTTGGCCCTTAAATACAAGGTCCAACATTTGATAGATGCTAGATGGTTGACATTTCAAGAGGATCGACCCTACGTGAAAACCAACCCACTCGCCAATCATGGAGGGGGAGCGGTTAATGCCATTGAGTCAGATAGGCCGTGCAGGTCTAAACCTTTAAAGGACGTGGCGACCCCTAGGAGGTTTATCTTTGAGGCCCTACAAAAGGGAGGTGTGATTCCCCACGGTGGGCATAAAGAGGATTCTTGTTTGTTGCATCCCGGCGAGCTACATAACATGAAAACATGTTTGGCAGTAGAGGAATTGTTGCAACGAATGATAGATCAAGGCCGACTGGAAGTCGGTGATGAGGGGAGGGAAGAGCATCACATATGTATGCAGTTCGCGGATGTGAGAAGTTTTGGAAGGCCTAAACCTTTGGTGATATATTTCACCAAGGACGCAGCTCCACAAAAGCCTCGATACCCCCCGGCAACTAAACCTGTTCCTTTCCCATACCAAAACAGCCACGTAGTCCCGTGGAGGTATACGCCTCCGAGTGAAAGGGAAGAAAAAGCCACCGACAACAGTTCATTGTCGGCCAAGGTAACCAATATCACGGGGCTGAGCGGTGTGACCCGCAGCGGTCGCGTGTTTGCACCTTCCGACCTGCCAACACAACCTGCAAACATTAAAGGAAAGGCCAAGATGATGGAGGAACAAAATGACAAGACGACCCTCACTCCGAACGAGGATATTCCGGTGAAGGGTCTTTCGGAGAAAAGGGATGGCTACGGCAAGAAGGAAGTGTCGCTAGAGGAAGCAAGCGAGTTTCTCCGCATTATTCACCAGAGCGAGTTCAAGGTCATTGAACAACTCAACAAAACCTTGGCCAGGGTCTCTCTTTTGGGATTACTCATGAGCTCTGAGCCTCATCGGGCTTTGCTAGTAAAGGTCTTGAACGAAGCTTATGTGGCTCAAGATATCTCTGTAGAGGACTTTGGAGGACTCGTCAATAATATCACCGCCAACAATTATCTCGCCTTCGCCAAAGAAGAAATCCCTGCCGAGGGGAGAGGGCATAATAGGGCTTTACATGTATCAGTCAAGTGCATAGACCACGTTGTAGCCAAGGTGCTTATCGATAACGATTCCAGTTTAAACGTAATGCCCAAAAGCACTTTGGAGAAATTACCGTTTAATGCTTCCCATCTAAAGCCAAGTTCCATGGTAGTTCGTGCCTTCGACGGCACCCGCCGAGAGGTTAGGGGAGAGATCGACCTCCCTGTACAGATAGGCCCTCATACCTGTCAGGTTACCTTTCAAATAATAGACATTAACCCCGCTTACAGCTGCCTGTTGGGGCGCCCATGAATCCATTCGGTGGGAGTCGTTCCCTCTACACTCCACCAAAAATTGAAGTTCGTAGTGGAGGGGCATTTGGTTATCGTATCAGGCGAGGAAGACATCTTGGTGAGTTGCCCGTCCTCTATGCCATATGTGGAAGCCGCGGAGGAGTCATTAGAAACCGTCCTCTATGCCTCTATAGATTCCTTCTCTAGGCAACCTTGCCTGTCCGATGCGTCAGTAATGATGGCCCGAGTGATGTTGGGGAATGGTTACGAGCCCGGAATGGGTTTAGGCAAGGACAACGGCGGCATAACCAGCCTGATAAGCGCTAAAGGAAACTGTGGGAAGTTTGGGTTAGGCTATAAACCCACACAAGCATACATAAATTAAGGCATTACAGGAAGGAAGAGCGGAGGTCAAGGCTCGCGATTGGGACAAGAAGTCAAAGGAGGCCTGCCCTGCCACATCAGTAGGAGCTTTATAAGCACGGGTCTAGGACACGAAGGCCAAGTCGTTGCGATATGTGAAGATGATTCGCCAAGTGGTTCGGAGTTGGTATGACCATGCCCTCCTGGTTTCCGACTAGGAAATTGGCGAGTGGAGGAACGCCCGGACATTTAGGCAACAAGCATAATGTAACCCTTTGTGGCTTTTAATCTCTACAGTTGGGCCTAGGCTTTAGAGTTTTCTTTTGTTAAGGCTTTATGTCTTTTGATCCTAAATTTATAAAATAAAAGATCTTTCTTCATCTGTTCCTACGTCTCTACCCATTCTCATCCATTTGCATGTTTATTTCTTTACGTTTAAAACGCCAGATCCGACGACGAGTCCCTCGAAGGTACTAATACCTGGGACCCGACCATCGATTTCGAGCAAGAAACAAATCAAACGGAGGATGAAGAGGACGAGGATGTGGTACTAATACCTGAAAGACTACCAAGACATCTTTGCTTGGTCATACCAAGATATGCCCGGTTTGAGTCCTGACATTGTACAACACCGATTACCTCTAAATCCCGAGTGTTCCCCGGTAAAACCAAAACTGAGGAGGATGAAACCCGAGACATCCTTGAAAATAAAAGAAGAGGTGAAGAAACAATTTGACGCTGGTTTTCTGGCTGTCACTCGGTACCCAGAATGGGTTGCCGACATTGTACCAGTCCCTAAGAAGGATGGGAAGGTGTGAATGTGTGTGGATTATCGGGATTTGAATCGAGCCAGTCCCAAAGAAAATTTTCCTTTGCCGCACATCGATATCCTCGTGGATAATATGGCCAATTTCGCTTTGTTTTCCTTTATGGACGGATTCTCCAGTTACAATCAGATAAAAATGGCGCTGGAGGATATGGAAAAGACTACCTTCGTCACCCTATGGGGGACGTTCTGCTAGAAGGTGATGTCCTTTGGACTCAAGAATGATGGGGCAACTTATCAACGGGCTATGGTAGCTTTGTTCCACGATATGATGCACCAAGAGATCGAGGTTTATGTGGACGACATAATTGCCAAATCTAAGACCGAGGAGGAACACCTTGTCAACCTGCGGAAGTTGTTCAAAAGGCTTAGGAAGTATCAATTGAGGTTGAACCCCACTAAGTGCACTTTTGGGGTCAAATCAGGGAAATTGCTAGGTTTCATCGTAAGCCAGAAAGGGATAGAGGTGGACCCCGAAAAGGTGAAGGCCATCCTTGAGATGCTGGAACCCCGTACCGAGAGGCGAGTCCAAGGTTTCCTGGGACGTTTGAATTATATTGCCAGATTCATATCACAGCTCACTGCTATTTGTGAGCCATTGTTCAAGATGAGGATTGTCAAGAGGCATTTAGGAGGATCAAAAAGTGTCTCATGAATCCTCTTGTGCTTATGCCACCGGTACCCGAAAGGCCTCTCATCTTGTATATGACAATTTTGGACGAGTCGATGGGATGTATGCTGGGGCAACATGACGAGTCCGGGAAGAAAGAGCGTGTTGTCTACTACTTGAGTAAGAAGTTCATGGCCTGTGAAATGAATTACTCCCTGCTTGAAAGAATGTGTTGTGCTTTAGTCTGGGCGTCCCACCATCTAAGACAATACATGCTGAGCCATACCACCTGGTTGATATCCAAGATGGACCCGGTTAAGTACGTCTTTGAAAAGCCTGCTCTCACAGGATGGATCACCTGGTGGCAAGTCTTGCTATCCAAGTTTGATATAGTTTACGTCACCCAAAAGGCGATAAAAGGAAGCGCCTTAGCAGATTATTTGGCTCAGCAGCCTCTCAACGACTATCAGCCCATGCATCCCGAGTTCCCGGATGAGGACATCATGACCTTGTTTGAGGAAAAACTAGACGAAGACCGGGACAAATGGACTGTATGGTTTGATGCAGCGTCAAACGTTCTAGGCCATGGCATTGGAGCAGTATTGGTCTCTCCAGACAATCAATGTATACCTTTCACAACCAGGCTGGGGTTTGACTGCACCAACAATATGGCTGAGTATGAAGCGTGTGTCCTGGCCATCCAGGCGGCAATTGACTCTAATGTCAAACTGCTCAAAGTGTACGGAGACTCAGCACTGGTGATTCACCAGCTGAGAGGGGAATGGGAAACTAGAGACCCCAAGCTGATACCCTACAAAGCCTATATCAAGGAGTTGGTTGATTCCTTTGATGAGATTTCCTTCCATCACGTTCCTCGGGAGGAAAATCAAATGGCGGATGCGCTTGCTACTCTGACATCCATGTTCCAGCTAACACCGCACGGGGACCTACCATACATTGAGTTCTGGTGTCGTGGCAGACCTGCGCATTGTTGTCAGGTGGAAGAAGAACGGGACGGTAAGCCTTGGTATTTCGATATCAAGCGATTCGTTGAAAGCAAAGGATACCCGCAGGGGGCTTGCGACAACGATAAAAGGACATTGAGGAGATTGGCGACCAGTTTTTTCATGAGCGGGAGCATACTATATAAAAGAAACCATGACATGACTCTCCTGCGATGCGTGGATGCCAAAGAGGCAGACCACATGATCAAGGAGGTCCATGAGGGTTTGTTCAAAACGCACGCCAACAAGCATGCTATGGCCAGGAAAATCCTAATAGAAGGTTATTACTGGCTCACCATGGAAAGTGATTGCTGCATCCATGTAAAGAAATGCCATAAATGTCAAGCGTTCGCGGACAATGTCAATGCTTCGCCACATCCTCTGAACGTCATGTCCTCCCCTTGGCCTTTTTCCATGTGGGGGATAGACGTCATAGGGGCCATCGAACCCAAGGCTTCGAACGGTCATCACTTCATTCTCGTGGCAATAGATTATTTCACCAAATGGGTCGAAGCGGCTTCCTACACCAATGTCACGAGGAGTGTAGTGGCCAGATTCATCAAGAGGGAGCTGATTTGTCGATACGGACTCCCTAGGAAGATCATTATTGACAATGGTACCAATCTGAATAACAAGATGATGCAGGAAATGTGCGCGAATTTCAAAATCCAGCATCACAATTCCACGCCCTACCGGCCAAAGATGAACGGAGCCGTGGAAGCAGCCAACAAGAATATTAAGAAAATTATTCAAAAGATAACAGTGTCATACAAAGATTGGCATGAGATGTTGTCTTTTGCCTTGCATGGATACCGAACTTCGGTACGAACTTCTACTGGGGCAACACCATATTCCTTGGTTTATGGAACGGAAGCAGTACTCCCATTTGAAGTAGAAATCCCTTCCCAAAGGATATTAGCATAATCAAGCTTAGAAGAATCAGAGTGGGCTCAAACACGCTATGACCAACTCAACCTTATTGAAGGTAAGCGCTTGACGGCCATGAGCCATGGGCGCTTGTATCAACAAAGAATGAAGAACACATTCGACAAGAAGGTGCGTTTGCGCAAGTTCCATAAAAGGGACCTTGTGCTGAAGAAAGTCTCCCAAGCTCTGAAAGACAACAGAGGAAAGTGGGCCCCGAACTACGAAGGGCCTTTCGTTGTAAAAAAGGCTTTCTCCGGAGGGGCCCTGGTGCTTACCAACATGGATGGCGAGGAGCTACCTTTAGCCATAAATTTTGATGTTGTCAAGCGATACTACGCTTAGAATCTGGGGCAATTGGGGAAGTCGTTGCATGTTCTTTTATTTTTATGTGTTCTTCTTGATTTCCCCCAGGAATTCCTGTCTGCTGTAATTTTCTCGTCACGGTCTTTTAAAAAGAAGGGAACATGAGTTTGAGGTTTCAGTCCTCACTTCATGCTTTAAACCATGTGCAGTTTATGATAACCTGAGCCTTTTCGTTCAGTACACGGGATGCCCCAAAGCTCTTAATTAAAACTGAACCTAACCAGCTTTCACTAAAAATTTGTTGCGTTTGAAAACATTCATGCATACGCATACGCATGCATATTTTGTGATAACAGGGGCAGAATCAACTGGCCGTGGTCAGATGCCAGGATAAAGTTGGAGGCCGAAACCCATCAAGGTAAAACGGTAACGCAGCCACGGTTTACCACGCAATGTTGTTTCCTACTTTCAGGTACTTAGGGACAGATGCAAATAGAGGCTAGGGTCACAACCGATGGGTTGTCGTCCCTTGCCTAGCTCTGGACAAATGGAAAGCGCCGCTGCAAGGCAACCTAGTATCCTTTAAATTTAGAGTAATTATTATTGTTGTGTCTTTAAAGTAAATATTGGATATCTGCCCTGAGTGGGTTCGAGTAAGCGAACGTTGTCCGTAGAAGGCCATACTTATGTCTTCCCTAAAAAAAAAAAGTGCAGGTTAGCTCGCCTGGGCGAGCACCCCAGCACCTGCAAATATAAAAAACGAGGGAGGGGGAGTTTTCGGCACCCCAAAAACTCCCCCCCCCCCCCCTTCATTCAAAAGCAAGATCCACGGATTTCACGAGTTTGCAGCCCTAGGGTCACCATTTTTCGCGTTTTTGATTCCGTTTTGCGCTATTATTCATCTCCAACAAGTAAGTACCTCATTCGTGGGCTCTCTAGCTTTCCATTGATGTATTTTGGTGCTCTAAGTTGCATGTATTTGCTAAAAAACGTGAGGGATTTATCCTTTAATTGTTGCTTGTTTTTGTTGAATTGAGGGGTTGTAAGGGATGGCCTTAGGCCTAGGGTGCATTCTGAAGTAATGGGGCATGCCACATTGCCCCCATTCTCTTGATATTCATGCCTAAACATGCGCCCACCAAGTGCTCGGTGAAATGCCTCAACGACATATGGGCATGGTTTTGTGAACTTTGGACTGTGTGGCTATTTTATATGTATGAGGACAGCACGTAGAGGATAAAATAATTGCCCGAATGCGATTCTAGGCCTCGGAACCCAAGCTTTTAATTTCAATACAAAGGAGCATGACTTACGCCTAGGAATCTAAGTTTTGGTTTTGAATGCATGAATATTAGGACATGTTTGAGAGGTTTTTTATTAGAATTTAAATTGGATGCCTCATGAGGAATACCTTGCACCTAGGTAGGATGAAAAATACCTTTCAATGGTATGTATATATGTGAATATATATGGCATGGAAATGCCTTGCAAAGTGTGTGAATATATGGCATAAATATACCTTGCAAAGTGTGAATGTATAGCAAATAATGCATTTCAAAAATCTGTATATGTAAGATAGGTAGCGTAAAAAATGCCTTTCAAAATATGTATATATGTGGGTAGGTTGCATAAGGAGCCTTTCAAAAAATGTACCCATGGTGAAAATGGCACGAGAATGCTTCCCAAATGAATATTTGATGTGGAATTGCCTTTCAAGTGTAGATAGATGGCATGAAAATTCATTTTCAAATAAATGCAAGTGTGTGCATGACGTGAGATTGGCTATCCAATGTGCGTATATGTATAAATAAATGTGAATGAAACAACAAAAATTTTATGTTAATAAAATACTTCAAATGTGCGTAGGTAACTTTTGGTAGCAAAATACTTTGAATATGGACATGTGTAATTATGGCACAATACCTTGAGCATGCATATATGAATTCTTTTCAAAAAAATATGTGTGGTAACTGGAATGTTTTGAATATCCTTGTATATTGATATAAATAGCAGGATACTTGGCGCGTATGCATGTTGGTAAATGTTCTTCTTTAAGGAGATGTGGGCACAAATTTGTTCTAAATCGAAAAAAATTAGCATGTCGTTTTTACTTTAAAATAACATTTCCTTGTAAACAAACTATCCAAATCTTTGTCCTCACAAGAAATGGCTCCGAAAAAGCTTTCCGCGAAGAGATCTAGAAGGGACGCCGCGGCTGAAGGGACCAGTGCCGCTCCCGAGTTTGATAGCCACCGTTTCAGGAGTGCCGAGCATCAGCAGCGTTTCGAGGACATCAAAGGATGGTTGTTCCACCGAGAGAGACGTGTCCAGCTCAGGGACGATGAGTACACCGACTTTCAAGAAGAGATAGCTCACCGACGTTGGACGTCGCTTGTCACTCCGATGGCTAAGTTTGACCCAGATATAGTCCTAGAATTTTATGCCAATGCTTGGCCCAAAGAAGAGGGAGTGCGGGACATGCGATCATGGGTGAGGGGTCAGTGGATTCCCTTTGATGCAGATGCCCTCAGCCAGTTCCTGGGAGACCCGCTGGTGTTAGAGGAAGGCCAGGAGTGCGAGTTTAGTCAGAGAAGGAACAGGGCCGATGAGTTTGACGAGGAGGCCATTGCTGTTATGTATACCGGGTCAGGATTTTTCCCGGACTGCTGCAGGGAGGCGGGTGCGGATCATGCGCACCAACATGACTACCCTAACCCAGATATGGATGACGTTGCTACTCAGCAATGTCCTGCCCAGTGATCATAACTCCGACCTTCCTCTACCGAAGTGTCAGCTGGTGTATGCCATCCTAACACGGATGAGCATCCATGTCGCTCAGTTGATTGCTGACGCCATCTATTTATTTGTAGGTATGCCACCCACCAGGCACCCACTAGACCCGGATAAGTCTAACAGGGCCCTGGGGTTTCCAGCGTTGATCACGGGCCTCTACCAGTCATTCGGGGTTCCCGTCACACCTAGTAAGGTGATCCGGCCGCCGATCACCCGAGCCTTGATTGAGAAGTATTGCACGCCTAGGTAGGCACAGGGTGATGTGCCACAGGCCGCAGACGCATCGCCACCACCTCATTAGGCTGATTCCGTTGGGTCATTAGGCATGGAGCGGTATCTACAGCACTTGGTTCGCCAACAGGCGGCCAACCACCAGGGGCAGGTGCAGATACATGAGTGTCTCTACCAGCTCAGCCTCAGTCAGCAGGGCCAGGGTTTCGCTCCTTTTGCGTGCCCTACTCCAGATCAGTTTAGGGCTGAGGTCGCATGGCTCGGAGATTGGCCTGAGGCCCAGATGGAGGAGGCATCTGTAGGAGTTCCCGACGATGCAGAGGAGGCCCGCATGGATGAGGAGATGACAGACTAGCTCGGCTTCTTGGGAGGAAGTGGAGCCACGTGACCGAGGTCACCGCACTTTTTGACATTTCTATTTTTTGATTAGTTTGCTATTGACGTTTTTCTGTTATTGTCTATATTGCTGTTGACATTACTTTTTGTCATATGGTTACTAACATTACTATCATTATTGTTCATTTCTGTTAGAAATTTTCGGCATTATGGCTCTCAGTTATTTCGTCACCGTTTTTCCGACTTACCATTTTCGTGCGTTTCTCGTTCGCCTTGTGGTTAGACGTAAGTAGGTAGTGTGCGCCCTCGTCCGCACAACCTTTTCAGAGAGAAAAAGAGAAAAAAAGAAAGAAGATAGAGGAAATGAACAAATGATAAATAACTTTAAAAAGAAAAAAAAAAGGAAAAGGAAAAGAGAGCAAGTAAGAAAAGAAAAAGAAGGAAGAAAAAAAGAAAATAATAAAAATAAAAAGTTGTCTAGCTAAAAAACAACATGCTTGTGAAAAGAGATAATTTCCAACTTTTATTTGAAGAAAAATTCGCTGATCATAACTAGTTTTTGAAAAAAAATGTGTGTACACATTTGAAGGGTAAATGCTGGGAAAGTTTTTCGAACACCCAAGATAGACTCGGATGAATGCATGAATTGATAAAAGAACATATTTTGGAAACACTGGGTTGACTAAAATAGAGACAATGAATTATGAGCCCTCGCATCACATAGGTGCATGCACGACTAGTTTTGCATAAAATTTCCAATATAGGTGCATGCACGACTAGTTTTGCATAAAATTTCCAAATCATCATTGTTGCATTTGTGTCATGGAAATAATGTGGGACATCCCCTTTTATCCTTGAACCAAACCAAACCTTGACATATATCATGTCCAGTCGTGCTACAAGCCTTGAGCCAAAATCCCAATTTACCATAAACCTTGCCCTCAGAAGAAAACAAAAAAGAAAGGAACTTCCCAATCAAAAGAGCGGGAGAAAACAAAAAGAGAAAATTCCCAATCGAAGAGCGGGAGAAAACAAAAAGAGAAAATTCCCAATCGAAGAGTGGGAGAAAGCAAAAAAAGGAAAGAAAATTCCCGATCAAAGATCGGAAGAAAACAGAAGAAATATACAGAAAGGTCTTTGGACCAGACAATATCTGAACAATACAGAATTGTCACCAAAGTAAACATAGAAAGAAAGGAAACCACGACCTAAAGTGGTCCTCTCCCTTTGATTGCCAACCAAAATCCTGTGCATCGGTAGCTTGTTCACCTCACACTAAACAAAAATAGAAAAGGAAAAGGCCAAGAACACTCAAAGCCAAAAATTCCACAAAGAAACAAACCATTCCCAAGATAAAGTCCTATTGATCCATGATCACGCATGTAATCTTTGATTTGATAGGAAATGATTTGCAAAATCAAGTCATGACATACCTATGGTTCGGAATTAGGATGAAACACTTACCTGTGTGAGATTGATACACTTTGAGTGATTTTCTTCTATTTTTGTTGAACCCGGTGTTTCCTCTAAATGGTCATTTAAAAATGAAATGCTAACATCCAAAATCTCATTTGTGGTTATGAGAAGATTTCATCAGCATACTCCCCTTCCCCGGTAGACGCATTGTTTTTCATCCGAAAAGCATGTGTTGCTCTGATTAGTGAAGAAAACACCGAGACTACTTTTAGTCTCACAAGTTATCCAGAACTACGTAGGTCTTAGTTCCTCATTGAGGATACGTAGGAGCAAGAGCCTCACTTTTGTTGGCCGCCCCATAATCTCTGTCATACTGACCTTGAAGTCATGTGACAAGAGGAAATACCCAAGCGGTTATCCGTATAAACCTTTTGCTATCTATAAGACTCAAAGCATGATAGCACGCAGAGACTAACGTCGTCTTCTGCGCCTTTTGTCATCCAGAGGCGGCGGGCCCGATGACATGCGGGAACCATTTGGTCCCGCACTTTCAAAATACTTTTGCTATCTATAAGACTCAAAGCATGATAGCACGCAAAGACTAACATCGTTTTCTGCGCCTTTTATCATCCAGAGGCGGTGGGCCCGATGACATGCGGTTATTCGCACGCTCAATGAGTGATAAACGCACAGAGACAAATTCTGCGCCCTTTATCATTCAGGAGCAGCGAGTCGAGTGGTAAACGCGCATAGACGAATTTTGCGCCCTTTGCCATTCAGATTTCGCAAATTGGGTGATAAATGCGCATAGACGAATTCTGCGCCCTTTATCATTCAGGAACAGCAAGTTGGGTGGTAAACACGCAGAGATTGATTCTGCGCCCTTTGTCATTCAGATTTCGCAAGTCGAGTGATAAACGCCCAGAGACAAATTTTGCGCCCTTTGTCATTTGGGGACAGTAAGTCGAGAGGTGGGCGGAGACAAATTATGGTCATTCTGCGTACCATTTCGCCATCCAGAGGCGATCGTGTCCGGTGGCACGCAGAGACAAATTATGGTCATTCTGCGTCTTGTATCAACCAAGAGGAACAAATTCGACAGTATCAGGATGATGTGTCGGTACTGATCATTTTCAAATTTTTGCAGGTTCCGCTGGCAGGGAGGTTCACTGGCCGAATGGTGTTTCGCTCGAACAAAATTAGTGTCTTATCTTTACTTCCCTTTTATCTCCAATAAAAGACAAGTAAAGAGGGGCAACTGTCATACCCTAATTTCGTCCGGGGACCATCCGTTGTTGGGGTGCGACCCTCGTTTGACCACTTTGAGGTATTTGGCACCCATCGTTAGGCAATTTGTGAAGTTCTGAGACATGCCGGAAGCCAAAAGAAAAGCGTTGTAGCACAATCCGTGAAGTTCCGTGACATGCTGGAAATTAAAAGAAAGTATTAGTGCACAATCCATAAAGTTCTGTAATGTTCCAGAAGGCAAAAAAGGGATGACTACGTAATCCGTAAGGTTTCGCAACATTATGGAAAGAAAACAAGTATCGTTACGAAATTCGTAAGTTTCCTTAACTTTACGGAAAAAGAATCACCAAAAAAAGGCAGGGGAGTGTATTTAGTAAAAATGGGGGTTCAAATAGCAACCAGGCCCACTTGGGCCTTCCAGGATGTTCCTCTAGAAGGCGGTTGCTTCTGGAGGAAGCAACCTAGCTCGCCTGGGCGAGCTGGGTGGCAAGCATCTCCTTCCTTTTCCTATAAATAGGGGAAAGAGGGAAGAACATAAATGTTCAACCCTCCTGGTATCTGAGATTCACTTAAAATTAGTGAGAAAAATTGTTTCCGTGATGAAAATCCAAGCCGAGGCGCTTCCGTAACGTTTCCGTGGGTGATTTCGCGAAGATTTTCAACCATTCTTCGTTCGTTCTTTGTCGTTCTTTGGTCTTCAACCGGTAAGTTCCCGAAATCGAACTTTTCAATTCATTCCATGTACCCTTAGTGGTCCTCATTTGTTTCGCGTGCTTTTATTTTCATTTCATTTACTTTCCGTACCCCCTTTTGACGTGTTTTTGTCATTTATTTAAGTCATTTTCCCGCCTAATCAAAAAATAAAATAAATTTCCACCGATCATTCGTATTGTAATATCCGTTAATTTCTGTTAAAATGAATTCCGACCATTCGGTCATGCCGTAACCACGTTTAAAACCCAAAAGAGGTAAAATAATAATATAATAATAAAAAATATCTTTTAGTAAAATAAATAATAAAAAAATCAATCGAACGTTTTCTTTGGGATTTTCCTTTCTTAATCGAATTGACTAATAACCAAAGTGAAACTAAGGATAAAATCAATTCATAAACCAAACCTTTTTGTCATCGCCTAAAAAAGCCATTTTTAAGGTCCAACGCCTTGAAATGGTCTTTTCCGCTTTCATTGGTTAAATATAAATTTCTAAAGGCCTAAAACCAACATGTAACTTTATTACCTCTCCCAAAAATAAAGAGATCATTAATGGTCGAATACCTTAATATTTTCTCTCTTCTAAAAAAGAATCGAAAGATTGTTTAAATGGTCCAACGCCTTAAATGACCTTTAATTCAATAAAAATATATCTTGCAAAAAAGGATAAAAAATAACTTAACCAAACGCTTTGTTCACAAAGAACTACGTAGGTCTGATTTCCTTATCAAAATTGAGGAATACGTAGGAGCAAAAGGGAAACACCCTTGTCGACCACAAAAAGATAAAAAATAAAAAGACCTAAGAACATAAAAAGGGGAAAATAAGATAAATTAAAGTCACATTTGCACATTGGATTAAAGGCTGCTGTCTCTTGTGACGGATGTATGGGGTGCTAATACCTTCCCCGTGCATAAATACAACTCCCGAACCTTTCACTTAAAATTCGTAGACCACGTCTTTTCCGACGTTTTCCTCAAATAAACGTTGGTGGCGACTCCGCGCGTATTCCTTTCTTGGAAGACGCTCCCACGAGTCATGTGTCGCCCTCCCGTCGAAGGGTAGGTTGCGACAAAAATTATGGCAATATATACAAACAATGAAAATAATGGTGAAGTAAAGCTGATGCAATTCTACCCCGTAAGGGCATTGAATAGAAGACTCCAAGTAGATTGGGCCAGAGATGCAAGAGAAGGCCCTAGGATTCTCATGAGCCTTAGGGTAGATTTCAGGCCCATGGGCTAAGTATGAGCTCACTTATCTTTGTACATATTAGATTAAGATTTCATTATTTTTGGGTCTTGTATTTAGGGCTCCATAATGTAAGTAGGGTATCCTAGAAATGTAAGATTTTTTAGCCTTTGTATTTTAGGGCACCTAGACTAGTTTTTGTATTAGGGGTAGTTTTGTAATTTCACATGCATTAAGTGAATATTTGATGTGTGCGTTGAAAAATAAATTTAATTGAATTGGGAGAAGCCCAATCCAATTAAATTTTAGAGAGGGAGGTGAGCATTTGCGTTGAAAAATAAATTTAGTTGAATTGTGCGTGTCCTTCATGCTTTACATACCTCATGACACCTAAGCGCACTTAGTGGAGAATCTTGGACTTGATCTTGGATTAATGAGATGAACCATAACTAAAATTCACTAATCATAATTAGTGAAATTTTGGCTCCAAAATTTGGCTCCACAAATTCAATTTCAAATCCAAGTGAAATTTGAATAGAAATTCAAATTTCCCTCCAATTTTTTGTGACGCTTAGGCTATAAATAGTGGTAATGTCTGTGCATTTTTTTTAACTTTGATCATTTGAGAATTACACTTCAAAGTTCATACCTCTTTTGAGGCACAAAATTTCGTGCTCCTTCTCTCCTTCTCCCTCCCCTCATCTTCTCCTCCTTCAAGCTCTTATCCCTGGCTTCCTATGGTGGTGAGCTTCTTCTTGACTCATCTTCTCCTTGAAGTGGCATCTCCAATTATCTTTCATCCTTCTCCATTCTGTTTCCATGATCTTCAAGAAGCAAAGGACTCCATTGATGAAGAAGATCCAAGGCCTACAAGCTCCACATGGAGCTACATCAAAAGCACACTAACTTGAAGGTGCGACCATTATAAGTGAGCAATAGATAGTCAGGGGCCATGACAACTATTTCTTATGTAGAATGTAATTCAATGCACTCCTCAAATGGAACCAAATCCTTGAAGTTGTCAGCATCTTCATGAAATTTTGGATTAACTTGCACTGTCCACTGTGAATATATGTGACCAAAAGTTAGAAAAGAAATACTGACTGAAGTCACAAAGGACCCAACCGTAATAAAATTTATAAGTCGTTGACGAAAAGATTAGAATTTTGAAAAGTACAAGCAACGAGAGAAGCCACATGGGTCTAAACTTAATCCATGACAAGTCAACCAAATCAATTTGGTGATTGATTATAATTGACATGTGGTTGTTAACTTGAAATTCAATAAAACAATTCACTATTTTATAATCTTCCTTCCAACTATGCATTATACTATTAACATATTTTTGGAGTCAACCACTATGCACCACTATCACAAATTGACAACTACCTACTTGATGAGATTGGATTCATGGGCTAACTATGTATGAAACTTTGGTGTGATAATCAAGTTATCATTCACATTGCCTTAGACCCAGAGTATTATGAAAAAAGAATAGAACACATAAAAGTCAGTTGCCACTTTATTCAAGAAGAGTTAGAAAAAAATGAAGAATTTATTATGATAGAAAAGTACAAGCACAAGAGAATAAGAAATTCATAAGAACTAACAAAATCAAAACCCAAATAAAAAGGGGGAAAGGAAAACTAAGAACAAGAAACATGCAAAACAACATGCCAATCTCTCCATAGACCAAACATCAACCCCCAAAAGACCATGAGAAGAATACCACAATGAACATAGAAAAAAAATACTTCAACCTAAATGACCACAAGACAAGCAACACCAATAAAGATTTTAGCATTTTTTTTACCAGCCAAGTATGCCAAAGCAATACAAATTGAGAAAAAGATTTAGCTAAGACTAATGCCATTGCCCACTACATGTTAGAACTGGAAAAAAAATTAACAAGTAGTTAATATCTTCAAGAGGTCACTTGATGGGAGTAACGCTAATTATCATTGTTTTATTGTTTCCTAATTATATGTTGAACACTTGAATATATCAGGAATCAGGCCATTCATTGTAAATAATTATACTTTCTAATTAATGTAGGTTGAATTAGGAGTTAGAATTATTGTGTCATTAACAACTGTAAATACTAATAAGTCATTATTATTGTTTTCAAAAATATTTTCTAAAATTTGTTAGTCCCTTTACTACATGTGAAAGTGTTTGTCCCCAGAGAACATTTATATTTTCTAAAAATTTGTACCCTGAGCACTTGAACAAAGCATTTGAAGAAAATAGAAAAAAGAGAATGACAAGACATTTGTTAATCCTTTTCCACTCTAATTTTATCTGCATTTACTCTTTGGCCTTAACTCTCATAGAAAATATCCAACTTCTTCTTCAATATTTCTGCTTGGTCAGAAGTAGCCTCCACAAACAAAAGAATATGATCTACAAAGGACAAATAAGATAATTTTGGCCCTCCTCTAGATAATTGGATAGGATGCCACAATTCTTAATTCACTGAAATGTAAGAGGATATAGGGTCACCCTGCAAAACTCCTCTTGAAGGGAGAAAAGTATCAAGAGCCTCTCCATTCCAAAGAACCTGCATATAGATGAGGGAGAAATAAAACATCTAACTATGTTAACAAAAGGTTTTTGAAAACCAATTTCACAAAGGATATCCACCATGAATAGAAAATTTTATTCATTTAATTTCCAAAAACCGAGGCGAATAAGAGAATTAAAAAAGACAAAAGACCTACTTTGGCGGATGTGTAAACAATATGGTAAGATTGCCATGGAAGATAGTCGTCGGTTCCCTTTCCCTTTAAGACATGGCTCCACACTCCCATTGAGATTTGTAAATTTGACGCAGCATTGACATGTTAAGAAATAATGAATAGTTTTAGTAACTTAAATATCGCCAATAAATAAAAAAGAAAAATCAAAATCAATAGATCAACATACATTAGGGTAGTTGTTGAACCTCATATTTGTTGGTGTCAATTGGTGTATCATCACGATTATCCAAATCCTTAGCTTGAGAATGACATGCAAAATGTAAGGCTTGGTCGCACAAGAGACATTTGTCCTATCGATGCAACTACTCATTGCGAATACAATGCATTGTCCAAGGGCTTTGGTGCAGACAAGATGAGATAAACAAATTGTAAATGTATGAATACAGGTTTTGATGATGCCAAAGTATAATCAAACAAGATTGCTTGAAGAAACATTCAAGGTTAAGCAAATAGAGATTGCTTCAAGATTAATTCAAGGTCAAGCAAACAAGATCAAGAAAAAGATAAGGCCTTAGTTTATTTGTTAAAAGAATCTAACTGGTTGATCAATTTTATCCCCAAACAAATTATTTTCAACAACTCAACGCACTGGTAATCGATTACCAGGCATTGTAATCGATTACCAAAGACATATTGCAAATGGGCTTTTCAAAAAGGGTTTTGAAATTTGAATTTTGAATCTTGTAATCGATTACTAGTAACAACACTTCAGAAAACACTTTGAAAAGTCATGACCCTTCAAAATATAATTGTGTAATTGATTTCCAGAATCATGTAATCGATTACCAGTGAGAAAATTTCAGAAAAGCTTTTTGAAAAGACACATCTCTTCAAACCATTTTAAAAAGGCACAATGGGTCCATATATATGTGTGTCTGACTTCGAAAAGACAAGAGAGAGAGTTTTAAAAAAAACTTAATTGTCAAATCCTCTCTAAACAACTCTTGGCCAAATACTTGCAAATCTATTGAGAATTCTTCTAGGATCTTCAATTTGTATAATCTACTCTAAAGGAGATAAATCTTTCTGTTCATCTCATAAACTCAGTGGTAATCAAGAGACTGGTTGTCTCTTGGATTGTGAGAATATTGAACACAAGGGTGAGGGATCCCAAGGTGTGTTCAAAGTCTGTAAAGGATTTACAGAGATAGTGGAAAATCTAAAGTGGGTTGCTTGAGGACTGTACATAGGCACGGGAAGTGACCGAACCAGTATAAATTGAGTTTGCATTTCTCTCTTCCCTTATCTCAGTTATTTTATTGCAGATTACTTTGTCTTGTGCAATTAAAAGAACATTATTAAATTAATTGCTTCTTCTTCTTCTACATTATGAGCCTATCATATATCATTTAAAAGGGGGGGTTAAAGTTTGTTAGTCGGAAAATTTTGAAACTTAATTCACCCACCTCTTAAGTTATTGAGGCCACTTGTCCAACACAAATATGTATATTTAATCTCAAATAATTATCAATAATTGTAAAAAATTGTTTATAATGTTATAGTAATCATCAAATACACCATAGTAGTTTGTCCTATATCATCTAAACCTTTCTAAATCAAGTGTCTTTAACTTTTACAAAATAAGCTGCCCATTTGTTGCGAATTGTTGTTATGGTCTCCTTGTCTAATGGTGTGCCATCACCAAACCACTACAAAATATGAAATATACAAATTAGTCATGTACATGTAAAATGAATAAAAAATGATAGCCAACTAATAAGTTAAACTTGTTAAAGTAAATATACAATGGCCCAATCATTCTTTAAATCCACGCCTACTATGTTCCACATCCAATGCATGACATAATAGCCACACTCAGCCTCCACTTTGAACGTGGCTCTACATTCAATATGAAAAATAATTGAATCTCATAATTACGAACTTAGAAAACATCACTAGTTTGAAATAAGGATGCATTAAATGACTAACCTTTACTTCAATCTACTGAGGTGAAGCTTGATCAGTTTTACCATCCATGGTAGTCTTTAAAGTCTTCATTGTACTGGTTAGAAAAAAGCATCAACATATATACACTCTAAAACTATTTAACAATCCAAGTTTACAATACATTAAATGAGTTATAATATAAAACTTAACTTGTTAATTGCAGCTTTGATATGAATATCAGGTGTCGCAACCTACCCTTTTGCGGGCGAGTGAGGCGAGGCTCACGGGTGCGTCTTCCAAAGGAGGAAAATGCGCGGAGTCGCCACCAATGTTTATTTGTGGAAAACGTCAGAAAAACCGAAGGAAACCGGTCATGAAGAATATTCTAGATTCAGGAGTTGAATTTACGTTTGAGGAAGGTATTAGCACCTCTCACGTTTGTCTCAAAGGACTACAGCCTTAATTTTAGAATTGTGTGAAATTGTGTACCTAAACTTTTATTTCTTTTATATTTTTGAGGTCGACAAAAGCGGGGCTCTTGCTTCTACGTACCCTCTATTGAAGAGGAAATCAGACCTACGTAGTTCTTTCAAAAGAGCGAATCAAGCGATTCTTTTTACTTGGAAGGTGGTCCTTTAAGGCGTTGGACCTTAAAATGATCCATTTTTACTTGGTGAGAAAAATTGAGGTATCGAACCTTAAAATCCCTTTTAATGATTTTTGCGGACGAGCTTGACTTTGCGAGTTGATTTTAGCCTTAGTTTCACTTTAGTTATTAGTCAATTCAATTAAGAAAGAGAAATCCCAAAGAGAAACGTCCGATTGATTTTTTTGGTTTATTTTACTAAAAGATATTTTTTGATTATTATATTATTATTTTACCTCTTTTTGGTTTCCAACGTGGTTACGGCATGACCGAACGGTCGGATTTTATTTTAAAAGAAATTAACGGATATTACAAATCCAATGATCGGTGGAAATTTATTTTATTTTTTTGATTAGGCGAGAAAATAACTTAAGTAAATGACTAAAGCACGTCAAAAGGGGGTACGGAAAGTAAATGAAACGAGAATAAAAGTACACGAAACAAATGGGGACCACCAAGGGTACATGGAATGAATTGAAAAGTTCGATTTCGGGAACTTACCGGTTGAAGACCGAAGAATAATGAAGAACGAACGACGAACGAAGAAGAACGATTTAAAATCTTCGTGAAATCACCCATAGAAACGTTACGGAAACGTTACGGAAGCGCCTCGGCTTGGATTTTCTTCACGGAAACAATTTTCCTCACTAATTTTAAGTGATTACGAAATACCACAAGGGCTGAACCCTTTTCTTCTTCACTCCTCCCTCTATTTATAGGAAAATAGGGGAGGAGCTTGCCACCCAGCTCGCCCAGGCGAGCCAGGTTGCTTCCTCTAGAAGCAACCGCCTTCTGGAGGAACATCCTGGAAGGCCCAAGTGGGCCTGGTTGCTATTTGCACCCCTTTTTTTTACTAAATACACCCCCTTTGCTTTTTTGGTGATTCTTTTTCCGTAATGTTACGAAACTTTACGAATTTCGTAACGATACTTGCTTTCTTTCCATAAGGTTACGGAACCTTGTGGGTCATGTAATTACTCCTTTATTAGCTTTTGGAATGTTACGGAAACTCACGGATTGCATAACAATGTTTCCTTTTGATTTCCGACATGTTACGGAATTTCACGAATTGCATAACAATGCTTCCTTTTGATTTCTGACATGTCTCAGAACTTCACATATTGTGCAACAAAGGGTGCCAAGTACCTCGAAGCGGTCAAACAAAGGTTGCATGCCATCAAACAATGGTCCCCGGACGAAATTAGGGTATGACATCAGGCTTCTTACGCAATGAACAGAACCAGACAACAACAGTGTTCCTAGTACATAGAACAATCAGCTGCCAATGGGTCCTGAATTTGACAATAATTAGGTACATATAGTGCACATATTTCTCTTACAACCATTTGCATAAATTTTACTTACTAATTAAAGTAAGCTCTTAGGTAGACCTCTCGTTAGGATTCCTTCACCCATTTTTCAATGTAATGTTGACATTCAACACGTCCATCCTTTGCATTGTGTATGGACTGAGGCTAAAGGAATCCATACACCGAACCATGACCCAAGCTTGAACTCCACTCATCCATAAACCTATTTTTAACATTTGGAATGAAAATTGCTAATGATGTATATCATAAGGAATATTCATTATTACTTAATGATATGAAATTTACTTACATCATCCACAGTTGTAGTATAACTATGTCCAGACATTTGTCACCTGATATTATTTCATTTACATCAGAATATGTTAAGAAGAAGGATGCATCTGCATTTGGAATCCCAAATTTAGTCCTATCCCACAATAACTCAACATGCTTCTCATAAATGTCATACATGGTCCTAATCAACTGACGCAATGGATCATCTGCAACAACATTATTCGACCTTTGAACAGGTCCAGGCACTTTGTTTGGAGTTATAGTTGAATCCTATATGGTTAATGAAAATAAGACTTAAAGTAATGTTAGTAACTAATTGATGTCAATCTACAATTGTGTTAATACATGTTAAACAAAATAAAAATGACCTCATGTGATACAATTTTGACAAGATTTGTCGACCATGCAATGAATGTGTGAAGGGTCTGCCTGACATACTGAATTTTTGAAGTCAGAAAGGGGACTTGGGCTTCATTGTCAAAAACTTTTTCAACACTGACCCTTACCACATCATCTGCATAAGCCACGATGTGTATGGTAGACCCCCCCCCCCCTCATATACTTTTCCCAAGGCCACCAGGTGTGTACAATGATCACGTTGCACACATAACCCCATAGTCAGCATCATATGAACAACATGTTCTTCCCCTGATGGATTGACAACAATTTTAGCATTGCTCCCCTTTCTGCGCACACGTGCACCTAATAACTGTATATCCGCCTTAATCGGGGGTGAGTACTGCAATCCCTTTTGGGATAATTCAATTTTGATCGCCTCCTTAAACTCTTGCTTCATTTTCTCTAGGCTCCATTTGTTTTCTTGTTCCAACTCATTCCTCCATTCTTCCTTATGACTTCCAACAATCTCAGCCAGTTGTTGTTGGGTGATGGTTGTAGAGGAACTATTGGAGCCACGTGATGCCCTTCCATAGTAATGACTGATTATCGTACCAGACCCTGCTACATGAACACGACCTGGGTGCTTCGGTCGCCCAATGGCAGTATTGAGTATGTTATCACAACCATGGGCAACAAAGGTACCCAGTGTTGTCTGTTCTTGTAAGGAGTCCTATAACAAACACGACATGCACAAACAACAAATGAAAACAAATTTATTTAATAAAAAAACATTTATGAAATTCTATGTTGAGCATGAACTCGCAATTCTATCAGATATTTCTTGTTCTGCCTGAGATGTTATCTGCCCATATCGTTTAGTGTGGGTCAACTTCTATTTCACATATCTTTCAATAGGAAATGGAGGGTCCTCAATCGATGGTGTATTCTCAATCAGCATTGCCTCCTATTGTATTCTCTTCCTTTTCTCATCTAATAAATGTTTTTCAAGCAAATTATAACTCCTACGAGACATTATGTGGGGGCACTCATTGTATTTTTGAATTTACTATGCCTTTTTCATGATTTCTTGTCACATAATATAATATTTCCATCTAATTAATTCAAATGAAATAATATATCTGAATTGAAATTTAAAGTAAAACACATGGACATCTAACCTGCCAGTTTGGGGTCTTGCGGCTTGCAGCAAGTTCCTCCCAAGTTTGTTGATCCATACCATATTTTACAGAAGGATCTTGTTTATCTTGACCGTCAATGTTAGCATACACAAATTTAGTGGTCAATGTAGACTTAAATTGCCCCCATCTACTGGCCACCGTGGACATTACCTTCTTTTTGACATTTAGGGCTTCTGGGATATCAAATTTGGCCTGTAACATATTGTTGTGTAACATTTAGTGCATGTTAACATTAGGAAGTGTTTAAAACAAGAAGATTAAATACACCTCCCTGTTAAGTAGACTTACCAAAATGTCATCCCATACTAGGTCCTTTAGAGATTCCATTACATATTTCTAATTGTTATGTACAATAGGAATCTTTTCTCGAGCTACAACCCCTAGATAGCTGTGGAACTTCTATTTTTGTGGGCCTGATCCTTTCCCTGTTGCAGGGTCGAGGTTAACTATTGGTCTTTGCTAATGCAAGGTTCTTAAAGTCAACCTTCTTAGCCGTGTCGATTGTCTACTCTTCCTAGACGTAGGCTCTGAATGATTATCTGAATGCGGAGGGGACCTTGGCGGTGTGCCCATGCCCCTGTGCAAATAAAACGAGGTTGATGACGCACATGCAAATTCATTAATGTACATCGATTACAAATAGCATAAACATAACAAATTGTAAAAATGCACATAAAAGAAATTGATTACAAATAACGTGATATGATAAACATTACTTTGATACAACACAATTACGTGGGAATGTTCTCCCATAGACCTTCATCATGATCATTACGATTTGCATGTACGTCATCGACCTTGTTTTCTTCAATTATAAAAGGCATTTTTATGGAAAAAGCAGGCATTTCATAAATGTCAAGTGTTGAATCATCATTCTAGTCACTGATATCAATTGGTCTTCCTTGTAGAACCATTGACAATGTTAAATTACATGAATCTTGGACGTAAAATACCTGTCTGGCTTGTTCTGCCATAATGAAAAGTCTGTCCTTGTAACCCACCTTATTAAGGTCTGCTGAAGTAAATCCCAATTGATCTCGATGCACACCGGTATTTCCATTAACCCACTTACATTTGAAAACAGGCACTCAAAATTAAATATAATCAAGCTCCCATATTTCTTCAATGACTCCAAAGTAAGGCATCGAGGCTTGAATTGGGTTGTTATCTGATGGACTACAAAAGGGTTCAGAATGAGCCTGAACACTCACCCCAGTATTCTGCACACTATTTTCATCATCTTGTGACTTTGTATAGAATGAATAAATGTTGATATCATATCCCTTCCAAGTGGGGACATTAAGATTTGGGCCAACAACCAATAATCTTAATGTTTTGGAAGCACTCTCATCAGCAAAGATTGTTTCTTTAAACTAGTTTATGAAAGTTTTATTATGCTCTTGCAACACTTTCATCATGTTCATTTTTTGGTGAATAACTGTCAGATATTCTTTGTTAGTACGTATGTAGGGAAGAACATCTTGTGTGTTATTCAAGATGTACAGATGCACTTGTGAGACATCATGTCGAGTCATTGTTACAACATTGTATCCTTGTGTACCCTTACCTCCCCCTATCCGGTCATGATGACTTTCAGGAAGCCCAACATATTCAAGGCTCTCAATGTACTTGGAACAAAAAACAATAGTTTCTTCAACAATATACCTTTCAACAATGGAAGCTTCTGGTCAATGTTGATTAAGTGAACCATTATGTCAAAAAATGATGGAGGAAAATACATCTCCAATTGACAAAGGACAATGGTAGCCTCATTCTCCAAATCATCTAATTGTCGAGGGTCAATGACTTTGCTACAGATAGCATTAAAAAGAAAGCAAAAATGAGTTATGGCAATCCTAACTTTTTCAGGCAGGATACCCCGAATCACTACAACCAATAGTTGTTGCATTAACACGTGACAATCATAAGACTTCAAGCCAACCAACTTCAGATCATTCAGGGCTACAAGGCTCTTGATATTTGAAGAGTATCCTTGTGGGACTTTTACACTTTACAAACATTGACAAAAACTTATCTTCTCTATTGCTGACATTGTGCGGCATGCTAGGGGTAGATACGTTTGTCGACCTTGTGATATCGAATGCAACTACTCTCGTATTCACATGTCAATAAGGTCTTGACGACATTTCAAACCATCCTTTGTCTTGCCTTTAATGTTAAGAAGGGTACCAATTAAACTATCAAAAACATTTTTCTCAACAAGCATTACATCTAGACAGCGACACACATATAGATAGGACCAGTATGGAAGATCAAAGAATATTGACCTTTTCTTCCATATGTTCGTCTCAGATGATGTCTTCTTTTGGGTCTTCCCAAAGATAGTTATGATGTCCTTCACCCGATCATAAACTTTGTTTCCAGGTAATGGTTGCGGCACACTTTCATTCTCCTGACTTCCATCAAAAGCTTTCTTCAATCGCTGATATGGGTGATAAGGTTTTAGAAATCTTCGGTGCCTGCTATATATTGTCTTCTTTCCATGTTTCAATTGGATGAAGTTCGTGTTTCTCTCACATATAGGGCATGCATTATGTCCTTTGACACTATATCCACTTAAATTTCCATATGCTAAAAAGTCATTAATAGTACAAAACACCATTGAACATAACCTGAAGGTCTACTGGAGATTCCCATCCCACACATCAACTCCGTCTTCCCACAATTTTCTCAAGTCTTCAATCTTCGGAGTAAGATACACATCAATATCATTCCCCGATTGCCTTGGACCCGCTATCATCATACAAAACATAATGTATTTTTGCTTGATGCACAACCAAGGAGGGAGGTTGTAAATCATCAACAAAACAAGCCACGAACTGTGGTTTGTGCTTATGTTACAAAAAAGATTCATTTCATCTGAAGCAAGACCAAGCCTTAGGTTTCTTGGCTCTTCCCCTAAATGTGGATACAAATGATCAATTGTCTTCCATTGCGGAGAATCGGCCGGATGTCAAAGTAATCCATCATTTTTTTTTTGCCATCTGCATGTCATGCAAGGTTTTTTGCATCATGTTGATTAGCAAACAATTGCTTAAACCTTGGTATTATTGGAAGATACCAGCACACCTTTGCTGGACGCCTATTATTTGTGATCGCATCATCAATGCAATCATCATCCTTGACTTTGTACCGTGATACCCCACATGTGGGACACTTACGCATTTCTGCAAACTGATTTCTGTATAATATGCAATCATTAGGGTATGCATGAAATTTTTGGTACTCCATTCCCACAGGACATAAAATCTTCTTCGCCTCATACAGATTCTTTAGCAATGTGTTGTTTTCAGGAAGCATCTTCTTCAATAACATAAGCAATTCAGTGAAACTTTTGTCACTCCACCTAAATCTTGCCTTCAAGTTCACCAAAGCTAACACCGCCGACAACCTTGTAAAACTTGTCCATCCCTTATACAATGGCTTCCTCAAATCACTTCCTATTTTCTCATACAAAGGTGCATGTGCTTGTTGAAAATAGTTTTGTCCAAGATCACGACTCATGTCTTCTATACGATCTCTAATGTCTTCATCAACCGGCTCAGTGCGACAAACTGTTGGCATGTCTGGCAATTCCCCATGCCATATCCAATTTGTGTAATTTGAAATGATCTCGTCACATATAAGATGTGATCTTATTTCGTTTACTGAGTGGCATCTCCCGTTCACACATTTAACACATGGACAAAAAAATCTCCCCCCAAACTTTGTGCATTTCATTCAGTAAATTGTAAGAATTGTTCAACCCCGTGTTGATATTCATCATTGATGTGTAATGCTTTCATCCAACTTTGATTCATGTTTTCCCTTTATTGTCACACTTCATTTAGTTATCTATCATGCATGATAACCTCACTTTTTTCTTTAAAGGTATGGCACTATCCCATTCAGGAAGACATTTTTATAGTAGATTCATACGTAAAGGTTTACTCTCTTTTCTTAGATTTGACAAAATTTTGGCAGCATTTTGCATTGATCTCCAGGAACACAACATGAAAGCGATGACATGTGACACATCCACCGCAGTCAAGTATGCACCCAAAGAACAAAGCAAAATGCACTTTACAAAAATTTCTTCAAACCTTAGAAAAGAGAATTTACCTATATGTATTAATCAACTATAAAAATAAGTCTTCCCAAATTGTCCAAATGGATAATTCAAGACTCAATACATCGATTAATCCAAACTATCCGTATTAATCAATGTATTGAATCTCAAACGGGAAACTAAGGTTCACTCACAATGGACGTAACTACTAATATAAAACAATACTCATGTATCAACAAGCATGTAATAAGCACAACAGTGTCACAAATAAATACATACCTCAGAAGATGAGGACTAATAACCATTAGGAGTGCAATGACACAGCGCTATAGTATAGAAAAATGTCAACTTGATTACACTGGTAACGTGATAAGAGTTAACTACTTCTCAAGAGCATATATAATATGTAAGGTTAATGGGAGAAATAATCAGAACATGTAGTAAAACAATACACACTCAGGCACAATGTCAGCTATTAAGTCCTTATGAAATGAAGTCACAACAGACTGACCAAACTTGCGAATAAAAATTGTACCATGCCTCTACTTTGAATACACTTAAAATTTGATATATGCACAAAATAGAAAATGAAGCATTTGTAATTACAATAGAAACTTGCATCCAACTTCTTCAAAGAAACAATACCTACGGGTTCATACATAATTAAAGGAACTAGAGAAAATACATCAAGGACCAGCTATTTGCATTTTTCTTACAGTTTAGGCAATAAAACCATGAATTTTTAAAAGATCCATAGTTGAACTTGCTATGGCAAAATATTGAAATTTTGTTACCAAAAAGGGTCGAGGCCAGCCTTGGGTTTGAACCACAAGCTATATTAGTGTATGCCATGAGGAACATGGGTCACTAATTGTAGTTAGGACATAGTGTTAAAAAAATATTGTTAAGCTAGTTACAACTGTTAGAATAGTTGTAAAGAGGAACAATAAATAGACCCTTGAAAGGTAGATTAAGGCATGAACTAGTTTACATTGTTTTCAGATCAACTAAGCGAACAAGGCAATGTCATCTATCCATTTCCCTCTATATAGCTCAATGTGTTATTCACAAAACAGAAAAAATAATTTAGTCACCCGATCTGAATCCTAACATAATTGCCACTAATGCCTACCTCACTAACAGAATGGACGATAAGAACATTCTACAACATGCTGAGTGATGACTCTACTAAAACAAAAACTATAAAGGATAACACAATAAGGTATAAGACACATAATCCTTGCATTTCTTTGGTGCTAAAACTGTCCTTTTATGCCTCCTTCGCATTTCGTTGTCCAATTGCTCGCTGTCCACATTGGTCTGCATGTTGCTAATGGAGTTGCGCGTATCAGCTTTAGTATAGTTTATTATATTACTCATCGTTGTCCATATTTGTGTTATTTAATTAGTTAGAAATCATGGAATGAAGTGTGTGAATCATTTCATGTTGTGAACTCTTTTTTCTGCTTTTAGGTGTGAAACCAAATGAAAGTAAAAAAGTGGACCTCTCCCTGCTGTATTGTCCATGTTTGCAATCTTTGGTTTGTTATGTACATGTGCACTTGAACATGTGCAACTGTGACCTTAGGCTATGGAAAGCATAGATCAATCGTCCAGATTATGAATAACAAAACATTAATAGATACTTGCAGTTTTCCATTGTCCAACATTATCAAATATTTATAAATTTGTAAACTTATATAAATACATGGACCAATAACAATTGGTTGTCAACTATAATGGAATCTCTGACAATCACTCAAAATCAAGAAAAAGGAATGGTACGTGTTCTTCCTTAACCCCATTGCATTGACTCCCTAATTGCCTTAGTTCCTTATTAATAAGACCGTTGTCATCTCTCTTCCCAATGGAAAGAAGAAAAAATATGTTGTTATTGGATATATCATGGACCATAACCAATTAGTTTCTTCTATATGGTTAATTAGGGTTTTTATAAATCCCTAATGGCCAATATTGGTATCAACTCATTACATTCAAACCAATTTTAGAAAGGTATAGGTTCACCAAAGCACACCACACCACTTAAAATGAAGCACATTTAATTAAATGGTTAATCTAAAAGCATTAAACATGATAGCCGTATTTAGAATAGGGAACGTGAAATCCCTAATAAAACTATTTATAAATGTTGAAAATCACTAATCTATATGCATTAAACATGACATCTCTTTCTTTTCTATCCATGTTCACTAATTAGTTATGTTCACTGTTAGGTGTCACTCACAACAAAAAGAATATATTGCATTGTATTATTCATCCCTTAGGAAGCTCTTGGGAGAAGGTTCAACAGCAATGGCCATGACTTATGCATAGTGTCATAATTGGGTGTTAGACCAACGAAACACAGGACATAAACAAGGTTAATTTATTACTACTCACTGGGTGGGTTTATATGTAGCTAACTTGATAAATTGAAAGAAGTGATGTCACTTAGAATGTCAACCTTCCGACATTGATATTTTGCAGCAAAGTATATTTTTCAGTTCCATGTGTTATCAACACAAGTGCATAATAAGAAGAGGGAGGGAAATACCCTTCATTGATGCAAAAAAAATACATTTGACATAGTCAACTATAACAGGTTTAACTTATCTCGGTTGCAAGAAGAGAGCTGATTCACTCCGTTTGTAATGATACTATGAAATTTCAATGCATAAGCATAAGATTTAAATTAACAACAATCATTCAAACGATAAAGAACAGATGGCACACCTTTTATGGGTTTCACATTCAAAAAGGCAGCTTTTCCATGGATTCTAGTAAAAACCTACACACAACAATCCCAAATTTTAATTTGTATACTAAGCAATAGAGGAAAATTAAGCGACAAACAAAAAAAAAATACATGCAGAATTTTAACATTGTATAAAGCTTTGCATGTTTCTTCCTACACCTTATTCCTTGTCACGTATGGCCATTTTGGATGAAAGGTTACCACCATTATTGTTCTACCTACACTCTACCGTCTATGGAGATGTGTATTATAGTAAAAATGAATTTCTTTCATAATAGTTGACATATTATGGTTTCTCCATTTAATTCTTAGTGATGCCTACTATTAATATAATTTTTTGCTGAGCTGCATTTAGTTTCACAGGAAATTGCTGAACGAAAAGAACAAAGAAGAGTAGAATATGTCTTGAATTTTATGCTGCCCATAGCTAAGAAATTTAATTTATTCCCTTATTATTATAGTAGAAGAGTAGAATTACTGTCTTTTCTTTTTACTTTGTTAAGTTGAGTTAGTTTGTTAGTTAACTTAACTAACCTTAGGTTAGTTGACTGTTGGTTTGTTAGTTATGACAGCTGTGGTGATATCATGCAACTGGAAAATAGGTCAGTGTTTGAATATTTGCTTCAAATTCAGTCTCTTGTTGATTTTGTTGGTTCGATTGGAGTGATAATTTCTTCAGATAAGCATCTTGATGCTATTCTTAAGGGTTTAACTAGGGAATATGAGTCCACCATGTCATTGATATGTATTAAGTTTGAACCTTTTTCCATTGATGGGTTGAAACTTTACTCCTAGGTCATGAAGCTAGGCTTGATAAATTTTTAAAATGGGACTCTCTCGTTACTGTTAATCTGACTCAAGGGGCTTCCACTTCTAATAGATCTATTAACTTCACTCAAGGGGCTTCAACTTCTAACAATTTTGCTTATGTTCAACCTGTTCAAGTTGTTCAAAATTTGCCAAGTTCTTCCAGTGGCAATTCCAATAGTCAGTCCTTTCATGCCCAAGCTCATCTCACTCGAGGGAATTATGATAATTCCAATGATACAAACAATGGAAATAGGTTTTTCAATTATGGCAGAGGTGGTGGTAGTGGTTACGGTGGCTGCATCAAAGATCTCAACAATTCTGCTAGACGAGATGGTCGTGACAGAGGATTAAAAAACACTTTAGTAGGATTCTCAGTGCCCATCAAACTATCTCTTCCTGATGATGGAGAATTAGAAGACACTTCAGGAGGATTCTCAACATACATCTCATCATCTTTTCCTGATGACAGATGATTATCAGTGCCCATCATATTATCTTTTACCGAAAACGTAGGATTAGAAAGCACTTTAGTAGGAATTGCAGTGTCCACCATACCGGCCTAAATTCTGTAACAATGGGAAGTACTGTTAGAAAGCCACCTTAATTGTAGTCATCCCAAGCTAGTCTAAATTCCAGCCTCTTCTGGTCTTAATTGCACCCTCAAAAGAGTACTTAGTCCTACATTGACTAGAAATATGGCTTAATAGAGCACATTTAGCTTGGGCAATTCTCACCTTACAAGTTGGTTTTGTGGGGTTGAGTTAGGCTGTAAGTCCAAATTCTAAAAGGAACTAAGATAACTTAATGTTCAATCATCTCAAACATTATTTCAAGAAATCACTTCATTCCAAAGCTAAACACCAGCTAAATTCTTTTTCTTTAATGCATGCTTACTCTTCATTTTTATCAGTTACTAATCTTAATTATTGGATTTATATACTTTATTTGATTAGTAAATAAATGAGATAAAATATTAAAAAATGAATACTGATGGAAGAATAAGGAAAAGGATAACCATAAACACAAACTTAAGCAAACATAGAAAGAGAAGCCAAAACACATGATAGTAATAGTACGATACAACATGACAGCCACAGCTAAAAGTAAAAGTAAAACAAAATAGCCTAACATGACACACAGATAACAAGCTATAAGCTTAAAAAAAATGCAAGCTAGAAATCAAGCCTCCATACTTTAAACTTCTTTATTAAAGCTGGTTGGTGATGATAATAAACATAACCTAGCTAGTAACACTAAATATTTCCTATTCAAGTGTAACCAAAGTCCAATGAAATAGTAAATAAGTCATGCAATTAGACTAATAAATTTTCGGGTGTGACCAATGTGATGCATCATATTGTGGAATTGTGGTAAGTTAATGATGTAGAATATTTTTTTGGGCAACCTAGGGACTCTATGGGACACCCTTTACCCTGACATACATATAAATAAGAAAAACATATAAAAATGCGGGATTAACTAAAATGATTTTATTCAATTAACATAAAGGAGCTCATGTGAGTAAAAGAGTCATATTCATTTTAATATTACCAAATAAAACTTATTAAAAACATATCCGGCTCAGAACAAGGCCATCAAAGTTTACAAAATAAATTTTGTTAAATCGGTGAGGTAAAATAAAATAAAATAACATCATGCAATTAAAATAAAAATTCATCCCATCAGAGCATTGTGTCCCAACGTCCTTTAGCATGAGGTTCTTTAAAGTCATCCACCTAGTCATCTGCTCTTACGAACACAAGGTTCGAGATCATCACAAGCTCCAAACACAAATAGCACACAAGGAGTAAGTTATCACATTTCTAAAAAAATACAAATAAACAAAGACATAATCAAAATAAATTATGAAAGTATTTATAATATAGCTCAGCTTAATACAATCCACATCACTTCACCGCTTTAAAATTCATTTTTCAATCACCAATCACATTACGCATGAACCACACACTCGGGGCAAGACGTAATAACACTCATCAATTTCATAATAAACAATTAGCAAGCGTTATGCAAAATTATACTAAGACACAAGCCTATATGAAATGTAATACCATGTCAGTGAAGAACACTTGGGCGCTTAGGAGTACATAACAAGACACACCATACAATGGGTATGTCAAGTCACTCTCACTAAGTAAAATCATAAGGTGACCAGTCAAGGTTACTCTATTTTGCGAGAATGCTCCAACCATATGGGATCAACATAGGCTTAAAGGAGCACTAAAATCGAGTGTCTTTACCCCCAAGGCCTAGACTCTGAAGAATCCGTTAGGGCTTCACCTTCCTGATTCAATTCCAACCCCTAAAACAATTTTTGCATGTAGACACTGCTCATGAATTATACAATACCCACGACCTCACACTCGTGTTTCAAACACGTTTAACACATTGTGCTACAATTTAACACTTTAGTTTCCTAACTAGTAATCCTACACTTTCCCTTTAACACTGTGCATAAACACTTTTCTCAAGGTAAACACCAGTCGATTTATTGTATAATTCACAGCTCACAACACAAGTATTGTCACATCAAGTGTTAACCACATACTTATCACAACCACATCTCATGTCCACAATTTAACATTTCATAATGTCACAATTCACCATCACATGTTTACGTGTATCTCACAAATTAACACATGTTCAACTTTGCATTTATACTCAATTTCAATAACAATATTATGATCTCAATGCAATATGTTATCTCACAATTCATCACATATTCAATTTATCACTTACACACAATTTCAATCACAATTTCATGATCTCAATATAACAATCTCACAATTATAATCATACATGAAGAGTTACAATACAATAAACATCCCAAAATAAACCACAATTTGATCCCCTAAGGATCCCTACACATGTTCATTCTAATCCTAATTGCGATAAACTCATTCCTTTCCTCTAAGTGGGCTCATGTGTGTAGTTCAACAATGATAGCGGTGTCTCTAGCAATTCCCTATGATTCCTCAAGTTTTTCCTCTGTTTGCTCTATTAGGGTTTCCAAGCGTTAGAGAGAAAAGGAATAGATTGTAGCCTCTATTTTACTGTCAACGTGAAAGACTAATTTCTCTATGAAAAATATTATTTCTCAAATCCCAATGGTAACAATGTGCGAAACTGTGTTATGAATGTGGTGACCAAACTTCACGACGATCCAACGATTGACGAGTCTGGGATTGTAGTTTTATTGGGATAGGTTTTGGGTGTCTGTGGGAAAAGAGAAAGCTCAGTGAGAAGGACATTTCTTCCACCACAGACATCATTTCAAAAATCCCTCAACAGTAGCTGTGTGCGAAAATAAGTTTTGAACCAGGCGTTCAAATTTCACAATGATCCAACGGTTAACGAGTCCAAGATAATCATTTCACTGAGATAGGTTTGAGTGTATGCGGGAAAAAGAGAGGGTTTTGGGAAAAGAAGAAAGGAAAACGGAGTTGAGAGGAAGAGAGAGCACAGAGACGTGTCATAAATGTAAAGAGTGACCTATTAAATCTCTATTTATACCTAGGATACTCTGGGCCTTTATTTACTCTATTTTTCTTTCTTTATTTATTTATTTTATAAAAATAAACTTTATTTTATTTCCTATCAAATAAATAAATAAAATATCCTTTTTATTTTCCTTCAAACCATTATTTTAATTAATAAATTTATTTCTCCTTATTTATTTAATTATAAAAACTTCATCATTTTTTAAATTCTTTTATTTTTAAATAAAAATCTTTTTTAATTTATTTTACGAAAAATAAGGTGTTACACCCTATATAGTTTGTAGCCTAACAATGGACAAGCAAGGATTAAGTTCAACTTTTTGGGGTACTAAGATAAGGTACAAACGAGATATATGAGAAACTATGTCAAATTAGTATGCAAGCACAAAAAGTTTGCCATTTTATTGTTTAGCATATTAACATATTATAGTGGCTATACGGCAGAGAGATGAAAACCAAACATCATAAGGCAACCTTTTTCAAGTTTTTTCTTTTATTTCCTTCACTATTGTTTATTCCTTTTGGTACCCTAAGCAAAGAGGCCATTTAAGAAAACACTCTCATCTCTTAACCAATACAAGAAAGGGAGTTTCCAGGAAGGGGGATAATTGAATTGAAGAGGATAGAGAACAAAATTAACAGGGAAGTCACATTTTCTAAGAGAAGAAATGGATTGCTCAAGAAGGCTTATGAGTTCTCAGTACTTTGTGATGCTGAGGTTGCCCTCATCATCTTCTCCAACCTTGGCAAGCTTTATGAGTTCAACAGCACCTCAAGGTATTCATACATAGATATATAAACTCTATTTAATTTGCTTATGTGTGTGTCATGTTTTTTTAAATGAGTGCATAAGTGCAAACATGCTGGCAATGACTTCTCTTTAGTGCTTATTGTTTTGGCTCAAAATTTATTCTATAATTGGAAATTTCAATTGAAAATTAGTGTGAAGACAAGTGCCAAAGCTAGAGGTTTGTTGAGTCTTTTTTTTTAGTTTTTTTTACTCTACTCTAGAGCCATTCTAAGCTTCTCTTTTAGTCCTAGCTTGCTTCTATGTCCTTTTCATTGCTTTAATTTTTGAATAATCCTTGAAAAATTGTCTTGTTAAAACTCCATTGGTTTAGCTTTTATTTCATTTTTTTTGTCTTTGGTTATTGTTTGTTTCTTTGTTTCCTTGTTTATGAGTTGCCATATAGGGAATTGGAAAGGAGGATTGGTGCCATCCCTTGAAGAATTTGAGTCAAGAAGCAAGGGGCCAACCATCTTAAGAGCTATTGGACTAAGAAGCACTCCAAATTGAGATAAACACTAGAGAGAGAATAGCCACCACAATTGAGGACTTTTTTTTTGTAATTTTGTAATTGGCAATTTGCTTTGCTTTCAAATTTTGTAACAAAAAGGTCTTTCATTGGAAGTAAGTTGGGAGCCTCCGCTAGGTCACCCTACTTCCATTTGTGTGTAATAATTTTAGGCAATTTTCCCTTAGGATAGTGAGTGTTTTGTTGGGAACCTTAAATGAGGTCATCCAAACACTCTTAGGATCCGCCTAGTTTGCATTTCTTGCACTTTAATTTCTTGCTTACTTTCATAGCTTATTTCCTTTACCCTCCATTGTCAAACCGCCTAGATAGCTTGTCTTTTACCAATTAGTTTTTACCTTATCTTTCACACCTCTTTTAGTGTTTATTTTGGCTAGTTTCAACCATAGTTTCTTTTACCTTTTTTTCAAACCCCCAACAAGAAAGAACCATAACTTAGGAACCAACATGAGTCTTCATTCTTCATCTAGTGTTAATGGTGAGGGTTCTACTCCTAAAGACCCCTTGTTTAAGATATTAGATGAGTTGAGATCCCTTAAGTTGTGGAAAGAAAAACAAGAGAGAAAAGAAAAAGGTAAAAAAAGAGTGGAATAAATAAGTCAAGATGAAAGAGAGAAAATAAGAGAGGAAGAAAGAAGAAAAATAATGAAAGAAATGAAAAGAGAAAAACATGCCCCCTATAATAGTCATGACTTTTGCAAGAGTTTAAGTGAAGAACTTAGCGACTATTATAGAGGGTGTCATAGTTCACATACTAAACATCACTCCCAAAGAAGAGAAAAGGATAGAAGGCCTCAAGAGGTTAACATTAGCCTCCCATATTTCCATGGAAAAGATAATGTTGAGGCCTACTTAGATTGGGAAAAGAAGGCTGAACAACTCTTTGCTTTCCATCATATTAGCGAAGAGAGAAAAGTTCTGTTGGCTACCCTTAGCTTTCAAGGGTATGCCCTCTATTGGTGGACTTCCCTTGTTAGGGAACGAAGGATTCATGGGGATCCTCCAGTAGAGTATTGGAATGATCTTAAGAGTGCCCTTAGGAAGAGGCACATTCCCTCCTACTATGAAAGGGAGCTTATGGACAAGCTCCAAAGGCTTAGACAAGGGAGTATGAGTGTGGAAGAATATAGACAACAAATGGAGCTACTCCTTTTAAGAGCTGGAGTTAGGGAGGAGGAAAGAACAAGCATAGCTAGGTTCCTTAGTGGGCTTAATATGGAAGTGAGGGACAAGGTTGAACTCCTTCCATATAGGGACCTAGATGAGCTAGTTCAACTTTCTATAAGGGTAGAGCAACAACTTAAAAAGAAGTCTACTTCAAAATCTTATGGCTCTCACTCTTATCCAAAGAAAAACCAAGGTTAAGGCATCTTAGGGGTGACACCTTCTAAGCCCAAAGATGATAAGGGGAAGACAATAGAAAAGCAAGCCCCTAAGGCTAGTATGCAAGAGAAAACTAGCTCTATAAAGTGTTTTAAATTTCTTGGAAGAGGACACATTACTTCTCAATGCCCCACCACAAAAACCATGATTATGAGGGACCAAGACATTTATAGTAGCCAAGATGAGCCTACTACTTCACCTTCCTCTAGTGAAAGTGAAGAAGCAAAAGGGGAAGAATCTAGTGAAGAAATCTACCCCCAAGAAGATGGACAACCATTAGTGGTTAAAGAGAAGTGTAAGGAGGTAAGTGTCTCCTCCAAGAGGTTAGCTAAGAAGGAAACTCATTTTACAATAAAGGCAAACATTAAAGAAACTTTCCCTCTTAGACAACCTCCATATTTTCTCTTTTGTAAAAAGACACTTGTTAGCACTGCCACACCTCTTGGGCTTGAGGTTATTCCTCAAGTAAAGGAGTTGTTGGATGAGGGTTTGGTTCGTAAGAGCTTAAATCCTTGTGCTTTGTTGGTGCCCAAAATAGGTATTATTAGGTACCAAGTCCCTACAATAAGTGATATGATGAATGTGTTGAGTGTTGCAACCCTCTTTTGTAAAATCAGTCATGCACCCAACGTCTTCATGATTAATGTACATAGGGACTCATTAGGTAGGTTTGTTCTTATTTTTGGTTTTAATAAAAACTTAAGTGTTCATATGGGACACCTTAGGTTTGTCGTATTTTTTTGTAGGAATAATCAACATAAAAATACAGAAAAAGGTACTCTTTATTTCATTACTTTCCTTAATTTTTGAAATAGTGATCAAGGGGTTCCCACGAACCCTAATAGAATAAAGATTATTCCTGATTGGCCCACTCCACCAAGTATAAGGGAAATCTGGGGCTGTCATGACTTAACAAACTTTTACAAAAGGTTTGTCCCATATTTTTCTATACTTGTAGCACCACTCATTGAGTTGGTGAGGAACCATATTCCCTCACAGGAAGATGTCCATGAAAGGAGTTTTCAGACCTTACCCTACTCTAACATACCCAACACCACTAATACATATGTTTTTATTCTTTTTACAGGTGTCAAGGGAAGGAGCCCAGAGTATGAAGAACCTCAGGATTTGAGGTCAAATCCTTTCCAAGGTGGAGGGGATGATTCAATCCTACCTCCCAAGGGTATTGGATAGAAGACTCCAAGAGGCTTGAGCTAGAGCTACTAAAGAAGGCCCTAGGGTTCTGATGAACCTTAGGGTAGATTTTTGAGCCCATGGGTCAAGGTTGGATCCACTCTTCTTTGTAAAAATTAGAATAGGTTTTTCCTTCTTTTGGGCCTTGTATTTTGACCATTCTAGTAGTATAGGGTTTTAGCCTTGTATTTTAGAGCATTTTGAGTAGTCTTTGTAGTAGGGACTTTTTAGATGGGTGTGTGTAGCTAAGCTCTAGCTTCTCAAGGAAGTTTTCTCAAAGAAGCTTCTCAAGGAAGTTTTCTTAAGAAAGCTTCTCAAGGAAGCTACCTAGTTTATAAATAGAAGCATGTGTAACACTTGTTGTAACTTTGATGAATGAGAGTCTTGTGAGACACAACTCAAAGTTCAACTTCTCTCCCTTTTTCTTCCATCAATTTTGTGCTCCCCCCTCTCTCTTTCTCTCCCTCTTTCTTTTCCTTCATTGAAGCATCCTCTCCAAGCTTCTTATCCAAGGCTCATCTTGGTGGTGAAGCTCCTTCTTCCATGGCTTATTCCCTAGTAGATGGCGCCTCCTCTCACCTCTTCTCCTTTGTCTTCCGCTGCATCTCCATGGTGGAAAATCACCATTAAAGGACCTCATTGAAGCTCAAAGATCTAACCTCCATAGAAGCCCCACAAGCAAGCTTCCATCACAGTTGGAAGCAATAGAGGGAATGCACTAGCTATGACGGTAGGACGAGAGTGAGATAGAGTAGTGTGGGCATGACAGAGCTTGCAACAGACTTTAGAGGTCACGGCAGACTGAAGGGCGAGACTGAGTAAATTAAAGGCACATATGTATTCGATCAAAGAGTGAAAAGTGAAAATTAAAGTAATTAAAAATCTAATGACTTCAAAGATGGTTTTTAAAAAATCGTAGTAGTCAGGTTAGAAACAAAGATGGTTTTTATAAAACTTCCTTCGTAACATTCATATCAAAGAAGGTTTTATAAAAACCATCGTTAACGCCTTAAAATAGTTGGTATTAATTTAAAAAATGTCACCACATGTTTTACTACATTGGTTTTTCGATAACCGACATAGATGCAACGATTTTGAATCATCATTTTGTAGTAGTGAAAGCATCTTGAGGTTGATTCATTCACTAGAACATTCTATTATTTGAATTTTTCCTCTTGATGTATGTTGTGAAATTCCTCTAACATTTGAATATTAAGTTGTGTTCTCTTTTAGCCAGAAAAGAAGAACAAAATTACAGGAGCTGTAATAGTACAAGTAGTGAAAGCAGAGAATGTGCTAGAGGGAAAAACATTGTACATTTTGTCCCCTTGCTCTTTCCTCTTCATAGTGCCAGGTTGCAAGGAAGACAACTATGAGACCTTGGTCTTATCAAAGGAAAGCTCTAATGTCGTAACAAATACTTTCATTGAAGCCTATAAACACTAAAAGAAAAATCTTTATTTGCGATGGGATATTTCCCACAGAATGTATTTCGTTGGAAATGTATGAATTACCGACGGATTATATTTTGTCAGAAATGTTTAAATTACCAAAGGAATTTACCGACAGACAATTTTTACGCCGAAGAGTATGAATTACTGACGGATTTTTACCCATGGATTTAGTTCTGTCGAAAATTACTGACGGAATTTTCGACATAATATGTATCTATCGGAAATTAAAATTTTCCCAAAACAAAAAGAACATACCCTAGCTTTCTCAATCACTCACGTTTCACTCACCCTAGTGTTCTTCATCATCTCAGTCACTCCACCACCCATGTTGTTGCACGCTCACTGCCTTTCTCACTCACTGACGTTAGCACGTATCCTCTCACCCACATCATCATGTTGTTGTTGTTGAGCCCACACCGTTATTGTACACGCCACCGTCGCTGGTTCATAATTTTTTTGTTCCATTTTACATTTACTTATTCATGACATTTTTCCATTTTTATTCATAAAAATCTTTTCCATAAAATTTAAAAAAACTGAAATGGACAGTTGCACAAGACATACATCACTAGGGAAAATCTTTTTACACATATTAAGCATGTCATGGTTGTCCTAAATATGTGAGCAAGTTTTAATATTTAATAGTCATCAAGATTTAGTGTAGCTGGAATTTATTATCAATTGTTGTACTACCGATATTGTTTGAAAATATTTATCACATTAGCGTTATCACTGCTCACAATCGTTACAATTAGTTGAAGACAAAGTATATTGAAACTCTGAAATCTCAAGTTGTTCTTAAGTACTCTATTGGATAGTTTTGGTGAATTTTCTACTAGAAATCACTAACAGACTTAAACTACCTAATATGTCCAACCAAAAAGGTAAAATGCATCCCTAACCTCTTAATTTCCTGCTAATCACATATGACTGTAATGTTCATGTATTAACCTTTAGAAATTCAAAATGTTTACACATAATGTTTCTTAGGATATGCTAGAGAGAAATTATTACTCAACTATTTCTTAGGATATGCTAGGCATAGAGGTTTAGAAAATTAAAAAGAAATAATTGGTAAGCCGCAAGGTTTCAATGGCTTTAATACTGCTTCTTATTTTAATTAATGTAAGTATATGGTTGTGAACTCAAAGGGATACTAAAAGTAAATAAAATATGAGCTTAAACACAAAAGGTTTAAATATGATTTTTTTAAGGTTTAAACTAGTTTTAGGTGTCTAATGTGTAAATGAAGTCCTTCACAAGTAGTTTATACTAATACTTACATGCATCCCAAAACAAGATTTCGAAATGTTTACAAGTATGGTCTAATGCAAACTAGAAGATTAGTAACATGGCTGATTGGGCTAAAACAACAAAACACCTTTGCTATTTTCATTCTAGCTATAGAATTGTCCAAAAGAATTGGTTAACTTTATTATAATATTGAGGTTGGCGATGTCATTTAGGCAGAGAAAGTTCTATTATCTTTAATGTTACTTCAATTACCAAGTCAAAATGTGGCATTGACACTTAATGTTCTAGTTTCATATACTATTATGTGAGTCCATGATAATGGTGCTTGTAACTTGTAAGATATTAGTACTTATTCTGAATTTGAAGTGGTTTGATCATTGATGGTTGATTGTTTTCTTCTTTGCATCCAAATGAATGGCAAGTCATAATAGGAAAAATGTCAATATGAGTTGTAACTTTCTTAGGATAAACCATAAATTGGGATCTTTTGGCACATGGCTATTTATAAGAGGTTTGAGCCATTATTGAACTAAAAATAACGATAATTGTATGTGCAATCTCTATATTGGTAAGAAAGGAGGGAAAAAAATCAACCACACAAAGCCAAAATAAATAATTAGTCGAAGTTCATATGTTATTATCTATATATTATAAAATTAAATACTATAATCCATATATAGTATTCACTTCTTTACTGCAAATTGGGAATAGGATTTGGGAAGGTACAGTTGGTTCCTGGTGGCATTCTATTACAGAACATTCTTTCAATTTTATAGAACATATTTTCTTTTTTCCATTTTTTACAGTTACTACTATCATTAAGATTTTCTTATTCTTTTTAGTATAACATCACTTGTTACCTTCAAGTAAAACAAACAAATAAAGCCAACCTTTTCTTCAGTTCTATCATATATTTATTCAACAGTTTTGAAACTTTAAAAACAACATAGAAATACATTATATTTCGTGGGTAGGTAAAATGGTTCATTTCCTTCACCCCTCATTTTCATTGTCATGAAATTTTTTGACAGTGGTCCAAAAGTGCAGGAAAAAGTTACCAGCCTTCATATTTGTCTTTTTAAAAAAATTGAAACAAGTTGGCTATAGAGCTCACTGATTCTTCTTCTTCTACACATGATGATAAACCATGATGAGTTTGTCTTTTTTATAAACTAAGATAAGAACATCATTTACCTAGTGGTGCTGCTGATCAAACTAAGGGGAGAAATCAAAATGATTTTGATCTTATTTATTTTATTTGGTAATTCTTGCTTATATCATTTACTTACACGTGAGATTATAAATAATTTACTATTTGTTCAAATAGGGCTTATTAATTATAGTGGTTGGAGATGAACATTTCAGTTGTCTTTGATTTTATCCCTTTGCATCATAAGATCATTCACCACTAATTAATCTATTAAGACCTTAGCCCCCACCCGGAAAAAAACACTAATAAAAAACTTGTTTTTTATGATGCACATTCTAAGACGGTTATACGGAAACCGTCTTAGAATGTGACGCAGTGACATTTTTATAATTAAGATCACTGTATTTTATTTTTATGACGCACATTCTAAGACGATTATGAAAAGCAGTCTTACAATGTGACACGGTGGCATATCTGTAATTATTGAAAACTTAAATAATGACGGGTTTCAAGAAAGAACCGCCTTCGTTCCTTTGTAAACTAAGTTAGTAACCCTAGCTTGTTCTCATTCATTTCATTTTCAATCGAGGCTTTCTCCCCCATTTCTCAACCACTCCACCCCATGTATAACGCCGCACCCCACTCCTCCCCTCCAAACCTAAAGCGTGTATCACTCCCTAGTGATTTAGTAGTGAATCTGAAAATGTAGCTAGAGAGATGAGGACTAATGAGATTATTGAAGATGGTGAAAAGGGATACTAAACCAAGAAGAAGAAGAAGGAATGTGAAAACAAGAGAGATCCTAGAGTTGTGAGGCGAAACCCTAGGGTCATCGGTGAAGAAGGATCACATGTGCCGGTCGTGGACCTTGGACGAGTGTCGATCATGCTCGTCATCGTCAGTGAGGTGGTTGTTAGGAATGAGAGGGGAGGAATCGTTGGTGCCAGCACCAGCGTCACGCTTCATCGAAGAATTGGAGGCTCGACTGCCAAGGGAGGAAGAGTGTTGGAGCTCCACCATGCTCCGATTCACGATGAAGTGAGTTTTGTCTTTCTCTTTCTATGACTTAATAAGTAACAAGTGCTTGGGTCTTACTCTTAGTAGAGGAGAAAGCAGCGTTTTCTTGTTGTGGCTGAGTCCCATGTGAATTCAAATCCACTTATTTGCGCAATTCATTATATTTTTTTCCACAATGAGTAAAGCAACAACTCTATATTATTGTGTTCTCTAATCATATCATTAGGTACTGTTTTCTATTTTTTCTATTCTGGAGGGCATGATTGTCATTCACCGACAGATACCCTTCGCTCCTCTTTGGGTCTGATGAGGGTAATTTCATTTGTATTTTGCCTCTTAATCTAACTTGCATTTTCTTTTGGCTAACATTTTGAATTGCTAGTTGATGTTATAATTACCATGTTTTCTTATACATGGTAAATGCATGTCATTAATTATGATTAAGTTAACTTTTAAGAGAATATACTATCAAATTTAATGTAAAGGGGTGGTTGTATTAATTCTATCGACTTGCTTTTGCTTACTGTTAATGTTATTTATAGCCACTGACTCTACTTTCAAGCCCATTTTCTCACATCCTTGAATAAGAATCCGATTCGAAAAACTTCCTTCTTCCACTAATCTTGTTTATGAAATGAAGGATTATCTTGATTGGTCTGAAGGAAAAGGGGTATTGTTTATTGTTAACTGTTTATTATCCTGATTTTGGTTAATAAGAATTAGTAGAATGCACTGGCATTGAATGCTAAATTCTCCTTAAATTTGAACTGAAAAATTCCAGTAGTAGAGTAGTTACTCATTTTTTTAATGCTGATAAGTTATTAATGATTTTGGTTAAGGATGATTTTTCTCAACTTCTCATTTTTGTTATTTCAATCTTATTGTTAGTCTTTCTTATCGCGTATGGTTCTTTATCAGGTTCTCTGTTGTTGGGCTTCTTCAAGATGAAGTTGATCAAATGGTCTCTGTTATGAAGGTTGAAAAGGCACCTTTGGAATCATATGTTGACATTGGTGGTTTAGATGCTCAGATACAGGAAATTAAAGAAGCAATCGAACTTCCCTTGACGCATCTTGAACTGTATGAAGACATTCGTATCAAGCTTCCTAAGGGAGTCATTTTATATGGAGAACCTGGAACTGGGAAGATGTTGCTAGCTAAGCTGTGCATTTTTTGGGGTTTCTTATATGGGGTGTTGGAATATAATCCTGACATCAATTTTATTCCTCATTTCTCTGTTTAATAACATGGAGTTTGAAATTCTTTCTCATGTCTTCTTCCACAAAAAAGAGATTTGAATGTTTATCTGATTTATATGGTTTATGCATTACAAAGTTTTTTTTACATGTTTGTGTCTGCAAAATTGATTTTTCATGTTACTTGTTTGAAATTCAGTTATTTGCTAGTTATTGATTGGTAGCTTTACGGATACTGGAGGGCATTGCATGAATTTTCTCTTAAGACTTTTCGATTTCATAATTGATGTACAGAAGAAAAAAGTTCTTGAGTGTTTAAGATATTAATCTATGGTTGATGATCTTGATAGTAAAGTGAAGCTATAAATATAGAAAAATTCTTTGATTTTGTTGAAATTACAGGGTTTTAGGAATTAAGAGAGGAATTTGAGACAATAGAGACTGAATAATATTTTCTTGAGCATTGCAAGGTATTTTAATGTTACAAGATATGATACACTGACCTTTATTTATACTATTATTAGATCATAATCCTAAGTAAATAAGGAAATAAGTAATAAGATAAGAAATTGTAGGAGATAATACGGAAATATGAAACTAATCCTACAGGATAACATAATATACCTTTGTTTAAAAAAAAAATTCTTCATTAAAAATTATATTGATATTATTTAAGCATTTAAATATCACAACAAATTTTTTATTCCTACAGGTGTTAGACATCATTTAATTAACTCCAAACATGGTTACAACTAACAAAACTTGTGGTAATTTCTATCTGATGAAATTGATGTCGCTGGTACAAAGAGGTAAGTTGTCAAGTATCAGCTTCTAGAGTCACTTTTTTAAGACATTTTCTATCCTCTTTTTTCGGATGTAGTTTTTTGTTTTGGGAGGAGCAGGGGTACAGGACTGGTAGAAGAGTGATATCATGAGTCAATTCTTATTATATGTCTCTTATATGCTTTGCAGGTAAGATGTCCACTCAAGTGGAGAACGTGAAATTCAGAGGACTATGTTGGAGTTACTGAACCAGTTAGATGGTTTTGATTCAAGAGGTGATGTTAAAGTGATTCTTGCAACCAACAGAATTGAAAGCCTTGATCCAGCTATCTTAGTAGGATATAGCCATCATTCAATTTAGGCATAAAACCTAGTTTACGGTCCTAGCTGCATCGTAGAATTTAGGCATAGAACCTGGTCGTATTATAATGATGAAGTTATAACACAACCATGGATTTTATTTGCTGTTACTTTGTGTTATTTGTTTTCCTTTTTTTCTCTTTGGAGAAGAGATATGGAGATGCCTAAAATGAAGTGATGACCCAATTAAATGGTAGGGGCGCATGATTAGTTACTACCACTGTGTACTTTCTTTTATTATAGCCTAACAATATATATTCTTATTACAATTTAGTATCAAGATATCAACATGTGGAAAGTAAAAGAGCTATCATGAGGCTGGAACAAGGTTCCCATTCTTGTATTCCAAGAGCCATTGATTCACATGGAGCATTTGCCATTTTGTACAGTCGCCACTCAAAGCATTATATTAAGAAACCTGAGGTATTTGAGCATGTAAACAGGTTACTCGGTCAACTTGTCATTTGAGTGATCTTTTTTATAGATTCTGTTTCAAACACTCAAAGCATAACGAGCTCATGTTATTTATTTTTTAATAACTTCTTAAAAAAATCTCACATGCATTATATATATGGTTACTCACACACACTCACATTTGGTTGTTTTATTCAGATTGTGTTCTTGACTTGAGGCAGCAATCTGCTTGTAAATTATTAAGTTTTTTATGAAAGCAAACTCTAAAGGAAGTAGTAGTTGGATAAACATAAATGTGCTTTGAAAAGAGTGCTGCACTGGGATAATTTTTTTTCAATACTTAAATTGAATTTAAGATATTGGATAATGCTTTAATGATGGCTCAATTCATCCTGTAGGTTTTACTTGGATGGGCAACTGAAAGTGTTCCCGTGGACATTGACTTGGGCAAAGAAGGACATGGCAATGCAATATCTTGACGTCAAGTTAGTTATATTTACCAACTTAAACTTAAATGTCAATGTTGTAGCGACTTTTTGCTGCATTTGATAGATTTTGGATAAAAACATGCATAATGTACATCTCATTTTCAAATTTATATAATAGTGTTTACATCTGAAAACAAGTTACATTGTACTAATAACCTCAATATGGTTTATGAAATACTTCAACAGCAAAATAACGCATGGTCTTTCTTACTGCTGTAATGTTGTTTTAGATAAGAGAAATGCAGAAAACAAAAGTTCTGTTGATACATCAGTAGTTCTCCCCATTTTTCCTCCTAATTTTAGCTTCAAAGAGAAATGAATGTCATCCTAGGAATTTAATGAGAAACATTGTGAATTTTCCGTACACATTATATCACACTTGTGCATATGTAACTTTTAGGTGAATAAGCTAACTAACAAACTATATGTTAAATAAAGATCATTTTGCATTTATATAAACATGTAGCCACTTGTACCAATTTGCATGGCCAATATATAGCTAGATCATGTACTTAACCATTCAGTTAAAGAATAGGTCTAATGTACTATATTGATACACGTAGCCGTCTAATTGTTAGTCTTTTTAGAAAATTAGAAACTACTCCCTACAATATCATTTTTAGAAAATTGTTAGTCTTTTTTTATAATTCTTTTTTTTTCTAATTATCTCTTGCAATATTTTTCCTTCCTCGAAAATATACTTAGTTAATTAATGATTATATTAGTAAAAAATAATAAATAATGAAAATTAATGGAGATAAAATCTTCTTTCTCTTATTATGAATGAAAACTTTAGTAATTAGATGAAAAACATGTAAATGGAAAGAGAGATGATTAATTTTAAAATATAAAAGATAATTTTGGAAAAATAATATAAATTATAAATAAATTTCATTTCACTAACTAAATTAATCATTAATGTCACACTGACAAAAAAGTAATCATAAATTACTTGAAAGAGTCTTTTATATATGGATAAATTAAAATTCATCAAATAAATATTAATATATTTTAAATAAATATTTTGTAATACCTTTATAAATTAACTCTTATTGAAATTTCATGATTTTTTACAAAAAAAAATTTAATTCTCTTCAAACTTTCTTTCTTGCGCATAGTAACTTCATTTTGAAAAGATGGCTAAATTATCTTGGGTGTGTGGAGTGAAAGCACCAGAGATGACAAAAGTTTAAATCTAAATATAAAGAATCAAACTACATTTAGTAGTAAATTAAAATTATTCATATATTGCTATAAATTTACATATATAAAACATTTTAATATAATGGTTTTGCCAATTAAAAGTGATTGTAATTAGTTGATCAGCTAATGGGTACATCTTGTACTGGATCTTAATTACCTTTTTTTTCCTCCATAAAATTTTTATTTAACAAAAAATTATTAATTGATCATGAAAAAAATTCTAAAAACATAAGAAGGAAAACGTGAAAACATGGACTAGTTTTACACTTCCTTTAACTTTGTTAAAATTGGACTAGTTTCATCCACATTATTGACCAGTCGGAATGATAGCATGAAAACATAAGAATGCAAATTTGAGAATAACCACTTTCAAATTTTTTACTACTGTCTTATCGTGTAACTAATTAATTTTCTCTAGGTTTCTTTCTCTCTAAATCTTGATATTATACATAGATCTAAGATGTTAAGGTACACAGGCTTTTGATCAAATCAATATTATTCTTGGACCAAACTTTTGAGAATAACCACTTTCAAATTTGAAGTGTAGAAATTAAGGCACTAGGTAGATAAACATATTCTTTGAGGGAGAAACTCTTATATGTGTTAGATTTGTGTCTACATAAGAGTTTCTAAAAAAAGACTGGTGGAAAAATATTCATTATGACTTATACATGTACTTGCTAATTAACTAACATCTTTCTTTCAGTTACTTATACTTTAGTAAAGAAGCATCTCGTGCGAAGATGTTGAAGGTCATTGGTGATTCAGCTAACCCTTGCATTTTAGCCAGTTATAATGGTAAACATATATATAGCCCCTCCCCCTTTAATTTTATCTGTTCACTTAGAGAAATTACTATAATCTTGAATAATATCCATTTAGATTTTATATAATCAAATTTTATTATTTTTTATCGTAAATTAAAAAAGCTAATTATGTGTTACATGAAATTTAGATAAGACTATGGAAACATGCATAATAGTCTAAATCCTACAATAATTTTTTGCTAAATAAAAGTAAAAAGCCTTAAAATTTCAAGTAGATATTTATTATATTTTTTATTTTTGTCTTTCCCGAGCTTAAAGATGCCAATAACATGTAAACAATATTTTTATTCTTTAAAGGGACCTACACATATTCGATCGGGAGTTAAATATAAGGCTTTGGCCTCCACTTCTAGGTCCAATTTCAATAAATGTCGAGAGGTAGCTCTTAAAGCTCTGAAACTGAATGAACCATGCCCTCATTAGAAGTGCACTTTTGGCGGGATATGGAACGGTGGAGGGAGGAGTGGACAAAAAATCCTTTATGTTACTAAATCTTTCTATTATCTACATGTATTTATTGTTTTATTTAATCATGAGATATTTTATTTGTTTGCTTTAGAAATTATTTTTTATGCTTTTAAAAGAAATGGTTTAGTAGTTAAAATTACTAAGATAGTAATTTTTATTCAAAAAGAATTACTTGTAGTTGCAAATCCACTTCTTGAAAGTCGATTTTGCTTAGATACAACTGCACTTATATACAAATTTATGAAAATGCATCAGATTATTGGAGCTATATATGAGGTAGAGAAACCTCATATATAGAGTGATGATGGAATTGGTTTTTTTTAGCATCTCCATGTGAGTACTCTTTTAGAATTATAATTAAATTTGTCCTACTTTAGTTTAATAAATATAATATGATTTAATATTTCTTGAGCAAGTATAATACAAATTTAGGTTATTTGGAATTATTATCTTTGAAGGTCATTCGCATTATGAAATTGGTGCTTAATGGTGTGGATACCACTTGCATTAACCTCATTCAACTTTGATTAATCAAATTTGACTTCACATGTTTTTATTAAGTTAGCCATATATATTTGTACTAATCACATTTTGTTAGCAAAAAATAAATAATGATTGATTAAAGTTAATTTTCGTTGAAAATGAAAAGAGCATTACATTTGAATGTCATTTGATATACCAATTTTTTAAGACGTTTTCTAAGACGGTGGTTAACTAATAACCGTCTTAGAATGTTCACTTTCTAAGACGATTCTTAGCTAACCACCGTCTTAGAAAGTACATTTTCTAAGACGTTTCTTATCTGGGACGTCTTAGAAGTCTTAGAAAGTGGACATTCTAAGACGGTCTTTAGCTAACGACCGTCTAGGAAAGTACAATTTCTAAGACGGTTGTTAGCTGAGACCATCTTAAAAAGTGTAGTTTTTAAGACGGTTGTAAGTTAAGATCGTCTTAGAAATTATATTTTCTAAGACGGTCTCAGTTAACAACTGTCTTAAAATGTCTACTCTTTCTAAGACGGTTGTTTACTGACAATCATCGTAGAAAGTTAGATTTTTTTACGACAGTTATAATACAATCGTCGTAAAAAAAATTAAATTTCAGCAACATTGAATATAAGGATGGTTCTTAACCGTCGTGAAATGCATTTATTAACCGTTGTTAAATAACTTTTTTGCAGTAGTGAAAAGGCCCACAAGCCACCATGCATGCATACCAATACACAACACAATTATTAAACATAATGCTGATGATTCCATATTATTATTTTATAGATTACAGTTTATCTGAATAAAAAAATTCAACAATTATTTTGGTAAATTTTATAAATTCAAGGTAAATTATTTATTGTAAATTCTATTTTGTCTAAATAATTTGGAGTGATAAACAGAAGAAATAAAATAAATTATATCAATAAATTTGGGTCAAAATGTAAGTATATGTTTTGCTGACTGAAAAATGTCTAATTTAAATTTAGTACTAAATAGTTTTACACTTTCTATAAACATAAATTTGAAGACTCAATCTCAATTTCTTAAGCATTAATTAATTAAACTCAATGGCAAGCGACAAAATCACTTGTAAACAATGTTATTTAATCTTTTTTTAACAAATTCATATATTAATATAATTTTGTGATATATACAAGTTACGCGTGAGGTATGTGCTTATGCAATCATGTTGGGAAAAGATAACTCACTAGTAATGTTATTTTTTCTTGTCTCTTTTACTATTTTTTTTATTTTAAACTTTCGTGAATGTGGGTGATTTGAGATATCAATATTAATATACTTCATCTCAATCTCCTTTTCACTTCTTTTTTACTTTTGGTTTTCAATTCATTTACTTATTTTTTTTGAACAATTTTTTATAATTTTTTCTTAAATATATATACATGTGAATTAAGTGTCATGTAGCATAGACAAAAATTTATTGTAATTTCCCATCATAAGCATTTTTAAATAGTTTATTATTCAAGTAGAATATTAATTATGCTTCATAAACCATGTTAATTACTTGCAAGACGCATTTACTACGATTTCCTATTATAAGCATATTTAGATAGTTTATAGATAACCGTTTTTAAACTTTTTTCTTTCTCTCTTACTCTAAGGTTCAGAGGTGTATTTTGTTAGGTGATGACTCCCTTAGTCACATGTACATTCCATTATTTAGGTTAGTTGTGGTTTTTTTTATTCTAGTTGCTTTAAATGTTGTATTCTAAATTTGTTAATTATATTTTTTGTTGTGGTTATGCTATTTATATTTCATGCTTTGTTCATTTAGAAATACAAACACTATGTATGTGATTTTTATGTTCACCTAAAACATCACCAGAATTCTTGCTACTAATAATAGATGACAACTCTAAGATTATGTATGTGATTTATGAATGTTCATACTTTTTTCTTAAATATACAAAACATGATCTATATTCCTTTGAATCATCGTTGGATGTACAATAGATGTTATAGAAGATGACCAGTAGAGACACTCTACCACCGGATATTTTGATTACTGACTTAGCAACACTTGTTACTATTGACATATTAGACATTGTGCTTTGATTTTGAATTTATTTTTAATTTAAGTGAATTTTTTTTTAGCATTTTTTTGGATTTATGAATTTGAGTATTTCACTAATTACATGTATGTGTTAATTTAAATATTGACATTAAATAATATAAATGAAAAAAAATATTCTTGAATTACCAATGTTAAATAATATAAATAAATAAAAATGAAACAATAAATTCCTGGAAAAAAAAAAGAATTTCCAACGAATTTTACCGTCGGAAAATATGGCCATGGGGAATACCGATAAATATATCTGTCGAAAATTTCTCACAGATATTTTCGTGGGTAATTCCGTCAAAAATTTCCCACAAATATATTCGTCAATAATTTTCAACAGATTTTTCCATCGGAAATTTTTCACGGATATTTCCGTCGGTAATTTTTTATGGATATATCCGTCGAAAATTACCGACGACCTCTTTTCGACGGATAGATCCATTAGAAATTACCAACGGGCATAAAATTTTGTCGGTTAGTATTTCCTACGAATATTTTACGGACGAATTTTGGATCATCGGAAATAATAAATTACCATGGATTTTGGGGGTTACCGACGAATTTGTGCCATTGAAAATACTCTTTTTTGTAGTAAAAAGTTGTCTCAAAGATCAACACAAACTAAGAAGCGCCAACTATATTTGAAGTGTTGAAACTCTGTCAAAAGAATTGGATGATCAAACATAAGAAATTAGAAAGTTTATTCTTTGCTTAGGAAAGTTAGTCGTTTGTATTTAAGCTTAATTGTATATCCTCTCGTTGAGATATTTGAATATTGTATTCATTCAAACTTTTTGTTTAAAAAGTCAGGAGTGACTTAGTGATTAAAGAATACTTGGGTGTTCTTAATCTTAGGGGAGAGATTAAGGGTGTGTGAGAAGTGGCCTAAAAAATACTTGTTGTAGCTAGGAGTGACAAGTCAAAATATTTGTTTGTAATCAGTTTAATTAGTGAAACCTTTTACAAGTTGTAAAGGAGAACTGAATGCAACTTAAGTTGAGTGAACTAGTATAAACCAAGTTTTTCTACCTTACTCTTTGTTATTTAAATTATATTCTCTTGAGCATATTTCTATACACTTGGATGCACAAGTCTGTTGCTGAAAACCTTTTATACAAGATTATATGATAGTCACAAAACACTATCTTGTTAAAATTGTTTTTATAACTATTGGATGCATATCAAAATTATGTTTTCAACATCTTATTCAAACTCTCTTATGTAAACATCGTCCATTTTGAAAAAGATTCACTTTTGTCTAACACACTATTCAACTCCCCCTTCTAATGTGATATTTGTTATTTCATACCTCATAAGTGATTCTACACAATGAACCCTTTGCAACTATTTAAGGAATGTTGGATTTGACCACTTAGTGAGGTTCAAGTGAAAGGGTTTTAAAAGGTTTTTTTATTATACTATTTTTTTAAAATAAGATTGACTCTTATGTGACATGAGGCTTGCTATTTTGACTACTGAGTCCCACCTGAGATGTCACGTGAGAGTTGGTCCCAATTTTAAAAAAAGAAATACATGTGACATTAAACAATTTTGTTCGTCACTCAACATGAAATGTGTTACTTAAAGTATGTTCTTCCTTGTCACATAGGTGGTCAAAGTAAAAGTAATTAATTTGACTAGTGACTTTGATTTCAACTACCTATGTGATATGAAACTAGTTAGTTTGACCAACAACTTGATTCATGAGTGTTTAAAACACCTAATGTTGATGATATGTTTCAAAATAAATTTGTTTTAATATTTAGGCTTAAAAATGCTTTAAGCCCTTGATAAATTAACAAATTTTATTTTGGATCCCTAAATATTTATTGTTTGTGTTGAGTCTCTAAAAAAATTATTTTTAATCCTCGTTATTTTGTTTTAGTCCTTCTAATATATCTTTTTTTTTTATTTTAGTCCTCATATAAAATTTTATTCATTTTTTATTAGTCCATTTGAAAAATATTAGATAGAAACTTATAAGAAATGATCTACATATTATAGGGACAAAAACGAAAAAATAAATATATTATATAAAAAAATTGTTTTGTTAGAGACAAAACATAAAATTTTTATTAGAGAGTTAAAATAAAATTCTCTAATTTATTAACAACCAAAATATATTTAGGCTTAATATTTAGTTTCTTTTAAGTGTTACAGTTTGATCAAGTTAATTGTTTGCTTTTCAACGAAGACAAATCACAACCATGAAGACAATTATTTCTATTTAGATTTATTTTAGAAACAAGGGAAGACCAAGGTGAAAGTAGTGGAGCTTCAGTTTTCACTGTTTGATCCATAAGCCAAATATGATAAAACCAACCATCATCATGTGTATCAGGTAAATAGCCTCGTGGAAATGTTCAAACTCCTCTTCCAAGACTTTTTCTTCAGGTATCCTTTAGCTTTTCTTTTCATTTTGTTAGACAAAAGCATACTGAAAAATTCCCAATGCAACATGTATATAGCAAATTAGCTAATCAAGAATCACATAATTTTTTTTTACAGAAGAATCACAAATTATCAATTAAATAAAGTCTTACAAAATTGTGTTGATTAGACACCCCATCCCCAAAAAAGAAAAAAGAAAGAACATTCCATGAAACAAAAAAGAATTTCGGTTTTAGCAAAACCGATGTTAACTACTTCATGTTAACATCGGTTATTTAACAAACCGATGTTAACATGATGTTAAGATGAATATGGTAACATCAGTTTTGGCAAAACCGATGTTAACTTCATAGAGTTAACATCGGTTTTGAGAAAACCAATGTTAAGGAGTTTATCTTAACATCGATTTTTTAAAAAACCGATGTAACCTATTTGATGTTAACATCGGTTTTGCCAAAACCGATGTTAACTATATTCAGTTAGCATTGGTTATCCTTAAAAAACCGATGTTGTTATGTTTATAAGTTAAAACATTGACACTTCACAACCCGCGCGCTCGAAAACCTTGCACTCGCTCTTCTCTTTCTCCTCCTGCCTGAAATCGCTCTTCTCTTTCTCCTCCCGCCTGAATTCTGCCGGAAACCGCTCCCTCAACACCTACATTGTCCCACATTGTCTTCAATACTGCCGGAAACCCCTCGCTCGAACCCACAGAACCCCCTACACTGCTCTTGGAATAATGGCTCGAAGAAAAGCCTACATACACCCCTCTGCTAGGTACTAGGGTGCTGAAACACTCGTGGGTGCTCAAAGCTCAAAGCTTTCTCCGCGAGGTACGTAGGTCAACTTCGTGTATGCTAAGTTTGAATGGGTGTTCATGTTTTATTGATGATAATAATAATAATAATACGCCAGTTGCAGTATTGTTGATTGAGGTATGAGGAAAGCTTAAAGTTTCGTGTCATTTTGTTAGATCTCACCACCATTGTCACTGTTTGGGTTCGAGGTAAGCTTGGTCTCTTTTTCATTTGTAGTTTAGTTAGGAAACATGTTGAAGTTTGTCTCTGTTAAGAGGATTATAAAATTCCTACCTATATATGATGTGCATATTATAAAATGCAGTGTTTACTAAATGATGCCTAAAAACTACACAATCCCTGTCATTGGCCTAATAATAAAATTTTGGGGGGATGTCTGTTTGATTAATCTGGCATAAATGAAAAAAATTGAAAGAAAAGTATAAAACATTTACAATGTAAATGTTTTGGAAGTATCATAAGCATTTTGATTTTAGAGATCGAGAAATAAAAAATATATATCAGTTATACAAATATGTGTAAAAGTAATATAGTTTACTAATTTGTCCTTTACTTTTTTGTTCAATGTTGTAAATAGTGGTTAGGCATGATGTCACTGATTGGGTTAGTGAAAATTGATTGGGCAGGGTCTGAGCAGAAAGTTGGTCCATATATTTCCTGCGTTGCTTTTTCTAGTTTCTTGGGCAATTTTCAGGTATCCCATTTCTTCAATTTTTGAATCTTTGATACTAGTTTATGTGTGTGAACTGCAATGCATTGATTGCTAGTGTTGCTGCAATGTTTGAATGTTTTGATGTAATTGCTAGGATAGCAATAACTCCGGTAAGGCTACCTACTTTGCTGCTTTTGTTCCTTTGGTCAATTACTTGAGTCTTTTGGTCAATTGTGTATATTAGAGTTGTAGTCAATTGATGAATACTAAAGAAATGCAGAGAAAATGCTTGACTCTTTCTCATCATGCTGACTAACTAGTTTGTAGGTTCAATATCCTTTAGAAGTCCAACTATCTGTTGCATGCAGAGATACGTATTTTAAGTGGAAACATTTACATTCAAATAGAATTCAATTCTTAAAAAAAAAAATAGAAGCATGTTCACTTGAAGTATAGCTTTTAGAAAGATGACTAAAATGTTGTGTGACACACTGCTGCTCTCTCTCTGTCTTTCTGTCTCTCTCAGCCATCTTTAGTCCTCACCACTATTTGACACACTGCTGCCCTCTATATGGCGTAAAGTCAATAGTTGATACACAGAGACACGCACACACACACACACACACACAAAGACACACACACACATAGACACACACACACACACACACAAATGAATGCATTGGGTAAAAAGTTAGGGTAGCACCTGTTGTAAAAAAGATGGTAGATTCTTGCCTTAGAGGGTTGAGCATGTGTGAGGATGATCTTATAAGCCTTAGTAAGGAGAGTAGATCATATGGAGGATAGCCTAGTCACTAGAGGTAGAGGGAGAGTAAGAAAAACCGTAAGCAAAAGAATTAAAAAAGATTTAGAGATACAATGGAACATTATGGCATTGTCTGATTCATGTAGTGAACTCCACCTAGTGGGAAAAGGCTTGGTTGTTGTTGTTTTATCAGTCACTGAATAAAGTTGGTTTTACTAATTAGGGTACTTCAGTTATCCCAAAATAAGATATATGGCAATACAAGTACATTCAGCCACTCCAAATACATAACTTAAACATACACAACTGATGAAGGAATCAGATTCCTTCTGTTTCACATTTATTTAAAGGCAGGGACAGTACTTCAGCAACCATAGAGCCCTTAGATAGAGATACTGTTGGGAATTCCTCTGAAAGTCAATCCCTCCTCACTAGAAGGATAGAGCAAAGTGTAAGGCATTTTAGCCGGCCCATAGCGGTTTCTCAATGTCTCATCATTGTTCTTCTCTATAAGCTTCTTTTCAATCTCTTCAAGATTCTTTCCAAACCTCTTAAAGGCCTCTAATGGCCCGGCATCAGATGTCCAGTAGTCACCACCATCTCTCTGCCCAAGGTAGAACTCATCAGATGCGTGCCTTGATAAAATTTCTATAACTGTAAGGTCAATGAGGGTCTCTTTCTTGCAGTAATAGTCTTCAAAAACTCCTTCTCAGGGTTCTTAGCCAACGCATCATATTCAGGAGACCCTTTCTCAGGCATGAATCTCCTGCTAATAGTTGGCCTATTCAGGATTAAACCTCCATATGGATACTGTCCAAAGTTAACAACAGCATGAAGAGCTGAAGCAATCCATAGCGGAAGCTTCAACCAACTCTTCACGAGTTTGCATCTTTTGCCACCATGGCTTATCCTTCAAATCCCCATGACCCACCTCTACAAGTTCTTTCCACCAAGCTTGGAGCTCGGGGTCTTTTTGAAGTTCCTCAGCTGACTTGTAGTAGAATGAGACATATTCTTCCACCCAAGACTTGATAGCATCCCATATCTCTAGCCCATCAGAAGCATAAGGATAGTCCTCAATCAAAAGTCGAACTCCATGGGGAGCAGATGGATCCTTAATAGCAACTCCTCTGAATTAAAAGCACCCAAATAACATTGATTAGCACAAGAGTTATATCAAGCCTGAAGCCTTTTTTCTTCTTATGTCATTGCTGACTTTTTATATCATGCATTCATGTGTTCCCCCATTGTATGCACTTTGTGATTTCTTTTCTTTTTTTAATTTACTGTCAAACACAAAACTAAAGCCGAATCGAAACAAGAAACTGTTTCCAACACAAAAGACTAGAGCTGAATCCAAACAAACAGAAACAATCATGGCTAGAAATAAAAAAAAATAAATTAAAATAGAATTAGATTGATGGAAAATTTAGGACTGTTATTCGTTCGTTGGCGAGACTGAGAATGAGGTGATAGAGTTAATTTCTGGCTTATCAGACCAGCCTGGGCTTTGAAATAGGCTAGGTCAGGCCTTAAGAATTGGTCCATAACAAGCCTTGGTCCATAACAGGTAAAAACCTTGATTTATTTTAATAACTAAATTGATAAAATTTACATTTTGTAAAAACTAATTAAAAGTGTAACTTTATAAAATTTGGCAAACAAGACAAAGACTAGAGAAGGTAGGTATATAAGTGACTTACATACTAGGAAAAGATAATAAATTAATAAGTAATTATTGAGTCATTAAATTAACCCAGCTAATATTCTTATTAACCTAATTTTTATTTTGCTCAACTTCTTCTAACTAACCTAATAATATAAGGCTATGTTGAACTCATTATTTTTATTATGCTCAACTTCTTCTAACTAACCTAAAACTTGAATAAATAATGGACCTAAAATTTTCTCAATATTTATGTTATTTATCTTGAATTTAAACCTGTTTAACTCCTTATTATTTAGAACCACAAATGTTGATAACTAATTATTGTTTAATAAACTATTGTACCCAAAGATATATCACTGTCATTTTCTTTATTAAGTAAGTGGTAGCAATGCAGAGGAAGGATCTGTTGAGGGAGAATGAGATGATTGATCATTCAAATCAATGGTAGAAGATAGAAACCCCATCCCATGTGAGAATTGAAATTAGGAATAGTGGGTGCATCATTCTATTTGCACCCTCCCACTCCTTTCCCTCTACCAGACATGCTCTTATTTTCTTACTCGTTGTCCACTCTTGCATAATCAATTAGAGAGAGAGAGAGAGAGAGAAGTCTATGTATCCATCATCAAGGTAGTAGCAGTAGTAGTAGGAACACCCAAACGGCAGAGTAGTGAATGAAATTGGGGAGAGGAGAGGACGAAGAGCTTGTCCTTTACAGACTGTACTTACTCCCTCGCCCCCACCAACCAACACTCTCCATTCTCATTTCATTTCTCTATATAAATAACCAAACCCTACTATACTATAGTCTCCATTCTCTATACCAATGTTGATGTTAACCTCTTGCCCCTAGGATGTGATGTAAAAAAGGGAGAGAAGAGATGGTGGGAGTGCCATAAGAGAAGATTATGAGGGAAGATGGTAGGTAGGTAATTTTACCAATGCTGGGGGATGAGATTTGGGGGTGAGACTAGAAACCCCCAACTAATTAAACTAGAGTCACTTGGGTTCAACTCTATATTTAATCTAAGCCACTTATGTATGAAAGGCCACTTTTACTAGTAACAACACCTATTTTATTAAACTAATTAAGACACAATTTATTATCCTTTTAGTTATTCTAAGTACTAATATAATCTCCAATTTTATTTTATGCTCTTGCTAAATGCACCTCCCTATTTGCTAAGTTAACCCCCTTGTACCTTTTTTAATCCTATTTCTACACCCCCACGATTGTGTCTTCCTCTTCTTCCCTTCAAACTTCCAATATAAGGTGGAAAAGACCTCACAATTCAAAGAATACTCACACTCGTAGAGGTTTCTATATTTATCTAATGCCAAAAACATGAATGAGGCCTCAAACCTACAAATTAACCTACAATGTGTTGTAAAAAGGAAAATCTTCCTTGTAATTATTGCTTGCAAGATTTTGTATTCTTAATGCATTAATCTGGTCATTGTTTTGATGATCCAAATGATCGACAGAGAATTTATTTGAAAAAAATATTATTTGGGTAGAATATAGCACGCTAACCACAAATTCCTTCAAAGATAATTTCGATTATCATGATGCTAAAGGAAGACAACATTCAAAACGTGCTGACCCAATTTTTTAACTCATCAAATAGTTATGGTTGGAATCACAATTTCCATAACCACTTAATGAATAATGATACCGATTAAAAAAAATTACAATATTGTTGCGAATACAAAGGATGTATCAATGCCCGATTACATGCAAGAGAAAAGTTCTTATTCAAGACACAACAACCTAACAAAAATATATAATGCAAATCGAGATCACTAATTCCTTGACAAGTGGCAGGGTTGAAAGTTATCACATTTCCCCTTTGTTAACTAGTGGACAACGGTTCATTCTCTGAAATTTAAGAGCTTGGTTTCAGACTTTCAGTGTGTTTCCAATGTCAATAACAAATCGATATTTAACATCTGCTTTAAGGAGTCGTTCCATTGCTGTGTTGGCAGTCCATAAGAATGACTTCAATGTCAGGTTTGACATTGTGTTTCGCTGCAAAATCAATCATTTCTTGTGTCTCCTTTAACCCTCCAATCAGACTGCCAGCTACTATCTTTCTCCCTGCCAATTATGTTAAATAGTACCTAAGTTAATTGGCATCAATCTACTTAAGTTTTGCACTAAACTATTCTTATATATGAATCATCACATATGCTTTCATGTGCTCTGCATCCTATAAAGGGAAATATTTTTCACATGCTTACCATCAAGTAAAGGAAAGACTGGCAGTTCCAAAGGCTTCTCTGGTGCACCCACCATTACAATCTTTCCATGAGACTTGAGCAAACCAATGAGAGGTAAGAGAGGATGAACCGCAGAAACTGTGTCAATAATACCATCCAAAGCACCCATTGCAGCCTACGAAATTATCAACATTAGTTAATTGAGAGAAATGTGTGTATTTTGATATTTTCACAATATTCCAAATGCATGGCATTGGCATATATATAGTTACCTGCATCTGATGTTGGTCACGGCTTAGTAGAAAGGAATCAACTCCAAGATGTTGTCTAGCAACCTAATAGATGGTTTTTGCAATTAGGAAACAAAAAACCTATGGGGCAAGGTGTTGTATTTGTTGTTCAGAATTCTGGATTGATCAGACTGATACACAGCCTGATTCCTATATCTAGTCGCCTATCTATAACTTTAATGTATCTTTAGTACCTCTGGTACTTTTATCTAATAAAATCTACCTTTGCTATCCAAAAAAAAAGCTCCAAGATGTTGTATTCCTTCATCCTTTTTACTAGGTGATGTACTTATTACTGTGACCTTAGCTCCAAAAGCTTTGGCAAACTTGACTGCCATGTGGCCTAGTCCACCGAGACCAACCACACCAACATGTAGGTCAGGCTTGTCAAGTCCATAATATCTGAGAGGGCTATACACAGTGATGCCAGCACAAAGAAGAGGTGCAGCAGCATCAAGTGCTAAGCTATCAGGAATGCGAATCACAAAATGCTCATCTGCAACCATTGAGTTAGAGTAGCCTCCGTATGTGATGGTGCCATCTCTATATTTGGCACCATATGTGAGCGTATATTGAGGACAATAATTCTCAAGATTGTCATCACAGTTCTGGCAGGTGCGGCAGGAATCAACCAAGCATCCCACACCAACCTTGTCTCCAACTTTGAACTTTTCTACTTTGCTTCCCACCTCTGTCACTACACCAGCTACCTCGTGCCTGCACCATTTCTCACATTAATTAGAATCAAATTGAATTTAGGTTTCTATATGTCAAACTATAATTCCTCATGCCTAGCTGCATGTTATGCATGCTCAAAAATTCATCATATACTTCAAATGGAAACAAGTTGCATGGAATGAGCACAACTAAAAAATTCCCAAGCATCCTATAGTTGCTATCAAACTAAATAAACTACAACTATACTGATCCTCAAAGTACAGGCTCTTTAATAGGTCACAAGATTAACAACTTTATGGATGTGTTGTATTTAAGCTGCTTGAACATCTCACAATAACATAAAACATATCCAAGAAGTAAAGCTTATTCCATGTTTGCCCATATCTAAGAAGCTTTAGGATATCTAATTTATATTTTAGGATATGTAAGTTATGGACCTCTCCGAAATCGCACACGGTGGTCAATGTCTCAGCATATCTGTGTTACAGTTGTGGATTCTGTAAGTCATTTTAGATTACTTTTAATTACCTAAGTTATTGCTTTCAATTCATAAATATTTAACTTTGACTTAACATAAACAGGCATCTCACTGATACAAGTATGCAAGCGGGGAATTCTGATATCTATGGATTCCTCGAGCCACAGTCCATTTAGAGGTCTGGGCAATCGCAGTTTGAGTTTGAAAGTTACATAAAGACTTGGATGCAGAGTTCAAAACGGGATATCTATCTTGGAGCCTACCTAAATGGGTAAGTGATGCAATCCTCCCTAGGAAGGGACCAATCACTAGAACCATGAGCAAGAGGCTCCAAGAAGATTGGGCTAGAGCTGTTGAAGAAGGCCCTAGGGTTCTCATGAACCTTAGGGTAGATTTCTGAGCCCATGGGCCAAGGTTGGGTCCAATTATCTTTGTACATATTAGACTAGGATGTCATTATATTTGGTCCTTGTATATAGGGCTCCATATTGTAGGTAGGGTACCCTAGAAATATAGGATTTCTCAGCCCTTGTATTTTTGGGCACCTAGACTAGTTTTTGTATTAGGGGTAGTTTTGTAATTTCACATGCACTAAGTGGATATTTGATGTGTGTGGTTGGAAATAAATTTAATTGAATTGGTAGAAGCCCAATCCAATTAAATTTTAGAGGGGGAGGTGAGCATTTGCTTACTACACCCCATTGCCACATCATATAGTCACACTTTGTGCATGTCCTTCATGCTTTTCATGCCTCATGACACCTAAGCACACTTAGTGGAGAATCTTGGAATTGATCTTGGATTAGTGGGCTGAACCATAACTAAAATTCACTAATCATAATTAGTGAAATTTTGGCTCCAAAGTTTGGCTCCACAAATTCAATTTCAAATTCAAGTGTGTGTATTTTTTTGAACTTTGATCCCTCCAATTTTGTGTGACACTTAGGCTATAAATAGAGGTCATGTGTGTGTATTTTTTTGAACTTTGATCATTTGAATATTAACTTCAGATTTCAGAGCTCCTTTTGAGCACAAAATTTCGTGCTCTTCTCTCCCTCTCCCTTCATTCATCTCTTTCTTCCTCCAAGCTCTTATCCATGGCCTCCTATGGTGGTGAGCTTCTTCTAGACTCATCTTCTCCTTGAAGTGGCGTCTCCTCTCTCTCTCTTCCTTCTCCATTCCGCTGCCATTTATCTTCGAAGAAGCAAAGGAATCAATTGATGAAGAAGATCCTAGGCCTACAAGCTCCAATGGAGCTTGCATCATGTGGTATCAAGAGCATCTTCATCTAGGTGATGTTCTTTTGCTTCCTCTATCTTTTTGTTCGGTGAATTCTCTTTAATTCCTTGTTCTTCATCTTATTCTCCATGTATATCCTCCATTGTCTTGTGGTTTGGTACTGTTTAGAGTAGATTAAAAAAAAATAAACCGATTAAATCTTAGATCTACACTTGTTCTTGCATTTCTATGGTTCAAATTTTGTAGATCTACTCTTGAATCTTGTTTTTGTGTTGATTTTAGGTTCTATCATTTTTCATTCATAATATTCTTGTGCTGAACATTAGATCTAAATTTTCTTCCAAAATATTGATTAAAAAAAACACAAAAATCTAAGTGTAAATCACTTAATCCATGTTGTCTTAGAGTCATGTTTAGTCATAGTAATTGTCACATTATGTTCTAAGTTTGTGTTGAATTTTATTTTGTTGATTGAATTCTAGATACATTTGCTCATGTATTCTTGTCATTCTTAGCCTATCTTTTGAATTTTGAGTCTAATTCATGCATGTTATTTAGTTCATAACATGTTCTAAATCAATTCCTAGAAGTAGTCTTGTTCTTGAACATTTTTTTTGCTTTCTAAGTTTCCTACATGATGCCTATGATGAAGTTGAGTTGTGGTGCTGAGTTGTGGCTGGATTTGTGAATCAAAATAAGTCTTAAGCTCTCTTTAATTGTGTTATTCAAGATAATTGAGCATAAGCAAACACAAATTGTAACTATCCAAGCCTTAAGCAACATAAACACTACTCTTGATTTCTAGGTTGAAATCGCTGGTGCTGGCAGCTTGAACATACGAACTTGTATAAATTACTGGGAATTGGTCACTACGTTTTTTGAGCTGAAACTTTTACTGAATTTTTTAGACATCTGGACCAAAATTATAAAAAAATAACCAAGCAATTTGGATCAAAGGAAAAATGAATAAAAATCTCACAAGTTGGCAGAAAAATCAGTGTCCAGGAAAAAAAAAAGTGAAAGGAAAGTGTGCTTGTTGTTTTGGCTCAAAATTTGTTCTATAATTGGTGCCTATTTTATACCAATCCTAGTTCTGAAATTTCAATTGAAAATTATTTTGAAAACAAGTGCCAAAACTAGAGGTTTCTTGAGTCTTTTTTTTTTTTAGAGTTTTTCTACTCTACTCTAGAGCCATTCTAGGTTTCTCTTTGAGTCCTAGCTTGTTCTTTTGTGCTTTTCATTGCTTTAATTGTTGAATAATCCTTGGAAATTTGTCTTGTTAAAACTCTATTGGTTTAGCTTTCATTTCATTTTTTTTTGGTCTTTGGTTATTGCTTGTCTCTTTGTTTCCTTGGTTGTGAGTTGCCATATAGGGAATTGGAAAGGAGGATAGGTGCCATATCTTGAAGAATTTGAGTCAAGAAGAAAGGGGCCAACCACCTTAAGAGCTATTGGACTAAGAAGCACTCCAAATTGAGTGAAACACTAAAGAGAGAATAGCCACCACAATTGAGGACTTTTTTTTTTCTTTGTAATTTTGTAATTGGCAATTTGCTTTGCTTTCAAATTTTGTAACAAAAAGGCCTTTCATTGGAAGTAAGTTGGGAGCCTCTGCTAGGTCACCCTACTTCCATTTGTGTGTAATAATTTTAGGCAATTTTCCCTTAGGATAGTGAGTGTTTTGTTGGGAACCTTAAATGAGGTCATCCAAACACTCTTAGGATCTTCCTAGTTTGCATTTGTTGCACTTTAATTTCTTGCTTACTTTCATAGCTTATTTCTTTTACCCTCCATTGTCAAACCACCTAGATAGCTTGCCTTTTACCAATTAGTTTTTACCTTATCTTTCACACCTCTTTTAGTGTTTATTTTGGCTAGTTTCAACCATAGTTTCTTTTACCTTTTGTTTTCAAACCCCCAACAAGAAAGAACCATAACTTAGGAACCAACATGAGTCTTCATTCTTCATCTAGTGTTAATGGTGAGGGTTCTACTCCTAAGGACCCCTTGTATAAGATATTAGATGAGTTGAGATCCCTTAAGTTGAGAAAAGAAAAACAAGAGAGAAAAGAAAAAGGTAAAAAAAGAGTGGAAGAAATAAGTCAAGATGAAAGAGAGAAAATTAGAGAGGAAGAAAGAAGAAAAATAATGAAAGAAATGAAAAGAGAAAAACATGCCTCCTATAGTAGTCATGACTCTTGCAAAAGTTTAAGTGAAGAACTTAGCGACTATTATAGAGGGCGTCATAGTTCACATACTAAACATCACTCCCAAAGAAGAGAAAAGGATAGAAGGCCTCAAGAGGTTAACATTAGCCTCCCATATTTCCATGGAAAAGATAATGTTGAGGCCTACTTAGATTGGGAAATGAAGGTTGAACAACTCTTTGCTTGCCATCATATTAGCGAAGAGAGAAAAGTTCCATTGGCTACCCTTAGCTTTCAAGGGTATGCCCTCTATTGGTGGACTTCCCTTGTTAAAGAACGAAGGATTCATAGGGATCCTCCAGTAGAGTATTGGAATGATCTTAAGAGTGCCCTTAGGAAGAGGCACATTCCCTCCTACTATGAAAGGGAGCTTATGGACAAGCTCCAAAGGCTTAGACAAGGGAGTATGAGTGTTGAAGAATATAGACAACAAATGGAACTATTCCTTTTAAGAGCTGGACTTAGGGAGGAGGAAAGAACAAGCATAGCTAGGTTCCTTAGTGGGCTCAATATGGAAGTGAGGGACAAGGTTGAACTCCTTCCATATAGGGACCTAGATGAGCTAGTCCAACTTTGTATAAGAGTGGAGCAACAACTTAAAAGAAAGCCTTCTTCAAAATCTTATGGCTCTCACTCTTATCCAAGGAAGGACCAAGCCCATGGAATTTTAGGGGCTGCACCTTCAAAACCCAAGGAGGATAAGGGTAAGACCATAGAGAAATACACCCCTAAGACTAGTTCCCAAGAAAGGACTAGCAACATTAAATGCTTCAAATGTCTTGGGAGAAGTCACATTGCCTCTCAATGCCCCACAAAGAAAACCATGATCATGAGGGGTCAAGACATTTATAGTAGTCAAGAGGAGACTACTTCTTGCCCTTCCTCTAGTGGAAGTGAAGATGAAGTAAGGGGTGAAGAGTCTAGTGAGGAAGTCTACCCCCATGAAGAAGGTGACCTCTTAATGGTTAGAAGGCTCCTTGGAGGTCAATCTTGTGATCTATCTCAATCCCAAAGAGAGAACATCTTTCATACAAGATGCAAAATTTTAGATAAAACTTGTTCTCTCATTGTGGATAGTGGATCTTGTTGCAATTGTTGTAGCACAAGATTAGTTTCCAAGTTGAACCTCACTATCATTCCCCACCCAAAACCTTATAAACTTCAATGGCTCAATGAGCAAGGGGAAATGATAGTTAACCAACAAGTGAAGGTACCTTTCTCCATTGGGACATATAAGGATGAAGTTAATTGTGATATAGTTCCCATGGAGGCAGGACATATTCTTTTAGGAAGGCCGTGGCAATTTGATAGGAAGATCATTTATAATGGCCTAACTAATGAGATTACCCTCACCCATCTTGGCACTAAATTTGTGTTGCATCCTCAAACACCTTCACAGGTGGCCAAAGATCAACTAACTATGAAAGATAAGAGGGATGAGGAAGAAAAATTAGAAAAACAAAAGAAAAAGAAGGATAGTAAGGCCTTGTCTTCAAAGGCCAGGGGAAGGAAAAAGAGGGAAAGGATTCCTCCAAGAAGATTGTTAAGAAGGAAAATCATTTTGCAACAAAAGGTGATATTAAAATAGCACTCCTTCTTAAACAATCTTTCTACCTTCTCCTATCAAGGGAAACATCCCTTAGCACTGCCACAATTCCTACATTTGGGACCTTACCCCCAAAGGTCCAAGAACTCTTACATGAATTTGGTGATATATTTCCCAAAGAGATACCCCCTGGGCTACCTCCTTTAAGGGGAATAGAACACCAAATAGATTTAGTCCCAGGAGCAAGCCTTCCTAATAGGCCAGCCTATAGGACTAACCCTCAGGAGACTAAGGAGATAGAGTCTCAGGTTAAAGAATTGTTGGAGAAGGGCTGGGTCCAAGAGAGCCTAAGCCCATGTGTTGTGCCAGTGTTGTTGGTGCCCAAAAAGGATGGTACGTGGAGAATGTGTACAGATTGCAGGGCCATCAACAACATCACTGTAAAGTATAGGCACCCCATTCCTAGACTTGATGATTTGCTTGATGAGTTGCATGGTGCCAATATCTTTTCAAAAATTGATCTTAAAAGTGGTTATCACCAAATCAGGATGAAAAAGGGTGATGAGTGGAAAACTGCTTTCAAGACCAAGTTTGGTTTGTATGAATGGCTAGTGATGCCTTTTGGGCTCACTAATGCACCAAGCACCTTTATGAGGCTTATGCATCATGTCTTAAGGGATTTCATAGGTAGATTTGTAGTTGTTTATTTTGATGATATTTTAGTGTATAGTAGGAGCCTAGATGATCACTTAGGACATCTCAGACAAGTTCTTTCAGTCCTTAGGAAAAACACCCTCTATGCAAATATAGAGAAGTGTACCTTTTGTGTAGATAATATAGTTTTCTTAGGTTTTGTAGTTGGTAGAAATGGGGTCCAAGTGGACCCTGAGAAAATCAAGGCCATCCAAGAATGGCCCACCCCAAAAAGTGTGGGAGATATTAGGAGCTTCCATGGGTTAGCAAGCTTCTATAGAAGGTTCGTTCCTAATTTCTCTACAATTGCATCACCTCTCAATGAGCTGGTGAAGAAGAATGTGGCATTTACCTGGGGTGAAAAATAAGAGCAAGCCTTTGCTTTGCTCAAAGAAAAGCTTATAAGGCACCTGTTCTAGATCTTCCTGACTTTTCTAAAACTTTTGAGCTAGAATGTGATGCCTCTGGAGTGGGAGTTGGAGCTGTATTGTTACAAGGTGGGCACCCTATTGCTTATTTTAGTGAAAAACTTCATAGTGCCACCCTCAACTACCCCACCTATGATAAAGAGCTTTATGCCTTAATAAGAGCCCTCCAAACTTGGGAACATTACCTTGTTTCCAAGGAATTTGTCATTCATAGTGATCATCAATCACTTAAGTACATTAGAGGGCAAAGCAAGTTAAACAAGAGGCATGCAAAATGGGTAGAGTACCTAGAGCAATTTCCATATGTTATCAAATACAAAAAGGGAAAAACAAATGTGGTAGTTGATGCCCTCTCTAGGAGACACACATTGTTTTACTCCCTAGGAGCTCAAATTTTAGGATTTGATAATATTAGGGACTTGTATGCTTTAGATGAACATTTCTCTCCCATTTATGAGAGTTGTGGGAAAAAGGCCCAAGATGGATTCTATTTGGCTGAGGGGTATTTGTTCAAAGAGGGAAAGCTTTGCATACCCCAAGGATCCATTAGGAAATTACTTGTGAAAGAGAGCCATGAGGGTGGGCTCATGGGCCACTTTGGGATAGACAAGACCCTTGTCTTACTCAAAGAAAAGTTTTATTGGCCCCATATGAAGAAAGATGTTCATAAGCATTGCACTAGGTGTGTGGCTTGTTTACAAGCCAAGTCTAGGGTGATGCCTCATGGGCTATACACACCCTTACCTATCCCATCTGCACCTTGGGTAGACATTAGTATGGACTTTGTCCTTGGGCTTCCTAGAAGCCAAAGAGGTGTAGACTCTATCTTTGTGGTGGTGGATAGGTTTAGCAAGATGGCACACTTTATACCATGCCACAAGGTGGATGATGCTTCCCACATCTCAAAACTCTTTTTCAAGGAAGTTGTGAGACTCCATGGTTTGCCTAGGACCATTGTGTCAGATAGAGATGCTAAGTTCCTTAGCCACTTCTGGAAAACCTTATGGGCTAAGTTAGGAACTAAACTTCTTTTCTCTACCACTTGTCATCCACAAACTGATGGGCAAACAGAGGTAGTGAATAGGTCTTTATCCACCCTTTTAAGGGCTCTTCTGAAAGGCAACCATAAGTCTTGGGATGAGTATCTTCCTCATGTAGAATTTGCCTACAACAGGGGGGTTCATAGAACCACCAAGCAGTCCCCTTTTGAGGTTGTCTATGGGTTCAATCCCCTAACACCGTTAGACCTTATTCCCCTCCCACTGGACACTTCTTTTATACATAAAGAAGGGGAATCTAGGTCAGAATTTGTAAAGAAGATGCATGAGAGGGTTAAGAACCAAATAGAGAACCAAACAAAGGTGTATTCAACTAAAGGCAATAGAGGAAGAAAAGAGCTAGTTCTTAATGAGGGTGACTGGGTTTGGCTCCATCTTAGGAAGGATAGATTCCCTACTAAAAGGAAATCCAAGCTTAGCCCTAGAGGGGATGGACCTTTTCAGGTTTTGGAGAGGATCAATAACAATGCCTATAGGTTGGACCTCCCAGAAGAGTATGGAGTCAGCACCGCTTTTAACATTTCTGATTTAACTCCTTTTGCAGGTGGAGCTGATATTGAGGAGGAGGAACTAACAGATTTGAGGTCAAATCCTCTTCAAGGGGAAGGGGATGATGCAATCCTCCCTAGGAAGGGACCAATCACTAGAACCATGAGCAAGAGGCTCCAAGAAGATTGGGCTAGAGCTGTTGAAGAAGGCCCTAGGGTTCTCATGAACCTTAGGGTAGATTTCTGAGCCCATGGGCCAAGGTTGGGTCCAATTATCTTTGTACATATTAGACTAGGATGTCATTATATTTGGTCCTTGTATATAGGGCTCCATATTGTAGGTAGGGTACCCTAGAAATATAGGATTTTTCAGCCCTTGTATTTTTGGGCACCTAGACTAGTTTTTGTATTAAGGGTAGTTTTGTAATTTCACATGCACTAAGTGGATATTTGATGTGTGTGGTTGGAAATAAATTTAATTGAATTGGTAGAAGCCCAATCCAATTAAATTTTAGAGGGGGAGGTGAACATTTGCTTACTACACCCCATTGCCACATCATATAGTCACACTTTGTGCATGTCCTTCATGCTTTTCATGCCTCATGACACCTAAGCACACTTAGTGGAGAATCTTGGAATTGATCTTGGATTAGTGGGCTGAACCATAACTAAAATTCACTAATCATAATTAGTGAAATTTTGTCTCCAAAGTTTGGCTCCACAAATTCAATTTCAAATTCAAGTGAAATTTCCCTCCAATTTTGTGTGACACTTAGGCTATAAATAGAGGTCATGTGTGTGTATTTTTTTGAACTTTGATCATTTAAATATTAACTTCAGATTTCAGAGCTCCTTTTGAGCACAAAATTTCGTGCTCTTCTCTCCCTCTCCATTCATCTTCTTCTTCCTCCAAGCTCTTATCCATGGCCTCCTATGGTGGTGAGCTTCTTCTAGACTCATCTTCTCCTTGAAGTGGCGTCTCCTCTCTCTCTTCCTTCTCCATTCCGCTGCCATTTATCTTCCAAGAAGCAAAGGAATCAATTGATGAAGAAGATCCTAGGCCTACAAGCTCCAATGGAGCTTGCATCAGTAAGTTACACAAAATAACTGAATTTAATTAATGTTTACTAATATACTAACCCATATTCATCCCCACTGCAGTGGACACTGGCAGATGGTGGTCATTGTGCCCAAGGAACACCTAGTTGTCTGGTTTTGTTCATTGCATAACAGGCCAGACAACTACCTTAAGGGGATAATTAACAGGTTAGTATTCTTTTCAATGCATTTGCATTCAAATACCTCAACAACACCACTTTTTAATTGTTACTCGCATGCAACAATGCTTTAAAAGGTCTTGATGATGCTACACAGCCTAAATCAAAGGCTCCTGCTAGGTGGATTGTCATCAAGGTACGTCATTTACATCAAACTTCCACTTATATATATTTCTTATGTGTCTGTACACTAATTTTTTAATTAATATCCAAATTTCATTATGTATTTAGTGTAATAGATAAAAAGGAAGTACTGAGTATGGCTACTATGTCATGCACTGGATGTCCACCATCATTTTAGGAAGTTTTAGGAATAACTGGAAAGCGGTACGTTTATTTCAAACAAATTCAATTTTTTTATAATTTGTATTACATTATTAACTTATTATCATTTATTTCATCATGCAGTATTTTAACGATCCTAGACCATTGGAGCCAGAGAGATTAAAGGCGTTGCAGATCCAGTGGGCACATTATTATCTCCGAGTTAGAGATCAGACTTAGGGTATAGGGACATTAAGTTTAGCTTAGTTTACTTTGGTTTAACATTTTTGACATTTCCTATGTAATTTGAACATTGAATTCATTTGTTGATCATTGTTTATGATAAATCAATTATTCAATGTTTATTATGATTAAAATTACTTCAAAGCAGAATAAAATGTTTATTTGCTGGGAATTGGGTCTGAAATTGCATTTTACAGGTACAATTTTGGGTTTATTGTAAAAACAGAAAGTTTATATAAAAAAAACTTCAAAACAACATCGATTATTAACAGAAATTGATGTTAATATAGTAAACAACATTGGTTATTTACAAAAACCGATGTCAACATTAACCTTAACATCGGTTATGTAAATAACCGATGTTAATATACAAACGTTAACATCAGTTATTTATAAATAACCGATGTTAATATACAAAAGTTAACATCGGTTATGTGTAATTAACCGATGTTAATGTTTGTATATTAACATCGGTTATTTATAAACAACCGATGTTAAAGTACAAAGGTTAACATCGATTATTTATAAATAATCGTTGTTATATACAAAGACTATAGCAAGACATCAGTTTTCTTGTGAAACCGATGTTAATGTAAAATATTAACATTGGTTTTTCTAGAAAGCCAATGTTAAGATATTACATTAACATCAATTTTACTACAAAACCAATGTGAATATATAACATTAACATCGGTTTTACTAGAAAATCGATGTCAAGGTTCATCATACATACACTTATTTTGTTGTAGTTCTTTGTGTATAGCATCGGTTATTTAGAAAACCGATGTTATCGTTTTTATGTTAACATCGGTTTTGGAAAACCGATGTTAACAATAATTCATTCAACATCGGTACTTTCAACATCGATTTTAAAACCGATGTAGAATGCCGTAAATAACCAATGTTGAAAGTGTATTTTCTAATAGTGTAATGAAAGGGCAATACATAGATAACCACAAACTTCCCTACATTGTTGAAATATCTCCCACATTGAAATGATAAAATCCATTGAATCACATGGTGATAAATCAATATCTGGGAAATAGGAATGCTTATATTTAATATTTTGATAAAACATGACATGTAACCATGTCATGCTACAATTTATTATTAGTTTGTTTATCTTTGTGAAAATCTTGTAGAATGTTTCAAAGGTAGTAGCCTTAACAACAACAAAATAAGAATGGTCAAATACCTAGCTGGTTTTAGGCAAGCATTCACAACACTATTCTTAGCCACAATTGATCTAAAATTGATTGGAGAACACATTCAAGGCTCACATGAAAAGGAACGTTAAAAGTATACCGTTGATAGAAGACAATGTTTGTTTCAAGAACGTTAATTAACAATAGAGTTTAATGTTTTACACTGTCATCCAATTACAAATTATCGTTTGTATTATTTTAAGATAATTATTTTAAAATTCAATTATCTTATCATACATGATGAATTGTGATTGAATGAATGTATAAAACTTTTTATATGGTCAGTATGTAACTCTTTTTCTCTTAAGAATAAAAGAAACATAAGTGCATTAATTAATGTTATTGTAGGAATATGTGACGAAGATCCATTATAAAACAATACAACATGATTCCTAACATTGCAATTTCATTCTTGTCCAGAGGCAAATGTGCATACAAGTAAATCAGTTCATGATAAATTCACAAGCTCTAAATAATAAATTTTTATAAATCGGATAATTCAATAAGTGCAACTGTATAAGGGGAAAGAACTAAATAATAACACAACTAACAAGCACAAAAACATCCATTTGAATGAGTAAGTTTTTGGGTTGTTACACTAGCGATTATGCCATTCAGAGTAATTACTAAAATTCATTTGTGACTTCCTCTGTGCATTTCAAGTTCAACTCATCCTCATCTAATTGTTTCATCAGACCAGTAATAAACATGAAAGTAACATCAACTTAAAAAACAATAACTTATCAAAAGATACTCAAATTAATTACATCATTTTTTTTCTTACTAAAAAAGGGACAATAAGAGGGGGAAGTATTTAGTCTTTGGTAATTCCGTGGGAGAAAATTTTGAGCATTGGCCTTCTGAAACCATTCAGAAGAAGGCACAATTTGTTGCCTATGGATGAATGTCGTTTGTTCGGTATCCGTTTTCTATGAAGTCACATTGCCACACTCTATAAGACTTGAAATTCTTCCTTGGCACATTCTCTACCTTAACAACTAAACATAACCAACTGGGATTTGACATTATGCAACCAAGTAGGGGGAAATCTTGCTACTCAGACAGGAAAAGTCATCAAACTTACTTCATTCTTGGGGTTATCTTACTTGTTCTTAATTTTTTGATATATTTACCCTTGTCGTTTTTTAGATTAAACAAAATCAATTAAAAATCTTTCCTCACCCGTCACCACTATCATGACAGAGGACCAAATCTTTTTTAACTATGTACCCTTCTACCTTTCTTGCAAGTAAATTGGATGTATGACTTGAAATAAAATAAAATCAATCTTGTAAGCCTCATATAAACTTTATATATTAAAAATATATAAAATTACATTCTAGATCATGTGATTTACTATCTACATAGAAAATTTGAGATTTGCTAACTTATATTTACTTTTTTTAGTACATTAGTAAACTATACTTCAAATATATTTTAAGATTAACATAGTTGTAATTTGTTAAAATATTTCTTTTAAAAATCAAGTAAGTGTACACAAAAATGTGTTAATATACACCCACTTATTTTTTTTTTAGAAAGAGTACATTAACAAGTTATATCTTAGTAGTTTTTAAGAAAATTGTAGTTATAACTTTCTAATGTACTAATTAAAAAAAAGTGAGTATACTTTAACAAATCTCTGATTAAAATTTATAATAAGTAAATAATAAATATGTTTGAATATATATATATATATATATATGATGAATAATTTAAATTATGATATAAAATTATCTTTAACTATTGGTAATTTTTTTTAAAAAATTATTCAATTTTAATTTAGAGATAAAGATAAAAATGGAAGATCGAAAGAGGTAAATTTTAAGCATATTAAATATATAAATAAAGATGAAAAGAAAATAGTTTGAAATAGTAGATAGAGAAAATAGTATGTGAAATATGTGTGAAACGCACATCAGAATGTGTCTAATTGAGAAAGTAAAGAAAATAAGAATATTATTTTTCATGTTGTTCATTTTAATTCATAATACGATATGAAAATAGAAAATAATAATAATAATAATAATAATAATAATATTTTGTTTACGTAAAAAATTAAAAAAAAAAAACAAAACAAAAAAACTCAAGCTGAAAAGAGCGTCAAAGAGAAGGCTTTTGTAGTTTGTATACACCTTAAGAGAATCTTCAACTTGTACTAGGCAGTAGGCACGATCGTATGAAATTATAAAAAACGTTAAATCAGAATCTATGGTTGCTTACTTGAATTGCAAATTTCCAATCTGAAGACTATTAATAATGTCTAGGACTAGGACGACACATGAAAGCAGCATTAATGCTCTGCATTGACAGAGATTCTGTTTTTGATTCCAAATATGTGCTTGTGAAATTGCAGGAGCTATGGCTTGGATTATGTTCTATCTACTTTCACAATCAACTTCCTATATATCAAGGCATTTGTTTGTGTATTCGTAGTCGCTAGCTAGCAAGAACTCAAGTGATTGGATCTATCAAAGGCTACTTTTGGACCACCGTGCTTAAGCTAAACACATCATAGTTGGCACATATTTATAAAGGAGGGATTGGATTTTTTTATAATTGTTTAAATGTCTAATTTTCATAAATAATAATTTTTTTAAAAAAATACTATTTTTACACATAAAATTTAAATTAATTTTTATATTAAATAAAAATAACAATAAACACACAATTAGATTTACACAATTTTATATTAGTTATCACTTTAAATAGTGAAATAAAACAACAAATACAATTAATTTTATATAATTTTATATTAATTAATCTTAGCCATTATTATAATAACAACACACAATTAATTTTATACTAATTAATTCAAAATACATATGTATATACATAAAGGTTTAATTTTATACAATTTTATACTAATTAATCTTAGCCATTATTATAATTAATTATACTACTGCTTTGTTATGTACTTAGTTTGCAATAGTTTAGTTTACAATAACTCGCGTTCTGTTTAATTAGATTTCGCTAATGAAGGCATTTTCTTTACTAGCACTTTTGCTGGTCTTTCGCGCATGCAGGCGAGACTCTAAAGAATCAGAAGTTCAGAACTATTGCAAAGCAGTAGACTCTGATTTTTTTTATTTTTTATTTTTACTGTTTTATGAACCAGATGACTAGCTATTTATGCCTATATGCTTTTTAAAGAGTTCGATTCTTATTTTCCTAGGACACTTTTATTGGACTGATATGTCAAGTAACTATTAGTATATTCCTATAAAAAAAAGGTTTATAAAAAAAATTAGACATATAGTAATAAATACAGGCTAAGTTTCTCCTCCAACCCTTACTGTTAGTGTTTTACCAATAGAAAATCGCATGTTGACTTCATGCTTAGAGAGAAAGACTCTTACCATGTGTATTCGTAGTAGCTTGACCAAAATAAATATGCATTTTGTTTTTATTTTATAAGAAAAATAATATATTAATAGCTTGTAACCAAGCTTAGCACAAGTTCCAAGATTAGTCATTTTATTGTTATTGATAATTATATGCATGAGTAAAAAAAAAAAGATTATATGCAATGTTGTATAATATATATAACATCTTAATTTCCCTACGATTACCTTATGCTTTTATATAATTTTTTAACCTAGCAGTACAAAGTTTGTGTATATCATATTATAAAAAGGGTAAGCATGTGAATAAGGAAGGACAGGCAAATTATTTTAAAAAATTATATAAAATTGTAAAAGATAATAATTTTGTTTTATGACAGTAACATGTTCAAGTAGGCTATTTATTGTAATTAAATGTTTGAATGAGCCAATGATTAATTATTCACCAAAATACTAAAAAAACACTCATACAACCTAGCCTACACTTATTAGTTATTATTAGTTCATTTTAGACTTAGTTGGCAAATCAATTTATTTTTGGAGTTTTTCTATTTGAAAAAAACCATATTATCATTTGTAGTTGTGTAAAATTTATATTTCTCCGATTAATTAAATTGAAAAATGGGTTATTCACTGTATAATTACTTTTTTTTACTTCACTTTATAATTAGTTTTATTATTATTTGTCGATCTGAGACTTCGTGTATTTAATAGCCATTTCCAATTTGATTAATTTGATGAGTTAAACTAAATTTTTCTTTAAAAATAAACTGTTTTGTTATCTATTTTATTAATTTAATTATTAATTTGATCTTCATATTTATCCTCACTTTATTGTTTTTGACCTTATACTTAAAAAGTATAAGTTTTAGAGAAAATCATTAACGCCATTACTAACATGGTTATGTGACTCACGATGTTATTTACAAAAAAATTTAATGTTTACTTTAAAGACCCATTGACTATGAAAAAACAAATGATTTAATGAATTTGAATTTTCTTCTATATATGCTAGGAAAACTTGGCTTTTGTGATAAGTGGATAGGGTGGATTTGAGAATGTTTCAACTCTTGCTTCATTTTGATGCATGTTAATAGAAGTCCAACAAGTGAGTTATTGATACAAAATGGTCTTTGTCAAGGAGATTTTTTTTATCCTTTCCTCTTTACAGTGGTAACGGAGGGCCTCAATGGCTTGATGAATGAAGCAATGAGGCATAATCTTTTCTCAAGCTTCAATGTGGGGAAGAAGGAGGTGAAAATAAATCTATTGCAATATGTCGATGATACCATTTTCATATGTGATGTTTCCTTGAGGAATGTGATCACTATGAAAATCATCATGAGAAGCTTTGAATTGGCATCAAGACTTAAGTCAATTTCAATAAAAGTTGCTTTGGAGGTATAAGGATGGAGAGAAGGGACATAGAAAAAGTTTGTGGATTTGTTGAATTGCAAGGATATGGATTTTCCATTTGTATATCTTGATATACCTATAGGTGCCAATCCTAGAAGGGTGGAAACTTGGAAAACCAATTGCAGACAAAGTGAAGAAAAAAGTATTATTGTGGAAGCACACACTACTATCCTTTGTCGGGAGGATTTGCCTCATCAGTTTGATATTATCTTCTCTTCCATTATTCTTTTATCTTTTTTCAAAATGCCAAAATAGGTGGTGGCTCTGGTTTGGTTGGATGGTTGGTTAGAGGGAGAGTGTTTGGCTATGAAATATCATAGACTATTCCTCATCTCTTCACAACAACAAGATGAAGTGGGGAAAATGGGAGTTTGGTGTGATCATCTAAGGTCTTGGTAGTTTCAGTGGCGTAGAGACATGTTTCAATAAGGAGTGGAGATGCTTCAAAATTTGAAGCAAGAATTATCACAGGTATTGCTAGTGGAAAATGAGACTGATAGATGGGTGTGGTGTAGAGAAAGGTCAAGGGTGCATTAAGTAAATTTTACCTATGGGGCACTAATTGATGACTACTACACGACAAATTATTAGGTTCTTCAAGATCACCACATCATTATGGTCCCAACCGATAATCATGTGACACATAGATAACTTAATTTGATTATTCATGTGTCACGTGATTATTGGTCACGACCATGACCGGCGTGATAATCCTTGACCACCAAATAATTTATCGACTCCTATTACATAGTTGAGGTTGATGACATTTGTCAGGAGATTTGGAGGATTAAAATCCCACCTAAGGTGGTTCATTGTGTTTGGAGAATTTTTATGATCAAATTGTCAACTCTTGAGAACTTGTAGAGGAGAAATATAAGGGTGTAGGGAGATGTATACCTCTGCCCGTTTTGCTCAAATGTGGAGGAAACAACGACACACATCTTTTTATCTTGTAATAAGATTGAATCTATTTGAAAGGAAATACTTTGGTGGGGCATTTTTAGAACAACAACTCTAGAGGATCCTAGAACCAATTTTTGCCAATTTCATGGTGAAGTAAGCTTTGAAAAGTTTACTAGAAGATAGAAGGTACTTTGGTGTTCAGTTGTGTGGACCAGGTGGATCACTAGAAATTCCTATATTTTTAAAGGGAAACTCTTCGACAAAGAAACACTTGTGCAAAGCATTATGTTCTAGCTCAGTTGGTTGAGTAGGGTGTGTGAGTGTTGTAAACCTCTTGGTGTCGTGTTCAATTCCTATCGATAAAAAAAACATCATGTTCCACATTAGGTGTTGATTAAAGTTTGTTGGAAAAGATTTTGAGATATCCTTCCTACAATGGTCTTCTCAGCCAAAGTTGTATCTATTGGACTAGGCCACTTTGGAGCTTAAAGTATGGTGGAGCTATAAGAAGGACATTTGCTGCATTTTAGTGTGTTGAAGCATGCATGTGGATGCTAGTTTATGCGTAGGAGCATGGGTGATCATTTGGTGTAGAGAGAAAGGAATTGTAAGATTAGCAACAACAAAACTAAAAAGTGTCCTGCTCAATGGTAGCAGAAGAATGTAGAAAGAAAAGAAAGAAGAAGAACACAAGGATTATAGTGGTTCGGATCTGAATCCTACATCCACTCTTCAGGATACTTCATGGACTTTTATTGAGAAATTACAAGAGCTAGATTGCTCACACTTTGATATCTCACACACTCAAAGGTATATCACCAAATTATGTGATTCACTTTAATGAGTCACCTAGCTAAGACTTTATATAGAAAGAATACACAAGCCTAAAGTTAGCTATTGTAGAAGTAAAGCTTCATGGTGAATCAAAGATGATTCAAAGGTGTTTTGATGATAACAATAATGATAACAAAAGATGATGGCAAAGGTGATGATAAAAAGCTCAAAGATCAATCAAAGAACAACTCAAGTGAATCAAGAACAATTCAAGAGTTCAAGATAGAATCAAGAAGAATTCAAGACTCAAGAGGAAAGTTAAGAGTCAAGAATCAAGATTCAAGGTTCAAGATCTCTAGAATCAAGATCAAGATTCAAGACTCAAGATTCAAGAATCAAGAGAAGGCTTAATCAAGATAAGTATGAAAAGTTTTTCTCAAAAATTGAGTAGCACATGATTTTTCTCAAAACATGTTTACCAAAGAGTTTTACTCTCTGGTAATCGATTACCAGATTGCTGTAATCGATTACTTGTAGCAAAATGGATTAGAAAAAGTTTTCAAATTGAATTTACAACGTTCCAATTAATTTCAAAAAGTTGCAATCGATTACAATGTTTTGGTAATCGATTACCAGTGCCTTTGAACGTTGAAATTCAAATTCAAATGTGAAGAGTCACATCCTTTCACATAAAAGCCTTGTGTAATCGATTACATTGATTTGGTAATCGATTACCAGTGATTGTTTCTGAATAAATCAAAAGATGTAACTCTTCAAAAGGTTTTTTGACTTTTTCAAATCGGTTTTAAGTTTTTCTAAAAGTTATAACTCTTCTGAATGGTCCTCTTGGCCAGACATGAAGATTCAAACCGCCTGAATTCTTTTTGTGTCTCTCTTCTCCCTTTTCCAAAAGAACAAAGGACTAACCGCCTGAATTCTTTTGTGTCTCCCTTCTCCCTTGTCAAAGAATTCAAAATGACACAGTCTGAGAATTCTTTTGATTCTTCCCTTTCCCTAATACAAAAGTATTCAAAGGACTAACCGCCTGAGAATTTTTTGTATCCCTATTCACAAAGTATCAAAGGTTTAACAGTCTGAGATCTTTGTCTTAACACATTAGAGGGTACATCCTTTGTGGTACAAGTAGAGGGTACATCTACTTGGGTTTGACTGAGAACAAGAGAGGGTACATCTCTTGTGGATCAGTTCTAGTGGAGGGTACATCCACTAGGGTTTCAAAGAGAACAAGGAAGGGTACATCCCTTATGGATCTTTGCTGGTAAAAGGATTTTTACAAGGTTGAAAGAAATCTCAAGGATCGCAGGTCACTTGGGGACTAGATGTAGGCACGGGTTGTTGCCGAACCAGTATAAAAACTCTTGTGTGTTTGTCTTCTTCTTCCCTACTCTTTTAATTTCCGCTGTGCATTTAATTTCCGCTTTTACTTTCTGTTAAGTTTCTCTTCTACTCCTTATTCTCTTAACAACTTAGTAAAAGCCTTAGAAGAGTAATTTTTTAATTAGTAAAGGTTTAGGAATAATTAATTCAACCCCCCCTTCTTAATTATTTTGAGGCCACTCGATCCAACAACTATAACAAAAATAACTAACTTAACTACCAAGTCTTCTTCAACTAACACTAAGCCAAAAGCAACTATGGCATCTAACTAACTTAGCCTAATGATATCCACTAATCCTCACAAATCTCCACCTTGGATCTTCATTATCAGCTTAAGCTCCAATAGATGCCTTAAGTTTCTGAATTGAAAATTCACTCATTAGGTCTTTGAATGCCTACTAAGTCTAGACAATGCTCAAACTTAGCAATAGTGAGAGCCTTGGTCAACATATCGGCATGGTTCTCTTCAGTTGCAATTTTATTCACTTGGATCACTCTTTTTGCAATGATGTCTCAAATGAAATGAAACCTTACATTTATATTCTTTGTCCTCTCATGAAATGATTGATTCTTAGAGACATATAGCACTTTGGCTATCACACATAACCTCAGTCTTTAGTTTTTTTCCTTCCAACTCCTCTACAAATCCTTTCAGCCAAAATAGCTTCCTTTATGGCCTCAATTAGTGTGCAATGTACTCTGATTCAGTGGTTGACAGAGCTACAACAGATTGAAGATTTTCTTTCCAACTGATTGCATTTCCATATAGAGTGAAGATAGCCAGTTATTGACTTGCATAGTTAGCATCTACATATCTAGTAATTGGATTGTTGTCAGTTTTTTATTTGCCGAACTTCAATCCAATATTTGTAGTCCTCTTCAAGTATCTAAACAACCACTATAATCCTTGTGTTCTTCTTCTTTCTTTTCTTTTCTTTTTTGCATTCTTCTACTAGCATTGAGCAAAACTCTTTTTAGTTTTGTTGTTGCTGATCTTACAATTGCTATCAAGAGCACAATTCGAAATGGGTGATCATCATTATCATTCTGCTATGGGCTCAACAAAATTCGATATTGAGAGGTTTAGTGGAGAAAATGATTTCAGTTTATGGAGAATCAAGATGAAGGTGCTTTTTATTCATCAAGGGGTTGAAGATGCACAAGCTGGAGAAAGAAAACTACCCGCTACATGGACAAATAAAGAAAAGAAGAATGTGATGAACAAAAATAATAGCTTGATCATTCTTTCTTTGGGAGATGAGGTGTTGAAGGAATTTGTAGGAGAAACTACATTAGGAGGTGTATGGCTGAAACTTGAAGGATTGTACATGACAAAATCCTTGACAAACAAGTTATACCTTAAGAAGAGGCTTCATCAACTCAAAATAGAGGAAGGAACATCCATAAGAAAACATGTATCATTGTTCATGAAGGCTATCTTGGATCTGAAAAGCATTGATGTGGAGGTTAAAGAAGAAGATCAATCCATCATGTTGTTATACTCTCTCCCACCATCATATGAGAATCTTGTTGACACTGATGTTTGGAAGAGAGATTCTTACTCTTGAAGAAGACAAATCCACCTTCAATGCTCGTGAAACCAAGAAGAAGATCACTAAAATCAAGGGAGAAGGTGTTGAAGCAAAAGGCTTATTTGCTTGAGGGAAATCTGGGAAAAAGGAGGACAAGTCAAAAAATTCCAATAAATCAAAACCAAAGACTAAGAAGTCTTGTTACTTCTGCCACAAGGAAGGCCATTTTCAAAGAGATTGTCCAGAGAGGAAGAAAAAGAATAATGGCAAGGGCAAGGAAGGGATTGATCTTGCAACTATGACAGATGGATATGACAATTCTGATGTTCTTATTGTCACTGATCAGCCATGTAGTGATGAATGGATTCTAGATTCAGGGTGTACTTTCCATATGACCCTGAATCAAGAGTGGTTTGACACCTACAAGAAAGTGGATATTGGAAGTGTTCTAATGGGTAATGACATTGCCTGCAAAGTAGTTGGTATAGGGGCTGTCAGAATCTAATTAGATGATGGATCAGTTAAAGTCCTCATTGAAGTTAGGCATGTGCTTGAGCTCAAGAGAAACTTGTTATCTCTTGGCATGCTGGGTGAGGCTGGATGCAACTTCAAGGGAGAAGGAGGTACAATCATCATTAGCAAAGGATCCAATCAGATTATGAAGGGAATAAGGAAGAATGGTCTCTATAGGTTGTAAGGTAATACAATTATCAATTCAACTAATTCTTGTCTAGTGTCTAAGGATAATTCAATCAAATTATGGCATCTTAGACTAGCACATATTAGTGAGAAGGCATTAGAAGAATTACATAAGCAAGGCCTATTAGAAGGAATCGATTATGAGAAATTGGATTTCTGTGAACATTGCTTGTATGGAAAACAGAAAAGGGTGAAGTTTACTACTAGTGCACACACTACAAAAGGGATTATGGATTATGTGCACTCTGATATATGAGGCCCACCTAGAACTCAATCACAAGGTGGAACAAGGTACTATACCACTTTCATTGATGATTAGTCAAGGAAAGTGTGAACCTACTTGTTGAAACACAAAAACAAGCTTTCAAAAGCTTTAAATAGTGAAAGGCTTTGGTTGAGACTCAAACTGGTAAACAAGTCAAGGTGCTAAGGACTGACAATGGTTCATAATACATAAGTGATGAGTTCAATGAGTTTCACAAGGATAAAGGGATAACAAGGCACAAGACAGTCAGATTGACCCCTCAACATAATGGACTAGCAGAGAGAATGAATAGAACCATTCTGGAAAGGGTAAGGTGCATGCTATCGAATGCCAAGCTCATCAAGCAATTTTGGGGAGAAACTGCTCATACAACAACATATATCATCAATAGATCACCTTCTGTAACCATTCAATTCAAGACACCAGAAGAACTCTGGAAAGATATGCCACCAAGCCTCAAACACTTGAGAATTTTTGGTTGCGATGCATATATACACACCAATAAGGGAAAGTTAGAACCTAGATCAAAGAAAGGTATCTTCCTTAGGTACCTTGATGGTGTGAAAGGCTACAAAGTTTGGATTATTGAGTCTAGAAGAGGAAAGGCAGCCACAAGTAGAGATGTTGTCTTCAATGAAGAACACATGATGAAGGGCGATGAGTAGAATCCTGTTGTTCAAGAAACTACTAATGCAGAAGAGAGAGTTCAATTGGAGGTGGAGCATATTACCCCAAGACAATCAAATGAAATTTTCATTTATCAACTTGAAGGAACTCAATCATAAAACATTCAAAATGACTACATGTTGACCAGAGATAGGGAAATAAGACAAAGAAAGGCACCTGAGAGGTATGGTTTTGCAGATATAATAGCTTGTACCTTAACTATTAAATATGATGATAATAGAAATGATCCTGCTTGCTATAGAAAGGCTATGTTAGTCGTTGATTGTGAAAGCTAGAAAAATGCTATGACAGAAGAATATGACTCCTTCATGAAGAATCAAAGTTGGAAACTTGTGGAAAGGCCTAAAAAGCAAAGACTCATAGGATGCAAGTGGACTTTCAAGAAGAAGCCTAAGATTCTTGGTGTTGAGAAGGGCAAGTACAAGGAAAGGCTAGTAGCTAAATGCTTCTCACAAAAGGAAGGGGAAGACTACAATGAAATATTTTCTCATGTGGTCAAGCACACCAATATAAGAGTGATTTAGCTCTAGTGGTTTCCTACAATCTAGAGCTTGACCAAATGGATGTAAGGACATTCTTACATAGTTTGCTTGATGAGGAAATATATATGAAGCAACCTAAATGACACGAGGTAGCAAGTAAGGAAAACATGGTTTGCTAGCTGAAGAAGTCATTGTATAGTCTTCAAGATAGTGGTACCTAGGGTTTGACAACTTTGTTGTGTCTAAGGGATATCAGAGAAGCAAAAAGGATTTTGGGAATGGACATTGTTAGGGACATAATCAAAGGCACAATTCATTTCAGTCAAGGAAGCTATGTTGAGAAGGTCTTGAAAAAGTTTAATATGTTCAATGCAAAGCCAATTTCTACTCCTATTGCAGGGCATTTCAAACTGTCACTAAGTCAATCTCCTAGCAATGAAGAAGAGTACAAATTCAAGAGTAATATTCTATATGCACATGCAACAAGAAGCCTGATGTATGCCATGGTCTGCTCAATAACATATATAGCATATGGAGCAAGCCTAGTTAGCAAGTTTATGGGAAATCTAGGAAACGAACATTGGATGACAGTCAAGTGGTTGTTTAGATACTTAAAGAAGACTACAAATATTGGATTGAAGTTCAGCAAATAAAAAACTAGCAACAATCCAATTACTAGATATGTAGATGTTAACTATGCAAGTGATATAGACAAGAGAAGGTCAATAACTAGCTATATCTTTACTCTATATAGCAATGTAGTCAGTTGGAAAGCAAATCTTCAATATGTTGTGGCTCTGTCAACCATTGAATCAGAGCACATTGCACTGACTGAGGTCAATAACTGGGTATATCTTTACTTTATATGGCAATGTAGTCAGTTGGAAAGCAAATCTTCAATCTGTTGTGGCCCTGTCAATCACTGAATTAGAGTACATTGCATTGACTGAGGCCATAAAGGAAGCTATTTGGCTAAAAGGATTTGTAGAGAAGCTGGAAGAAAAGAAACTAAAGAAATTGAAGACTAAGGTTATGTGGAACCTGACACCACACTTTAACCTAAAAGTTTATAAAGTATCTCTCTAAGAATCAGAAAGAGGTAAACCAGAGAGATTTATACCAATGAGTAATGAGCAACCATATAAGTGAACTTGACACCACACTTTAATCCAAAACCTTAAGGCTCAGGTTTATGGGTCTTCTCCTCACTTATATGGTGTTCAACCTTCTTATTCTTATGTAGGACTTCACCTCACACTTGTATTTTAAGAGGAATGATATAACTCATTGTTTTGTGTGGCATGTATACAAGACATGTGAGATAAAAGATTGAGTTGGGAAACATTATATTTTTAAAAATCTTGTAGCACGCACAATTTGTCTCGCTAAGTTGGGAAGGGATGTAATTTGGTTTTTTCTCATTTGTGGGATATGTTGGATTTATAGGTTCATATGTACCTTTAAATTCTCTGCAACCCTGGATTTTGTTACATATGTTCATGGATTTGGGTAACCCTTATACCTATTATTAATACATTCTTTTGCTATAAAAATAAAAAGACCCGTTGTCTCATAAAAAGTTAAAGATGTAAAAAATATTTCAATTCATTAATTTTAATATTTAAAGCACGTATAAAATTTTCATATTAAGTTGATTGAACTTCACTATTTTATGAACATATGGAATCAATTCTTTTTTAAAAAAAAGAAAATTATTTTTATTTTAAATAAATGATATGTGATCGTTAAATAAATGCTATCTTTCTCTCTATATATATACATATATAAATCATTATGAAATGCATAGATACATGTAGCTAGATATCAAAATAAAAAACACATAGATATCAAAATACAAGCCAAAGAAGAAAATGCATCATAATAGGGGAGCTAATGAAATGAAATACAAAGTATTTCAAAACAAGATACACATAGCTAGATATCAAAATATAAACTAAAGAAGAAAATACATTGTAACAAGGAAGCAAGAAATTGCCAATAAAAAACTCACTCAAGAATCAAACATCTCTTAAACACTACTACAATTAATTGGAGGACAAGAAGACGTGGTTATCCTCCTCAACAATACTAAAGGGAAATAATTCTAGGGACTAGAAATAGCCCTTTTCCGATGAGACAAGTTAGAGAATCATTTGAAAAGTGATTCCTTCGAGCACGCAATTTTATTTTAGAAATTGTTTGTTTATCTATCCCTAGGTCCCATTATGCGATGACACTCATCAAACTTCCGCATAGGTTGAGACGCCTTCTAGCGACCTCCTAACTTACATGCATACTCATTCACAACAATTGTTCATTTATACAAGTTCATATCATCCTTTCGTGTTTTCAATACGATAAAGTATATTTTTAGTTCCTATACTTTTGTTGAATCTTGTTTTTAATCTCCGAACTTTCTTATCGTACAATTTAGTCCACGAATTTCATATAAAAAATATGTTTTTAGTATATACACTAACAATGTAAATTTTTTTGCGTAGTCATCCAATCACAACACATCCTCATGTATGGTGAGTTTGTTGACTTTTAGAATAATTATATTAAAGTAATTCAAATAGTGACATGTGATTAGATAATAATGTAAAACAATTTTGCACGGCCCGAGTATATACATTAACCTCTTAAATAAAATTGTTTGAAATAATAAACCACAATTGTGTGATTGACACTTGATTCAGGATAACAAAAATTGAGTAAAGTCATTTAATTACAATAGAATTCCTTTTTATTTATTTAATTTACCCTTTTAAGCTTTATATGTCATCTAAAAATGTTGAAATTGTAAAAAAAATATAAAGTAAACTTTAAATATCATATTTGGATTAACTTATATTAAAATTTATAAAAAGCAATATAACCTTACCTTATAAATCAATTTTTTTAATTTATTGATTTGCTTATATAAAGTTTATCATTTAATTTTGATATTTTGGGGATGAATGACTTTAAGTAGAATGTGATGTAATATGAAAAATAAATATAAATAAATTAATGAATTAATATCATGTGGCAAACACATGTATTAATTTTAAGCATTTCAATTAATATATCAAATCAAATATCCACTTGAATTATTTTACAAATGATTGATCATATTATCAATAATTACTTAAATCAAATTAAAACATATTTATAATATTATTAAATCATTTTTTATCTTGTTGTTATTCTTCTTTTTATCAAGGTTGTTTTCCAGCATGATATAATTCTTTTTCCTTTTAAAAATGTCTTTCAAGACTTTTATGGCATCTTCAAAACTATAAAAGAGAAAAAAATAATAATAAAATTAGCAAGTAGACTTTAATGTCATACATTTGAGAAAGACAAAAAAAAAAAGAGGTATAAATTGACCTTAGAAAAAACACAATCAAATACATATTTTTGTCTCTGTAGTATTTAAAATCAATCTATATTTAATGTATTGTTTGAATGTTCAAATAATAAAATTTGCTAATTAATTTGAGTATGTTATAGCTTTGAATCATACTATACATTAATATTATCAATTATCAATTAATTTGAATTAAAATATTTTTTAATAACAAAGTATAATTATCATCATCGTTATTCACTATTTTATTACTGAAGAAAATATAATAAATTATTATCATTATTATATCCTTATAATACATACTTCCCTTAAATTAATATATTATTTAAAAAATTATTTCAAAAAATAATTGATTCAGCAGTATAAAAAATTACCATAATTAAAAAAAAACTCCATGATTAAAAAAATTATTTCATAAAATTTTAAAAATCTTGTGCTGACACCAGATATTTAGAATTGGGTAGAATAATATCTATTAATTATTTTTTAAAAGGAGAGTATACTTATAATTCTTAGAATTGGGTCTAATTTTGTTATAAAATAATAATATATTAAAGATTTACAAAATTCATAAATGGTGTCTATAATTCTTTAAATAGAGCTTATATTAATAGAAAATTTCATCAATAATTATAAAAGAGTATAATAATAATTCTTAGAGTTTATAAATTTAAAAACACCATTATTATAAAAATTAAAAACACCAATAATTATAAAATTTTAATAATCTCGTGCTAATAAGGGATATTTAGAATTGGGCAAAATAATAGCTTTAATTATTTGTTTAAAGAAAAGTATAATTATAATTCTTAAATTGATTATAAAATAATAATAATAATATTACAAAATCCATACATTGTGTCTATAATTTTTTAATAGAGATTATTTAATAGCAAATTCAATCGCTATAAATAGTATAAGTATAATAATATTTCTTAGAATTTGTAAATTTTCTATTAATCACTGATTATAAAACACATTACATTTGTAAATATTTATTGTAATTGATTTTTAAAAAAATCATGTATACATTTAGTTGATAAGATAACTAAATTGATGATTGATTAAATATTTATTTATTGTGATTGATTTACGATAGAATCATTTATACAATAGAATTATATCCCTTATTATAAATCTAGTCGATCAATTTTATATAATCTTAAAAGATAAATATATGATTTAATTTCATTTAATATTTTTTTGGAGGGATGTCACGTGGCATTATATATATATATATATATATATATATATATATATATATATATATATATATATATATATATATATATATATGAGATATTAAAACTCCAATTTTTAGTACATCATATTTTTTTTAACTAATTTAAATAGTTATTTTTAGATCATTAATCTAAAAAGTTAACTTTTAAAATCAATTACTTAAAGAAATGATTTCTATTATGCTAGAGAATTTTGGTGCCGTTAGAAATTTTTAAAAGTTTAACACCATTAGAATATTTTTCAGCAATATTAGAGAGATATCAGAGTGAGAAGATAATTGGTACTAGGGACTAAATCACATTTGCTTATCCAAAGACTAAATCTTATAATTTTTACATACATGGTCAAAACAACAAAGTCCGGATTATAAGCAAACTTGCTTTATTTTACAAAATTTAAATCGAGACTTTATTTAAGAATAATATAATTTTTTTTTCAATTACTTCTATTTGACATACTAATAACTTTTTAGCCAAATCCAGTCAAAATCAACAAACCAAGTAAACATAGAATAAAAATCTCATGCAAATTTTTACACAAAAGGGAAACTCTTCTTTCCTTTTATCAAGGTGAAAAAAAAAAACAAAAACAATTTTGATAGTCTCTAACGATTTTGATTTTGATATTATTTACTTATTTTATTTTCTCTTACAATGACACGTATGAACCAATCGATTCTGGCGGCTTCACATATATTTCTCTTCAAAATACCCCTTAAAGTCTTTAACCTAAGGCACATGCCAAGTTTCCTACATAACGTTGTCCCCTTCCCCACCCTCTTCTTTCATCCTCCACTCAACTTTTCTCTCAATCCTCTAAGTGTCTTCTACCCAATAGATTTTTTCATTTTTATGTGCATAAAGTTTTCTTCTTTCAATCCATCTATTGAAGCACTAGTTTCACAAGGTTTCTATTGATTCTTTTTTTATACCATTTTGAGGTCTAGCAATGGAAGGGAGCATTGACCCTGCAACCTCAAGCCTTCTGTGTCTGGAAAACAATGACATGTGCTTTGATGATTTTGATTGTAATGTTGCAGATGAATCTCCTTCATTGGACCACAAAAATCTTAACTTTAACAATCAGTATCTGATTAAGGACAATCATCATGGATCGGAACATTTGTTGGATTTTTCTGTACAGAGCGATGAAACTGTTTTGGGTTTGGTTGGGAGGGAGAAGGAAAATTTGCCCCAAGATGGTTACCTCAAGAGACTTCTTAGTGGGGACTTGGACTTGAGTGTTAGGAAGGAGGCTCTTGATTGGATTTGGAAGGTTGGTTTTTCTCTAATGGGGGTTCTTGATTCTTGTTTGTTTGATACTTTGATTGATGGAGAATAATTACTTTCAACAAAGTTTTTTTTTTCTCTTTCTTTTCTTTCAATGAGAGTGAAAAATGAATTCCCTTTAAGATTTTTATTTTTTGGTTAACTTACTTGGATTCTTACCTTGGTGGTTCAAGTATATTTAATGGGGTTTTAGCCATCTAACAGATTAACTTTTCCATTCTGGTTTCAATTTCTTTACAATTTATGGCTTTCTTATTGGATTTCATTTGGCTATTGCATTAAATTTTCCTTTATTTTCATAGATTTCGAAGTGTTTTATTTAGTGGCAGTATTTCTGTTAATTCCTAAACTGGTTTTGCAAGGCCAAATTCATTTGAGAATTCCTTATATTTTTGCATCTCTACTCATTCTATTTGGATTTTGATCATGTTCCGCTCATTGCATATGTGATTTGGTTTTGGATTGGATAACTTTGTTAGTAAATTTTACATTGCCTAATGTGATCAACAGGCTCATGCATACTTTGACTTTGGACCCTGTAGCTTATGTCTATCTGTTAACTACTTGGATCGGTTCCTATCAGTATATGAATTACCAGTAAGATCAAATGCTAAAAGCATACTAGTGTCTTGTTGAATTTGTGTTTTCTGATCTCCTTTTGATAGTCAAAATTCATTTTGATGGCCTTTTTCTCTTGGTATGTTTAGAGAGGCAAAAGTTGGAGTATGCAACTGTTAGCTGTAGCATGTTTGTCAATTGCTGCCAAAATGGAGGAGATTAAAGTGCCTCCTTGTGTAGATTTACAGGTATTGTAGAATCTTACTACCCAAGATTGTCAAATATACTTTTGGGTTGGCATCTACATTTTCCTCTGATTTTATCACTTTTGTTTGTAATTGGTTGGTTGGAGAACCTAAGTTTGCATTTGAAGCTAAAGACATTCAAAGAATGGAACTACTGGTGTTAAGCACATTGAGATGGAAAATGCAAGCTTCAACTCCATTTTCCTTCCTAGATTACTTCCTCAGGAAGATCACTTGTGACCAAGTTATAGTAAAGTCATCCATTTTAAGATCAGTAGGACCCATCCTTAACATAATTAAATGTATATATTCTCTTTACTCTGTTAGTGTGTTTACACTTTAGCCTTATACTATGTTCTTGAGGAATAATGTGGTGCTTGTTGGGAAATCAATATAGGTATCAATTTCTTGGAATTCAGGCCCTCTGAAATTGCTGCAGCAGTGGCAATTTCTGTATCAAGGGAAATGCAAGCAGAAGAGATTGACAAGACCTTAACATGTTTTTTCATTGTAGGGAAGGTAATATGTTGATTCCCACTTCCCACACAACAAACATGGGTGACTGTTTAATATGTATCATCTTCCATTTGTAAGTTATTTTGTTTTCTAAGTTATGAGGTTTTCATTTTGCAGGAAAGAATTTTGAAGTGTCTTGAATTGATCAAAGATTTGTCCTTGATCCAAGATTCTGCTAACTTAGGCACCAACTTAGCATCATTTGTACCCCAAAGCCCTATTGGGGTGCTGGATGCTGCATGCTTGAGCTCTATAAGTGATGAATTAACAGTTGGATCATATACAGATTCATCCCTTAATACTCCAAATTCTAAGAGGAGGAGGAAATCTGACTAAACCCTTCTGATGGGACATTCAAGTCATGAAATTTTAATTTATTTCCTTCACTAAAGTTCATTTGGTTTGGTGGTTGAATAAGAGTTTAGTGTGGTCTTTCAGGCAGTTGGTAACACACTCAATGAAGGTGTGTGTCTTGGGTGGATAAGATGGAAATTTAAGCACTTTCATGCTTATAGCATGAAAAGGAGGTGTTGCTAGTAGGTTATAGAAACAGCTGCGGAGAGATATTGTGGATGGGAGAGGAAATTTTGATGAAACAACGTGTTGATGAAGCAAAGCATGTCAAGTGGTAATAATTAATATTTGGACAGAATATAGCTATTCTTATTTATGTCCTAACTTTTCATTTTTCGGGAAAGAGAATGAAATATAATTTGAGATTTTTTTATTTATTTTGTGTTGTGTGCGAATTCTGGAGGAAAGATTGAATTTTTGCGTGTTGTCCAATTAAACAACAAAAAAAGTATAAATAAAAGGAAAGGCCTTACTTTCCGGTTATCCTTTCTCTTTTTTTTGTTGTGAAAAAGTTGATGGGCATTAGCAAATGACAAAAAAGGTAGATGTTAATTTTTTATAGTATTGTGATGTAAAATAAATGAATTGATAAAAGAAAATTGAATATATTATATTAAATATTTTTAAGGAAAATTTTTACCCATTTTGCTTAAATTATAAAAAAAAATGAAAAAAAAAAATAGCAACAATCTTCAGGATTTTCAATGTTATATTATCGCAATTTTTAATAAAAAAATCTATTATATATTAATTCTTTAATTAGGTTATAGTTTGTTTTCTTAATAGGTACTTTTCGTTTGTCAATTGTCATGAGAATAACATCACGTGTAATAATTTGGTTGATTTGGGCATGGGTATTGGAATTTTAGTTTAGGGTAACAAAGTGAATGTGGTTTGATTACTTGCTTTGGTCGTTGTCAGTATTTGCGAACAAGCTTTACTCAACAAACGGAAGATTTGCATCTGCTTGATATTGGGATTGGAGAATGCTATATTGAACAGATAAGGCCCACTAGCTTTTGTTTCAGTTACTGACCAATCAAAAAGTAAGTATTAACTAACTTCATTGCCAAAAATCCATTATGAGGCGCAACATCATAAGATCGGCAAATTTTATTTTAAAATGATTAATTTTTTTTTATGTAGTTATTTTCGAACTTCAAAAAGTAAAAATTATGATATGAGCAAGTTGAATCTGGTATGATCTCACCAAATATTATTTATTTTGAGAAATTATTAGATAATTTTGAATAATTACTATCTTATTTATGATCCCCTCAATCGATATTAATTATTTTCTCTTAAATTTAAATATTTTCATATAGAGATTGGTTGAGAGCATAAATAAGTATAAATAAGTAGTGGTTTAGGATTACTTAATCATAGAGCCATATAGAGAAGACCCACAAGTAGGTGCAACCATAAGCTAATTCTCACAAATGTTACTCCTCTAAACTATTTAAATACGTCGGAGCCATGTAGAACACTATGTGCTACAATCTATCAGCAAAATTAGATGGGTCTTCATACAGAACGATTCTAGTCAACTTAGACCTTGTTTGAATATCATTAATGCATTTGGGTTGGGTCTTAATGAGTTGATTCAAAATAATAGCCCCAGCGCCGTGCTAAAATGTAGTGAATGTTGTCAGAAATCAAGCTCTTACAAAACAAAAGCGCTTTTTCTTTTGGAGTTGTATTGAAATTGATCCTTTTTTTTCATATTTGACATTATGTGGCTCCAAGTAATTTTTTTTTTAATTTTGTCTTTTTTCTCTTAATTTGAATTGTTTTCATGCATTGATTTATTTTAAAGTTGAAAAGTGAAAAAAATTACTTGTATTTTTAGAAATCATCTATTTTCTTAAAAGAACCAGTTATGCATTTTAATTAGTAAATTCAATGTGACATCATGGGTTGTTATATTATTTGATTTACATCCTCTGTTTGCTTATAATCAACATCGATTGTGTTAGTTATGATTGTTAGCGGCACCCATATGCAATTATTAGGCATTAGGCCTATTTTTATATTTTAGTTATAACTTGTTGAGTCATAAGACGAATCAGGACCATATTAAAATGTAGTGACAATGATGTCATAGCTTGAATCAAGCGCTTTTCCTTCTAGAGTTGTATTGGAATTGTTTCTTTTTTTTAGTATTTCGCATTATGTGGGTCCAAGTATTTTCATTTTTATTTTGTTGTTTTCTCTTAATTTGAATTGTTTTCATGGATGGATTTGTTTTAAAGTTGAAAAGTGAAAAAAATTACTCGCATTTTTAGAAATTACCTATTTTCTTAAAAGAACTAATTCTACATTTCAGTTAGTTAGTAAATTCAATGTGACATCATGTGATGTTATATCATTTGATTAATATTCTTCGTGTGCTGACAATCAACATCATTTGTGTTAATTATGATTGTTAATAGCACCCATATGCCATTAGCAAGCATCAGGTTTATTTGCATATTTTATTTATAACTCATTGAGTCAAAATAAATAAGGATCCTCAATTATTTTGATTAATGAAAATAAATATTAAGTTTTAAAGATAATGTCTTATAGAAAACAGACAAAAGCAATGTTGTGTTTGTGTCTATTCCATCATAAGATAGTCAACGAACACTGAGTTTGTAGTTTATGATCGAGATTAATGTTCCATGTATTTGATCCTTCATACAAAGAAATGTTTGTTTTCTTCTTCATAGGATTTGTTGAAGAATAAAGAGAAAGACATAAGTCAAATAATAAAGCTACTTGCTTCATCAAAAGGCACACATAAAGTAAGTTGTGCTAGAACAAAGCTTGAATCCCCTAGTTTTTGTTTTGGTTTGATAATTTTGCAGTGCCTAAAATGTTTTAATAGATGAGACATTTGTATTGAATGTTTTAGACTACACATGTGTGAGAGATAGTTTTAATCTTTTTCATGCTCAGTGTTTGATCAATTATGAAGTAGATGAAGATTTCTTATTCTCTAAGTTTCTTAAGAACTTACTTTTACTTGAAATTTGGCTAGAGCATCGAATTAATCAATTGGCTCATTTGGTAATCAAATGCCTAAGCCAATTTCAGAAAGAATGAAGGATTTGCAGCTTAGGATAATCGATTACCCAACTCCTGGAAACAAAAAGAAGCTCTTTGTATGAATCTATAATCAATTACCACACTTGATAATCAATTATTCAGTCAACACAGAAGAAACTGAAATTGTCATACTGAAACGAATTAATCGATTACCCTTTTTGATAATCGATTAACCAATTTCTAGAATTGCAGAACAAAGAGGATTTTGATGAATTAATTGATTACCTATTTTTATAATCAATTAGATATGTTTTAACTATCCAAATTTATAAATACCTCTATGTGTTTTCTTAGAAAAAGACTCTTGATTTGTTCAATTTTAGAGAAAAACATTTCAAGAAAGTCTTCTAAAAGAATAGCACTACAATAAGTCAGAAGATTGAAGTTGATCAAAGAATCATTCATTTTAACATCATGATTTGATCATCTTGTGAAGAAATTTGATCAATCCTTTATCTTTTGATCTTTTAGAGTGTTGTTCTTGGTTAGAGTTACCAGGGATATTGAAGAATTAATAAGGTTTCAATTCTTGATCTTTTCTTGTAGGATTCAAGAGAAAGATTTATTTTATATTAGAGAATTGTGTGTGCATAGTGTTTTTACTAGTGTTCTCTATATAGTGGAAGTTCTAAGAGAATTTAGATAAAGCTGGATGTAGGTCCGAATTAAACTGAACCAATATAAACTCTTGTGTGATTCTCTTATTCTCTTTTACTCTAAGTTTTGTAATCATCTTGGTATTGAAATTGATTTTAAAGGGTCATCATAAAAGTTTTTGTTTTCTAAAAATATTTTGGAAAAACTTTAATTGATTTAAATGGATGTTTTTTAATCAGTGTTAAGAATGATTTGGTAAAGATTTTGAAAGAATCTATTCCACCTCCTTTCTATATTCTCGGCCTAATCCAACAAGTTATAGGGTACCTGAGTGATCGAGGCCGTACCCGAATCAAATAAACATTAAAATGTAGTAATTAGGAAGTGATCCTAGGTTGTTTCCCAACGAGCAATGATAAACCAAATGTTCATAACAGATATTAGAAATTAAACAGCGAGTAAAATTGAATTAGAAAATATCAGAATTAAAATATGTTGCTTCCCCTTGATTCACAAGCAAGTCTCTTATCCTAGGTTGCGAGAATTTATCCTTTATCAGTTTAACCACTTAATCCAACCCTAAATTAAATTACTAAGCGAAATTTAGCATAAGGCATTCATTATGTGATTAAGCAACACATACACCAATTACTCCTAAACGATCGTTAAGCATGAATGTAAATTAAGAATAGAGACAATTAATCAAGTACTAAGCATGCATGAATTAATAGCAACAAATTCAGAGTAATTAGTGAAGAGGAAAAACTGAATAGAATTTAACAATAATAATAGAACCTCAAAGAGAACTGTGCTTGATCCTCAAGAGAAAACAACGCTGGGGACTTAGCCTTCCATTAATCAATAGAGAACGAAATTATAGATTGAAGAACGAAATTTTATTGATAAAACTAAAAGTCAGAACTGGAATTGCAAAAAACGAGAATTAAAGGAGAAAGAGAAAAGAGAGCCTAAACTAGAACCTTGATGCTGTTATATAGTTTTCCAGCCCCAAAGCTTACAAATCTATTTTAAATTCAAGCCCATAAATAAAAAAATCAAATCTAGATAAGATAAGATCTAGATGAAATGATATCTAGATGAGATCAAATCTAAATAATATCTAGATAAGATAAAATTTTGTAGAATAAAATAGTCTGCCCTCTTCAAGTCCAAGCCCAATTCTAGATTCAAGCCCAATGCTTCATTAATTCTTGAAATTAGATCAAAAACATCAAATTAGCTGAATGGGCCCAAATAATAAAACTGCCTAATTAATTTGACAATTAAGATTAATCAGTACTTAAAATGGTGCAAAAAGGGTTAAGAAATAGGAGAAAATAATGACACATCAAAACCCCCCATACTTAGCCTTTTGCACTCCTGGGCAAAATGAAATAAAGAACAAAATCCAAGGATATCAAAGAGAGACAAACAAAAAAATTTACATATTTCTCAATGAACATCAAGGAATGAAAGGAATGAGTAACATCTAACATGAAGAGATCCAAAGAGTCAAGACATTTGTGAAAATCATCCAAGCAACCCAATCGTGGCAAAATAGTTAATTAGCTCAAGAATGAAAAATGATTAAGCCTCACAAGATATACACTCTATCTCTCAAGTGTCTAGGCTACTGTTTACTCTCGAAACACCCATGAAAACAAACACCACATAGACTTGGTAAAATTCTAAAATTGACAAACAACTTGACAAACACATGCACATGAGGATCAAAAGGTCTTTAAAGGTTGTAATGGGGCCAAGGACAAGGTAGGGGAAAAAAATATGGAATAAGTAGCTAAATCCCAAAGGAATAGAGGAGCAATGGGGAATAAGTGGAAATTAAGCACAAGTAGTAACAAAATCAACCAAGGCTCCTAAATCAAGTCCTCATAACAAGACCTCATTTATTCAACTTCACTTTTCTTCTTCTTCTTTTTTTGAATAGTACGAATTTGCAGAATTTGCAGCAATTGAATTTTGATTTTTTTTTTAATAATAAACAATATGAATTTGAAGATTAAAGCAAGAACTGGGCAATATATATATACATCAAGCATGGCCAAAATAAAACATTAAGCATGGCCAAAAATCATATCTTCCAATGAAACATACCCCCCCACACTTATTCCCAAAACAATTGCAAAGCTCCAAAATTCCTTAAGGGTAAGGTGATATCATGGTTTTTCACTTAAGGCTTGTAATGAGCTTCAAAACAAAGAAAGGGGAACATAGGCTCAAAGGGGCTATCAAATGAATTAATTCAAGGTAAGTCCATTTGGCTAGAAGCTTATAATAACAAAATTGCCTAAATCATTTCCAAATATGCATGTGAATTAGGAAGCATCAACAAGAATCAAGCCAAGGCTATTGTGCAAGCAATCAATGGGGCAAAACACACCAAAAGATTATGATGATGGATGGCTCAAATTCTCACAAAGGTAAACTTATCACTTTCAAATTGAGCTTTCAAAACTATCATGACATGTAGAGGAAAAACAAGAACTTCAAATCACAAAATGTCAAGAGACTTTTATTTTCAAAACAGTTACCCATTTCTTGAACATATCCTATAATTCAAAGAAAAATATGCAAAGTTGTACATGCAAACATAATTGACCTAAAATATTAAACTAGAAACCCAACAAAACTAACAAAACTAACAAATTTAACACAAACAAAACTAGCAAAACCAAAACCAAAGAACACTCCCCTCATACTTAAACAACACATTGTCCTCAATGTAGCACAATTAAAAGATTAAAAGCAATTAAACCATCAAATAGAATCGGCCAAATGTAATAAAAGTAAAGAAGGAGATAGGAAAAGAGAAACTCCCTAAGTCATGGTGGAAAAGAAGTAAGCTGAAGTAAGGAGATCTTTTGAGCAAGGACAACCCCCAATGTGTAATTGGATGCATCGCACATTAGCTCAAATGGGGTTGTTCAATCAGGTGCCTGAATGATAGGGGTGGTAATCAGTGCTCTTTTGAGGCAATAAAACGCCTCTTTTGCAACAAGTTGGATAGTGTAAGGGCTACCTTGCTAAAATTTCTTATAAAGCGCCTGTAGAATCCTGCATGACCAAGAAAAGATCGCACCTCTCGCACGCAAGAGGGGTAAGGCAATTGTGAAATAATAGAAATTTTTGCAGGATCTACTTCAATGCCCTTATTGGAAATAATATGGCCTAAAACTATACCTTGCTCAACCATAAAATGACATTTTTCAAAATTTAGAACAAGGTTAGTTTCAATGCATCTATTCAAAACCTTTTCCAGACTATCCAAACAAATATCAAAAGAGGATCTATATACAATGAAATCATCCATAAACACCTCTATGCAATTTTCTAAAAAATCACTAAAAATACTAATCATGCACCGCTGGAAGGTACCAAGGGCATTGCACAGGCCGAAAGGCATCCTCCTATAGGTAGAAGTGTTGAAGGGGCAGGTGGATATGGTTTTTTTTTCTGATCCTCAAGAGCAATAGTGATTTGCATATAACCAGAAAAAACCATCAAGGAAACAGTAGTGAGATTTACCTGCCAGGCGTTCAAGCATCTGGTCAATGAATGGTAGTAGAAAATGGTCCTTTTTGGTAACCTGGTTCAGCCTCCTATAGTCGATGCAGACTCTCCAACTGTTCTGCACCCAAGTAGGAATCAACTCCTCCTTCTTATTTTTTATCACGGTGAGGCCGGTTTTCTTCGGGACTACCTGGACGGGACTCACCCATTGGCTGTCAGAGATAGGATAAATTATGCCAGCTTGCAAAAGCTTGGTTACCTCCTTCTTCACTACATCAAGAATCACTGGGTTGAGTCTTCTTTGTGGTTGTCTTACTGGTTTAGCCCCATCCTCTAAATTTATTCGATGCATACATGTGGATGGGCTAATACCAGGAATGTCTGCCAGGGTCCAACCTATAACCTTCTTATGCTTCTTGAGAACTGATAACAGCCTCTCCTCTTGCTCATCAGCAAGGGAGGCAGATATAATTACTGGAAAACTTTTGCTATCATCCAAGTAAGCAGATTCTAAATTTGATGGTAGAGGCTTCAATTCTGGTGTGGCCAGCTGGATAGTGGTAGAAAGAGATGGTTTCTCAGCCTGTACCTCATAAAGAAAGTCAGAAGTATGTGTACTTCCTGAAACATGGTTATTTCTATTTGACTTTATAAAATCAATCACCAGACATGTAATCAATATCAATTTTAGATTCACTCTCAGCATCAAATTCAGTCATATGATCAAGTACAAGTTCAGATTCAATGCATGAAGAGTGACAGGCATGTAGATTAGAATGAAGATCAGTCATGTATTCATCAACAATATGGTCAATTATTTCAACACGAAATATAGAAAGATCTTCGGATGGGTATTTCATAGCATCAAGAATATTAAAATGAACAGTTATATCACCAAACTCCATAGATAGTGTGCCTGCATATACATCTATCTTAGTTCTAACAGTTTTCATAAAAGGTCTGCCTAGAATGATGAGAACTGATCATTTAGAAAATCCCTCATCCATATTCAAAATATAAAAATCAACAGGGAAAACCAATTCACCAACTCTAACTAGGACATCCTCTATGAAACCAGCAGGATAGGCAACACTTCTATTAGCTAAATGAATTACCACATCAGTTGACTGCAAGGGACCAAGAGATAGAGAATTAAAAATAGACAGAGGCATCACACTAATAGAAGCTCCTAAATCTAGCATGGCATTGTCAAACTTATTGTTCCCTATAATACAAGGTATGGTGAATGTACATGGATCTTTACATTTTTCAGGGATTTGGGGAACAGATTTACCAATCAATGTGGAGACATTTCTGCCCATACTAATTCTTTCACTTCCTTTAAGCTTCCGCTTATTAGTGCACAACTCATTCAAGAATTTAGCATATCTTGGAATTTGCTTTGTTGCATCCAGCAGAGGTATGTTCACCTCTACTTTTCTAAATGATTCCAAGATCTCCTTCTCCGCCTCTTCCATTTTTTTGTTGGAAATTGCTCTTGGAGGGAATGGAAGAGGGATATGTTGCTTCTCTTTAGATTCACCTGCATAGAAATTGTTAGGTAACTTACTCTTCATTTGCGGATGAGGAAGATGTTGCTGGTTGAGGTTCTTGACACTGCTTTCCCAACCTCAATGTAATGGCACTCACATTTTTGGGATTCTGGACAGATTGAGAAGGTAATCTGTCAGAATTCTGGGACTGTTGTTGATTTAACTATGTAGCCAATTGTCCCATCTGATTGGTTAAGCTCTGAATGGAGGCTCTGGTCTCTTGTTGAAACTGCATGTTTTGCATAGTCATTTGCCTCACAAGTTCTTCAAGGAAAGGTTGCGGAGGGGCCTCAACAGTTTGCTGTTTCTGGGGCTGTTGCTGTTGTTGCTGCTGGATTGGTGGAGGAACATATGGTCTGCTTGGGCCAGCAACATTTTGAAAATAAGGATGTTGTTGTTGCTGTTGTGAAGGATTCGACCATCTAAGGTTGGGATGATTCCTTCACCCGGGATTGTACCTGCTGCTGGAGAGGTCATAATTATTCTGTTGTGGATGATTTTGCTGCTGAGGTTGAGGAGGTCTGTTGTAAATGTTTGCAGCATAAGCTTCAGGCTGTTCAATTGCTTCATATTGTTGCACAGAAGGGCAAAGGTCTGTGTGGTGGTCGACTGAGGAGCATAAACCACAGAGTCTGGCGACAGGTGCAGATTTTTTATTCAATGCCAGCTGGGTTACCAGGTTAACCAAGGCATCTAGTTTACCTTCAAGCTTCTTAGTCTCGGCTGATGAAGATGAATCCGTGGCCACTTCATGCACTCCTCTAATGACAATAGCATCACTTCTGACACTAAATTGCTGGGATTTTGAAGCCATCTTCTCAATTAAATTTCTGGCTTCAGCAGGGGTCATGTCTCCAAGGGCTCCACCACTGGCAGCATCTATCATACTTCTCTCCATGTTACTGAGTCCTTCATAAAAATATTGGAGAAGAAGCTTCTCAGAAATCTGGTGGTGAGGGCAACTAGCACATAGTTTCTTAAATCTCTCCCAGTATTCATATAAGCTCTCTCCACTGAGTTGTCTAATGCCTGAAATATCCTTTCTGATGGTTGTGGTCCTGGAAGCAGGGAAAATTTTTTCTAAGAATACTCTCTTGAGGTCATCCCAGCTCGTGATGGACCGTGGAGCAAGGTAGTAAAGCCAGTCCTTTGCCACTCCCTCTAAAGAATGAGGAAAGGCCTTCCGAAATATGTGATCCTCCTGGACATCTAGGGGTTTCATGGTGGAGCAGACAATATGGAATTCTTTCAAATGTTTGTGCGGGTCTTCACCTGCAAGGCCATGAAACTTTGGAAGCAAATGGATCAGTCCAGTTTTAAGAACATATGGGACATCCTCATCAGGGTATTGGATGCACAAGCTTTCGTAGGTGAAATCAGGTGCAACCATTTCCCTTAGAGTCCTCTCATGGGGTGGAGGTTGTGTCATGTTCTCAGAATATTCAAAATCAGAATGTTCAAAACAATAATGCTCAAAATCACCAATAACAGAATGCTCATAATGCTCAAAAGGTACTAAATGATGTGTAACTAATATATGAAATGTCCTATCTATCTCAGGAATAAAGGGTTGTAAGTCAGATGGATTGCCTCTAGTCATACACTATATTCAGCATGCACAGCTAGTTGTCTTCTTATGCAAGTAACAGTGTAGGTTTGAACTACAACTACCATTAAATGATATCCAAATGACTTGAAATTTTGTGAGCAACCTTATAAAATGATGAGAAGATAGCACAAAAAATTTCAAACAAAAATTCAAAGTCTAACTATAGAAGTTAAAAATGATAAGTTGAGAAAAATAAGAGAATAATACTTGGAAAATAAAAAACTTTTGACAAAATCGCAATTTTTGGAAGGAGGAGACCTCAGCCGGCTAGGCCGACTATTATGACATGGGAAATTTTTTTCTACCCCAAATACATATATAATAATAGCGATTCTGATAACCGGAGCAAAAGTTATGGCCGTTTGAAGTTTTGACAAAAATCAAATTTGCTACTTTTTTGGAACTTTCAAATCTGACCAAACTAAGGGCTCCAGCTATTTTTCCCACAAAATATGGATCAAAAGAAGTGAACACAAAAAAAATTCAGCCAAAAATAAAAACTATAGCTGCCAAAACAAAAAATCCTAATTAATTCAGCAAGGGTGGTCTCTAAAATCTGTCGCTAAGGGATTTCCACTACTACCTTGTTTTCCAGTTCAACAAAAGTGGTCGTTAAATCCGTCGCAAATCACTATTCACAGCAAAACACAAAACTAAAATAGGGGAAGCGCTGAACATAAAAACTAAAACAAAGCACCACACTAAACAAAATAACAAGACTCTAAACACACTTAACGCAACACGAACACAACACTAGCACACACTAACACAACACACGAAAGCATAAAACATAAAACACGAATTACTAGCTATTATGAACCTTTGGACACTGCTCCCTGGCAACAACGCCAAATTTGATCGAGGTCGTACCCGAAACAAATAAACATTTAAATGTAGTAACTAGGAAGTGATCCTAGGTCGTTTCCCAACGAGCAATGATAAACCAAATGTTCATAACAGATAGTAGGAAATAGTAACAAATTGGGAGGGGGCGTTGTTTGCTTTTGTAAATTAAACAGCGAGTAAAATTGAATTAGCAAATATCAGAATTAAAATACGTTGCTTCCCCTTGATTCAAAAGCAAGTCTCTTATCCTAGGTTGCGAGAATTTATCCTTTAACAGTTTAACCACTTAATCCAACCCTAAATTAAATTACTAAGCGAAATTTAACATAAGGCATTCATTATGTGATTAAGCAACACATACACCAATTACTCATAAACGATAATTAAGCATGAATGTAAATTAAGCGCAGAGACAATTAATCAAGCACTAAGCATGCATGAATTAATAGCAACAAATTCAAAGTAATTAGTGAAGAGGAAAAACTGAACAGAATTTAACAATAATAATAGAACCTCAAAGAGAACTGTGCTTGATCCTCAAGAGAAAACAACGCTAGGGACTGAGCCTTCCATTAATCAATAGAGAACAAAATTATAGATTGAAGAATGAAATTTTATTGATAAAACTAAAAGTCAGAACTGGAATTGCAAAAAACGAAAATTAAAGGAGAAAGAGAAAAGAGAGCCTAAACTAGAACCTTGGTGCTGTTATATAGTTTTCCAGCCCCAAAGCTTACAAGTCTATTTTAAATCCAATCCCATAAATAAAATAAAATCAAATCTAGATAAGATAAGATCTAGATGAAATGATATCTAGATGAGATCAAATCTAAATAATATCTAGATAAGATAAAGTCTAGATAAGATAAAATTTTGTAGAATAAAATAGTCTGCCCTCTTCAAGTCCAAGCCCAATTCTGGATTCAAGCCCAATGCTTCATTAATTCCTGAAATTAGATTAAAAACATCAAATTAGTTGAATGGGCCCAAATAATGAAACTGCCTAATTAATTTGACAATTAAGATTAATCAGTACTTAAAATGGTGCAAAAAGGGTTAAGAAATAGGAGAAAATAATGGCACATCACTGAGTGCACAAAAGACTATTTGATCTTTGATTTAAAGATTTGGAGTACTCCTAAAAAATGATAAGTAGAATGCTTTATCAAAAATCTTGACAAGTTGCTGACATGCATTTAATGCCTCAAGGGACATTTCACTAACATACAAACAAGAAGCTGAAGACAAAGGTCATTTAGAGATAACAATTATTTCTCCCCAAGTCTATATATACCTAAAGATTTGAAGTGCTGAAGTTAGAGACTTCAACGAGAAGATCATTCTCAAGCATTCAAACTCTTTGCAAAAATCTTTCTAAGATAGTTTCGAGCTCTCAAAACACCTTGCTTATCTTGAGAGTTATTAATTGTAAGCTTAAGTTGTATATTCGTCTGTCAAACGTTAGTCATAGTCATTGTGTCCCTTACCTTAAACAAATATGTTGGTTTGTTGAAGCCAATAGTGGCCCTGTAGTAAAATAATAAAAAAAATTAGAGATTAGCTTGGAGAGGCTATTGTAAAGACTATACTTGGATAAAGGTAGAAGTAGCTTGTAAAAAGAATATTTGTATCCTTGTGAAAGATAGTAAAACTTGGTGGGTTTGTAAGAACTAAACATATTCTCGATGTTTGAGATGAACAAATATAAAAACTTGTATCTTTATCTCTTTCCCTTATTTGTGTTTATCTAACCTTGAATTATTATTTCGTTGTTCTTGCTATCATCATCACCACTACCACCACCAACAACAACAATAACGACACTACTACCACCACTACAATCGGCACCACTAATACAATTGCCACGTTCACTAACCATTATCGACACTAACCCCACCCCACCATCAACATCACCACCACCATTGTTGTCATCATCACACAAAAATACCATTAAACTATTTTTTTAATAGGATAGAAAAACTTTCAAAATAAGTTTATTTTGAAACTAAAAATTAGAGAAAAAACTATAAAAAATAAAAATTGATTTTTGTTTTTAAAATTTTTTGAAACTCCTAAAAATACCCCAAACGAGGTGTAAGATAAATAAATGAGATGTAGGAGAAGAAAGTAAGAAGATAAAATAAATTGAGTTTCTCACATAAGCTAAAATACTTAACTTTTATTGAAGCCTTTTCATTTTAATTCTCTATAAATTAAGGTGTATAAGTTAATTTTAACTTATAAAGAAGCTTAAATATTTTATTGTCTTATTTTTTTCTCCTATAAGAACTTATGAAAGTTTATTTTCAAATAGGACTAGAGACCAATTTTGACCAAAAATTGAGATATAAAACTCATTTTACCCTATATATAAAATGTGTTTGGCTATAATTAACTCTCTTAGAAATAATTATTTATTTTCACGTTCTATATAGGAATATTTCCTCTATACTTAATTATAATGAAAAAAATATTTCCACAATAAAGATAAGAACATTTTATTCTCATTTATTCATAAATTAACATTTATAAGAATCTTTTATTTTCAATAGACATTTTTATTCTTGTACTTACCAAAATTTGGAGCTGGCACACGTCAGGGTGGATGTGACTAAAGTGTGCTCTTGGACTTCGCATGTCGAATGAAGAATGGCCTTTGTTAGGAGGACAAGAGGGGAGACTTGCAAAACAAATGACTCCGACGCTCAAGTAAGTACGTGAGTTAGGAAAGTATGAATGAGTATGAAAAGAGTATGAGAGAACCTAATACTTATAGTGTAGAGAAGGAGCTATGAGTCCTTGTTTGTAGGGGTTGTTACGATCATGTAGCAACCCTTGTAAATAATGGTGGCTTACCGATAATGTTGGAGATAATGTGTAGTTTAGAGATAATTATTTACCTGCCAAGTGATAAAGAGATGACAATATATTCAAATAATAAGATGTTAGAGATAACATGTCAGTTGAGAACTCGACTGCTAAGGGCATGATGTTCGTGCTCCTGTGCCAAGGCTAACATGGAGGGCTGACATGTGTAATGGAGTGTCACGTAGGTTGCCATGTGTATTTTGTGGATCCTGGACAGTACATAAACCCCTAAGCTCTGAGCTGGCTTGTGGGCAAAAGAGGTTGTCTTGTGTTGAAAAAGATTGTCTGATGTCGGGGGTAGTAGCCTTGACAAGTAGAAGGGTCGCAAGTTTGTCGAGCCCCCAAGCATGGACAATTATTGTTCAGTGTTGAGAGTGGCAACCTTGACAAGTGTGAGAATTATAGGCCTGTTAAGCATGTCAAGCCCCCCCAGCCTAGACAAGTGTTGTCCGGGCTGCTTTTGTCAAGTTGTCCAGGGTGGACATGCTTTTGGCTTTACAGGCGAAACTAGACGTGTCAGGTGAGGGAAGTCCATGTTAATGATGATTCTACCCTTTTTTGACCATTGGAGGATGCATTGAAGACAAACAATACGTTTTATCTTTTGCTGCAGACATGTGCAGTGCACGAACAATATTCTTGCATACATGTCCCTTGTGGAGTGGGCACATACTGAAGACGTGGTGCGTGGGTGAGTGGATCTGCGTCTTGGTGCGAAAAAATAGTGCACCATTTAAGCTTCCACCAGTTACTAAAGAGCTTGCATCCACTTTAAATGGAGTAGACATTTGATTTTTGATCGCCACCATTTTCAGACTTTTGTTATCTTTCTCTCAAAATTTCTTCGCTCTTCTGCTTGTGGTTTTCCCTTCCTTCTTCCTTTGGCTTTTTTTCTTTCCAAGGTACATTTCTTTTGGCAATGTCTTCCTTCCTTTTTGACTCCGCCATTGGCATAAGTGATAGTGGCTTTGGGGGTTCGATTCAACAACCTCTGGTAGACTGATAGGTCATCTCCATCGGTGTTTCCTCCTCGAAGGAGACTCATGATGGGGCTTCTGATAATGAATCCTCTTCCTTAGAGAGGTTGAGGGTTCGCACCGTGCTGGTGGAGGCACTTCTCACCTCCATGGGAGGGCGTAACCTTTCGCTACTTCTTTGGTCAGGGAACTTGTTTCGATCGCCATGATTCTTCCTCCGTCTGCTTTTGGGCGAGCAAGGAAGAGTAGTGGTGAAGGAGATGTTAGGGTGTCCCCCCGTGTGTGACGTAGCCATAGTGCTGAGTTGCCATCGTCCCCACCTGTTACTGCTAGCTTTGAATGGGTGAGGGATGATGTGCTAAAGTATAGGTCCTCCATCAAATGAAGTTGGCAAGCCCTGAGGACTCCTGCAAAATTGTCGTCCAGGCTTGTGGGAGTGATGACTTTCCTTTTCTGAGGGCGACGTTGGGCAGTTCACCCTTCTTTTTTATGTGCAGGTGTTTGTTCGAGGTCTTGGGTCTGATTCTCCCTTTGACCGCATTCTAGTGTGCTCTGCTTGAGCACTTGAACATGGCCTTTTCTCAACCATCCCAAAAATTAGGCCATAGTAAGGGCCTTTGAAGTCTTGTGCCCTTTCTTCAACATTTGGTTCAGTGTGCCAGTGTTTCTATATTTTTTATGGATGAAGTTGACGGGCAAAATTGGTTGGATCTCCTTGAAAAAAGTGTCTAAGAAGCTGTTTGAGTTTGACTCAAATGTATTTCGCCGCTTCTAGGATTGTTTCTTCAAGGTTATGGCTACTGACGTCGTGGCTGATGGCTTGCCACTGATGTTCAACCAAGATGGGGAGCCCTACTTCTCATTCTACTGGCAGTTTGACCCTACCAGGTTCAAGTTTTTCGATGAGGATCTATTAACCCTTATGGAGATGGTCAACAAGGCCATCTTTGAGCAGTTGCTAGCCTCGCTGGATGCATGGGCCATTTTGTCTCTTCCTTTAGCGAGCGATCCCCTCGTTGCCTTGGACGATAAATGTTTTGCCTTGTCTTCCTCTTTTGTGTCTGAAATACTTTATGGCTTGAATTAACACTTATTGTGTTGTTGATGCTTGTTTTGCAGTTATTATGGGTGACTTTGCTTGTAGGTCACTAGTGAAGCAGGTCAGACCTACTGGTGGGATTGTACCACCGTCTACTATCATTCCTCCTACTGGAGAAGGGGGTCAACCAGCTATTGAGGTTGGTCGTACTGCTGGTATTGTTGAGGTCTCCCCAATGTTCCTTCCTCTATTTTGGTTAAGAGGAAGCGAGATGATGGGGCTGGGGTGTCAGGCCATAAGAAGTCGAGGGGCCCTCTTAGCCTTCGTGCACTGAGGTAGGCTGTAGGGTTGACTCTCGGTTCGGGTCGCCCTTCAAGTTCGTAAGATTTGCCCCAAGCTCCATCGATCGTCAAGGCTTTTGCTTCTACTACTAATGCTACTATTGTTGCTCTTGCTCCTCCTGTTGTGCCTATTCAAGAGGTCATTCCAACTGCTGAAGTTAGTGCCACGGATGCTTTGGCCGATCTAGTCATAGCTCCTACATCCACCACCACTACAGCCTTTCTGAGTGCCGGTGTGACAGCCACATGTGCTCCCTAGATGTCACATCCTCCTTCTTCAGCTCCCCTAGTTCCTCCCCTCGGCTGTGTTGGTGCTGGCATCGCCTACCACCTTTTCTCACCCTTGTGTTTCTCTGGACCATATCTACACCTCCAACGATGTTGATTCACTATGGGGTATGGGTTACAAGCCTAAACAGAAGACCTCAACTGGCTTTGTGTTAGCCTTTGATAAAAAAACTTATCCGGTCAGCTGGGGTCCAGCATGCCATGGATTCTGCCAAGGTTTTCCTCCAACGAAGTTTGATGATCCTAAAAGAGAATGGACAAAGGCACCAAGAGGCACCAAACAAGGTGGCATCCTTGGAGGCTGAGGTTGCCAAATGGAGGGTTGCTGCTCGCACAGTCTGGAGAGTGAAGTCCCTTAAGGTAGCTAATGTCACCGTTGCCTTCACTGAAGCTGTGAAGTCAAACCACCAACTATCTTCCAAGGTTGGCATTGTCCTTTCCAAGTTGCTACGCACCAGATTGGATAGAGATGAGTTGTTTGGGTGCTACAAGGACTTGTAGAAAGTGAAAAAAGACTTGGTTGGCAGGGTGGAGAGAATTACGGTGGAGAAGGACAAGCTTGCCAAGGTGGTGGCGGACCTCGAGGCCTGGCTGAAGGATTCAGAGTCCAGCCTAGAGGAGTCTAAGCTATAGGTGTCCAAGGAGACAGAGGCTAGCAAATAGCTTGAAGAAGAGTTGTTGATGTACAAGAAGGAGGCCATGGAGTAGCATGAAAAGGGTTTATACAAGGTCGTTAGGTAGGCTGGGTTCTTCGCCAAGGAACTTGAATTGGGTCTTTTTTATCCTTTTAAGGGCGTGAAGGACGATGTTCTGCTTGACGAGGAAGACATAGCTACTGAGGAGGAGGATGCTGGCGAAGAGCAAGGCACTAAAGAGTAAGGCGATGGTGCCAATGTTTAGGTTGTCTTTTGCTTATTTTCTTCTTTGTTTGATTTTGGCCGCGATGGCTATGTAATTATGACAACTTTTTTTTTGATAATGTATTTGCTTTCCTTTGATGATGAATTTTGCACCGTTTGTATGTCTTGTATGTTGTTATGTGATGCTCTGTTGCTTGTGGTAGTAAAGATAGCCTGGCTTGAGGTTTTTTACGGCGCAGGAAGCAAGACCTTGGTGGTGTAGGAAGCAAGACTTTGGTGGTCTTGTGAAATTGAGAAGTAGATGACATGAAATCATCTCAGGTTTGATTTCAACATGATTAAAGGTCTTGTCACTCATCTAGTGATGCTTCCTTTCACTTTGCAAAACTTCTCCCCTGATGTTTATGAGGAGCTAGTTTGATTTGCACCTGGTTGAAGGTCTTGTCAACCAGTCTGGTGGTAGTTCATTTTGAGTTATTGAGCTTCTCCCCTGATGGTTATGAGAAGTTAGTATGACTTCCACCTGGTTGAAGGTCTTATTGACCAATCTGATGGTAGTTTGTTTAGACTTTTGGAACTTAGACCTTTGACTGTGGTCATCGTAGTTCTTAAGGAATGAGCTGACCAAGGGCATGCCTTGGGTATTGTAGGAGTGCGTACCAAGGGTGGACCTTGGATTTTTGCACCACGGGGCAAACCTTCGGTTTGTAGTGTTCTTGTAGACTTATTTTCCTGCATATATATAAGTGAAAAATAAGGAAACCTACAAGGGTGGACCTTGGATTTTTGTACCAAGGGCAAACCTTCGGTTTGCAGTGTTCCTGCGGACTTGTTTTCCTGCACATATAAAAGTGAATAATAGGGAAACCTACAAGGGTGGACCTTGCGTACCTTAGATTTTAGCAAATGCAAAATATTGCAACGGAGATGTTGACCAAGGGCAGACCTTGGATTTAACAAGCTTTGAGCCAGGGATTTGTTTGCCTTGGGCTTTGGCAAGACTCACCAAGCCTAACCTTGGGTTTGACAAGCCTGTAGAGCTACGTCGAGGCTCACCAAGGGTGGACCTTGGGTTTAACAAGCCTTTGGAGAAATGACACTCACCAAGGGTGGACCTTGGGTTTGACGAGCCTTTGGAAAAATGAGACTCACCAAGGGCGGACCTTGGGTTTGACGAGCCTTTGGAAAAATGAGACTCATCAAGGGCGGACCTTGGGTTTGACAAGCCTTTGGAGAAACAAAACTCATTAAGGGCGGACCTTGGGTTTGACGAGTCTTTAGAGAAATGAGACTCACTAAGGGTGGACCTTGGGTTTGACGAGCCTGTGAGACTCACCAAGACTGGACCTTAGGTTTGACGAGCCTTTGGATAAACGAGACTCACCAAGGGTGGACCTTGGGTTTGACGAGCATGTGAGACTCATTAATGGAGGACCTTAGGTTTGAGGAGCTCGTGGGCTTTCTTTGTTCTTCTGTTCCTGGAAAAGCATCCTCCTTGTCGACAGTTTCCCAATTTTGATAGGGATCATGGCGTTTGTGCCATATATGAGTCGAAAAGGAGTTTTGTTGGTTGTTGTCTGGAGAGAACAATGATTGGCCTAAAGTATACAGGGGAGTTCCTCCTTCTATAAACCCTTAGACTTGTTCAATCTAGTACGCAGGGCCTTGAGGATAACTCTATTGCCTGCCTCTGCCTGACCGTTGGTTTGAGGATGTTCGACAAAGGTTATGAGGTGCTTGATGCCTAGCCTCGCTAGGAAGTCTTCATAAGCCCAAGCTTTGAATTGGGTGTCGTTGTTAGTGACAATGGTGTACGAGAGACCATACCTACATATGAGGTGTTTCCAAGTGAACTTCTCTACCTCATTGGCTATGATTTCTCCCAATGGTGTTGCCTCAATCCATTTGGTGAAATAGTCGACGGGGACTAGTAAATATTTGACTACTCTTGAGGCTTTTGGCAGTCATCCCAGTATGCCCATTCCCCACAAAGCGATGGGCCAAGGGGAGATTAGGCTATTGAGATTGTCAGGAGGGGTGCAAAAAACGTCAGCGAATTCCTAGCATCGTCTTCACTTCATTGTGAAGTCGAGGGCGTCTTCCCTGAGTGTCGACCAATAGCAGCCGACATGCACCACTTTGGTTGCAAGGGAGCATCCCCCTATATAAAGGCAACAAATCCCTTTGTGAAGTTTTGTCGTAAAATAGTTTTCTTATTGGTTGTTTAGGCATTTTAACAAAGGTGTTATCAACCTTCTTTTGAATAGCTTGCCATCATGGATGACATAGTAGATAGCCTTCTGTTACAGGCGTCAAGCTTCATTCTCGTCTGATGGTAACACCCCCCGAATTAGGAAATTCTTGTAAGGGGTCATCTAGTCTGGTTCCTCTTCTTCTCCAGCCATAACTTCCTCAGTGTCTATGGTGGGAGTTTGGAGCGTCTCTTGGATGATAGCCTTGAAGCGCCCGGTCTTTTTTGGTGCTGGCCAGCTTGGAGAGCAAATCTGCTCTGGTGTTGTTTTCCCTAGGTATGTAGTACATCTCAAAGCATTCGAAGTTGTCAATGAGAGTTTCGACAATATGGTAGTACTTGAGCAACACTATTTCCTTAGTTTGGTATCTATTAGCAACTTTCCCCTAGACAAGCTACAAGTCTGTGTAGCATCGTAGTTTTTTGGCCCTGACTTCTCTTGCAAGTTTTAGACCTGCAATAAGCACCTTGTACTCAACCTGATTGTTTGAAGCTTTAAAATTAAGCTTGAGAGCTTGGTCTAGAATGACATTGTCAGGTCCTTCGAGGATGATTCCTGCCTCGCTCCCTTTCATGTTGAGCGCATCGTTAACATAGAGGCTCCACTAGCCTAGGGTGGTTTGGTCATTTCTAGTGAATTTTGCTAGAAAGTCTGCCATTGAACTTTGAAAGTTCTACTGACCATGCTACCATCCTTCTTGCCAGTTCAGACTTTCGTAAAACCTATTTGATGGGGTAATTTGTCTTGACTAACATTTGGTCACTCTAAAGGTATGGTCTGAGACGTCAGGCCAAGGTAATGAGTGCTAGTGCCACCTTCTCTATCATTTGTTAGCACTTCTCGGTGTCATGGAGTATGCAGTTGGTGAAGTAAATGGAAAGCTGGTGCTTCCCTTCCTTTTGTATGAGGGTTGAGCTAACGGCTTCGTCAGCTACTGAGAGATATATGAGTAGGGGTACTCCTGGCCCGAGTCGACTCAAGGATGGCGGTGTGGCAATGGTCTTCTTGAAACCTAAGAAGTCTTGTTCGCAGGTCTCGTCCCATAGGAATGACTCAGTTTTCTTAAGCAGTTTGTAGAATGGTTTCGCCTTTCCAATAAGTTTGGGGAGGAACTTGGACAGGGATGCTAGTCTACCATTCAACTTCTAAACTTTCTGGACATTGGTAGGACTGTGCATCTCGAGTATGCATTTGTCGAGGTTGACTTTTATTCCTCGATATGTGATTATAAAGCTCAAGAACTTGCCTCTACCAACCCCGAAAATGCATTTTTCTGGGTTGAGGCGTATGTCGTATTTACGGATTTATCTGAATACTTCTTCCAAGTCTGTCACGTGTTGGGCTATGTTATGGGATTTGACGACTATGTCATTGACGTAGACCTCGACATTTCGTCTGATCTATTGTTTGAAGATCTAATTCATCAATCTCTGGTATGTAGTGCCTATGTTTTTTAGGCCAAAAGGCATGACCCTATAACAGAAGTTGGCATATTCAGTGATAAATGTCATTTTCTCCTCATCTAGAGTGTGCATCCAGATCTAGTTCTTTCCGGAGTTGGCATTTGGGAAGCTTAGTACTTTGAACTTGGACACTCCATCGACTAGCTTTACAATGGAGTCGGTGCACATTCGCCATTTGCCGTTGACCTTTTTGACCATGACGACATTGGCGAACCAGGTAGAGTACCAGACTTCTCTGATAAAATTGACTTTGAAGAGCTTATCCACTTCTTTTTTAACCATTTTGCATCATTCTTCTCGTAGCTTCCTTTTCTTTTATGATACTGGTTTGGCCTGGGGACAGATGGAGAGCTTGTGGCGGATAATGCTGGGGTGAATTCTTGGGATTTTAGATGGCTGCCAAGCGAACAGGTCTGCGTTCATGTGTAGGACATCAGCTATGCGTCTGTTCTCATGGCTGGTGAGGTCCCTGATAAGTTGCGTACATTGCCCAATTTTGGGTCCGAGTTACAACTTGACAAGTTCTTCAATAGGCTTTGGGCCTTTATCAGAAGTGTTGTCGCATGGATTTACATCAAATACGTCGTCTAGACTTTGTTGGTAGACAGTCAGGGCTTGGACTGGAGGCCCTTCGTCTATGCTCATGACTTGAGTGGTACCATCTGTTGTGGGATGAGGCTTGGCAGGCTCCCTGGTGGGAGGATAGGGTGCCACTATCAGGCTTTTCACATAGCATTATCGTGCCTACTTTTGATCTGCCTTGATAGTCACAATCTCTCTCGTCAAGGTGAGGAACTTTATCTTCAAATGCGGTATGGAGACGATGGCTCCGAGCTCGTTGAGTGTTTTCCTGCCAATCAAAGCAAAGTAAGAGGTATTTGCATCGACAATTAAATACCTGATTGTAAAGCTCCTCAAGAGCTATCCTTGACTGAAGGTGGTTATTAGGTCAACATAGCCTTTATTCTCTACTTTTTCTCCTACGAAGCCAAAGAGTGGACCAACGTGAGGCTGAATGGTGTCAGGAAAAACTTCAAGCCTCTAAAATGTTTTCCAATATAAGATGTCAGTGGAGCTGCCCTGGTCGATGAGGACCTTGGATACCATGAAGTTGGCGATTACGATGGAGGTAGCCATGGGGTCGTCCTGGTTGATACCCTTAAAGTCTCTATTAGGGAAAGTGATAAGAGGGAGACTTCGTGGTGATGGTGTATCAACACAGTTGATGTTGATGTTTTGGATGACGTGGAGGTGATGCTTGTGGGACTGGCTAGACTGCCCTCCGTAGGAAAATCCACTCGCAATGGTGTTGATTACACCTCTGATTTACTGGGTGGGCTCGTTTTCTCGTTCTTGCAGAGGTTGTTGATCGCGTCTTTGTTGGTGGTGTCTTTGTCTTCCTAGATCTTTTGCTTTGTCCCTTCTTTTGTCCGCATCGTGATTCCTATGCCAATCCTCTTGGTGTCCTCCGGGTCTCGCTCCTGCTACATGATTGTCCGGCCTCTTCACGAATTGGACTAGATATCTAGCTTCTATGAGCTCTTCTATTTTGTCTTTCAGGGCCCAATAATCTTTTGTGTTGTGATCGTAATTGTGATGTTATTTACAGTATTTGGTACTGTCTAACCCCAGCCTGGGTGGAAGTGGCATAGGTAGTTTTATTGGTACCTCCGCATTGAAAGCCTCCTCGAGGATTGTAGTGCGATTGGCCGTCAAGGGTGTGTAACGCTTGTACCTAGGCCCTTTTGGGAGAGGCTGGCACTTGTTCGGCTTGTGCCTTTTTTATGACTTGTATGAGTCGGTCTTGGTGCTACCTTCTCACTTGTTGCGCTTTTGTTCGACTTGTTGAACCTCGTTCTTGAACCTAGACATCTCTTCCATCTGGATGTAGCTTTTGGTGCGTTCGCACAACTTATCCATGCTACTAGGGTGTGTATTGCTTAGACTATCTACAAACTTAATAGGCCTTAGAGTGAGTAGCATAGAGTGTAATGCTACCTCTGGGTTCGGATTACAGATCCAGACATGCGTCCAAACCTGTCCATGAATTTTTGGAGAGATTCATGGTCTGCTTGTCGCAGTCTGGCTAGAGCGGCTTATGTCATACAATGTGATCGGCTGGTTGCATATTACGCTTTGAAATGCTTGACAAGAGTGTCGAAGCTGTCGATGGACCTTGGAGGCAGTCCACCATACCAAGTTAATGCCGCTCCTTTGAGGGACATTGGGAAGACACGACACAGGATTGCATCCTCATTTGTGTATAAGTTTGCTTGGGTGAGGAAAGCGTCCAGATGTTCATCTGGATCGGTGGTTCCATCGTATCGCTCTAGGTTGAGTGGTTTCCAACCTAAGGGTATGTCGGCTTCCATGATCGATTGACAAATGGGTGTCGACGAGTAGTCCACCTTGCAAAATGGTGCATGTGGGAGAGACTTGGATAATCTTGAGTGTTGATTGTGCGTCGAGGGTGTGATTCCCTTTAGGTGCGCTTAGGTAATGTATGGGCAGAGTGCTCGTCACGCTGGGGGCATCTGACATGAGCCTCCAACTGATTATGGTCAGGCTTTAGCTTTCTAAGCTTCTTCTCATGACAACACTTCATATCTGCAATGTTGTTTTCAAGTTGTTGGAGAGTATTAGTGTCCATCATGGTTGTGGGAGGAGGATTGGAGCCTTCAAATGGGGTCTCGTGTCTGAGGCCAGACCGCGTGCTAACCATGGGTGAAAGAGAAAGAGAGAGAGAGAGAGAAAGAGAGACCGAGAGGTATGTTTTACCACGATCCCATAGTAAGTGCCAAATGTACTTACCAAAATCCGAAGTTAGCACATGTCAGGATGGACATGGCTAAGGTGGGCTCTTGGACTTCGCACGTCGGACGAAGAGTGACTTTTGTTAGGAGGATAAGAGGAGGGACCTACAAAGCAAAAGACTCTAACCCTCAAGTAAGTACGTAAGTTAAAAGAGTATGAATGAGTATGAAAAGTATACGAGGTAACCTAGTACTTATAGTGTAGAGTGGGAGTTGTGGGTCCCCTTGTTTGTAGTGGCTGTTACGGTGACGTAACAACCCTTGTAGATAATTACCGGCTTGTAGATAATAACCAATAAATAATGATGGCTTAGAGATAATGTGTAGCTTAGAGATAATTATTTACTTGCCACGTGATCAGGAGATGACAATATATTCAAATAATAAGAGGTTAGAGATAATCTATCAGTTGAGAGCTCAACTGCTAAGGGCATGATGTTTGTGCTCCTATGTCAAGACTAACATGGAAGATTGATGTATGTAACAAAGTATTACATAGCTTACCACGTGTATTTTTTGAACTCTGCAGTATGATTCTCTGTTACTAAAAAAAAATTATATTCTCTTGTATATATTTTTTAAAATTATTAAAATATTCCTTAATGATACCTTGTACAAGAAAAAGGTTCTAACTTAGGAAACGTCACTTGTAAGGGACGTTTAATTGTACCGCTTGTGTCCCATACAAATAGATTGGTTGCACCCTCCAATATAAAATCACTTAAAAAACATTATAAATCAATTTTTGTTGTGAAACTTTTTAAGAGATCCACAAAATTAGAAAGTTTTGAATGTGATCTAATGATATACAATTATGATTAAACACTGCAGTCATATAAGAGAAGAAAAAACTGATTGGCACAACTTTTCAAGCTGTTAACCGAGGCAAAACTTACTGGTACAACGTTACGAAAAACAACATAATAAAATAATTTATATTGACTGATTTAAAACAACCAAGCATGTTCAATTGGATTAATATACCTAACCCATAAAACTGATAAGCACCGAAAGTACATATTTATATATAATGGATCCCGATAATAGATATAAACCCGGATATGCATTGCATATGAGACGAACTAAATAAGTTATGGCAGACAATTCTCTTTCTAAGGTTCGATTATTATTTTAGTTCTTTAATTTATTTTTTAAGTCAATTTGATGATCTTATTATTATAAGATTTACTTAAGTTTTCTAATTTTTAAAAATATTCAATATCATCCATTTATTTTTATAAGAATCAATTAGATCCTTTATTTTTAAAATTAGTTTAATTTAATCCTATTTTTCTTTTATTTGCTTCAAAAATTTTGAAAAATAAAACTGAACTCATCTTAAAAAATAAGAGATCTAATTAAAACATTTTTAAAAAAAGGACCTAATTGAATTACATCTAATTGAACGTTTTAATAATAAGAGGAAAAAATTAAATTTAGAACTGAATTTGATTTATAATGAAACCAAATTGAACTCATATTAAAAAATAAGGATCTAATTAAAATATTTTAAAAAAAGAACCTAATTGAATTACTTTTAAAATTATAGAATTTAATTGAATGTTTTAATAATAAGAGGAAAAAATTAAATTTAGAAATTAAATTAAAAGATTATAATTATAATTAAACCTAGAGCTAAATTATTCGATAAATAATTAATAATTATCAACAAGTGAGGCATCATGAAGTAAGAAGAATAACTCGCTGAGCTTTATGCATGTGTCAGCTTTGTGGTGTCGCATCTAAGTGCCTCTATGCACGTGTATTTCTGACAGTGTTAGTTGTGGAACCAAAACAGTGATAAGTGGCGCCACAGCGCGGGACTGACCAAGCTTTGAGTGAATATAGTGACCACAGTTTTAATTAGTGCTAGGTGTTGGTATGGATATATTTTAAGATGTAAAGCTAGCCATATGATATTAGTAGTCTTATGCTTGGATTCATGATTCATGATCATAGTACTATAGTAGATATTCGATCACAAGCAAACGCGAGATCCAAGGAGAGAGATGGGAGTTTCGCCAATGCCTGAAAAATGTCAAAAATATCATAGATAACATGAAGATGTTTTCAGTCCGTGGGGTATGTTATTATTAAGTAGTTAAGTAGGTAGGGGAGCTATAAGTTATAACTTGCCATTGCTTTAATTTTCTGATTGATTTTGATAACTTTATACTTAAAAATTAGATTTGATGCATTTTTTTCATCTTTATATTAGTGTAGAGTATTTATTAATTTTGTTGATGATTAAATTTTTATGATAAAAACTTGATTAATCACTTTTAGTAAGATATTATTTTCTAATCACATTTTTTCATTCATATGACTTGAATATGAAATATTGTTTAAGAAATTCTGAGTTTAATTTAATATTACTCATACCAACATGTTAGTAGATTTAATATATTTTGAAAATAAATTTATGTTATGTTTCATGTCATTTTAATTTGGTTTGATTTCTTATTTTCTTTTTTAAGTATAAGTTTTTTAATTATTATATATAAATAATAAACATTTTTATTTAATAAATAATAGTTTATAACAAGAGATTAGGTTGAATTCAGATTTAAATAAATGACCTTAAAACTTCAAGTTTGGTAGTGATAAAGAAAATGCAATAGCTAAATGCAACCCTCCAAATCACTAACATCCTCTTTAGTAGACATGATGGAATTTATATTGAGTGAATAAAACTAATACATTTTCTTTTATCTTGAGCGAACTAAATGCAACTCTCCAACCTAACATTCTATTTTATTTCAATTCTATTTCTCTTTTATCTAATTATCTTTCTTCTATTTTCATACATTTTCTTTCTCTTCTATTTCCAAGAAGGGTTTCTTGCTTATATCAGATGGCGTATACTTGTCCAAGGGACAATGCCCTACTATACTACATCAAATGAAAGGCAACGAATGAGTAGGATTCCATATATTTCGGCAATGGGATCTATCATGCACACCATGATGTCTCATATGCTTTGAGTATGATGAGAATATACCAATCTAATCTTGGTAACGATCATCAAACCATTGTTAAGAATATTCTAAAGTGCTAGCGAAGGACTAAGGATTCATTTTGGACATATGGAGGTGAGGAAGAGCTTTTTGTAAAGAGTTACATTAATGCTTGCTTCCAAACTGATAGGGATGATTCCCAATCACAATTAGGGTTTGTGTTTTGCCTGAATGGTGACGTTGGAAGCTAGAAGAGTTCTAGGCAAGGGACAATCGTTGATTCTACTAGAAAGACTAAGTATATAGATGCCTTTAGTGCAAGCTGAGGAGGATGTTTGGATCAAGAAGTTCATTGTTGAACTTCGAGTCGTTCCTAGCATCGTAGACTCGATTTACCTTTGTTGTAATAACAATGGAGTTATCGTGCATGCTAAGGAAAACAAATCGCACCAATGATCTAAACTCATACTTATATGCTTCCATCTCATTCAAGAGAAATGCAGACAACCAACATTAGAGAATGTTGTTGACCTACTTATGGAACACCTTGCTTAGTAGAAGCATAATGCTTACACTAGATTAATGGGTATTCGGTTTATACCGATTGGCACTATTTCTAGTGGGAGATTGCTGGAGTGAACCCTAGTGGCCAATCCATTTTAGGCTACATTTGTATCATGATTTTTGTTTATATATTTTATTTATACATGAGTAATGTCAATTATTATGTTAATAGTTTTGTAGTGCAATAATGTTCTTAGAATAAACAATTCATTCAATGACAAATCAAGTGGGACTTGATTTTGACATTCTTTGAACAATGAAATGTTGTTCTAAAATTAGTATTTGTAGTCAAGTATTATTGTTAACTATGACGACAATAATGCATTGGGACTATTGTGTGAGTAGACTGATGATCATGTTTCATAGGTCATGAATATGATGAGATATCAAGTCGACACACAGTTAATTAATAAAATATAATTTAATTAATTAATGACATATTGAATTAAATAAGACACAAGATGATAAGACACGCCGATTGTTGCTCCGATTGTTATGTTGTGTGGATTGAGTAAAAGCATCATACTTTCATCACTTAGCAATCAAAGGCAACCTCTCCATTGTTTGAAGCATGCTACAAAGGTAAACCTCTAAATCCTTAGTAACTCTTGCATAATGTGTGGTCCATGAGATGAGGTTCTTTCTGCTCAAGGTTTATTTAGAAATTTAAAATTATAGACCATGGAACAGTGGACTATGTTGAAAAAACACATGATATAGCAAAGCTTAGTATCGAGTGTGGTGGAAAATTATAATAGGACATTGATTTTAAAGTCTTCACCACTAATCCAAACACAATTAAAAAAAAAACTACTACGAAAAATGTACATTTAGTAATTTAAAGGATGTAACAATTTCTTGCCAAAGATTGATAATGATCAAAATATATGAATGATATATGCACCTTTTGTTATGGGGATTACATTCGCTTTTACACTTTTAATTCGACATTGCTTCTACGAAGCAACACCGGTTTGGGAGCAACTGTTATGGGAACAATATTCGCTTTCACACTTTTAAATCATCATTGCTTCTACGAAGCAACACTAACTTGGGGGCAACTGTTATGGGGATGACATTCGGTTTCTCAATCTTAAGTCAGCATTGCTTCTACGAAGCAATACCGACTTAGGGGCAACTATTATAGGAACGATATTTGTTTTTACACTCTTAAGTCGACATTACTTCTACAAAGCAGCACCAACTTAGGAGCAATTGTTATAGGGATTAAATTCACTTTTACACTCTTAATTTGACGTCACTTCTAAGAAACAACACCGACTTAGAGGCAATTGCTATAAGAATGACATTCGCTTTCACCATCTTAAGCCAACATCACTTCCACAAAGCAACACTGACTTGGGGGCAACTATTATGGGAATTATCCCAATGTTGGACATAATAGGTCGGGTTTTGTAAAGTTGTGCTGATGTAAAGAGAATGACACATGCATAACACACAATGTAGACTATTTAACACAAATAACAAATAACATGTGACATAACTAGCTTTCTGACCAAATGGCTTTTTAGCGGCCCTATAAATATTGTAACCAAACACAAATAAAGACAACTATGATTCATTGTGAAGAATCCATTCTCTCTCTCTAAATTCTTTATGATTTATCTTTTCTCCCTCGTTCAATCACGCTTTACACATTCTGACGATTAACACCGTAACACCTTCCAATTTATTCTTGATCTTTGCATTGTATACGCATAATTCTCAAAATTAAAGAGTTAAAGGATGATGAAATAAATTTTTTAAGAAATGAGAAAATATAAGATAGAGATAGCAAAGTTAGATAAATTCTAGGTCTGAAGAGTTTCACCATCATTCCAAATTTATAAACAAAAAATGGGGACATGCTAGGTGCACCCAGCAACATTGCTGGTGCACCCAGCAATTAGGTGAATGGGCAAAATTGCCCTTGTATTAAAAAAATAATTCCTTCTTTCGGAAGAAGGTTCTTCCGGTAGAACAATTTATTCTATCAGAAGAACCTTCTTCTGGAGAAGTTACCGGAAGAAGTTCTTCCGGTAACTTCTCCGAAAGAAGGTTCTTCCGGATGAACAATTTGTTTTACCGGAAGAACCTTCTTCCGGAGAAGCTACCGGAAGAATGTTCTTTCGGTAGAACAAATTGTTCATCCGGAAGAACCTTCTTCCGGAAGAATAAATTGTTCTACCGGAAGAAGGTTCTTCCGGAAAGCTTCCGGAAAAAGGTTCTTCCGGTAGAACACAAATTGTTCTTCCGGAAAGTTTCCGGAAGAACCTTCTTTCGGAAGAAGAAATTATTTTTTTTAACGCAAGGACAATTTTACCCATTCACCTAATTGCTGGGTGCACCAACAATGTTGCTAGGTGCACCTAGCATGTCCCCAAAAAATGCCTTTACCGATCCGATATGACGATTCGTTCTAGATCGCCTTAGTTTTTGTTTCTTCAACTCTATTGGAAGAAATTATCAGAAGTATGAACCAGATGCTACTGCTAACCAAGATTGGAGGCAAGTGGGCAACTCAAACTCAAGGAAGAACGTTATTTTCCCCATGTGGTCGTAGGTTGCTAGTATAGCAGCTGCCAGAAGAGTTTTATCAGGGCCCACGGTGGGAGCAAATATTTCGGTATAGGTTTCTTCTATGGTTTGAGGTCGCCTACCAAGAACATGCAATTGTATAATCTGTCCTCGCTCCTAAGTCAACATGGATTATATAGTAGTTCTTAAAATATAACTTTATCATATATTATTTTCTTAATTCCTGGAGATAAGATATGATGAGATAGAATATGACGAGATATGATAGGATCTGGCCAATTCCTATAAGATATGAATAAGTGAGAGCATAAATCCCTCAAAGGCAGTTCCAAGATACCTGCTTTGTATTTAGGTCAGGTCAGTCAACTGCTGGGTCATTGGGTGAGTTGGCCTGATCACGTTTGAAGGATACAAATGAATACAGGATTTTCGAGTAAATTATACTCACCCTCTAATTTTTTAGTTGCATACAATATCCTTTTTTTTTTCTATTCCTACACTAAGCCCCTTTAAATGTTTGAAAAATATTACATTGGCACTCATTGTATATTACACCAAGCCCCTTTAATTATTTGAAAAACATTATATCGTGTAGTCTTGTAAGAAAAGTTATTGTAAATATTAAAAATGCGGAAAAATTATGTGCAATCTCAAAAAAGCTATGAAAAGCTACATTACCAGCTCAAAATGTGATCCAAACACAGGGTATGAGTGTCAGGGTAATTTACTGAATTTGTCTCTTTTCACCGAGGCACCAACCATGATGGGTGCCAAAATATCCTTAAAATGCTTTGCAAATAACCTTTGCACAATTTAGCCACAAAATTCATCCCCAGGGACTGCAATTATTAACGTGCAATCCAGTATTCAAGGCGTGAATTTCAAACACGACAGTTAATCAGCTAATTTACTCATTAAATTTTGGCCATTTGGCCCCTAACATCGGTTAAATAATGTTACATCTTACAATAGTCGCACTAGTTTAGCATTATTTTCACATATACCTGTTCAATACAAATTGACCAGACGTATTTTGAACCTTGCTTCTTATGATATGCTCTTTGGAAACCTGAATTTCCAAGCCTCTTGAATTTATTGGAAAAAAAAGGATAAATTATTAGATGAAGTCAGGTTGACCTGTTGATGTTAAGCAACGATGCCACATTCGACTGTTGGGGTCCACCAGCCTAGGATGAGATATCACTTCGGGGATGGGAAAGTAGGCATAGTGGGTGTTACATAAACCTACTGTAATGCCACTATATCCTGCAAACGCACCATGAACCTGCAATGCAAAAGCTGTGGATCAGTATCAGATAGAAAATAACAGAAATACACATCTTCTGAGATACACATACAGGTAACTATTAGACGTTGGAGGAATTGTATTTATATTCTAAGGTTAAGTTTTTAGTCCCAAAACTTTTTCAAAATTCGATTTTTAGTTCCTAAACTTTTGTTTGACCGGTCAAGGTCCCTCAATATTTTTCCATGAAGGTTTAGTCCCAGAACTTTTGAAAAATTCAGTTTGTAGTCCTTGAAATCTCATTAAATAAATAAAAATCAAGGGTTCAAACTTTGGTTCGAAAACTAAAAACTGAAATTTCTAAAAGTTTAGGGACCTTGACCAATCAAACAAAAGTTTAAAGACTAAAAACCTCAATGGGAAAAAGTTGAGGAACCTTGACCAGTCAAACAAAAGTTTAGGGACTAAATCTAATTTCGAAAAAGATTAGGAACTAAAAACTTAGTTAACCCTTTATTCTATGGTCATATGTTATCCAATAATCACAAACTACAGAAAACACCATATAGACGCTTCACTAGCATGATATCTGGAAAGAGTTAGCAGTTAAAATGTTGATGATATACAAATTTGACAAACTAATAAACTGTCATTCTACATATGCACTAACATGGGAAGAGGGAAGCCACTATAAGTTGGCTTTTTGGCTAGCAGCAAGGGATTTAGATTGCAGAAGACACATTCAAAACTAACTGCTGTAATTGAACCAACAATAAAAAGGGGCAGAGAGAGAGTGACTAACAGCATTTTGTCCAAGTACAGTGCACAGAATTCCATCTGATGCATTTGCTCGAATTGCACGGATCATATACGTTGGATCAATATATTTCACATCAGCATGAACACCAATCTCCTTGAAATATTTTTTTGTCTGCAATATGACAGTTGTCAGCATAAAATATGTGGTAAAATAAAAACTCTAAATAAAGGAAGCTATCTACATTACAAAAGAACTCAATATATTTGTTCACCATGATAGAATACAATCATAGTACCGTATGCAGCATAAACCATACTAACACACAGTAGACATTACACCTAAAATTGCAGTTGAAATCACTTATTGTTAACAGAAACATAGTAGGGAAGCAGCTAAATATCAGAAATTTACAAGAGCACACATTATTAAAAATTAAAATATTGAAAGGTTCAAAGTATTTTGTCTCGAACATTTCAAAATGAACTCATGAATAAACTTTCTATTTTGGCCAAAGCATAGTCTACAGGATGTATAAGAAAAGAAAAAAAGCATTATCATAAGCTGTTTTATGTCATGTCGGAACTTCTAAAGCTTGGACAACAAGACGTGTTTTAAGGAAACTTATCCAAAAATTATTATGCTTGATCAAAGAGTTGATTTTTCAGAAAATAGTAACACTCTTAAACAGCCATCATAGTCACAGACAACTGTAAAGATATTAAGTTGTCAACATTGCTATTTTCATAAACAGAATAACAGATTTACATATTTGTGGCTTAAAATGTGGAAAGTTCTGTTTTCAAGACGCCCAAAACCTCCCTCCTTTTACAAATAGGCAAATAGCATGATTGGATGACCCTCAATTTCAAAGATTTCATTTCTAACTGGATGGAGATTGGCTTCAAATTGAATATGAATATTTACAAAATAATGCTATAGTTTTGATGCAGTCAAAGACCAAAATCACAAACATAGTCATAGATTGATAATTTAAAATACACATTGGTTAATTATGTGAAGAAACTAAAAGTTAAATATTCTACATAGATTGAGCAAGTGTCACATTAATTTGGTAGTAATTTTAGCCAGTTTAGATGTTTGATCTTTGTTTCAAAATTTATCAGGTATAACAAATTAAAAAATATATACTCTTTCTATCATCAGGTATCAACCCATTTACATTATTGTGTGCCCCATAAACATAACACAAACCTCTTGTTGAATATATACGCCAATGTCTCCAAATACAACATTTCCTGATGCATCTGTAGCATTAGTCTTTTGGAGTAAATTCTGCAAAAGAATCAGTTAGCAAGTTCAAGTTTCTATGTCTGAAAGTAAAATTCAGTAATGTTTTTGGGTGATCATGCTAATTTGGTAATATGATATTGATTATATCAACTAAATCACCTGTCCAGCTCCCTCTGCTGCACAGACTACAGCTGATCCCTTTGTTTCTAAAAGGTACTTGAGATGACTCAATACTCCTTGAGGTCCATGTAAATTGAAAGGTACCTTCAAACCATGTCAAAACTGGTATAAGTTTATCAGTATGAAAGAAAACAAGACCATCCAACTAAATTGTATCTTATATACCTCAGGGATCAGGCATATGTCAACCTGTCCACTAGATAGGGATGCTTGCATTGCTATGAATCCACTGCTACGGCCCATCAATTTCACAACGCCAATTCCATGATATGCACTATGTGCCTAGCAAAAGATAAGGAAAGAAATGTAAATATTTTAATATGTACTGTCAGTACTGACAAGAAACTATCAATGAACTGAGTCAACATGACTCAATAAGTAATATACCTCAATGTAGGCAGAATTTATTGCTCTTTGTGCTTCTTCAACAGCAGTATCAAAGCCAAAAGTTTTGTCCATCAATAAAATATCATTGTCTATAGTTTTGGGCACGCCAATTACAGATACCTTCAGCCGTCTTTTGCGGCACTACAAGAAAAAAGAAATATCAGTTCACAAATGAGCCACAAATTAGCATGACAAGCCTAAAAATTAAAACACCATCAAAAAATTGCTGAACACCTACAATATCACACAATTCACATTTCAAATAATAATTTAATGTGCAGCTTAATGTCAACACTGAAATATACAAAAACCAAAAAAGGCACATTAAGTGAAGTCAATTCGAAAATTGACTTTCCAGAATTTTCAATGAAAAGTTTCCACATTACTGACTCAACCTGGACCACAAATAACCAGTTAAGTGATAAAAGGTTTATGGATTAACAACCTCGTGGTGAATTGCATTGGCACCAGCATGTGTGCCATTTCCACCCAATACAAAAAGCATGTTGATCCCTCTTTTCTGTAATCAATAATATTCATATTGGAGAATATCAGTCTCAAAAATTAGCACCTGTATCATAAAAAACCTTAAACTTGTCTGTGAAATCATCAATCAGTTTGTTAATAGATTAGGTCAATCAACCACCTCCAGACTGTTCGCAATATCACTGACTCCAGGTCCTCCTCGTGAAACTCCCAACAGGCTTCCACCAGAAAGATGAATATTCTGCACTACTTTTCTAGACAGCTGCAAATGAAAGCCCAATATATTTAAGAGTCATTAGGAAGAAGAACTTATGTGCTACAGATTGTACCTTTAGATGAATCATCTGTTACACCAAAATCAGCAAGGAGGGGAAAATGAGATTACCGGCACTTCTGTCAATTCTTCGTCAGAAAATCCCCGGTAACCAAAAGGAATCCCCACGATGTTTTTTACACCATATATTTCAAGGGTGATTACAATCTGCAGGGCATTCATTATTGAAGCCATTAAACAGAGAAACAATATAGTGACCAAAAATAACTAGAACTAAGTTTACAAAAGGGAGTTGAAATAAGAACATCTTACACAATATGATATAAAAGCACTTGGAATTTTATACATAAATGCAATGGAGAGGGAAAGCTTATAACATATTTAAGACACACTAAGATGAAAGCAAAGAATATATTTGAGGTCAAATTAGTCAATTGCTTAGGCATGAGTATTTTATTGCCCAGAAAATTTAGAGAAGATTAATTAGTAATATATAGTCAGGAATATAAATTAAAATGTTACAACTATCTTCACTACCTTAACTTCAAGAGCACCAGCTAGGCCTTACTATATTCAAAAGAAAAGGTTAAAACTGTGAAAGGCAATCTAATCACAAACTAACCTGTCTGATGACATCATTAAGACCAGGGCAGAGCCCTCCACAAGTAACAATTGCTGCCTTTACTTCTTCTGGCTTAAAGTATATCTTTTCACGAGGCCCAGCTCGATGAACCCTAAAAGGATTTCAGAACTACTTAGCATATATGTTAATATTAGGAAACAGCATTCTATACAACACAAAGATGTACTAAAAATATTGAAACCATAAACTAGAAGTAAAACAACTATTTGGTAATCCAGAATAAAAAAAAATTAATTGTTATTAGAGAAGCGTTAAAGTGATTGCAATTTTCTCATCCTAATGTCCAACAAATTTTTTACATTTTTTAACCTTTATTTGATTTAACAAATTGTGTATCAAATTTTCAGGTGCCTATCAGTCAAATTCATATCATTTGTGCTATTTTTCATTGCAAAATTAAACACTAAAACAAGATAAATGCATTTGTGAAGCAGTCAGATCTAAGTATTTCCTGTTATCATATGAAAAAAGAACCACATAGCTTTATAAATTAATAATAAAGATTACGCAACCTTGCCAATATTAACTTCATTTGAGATATCTTTACATTAGTAAGCTATGCTTTGGTGTGGAATCAACAGGTTATAGGTGAAGTTGGAGTAAAACAGAGTATTCAGAATGCAATTTCCGTAAGATGCCAGTCAGCAATGTTTTGGAGGCAAAAAGTGGAGATCACATCAAGCCAAAAGTTGCAGATATAAATTACAAAGTGAAGGGAAGATTGATGGGGATGCCATACATGGAATTCAAGTTGAGAGAATGGAATGGAGAACAACTAACTCAAAGGAAAACCCCATTGAATATCTATATGGACAGTTGCGCTCTATGGTAGTGAATGTCGGGCAATGAAATGCGATGCCAACAAAAGCAACAAGTGTAGCAGAAATAATAATGCAGAGGTAGGTTAATGACTCTAGGTACAAGAAAAATAGGTTTAAGAATGTATCTTTGACAAATTTAGAGAAACAACTATTTAGGAGGTTATGAAAACTAGCCTAAGTCAGTTTGGCTTGTAAGAAGAGGACCAATGGTGGCTCAAATGAGAAAAGGTGGATCAAATTAAAGATAATCCAATAAGACCAAAGGAAACAGTAGAAGACATCATTATAAAAGGACCTTGATATAAGATGTTAAGAAAATTTTGGTTTTTCATAGAGCCTAGTAGAACATATTCATTCATATAGGTATATAGCTAACATCTCCTAGTGAGATAAGGGATAGTTGTATCTGGACAATACTAAATAATACTAAAATATGAACAATTGGTCAAACCAAAAAAGAAAAATTAAACAATTAAGGAGTGTATACAACTCTAGTCAAACATACAAGAAACTATCACAGGTTAAGAGTAAATTGAATGGTAATCAGCAGGCATATTGATATGGATTTAACCATCAAAATCATGATCATGATATCCTGCTAGAAAGGGGCATTGAATTCTAAAAGCTCTAAATTTTCTCTTAATTTTAGAGAAACTTTCAAAGAAACATTTTAGTATGATTAAGTTTTCAGTGCCACCTATCGAACACTTCCAACTCCTGTCCAGCATTTAATTCACAAACCTATCAAACACTCATGTAACTGACTGGAATCTGTTTAATCAATGAATATACTCAAGTTTAAAATTTGTGAATTAAATGCGTTACCATTGTTCCACCCATGTACAATCAGGATCAATGCACTCTGCACCAGCAGATGTAGGTGACGAATAGTATATTGTCTGAAAGAGCAAAGCAAACAGAAAATTAACATCCAGCATCAACTCCTATTTTTTAAACTTGATTGAATGAAAGCATCAATCAATATCCAACGGAGCATTTTACTGTAATTCAATTGCATACACTCTCAACAGACAACAACATATCAATGCAAGGACAATAAAAAATGCATAAACTGTAAAAGTGGTCCAAGTGTGCGAAGGGAAACAACTTTTCAAAACAACTAACCAGGAAGCACAACTTAAGGTCTCAATTCATGCTAATCTAAATAGTAGTCATAATATCATCACATGCACGTACATAAAGAGCTAATAAGATCACAAATACATGAAAGCAACACAAAAAGCCCGACTATCATGAACAAAGAAAATAAACAGAAAAAGAAAAGGCCAACAAGACTGTAGCTCAATTGATACAGGCCCAAATTATCAAGAGTTGTTGATTAATCTAACACTTCTTGACGAATTTAATTTCCAGGGATGAACAAAAACCATCATACCTTAAGAAGCACTCTGTCATTGTTATTAATATATCCATGCCACTCCTCATCCAAAGAATAATGACCAGGAAAGTCTCTATCAATCGGAGTTCTGTCCCAAGACAAAACACGTTAACAAACAACACAGCCCTAACAGTATGTTCAGATGAGAGGAAAGAAAATAGAGAAAAAAATACTAACAATGATGCATATTCTTTTCCTTGATTGAAGACAAAATTAAAAGAAAAAGAAGAGAAAGTAAGGGCTTGTTTGATTCTTTTCTCACTTCTTGGTTTTAAAAATTGTTTTCTATAACAATACTGCACTACTCAGAAATCATTTTCTTGTCTAAAATATGTTAAGCTTTAAAACCTATTTTCAAGAAAACAGAAACAGCCGCAGATATTTTCTCATTTTCTTTTGTTTTCACATTGTTCAAGGTTTCCGTCAAATTCCATGTTTTCCTCTGTGCCTTCCACCACCCTCCGCCAGGTAACCTTGTTTAGTTGCATTTTTAGTTGTATTGTGAAAATTAAACAGCTTTAAAAATTGTTTTCTAAAATAATTTTTCACTATTCAGCAATCAATTTCAAATCCAAAATCTATTAAAATTTGAAAATTATTTTCAAAACAAGTATTTTAAAAACCAGAAAACAGAAACAATCTAGAGTGTCTAATCATCTAGAAGTCTAGCTTAGTATTTTAAAAACAGAAACAGTCCGTGAGTTGTTGTAAACATTCTGGTACTTAAATTTGATTCTTAGACATAAAAAAAACTTATGTTTTCATTTTATTCAACGTTTCCCTCAATTCCATACTCCGGTCTGTGCCTTACACCACCCTCCGCTACTAACCTTGTGTAGTTGCATTTTTAGTTGCATCATTTTAACAAAAACTAAAAAACCCCTCTTACCAGTTTTGTTTCCGCGGTACCAAACAAAGGGTGAAGGAAACTAGACCTACCAACGAACCTCATTTTGAGACAAAACGTGGAAGGAATCGGAGGAGCATCTGGAAAGATATCAGTGAGATGGGGAAGTCTGAAACGTGCTTCCCTATCTTCCTGGAACTTGATTTTCCAATCAGGGTCGCTGAAATCGACGGCGGCGGTGGAAGTGCTTCTACTTTTGTTGCTACGCTCGGCAAAGACACCAACTTTATTGGCGACTCTGGTGGGTGGCAGTGAGAGAAGACGTGAATTGAAGTGGGAGCGTGAAGAGGGTAGTAGATGAGGGAGAGTAGGGTTGGTGTTGGTCATCACGTGCGTGGTGGAACCCATCAAAGTCTTTGTTGCGAGTGTAAGATTGTGAATGAAGAATCTGAGACTTTAGAGAGTGATGGATGTTGAAAATGCAGGAGGAGGAGGAGGAGGAAGCAATGGTAAATTGGTAATTAAGGATCGGTCGGAGGGAACGAGGAAAGAGAGGTGGAGACAAGGGAGGTTGGTTGGATTGGATTTTACCTAAGAAACACCGAGGAGAAAGGGACAGACAGTGAGTGCACTTTTTGTTGTTGTCAAACAGTTTCTGGAGCTTGACAAGTGTCGGAAAACTACAAAGCCGTCTACTTCTTCTTTCTAACATGAAAAAAGAGAAAGTTTGACATTAATCTTTTTCTATGCCATTGGTAGAATTACCATTTTGGTTCCTAGTATAATTTTGTCCCAACAAAAATTTTGATTGATTATTGAATAGCCATAATTATGTTCTGTTCTGTTTTGATTGATTATTTCTAACATGAAAAGACAGAATTTTGATTGATTCTTTCTAACATGAAAAAACAGATTTTTTTATTGATTCTTTATTTTTTATATGTATGAATCAAAGATTAATATTATTGAGTTTATAATACTCACACATTATCATTAATTAATTGTCAATAATTTTTTCATCAATGACTAAATTAGATTTTTTTTGTTTTTTAAAAGATTAAATTATTACCAATTTACACATTGAGAAATCAAATGAGTCATTTATCTTAAATTAATTTAGATACATGTTTTTTTTTTTATCATAATAAGTGTCACATAAAAAACCTAAAATATATTTTTCCTTCTCCTAAAATTAGAAATATTTGAATTCCGTTCCTATATATTTTTAGCATGTTTTTCGTCCTCATAAAATTAAAATATGTCAAATTTTTGTTAGAAGCTATATTCAAGTAAATCTAGACCTACAGGAGGATTTTTAGAAGTTAAGAATTGTCACAAATTGCAAAATAAATTGCCACAAATTATAGAAAAAAATAAATAAATGTTATTTTATGAGGACGAAAAATATACTAAAATTTTCAAGGACAAAATCTAAACATTTTCGGTTTTATAAGAATGAAAAACATATTTTAGCCAAAAAAAAAAGTCTAAAAATAAGTGACATTTTAGTTTTTCGATATAATATTAATCACATTTTTTTCTATTTACCACCTTAATAAGTGATCTATGAAGGATTATGACTTTGAATTGTTAGATCAACATGATCCTCCCCTTATAATTCTACATCTTTCATACAATATTATTCTACCTGAAACCCTTTTCCGAATCACCAACCACCATTTGTTGCCATCAATTGTGTTTTTCTGCGATGGTGTTTCCTTGTCGCCTTGACCTCTAACAACATATTCTTCGACACCACCTCGATCTCACCAACAATAACTTCATAAAATAGATGCACTCGGAATTGGTAAACATACTACTTTCTCTCTCTCAATAGTGAATTTCATGTGTGTCTATCATGTCAACTTCTCTCTCATATATATAGATGAGTGATTTATCTCAAATACTAATCATATCTCATAAAATCTTATTGGATTACATATAACATATTTTTATCTCATCAAATCATATTTAATTATATAAGATGATAACTAATTAAATCATATCTAATTAGTTATCTTTTCATATTGTGTCTAATTTAATTAAATATATTGTTAATTAATTAAATCATATTTTATTAATTAAATATGGATAATTTAATTAATTAACTATGGACTAAAGTAAATTACATTTAATTTATTCATCTGCTCCAATTGATTACTCTATTTATGTGACCCTATAAGCTCCCACCTGACAAGCAATAATATTATCTTTATAATATTATAGACAATGATTGTTATCTAGCAATGCATTGTTATCACCCAACCTATGAGATAATCAATTATTCAGTTACAAACATACCACAACCATTTTCATTGTGTAACCTTTATCTATTCATCCAAATGTCTTGATGTAATATGAGGAATAAGAGTGTGATCCTCATTAAGTCTGATAATTTATTTCTTGATACCCAAGTAGACATCTAAATACAAATGAGCTCAATATCTCATATCAATCCATTATCACGTGGTCACGCATATTGCACATCTCTCTCTATCAAAAGTCCTTTAGATGTAACTCTTGTTATATAGGAGGAGGGACAAATCCTATCTACATCACTCATATCTCTCAACATGATCTACTACCTTACAGTCATCTATCTTTCATTCGTGTTTTTTTTTACTGTTGATTATGTAGTGTATTGACAAAACTAACCTTTTTGTGTGGTCGATTTTTCTGTTTTATCAGAGAATGTTTTGAATTGATTGGTTACTTCTTTTTATCTGGTTAGTTTCTTCAATAGGTCTCCCAATTTTTGAGGATTTCCTTTCATGCAAGTTTCAGACACCATGTTTTATTGTCCTCTCGTTGGCCAACCAATTATAACACTCCACTTGTTACTTTAAGCCACATCATGTAGCCTTTTGCTTAAGTTGATTGTTTGAGTATTAGTTTTGTAAAAGCGATTTATACATATCAATTTTACCTATTTGACCTTGTGTATTTTGAAGTGCAAAGTTTCACATTTGTCTTCAGGATAAGTGGATTTGGAATTAGGGTTGTTGAGTAAAGACAGGGAAATTGGTTTATTAAACAAGTTGATTCCCATGGGACTATGTTCGTGAAGGAGATTTATGTTACTTTATACACTACAAAAGATTTGAGGAGAATTAATTGTGTCAACAAATTGAAGGAAGTGAAGGTTTGCAAAGTGAAATTGAAAAGATATTGTTGTATGATATCACGTCGATTGTTGTGTGTAGGTTTTTATCTAGTTTCTGTATAGTTAAGGTGATAGTTTCTATCCATTTCCTAAAGTGTTGTGGGGGGGGGGGGGGGGGGGGGGGGGGGTGCTTGGTTTGTGTGTGTTTGGTTGTATGTGTTTGCAAGAATAATAATATTTGTTTTATTGCTTACTAATATTTTTGTAAGAAAGATGTGTGTTGATTCTTAATTTGCTTACTAAAGTATGTAGTTTGATGTGTCAAATGGAGAGAGTTTTCATTTGTGTTATTGTAGCAGGTTGAGACTTCAGATGTATGAGACATGGTAGGCAAAATACTAGATGAGTAGAACCAGGAGTTACATAGTGAAGAACAATAAGGTGAGTGAAAATGTACGCTTTTTGACATAGTTAGATAAGGTGCATCTACTCACCATTTCATCTAATCCTTTTTGGTGTTAAAAATAATTTTTTTGTAAACACCAACAATAGTATTTTGAAAGGATTGGTAATTAAATTTGTAATTCAGAATTGGGATGCAAAAATACTTGGAAATTTCCTTCCCCATGTTTTATATTTTTAATTTTTTGTTTTCTTATCATCCCCATGTAGTGAGAAGATAAGACATGTAATTGTTGAGAAGAACCATGATAATTGATAGTTGATGTGTGAGTCACATACTATTTGGGACTTAGAGACCTGCTTGCAGCATATGTTGGTGTAGGAGCAAGAGAAGTAAAGCAAATGATTGTTTGTAAATGCAGGAACACAATGAAGTGTAACCAACAATTGACCCCTTTATCATTTTGTGTGTTATTTTTTTTTGTTTGGGCTTGAGTGTCTATTGGTGGGATTTTATATCCTACACCTCCCTAATCGCATCCTACACCTCCTATTTTTTAAAATACCCCAACCTACCTGTTCTATCTAATTCCTCTTTTTTCTCCCCCAACAGTTGTGCACCCTTCCATTCGCTCTTTTCTTCTTCCCGCAACACACCCCGCTTTTTAGTTCTTCTCTTATTCTCAAATTCAAGTCTTCTTCCAACTGTCCATGCTAGAGGTTCCAGCACAGAAGTCCCTCTCCTTCTCCAACTCTCCACGCCAGGTACGTTTCAATGTTTCCCACTCATGTTGTGGACATGTTTCCGGAATAGGCTTTCCAAAATAGTTTTTTTGCTTCCAGAATGACCATTCTAGAACACATTTTCTGGAAGGAAAACTGTTCCAGAATGCCTTTGTTACTTCTAGAAAACCTTTTATAGAACACCTTTTCTGGAAGCAAAAATAGTCGTTCTAGAAAGCTTATTCTGTAGTGCACTTGTTTCTTCTAGAGAGGGCTTTTCATAAGCCCAATAATACTTTCTAGAACCCCATTTCCAGAATCTCATTGCTGAAACTTTTTTTCTTATGGAATGCTCGTTCTGAAAGGTTTTTTGGTTATGGAATGTCCAATCCAAAAGCTTTTTTTGGTTACGGAGTGGCCATTCTGAAAACATTTTTTGGTTACGGAATGACCGTTCTAGAAGCTATTTAACAGTTAATTAAATTTGATTTTGTTATTTTACAGATTTAGTTTGTATGGAGGATGATTATTTCTATAACAAGATGGCTGATGAAGTTGACATAGATATGGATGATACTGTTAAAAATGAAGATTGTAGCAATTATTTTACAACTACGGAGGTAATTTTATTGTGTAATTAATAGGTAGTTTATTTAATACTTGGAAGGTGAACTTTGACCAAAAAAATGTTGTATGTTGTTTATGTAGGTTTTGGATACTCAACATGAATTATTGAAATGGGTTTGAGACGTTGCATTTGAGTTGGGTTTTGTTGTTGTCATTTTGAGGTCATACATAACAAGACAACTTGGAAGGAAGACACATTTGTCGTCTTGGATTATGAGAGGGGTGACAAATATAGACAATACAAAAAAGATGCAAAGTCGACCATTGGGACTAGAAAATATGATTACCCATTTAGGTTGAAAGGAAGACAACTAAAGATTGGTGAAGGATGGGTACTTAGGGTTCTGTGTGGGTCTCATAATCATGATGTTGCTGAGACATTGGTCAACCATCCATATGTTGGTTGACTAACCCTTAATGAGAAGACAATACTTACTGATATGATAAAGAATATGGTGAAGCCTAAAAATATTCTTCTGACATTGAAAGAACACAATGACAAAAATGTCACCACTATCATACAAGTGTATATTGCTAAAACTACATATTGAAAATCTCTCAAAGGAAGGCCCCGGAACAGAAATGCAACATTTAATGTATTTGTTAGAGCATGATATGTCCATTCATTGACATGTAATAAATGATGAAGAAGTTGGGCGTGACATTTTTTGGACACATCATGATGCAGTAAAGTTTTTGAATGCATTTAACATAGTGTTATTCATGGATAGTACATACAAAACCAACAGGTATAGGCTACCTTTGCTTGAGATTATTGGTGTTACTTGTATTGGGCTGATATTTTCTGCTACTTTTGCTTATATGGAAGTTGAATGTGAAAAATCTGTGAGGGCACTTGAAAGGTTCAAATGCCTTTTTCACAAACATGATGAATTGCCAAAAATGATTGTCACAGACAGAGATCTATCTTTGATGAATGCAGTACAAATTGTGTTTCCTTATTCTCATAATTTGTTGTGTCAATTTCATATTGATAAGAATGTGAAACAAAGTGCAAACAACATGTAACTCCCAAAGAGGCCTGGGATCAAGCGATGGAGGCTTGGATTTCTGTTATGGATTGTCCTGCAGAGTTTGCCTATGAAGATCATCTTACAAAGTTTGAAGTTGTCTATGCACCCTAGCATGAGTTTGTTGCCTATGTGAAAAATACTTGGTTGATCCCACACAAAGAAAGATTTGTAAAGGCATGAATAGATAAAGTTATGCACTTGGGTAACACAACAACCAACAAGTATTTAACTTATAACCCATGGTCTATTAAACTAGTATTTGTATACAATGTTCTTTTTATTGGGACATTTGTCTCAAACTTGTTTTGTAGGGTTGAGTCTGCCCATTGGGCATTGAAGCGGTTGCTGCAGACTAGCATGGGAGACTTGTGTAAATGTTGGGATGCAATGAACAACATGATCACCATGCATCATAATGAAATTAAAGCCTCATTTGAACGTGGCATTCACGTTGTCGATCACACTTTTAATGTACACTTGTATAAGAGACTATGTGGATTTGTTTTGAGGTATGCATTGAATCATATTGTAGATGATGTTCATAGAATGCAATTTGTTTATGTAGACACGTCTCATTGTGGATGCATTGTAAGATCTACACATGGGTTACTTTGTGCTTATGAACTAGCTAGGTATGCTTTAGGTAGCATACCTCTTTAAGCAATTCATTTGTACTGGACTAGACTAAGTTTCAATGACATGGGGTCTACTTATTTAAACAACGAAATCTTTGTGCAATAAGAATTTGATGTTATAACAAAATGTTTGAAAGAGGTTGACAGAGCTGACAAAATTACTATAAAAAATAAACTTCGTGAAATTGCATTCCCTGATATGACTTCTATATGTCTACCTGCTGACAAGGTCAAAAATAAAGGGTCATGAAAGTAAATTTGAACGGTCAATGAAACGTCATCCTTCTCTCTTTGAGCATGTGGATGCATTACATTCATTGCATGATAGTTCATTTTCATGGAAGTCACCTGGTACATCATCCCAACAACCAACACACAAGAGAAAGATTCACATCTTAGATTAATTTCATAGAAACCTTCATTTGTACATTTAGACATTATTGATGTAAGATTAGATGGTCATTATGGATATCGGGCAGTTATAGCTTTACTTGGTATGGGTGAAGATTCTTGGCCTCTAGTTTGCAATGATTTGCATAAAGAATTGGGACAATGGTGTGACGAGTATGCAAATATCTTTGGAGGATATGCTCACTTCTATCAGATAAAACAATCTTTACTTGTTGATCATGTCTCAACGGTTAATGTTTTATTACGTAGAGATATAACAGTTTTAATTTAGCTTTCACACCATATGAAGTAATGACATATTATAAAGTAAACTCTCACATTGTGACTATGTTTTTTATTATGTTATGTAGGTTCTTTTGACATATTGTTGTCCAATACCAGGGCCTGATGTGTTAAGGTCCACACATTGTCATCCACCAACAAAAGAATGGGTTACCCCCTTATGTTGGTCGAATACAATAGTTTTCACAATTTATAGTTGTTAGATGTGATTAAGTCAACCTTGGAGATGATATATTTATGTAACATTTTGGTCAATTCTGTTGCAATCAGTTATGTTCATCTACTTACCATTTTATGTAGTTACTTATTTTTATAAAAAAAAATTGACATATCCTCTTCTAAATAAATTACATATGCATAACTTGTTAAATACAATAAATTCGTACTTTCACTAAAGATAAAAACAATAATTTCATACATTCACTAATGATAAATACAATGAGTCAATTACTACAACTAATCAATCAATCTCAACATAGACATAAAGTGAACAAGTAAATAGAAAATTTGGGCATTAATACATTCCAACAACCATCAACATCCTCCTCTGCCACTTCCACCTCTGGTGCCTCCCCGTGCCCTACTGGTTTTCACAGTACCATCATCAATTACTCCACATGCTAATGTTAATGCCTCTTCAGTCACAAAATATGCATTTGTGCCATAGGTAACCCACCTATGATCAATCATATGCTGCAATAGTCGACCAATCCTATGACATGTTTCTTGCCATAGATACAACAAAGTAGTAAGTAAATGTTATAACAATATACATATTATACAAGTAAATTCATTTCTATGTGCAATTGCAGGATGTGCCTGAACTACGGGATGTGCTTAATCCATATTTGCATTAAGGGGTGGAGTAGAACAACTTGGTTGTACAAAAGGATGCGAGATTCTCTAGAACCACACATAGTACCACATATCATAATTTAATGGCTAAACTACAGGCACTGTGGGTTAGATCAAGTGATTCTACAAATGCAACCACCTATCATCAACCTGATGTGGGGTAGGAATCTCATCAATAAACACAAAAGGGTGTCGGGGAATATTCTGACGATACCCATACTAGCGCAACACCTTCTATGGAAAATGAAGGTGAAAATCTAGGTCCAAATGACTATATCCCGAGAATAAGGATATATTCTCAAATGGACAATGAGTCCTATGCTTTTCATATAGAGTCCACGCAACTCCTTGATGGCCAACTCATCAATTGGTTTCCTGTAATGGATTATTGACAAAGATAACTTATTTGACCATTGACTAGCACGTGGAGATGTCTCTTCATATCCCAAGACATCGTCCCAGGCACCAATGGTTACAAAGTGCTTATAAATCCATCCATGAGTCACCAAGAAAAGTATATAATTAGTTCATCAATGACATTGTTAATAATATAACAAGAAATTGACCTAACACCTAATTACATGAAGAATAGTGGCATTGGCACCAATCTTCTTTGTGCTAGAAAAATTAGAACTATTAAGATGCTCATAAAGATATGTCAAGGTAGCTGTCCCCCATGAATACCTGCCACATCCTTTGAGGTCATGAAAAAATCTAAGAATTTTACCTCCACATAGGTTGCACTTTTATTAGAAAATAAGGTGCAACCGACTAGATGAAACAAATAGGCTCTTAATGCTTCATCCATCTCTCTTCTTGACACCTTTCCCCATACACACCCTACAACCAGCTTAAACAGACTTGTCCCCTCTCTTGTTTTCTTTGTCTCATCAAAGGCATCTTTATATTAAACTCTAAGTAACTCAATAATCACAATAATTGTTGATTCCTTATCTATATGTTCATAATTGTAAAAAATGCCAATAATGGGAATGTCAAGTAACAATGCCACATCATCAAGTGTTATCATCATCTCTCTCATGGGCAAATGGAACATGTTTGTCTCTTTGTATCATCTCTCAGCAAAAGCAAACAAGAGTCCTTTGTCTATTATTTGATAATTTCATGTAGTCAACGGGTATAAACCAAACCCCTTGACCACATCTTGTATTCGGTCATGTAGCACAATCTTTGACTGCAACTTTTTCCTATGTGATACTAATTTTAGCCCACCATGTTCCTACAACAACATATATAATTACTAAATAAGTCCAAAAAAAAACCTTACAATGATTGAATCAATTTTAAGTATTTAAACAAACTTAGTAGTTTACCATGCCACCCCATACTTCCCAAACCACATGATCAATGTATGAGGTTAGGAGAGACAACATGTGGTTCTAGCTCCTTTTGTTTTGTAGGTTAGACATGTTCAATAGGCTCCACTTCTTAAATAGCCCGGACTTGGTCAACATGCTCGACAAGGTCTACTTGCATAGGTTGCTCCAAAGGGTCCACCAGTTGAGCTTCTACATGTTGTCTCCGTTTAGACATTGTAGGTTTATTGTGTCTGTCATTGTCATCATCACCATCAAAACTAACTATTTTTGTACTTGCCATTTGAGCATTAAATTTGAATCATTATATTATACAATCATATAGGTTAAAAACATTGCAAAAATTAGTATAGTTTCACACTTGTTGAATGTCAAAAACTCATAAAATATGATCATATATGAATATAAATTCATACATGTTTAGATGAATTCTCTTAGGCAGTTCCAAGTATTCTAAACCATTCAAATTAAAATCAAATTGTAGCATTTTTCCAAGTACTCATAAAATGTGTTTGTCATTGTTATCAAATACCAATAAGATATACTACACAGACTATTATGATTCAACCAAATGTTCAACAAGTTTCAAGTTCATCATACAGGTAGTTAAATGTCCTGCATAATGCATATGCAACACAAATTAGAAAAATAGTTAAATGGCTTCCAGAATAGGTGTCTCAGAATGCCTATTTTGGAATAGGTGTTTCAGAATAGCTACTCCGTAACACCTATTTCGAAATAGCTATTCCAGAACACTTGTTTCAAAATAGCTATTTCGAAACAACTATTCCAAAATAAGCATTCTAGAACACCAATTCTAGAATAGCTATTCTAGAATAAGCATTTCGGAACACCTATTTCTGAAACAAGTGTTCCAAAATAGTTCTTCTAGACACTTGTTTTGAAATAGCTGTAGATCTTTTCTACCAGAACCCAACCCCCACCACTCTCTGCCACCAAAACCAAAACCTAACCCTCCACTAACCTGCCACCAAAACTAGAAGCCAACCCCCACCCCATGCCAAAAGAGACGAAAAGAACTTACTTACCTTCAATGGTGATAAGGAGGTTGTAGGCAGATGAGGGGTGCTGCTATCGCGAGGAAGGAGGTGTTAGGGTGAGTTTTTGAAAGAGAAAGGTGTTAGGGTTGAGGGTGTCATTCATTACGGGTAATTTAATAATTTCAAAGGTAGTTGGGAGATGTGGGATACAGGTATCGAGGGTGTAGGGTTCAACTCCCTTATTGGTGAGGAGTGTTTGAGGCAAGGGTGTCCAACAAATTGGCCCACATACTGAGTAAAATTTTCCATATTAGAATTAGAATGACAACATGTCTAATATTTTGCATAGGGCGCATTGACTTTAAAGGTTTTAAAAATAAATTAAAGATAAGTAACCATCAATTGTCATTTTTTTGAATATTTGTTTGTCCAAAAAGTGGCTTTTTAGTTATGGTACGAGATGGCCAACATTTCAATGACAAATTAAAAAGTATAATTTAGTGTATTATGGCATGAGAACATGGAAATAAATCATAGAATATTGAAATACTTATAGTAACAAAAAAATGATGATAAGTGAATATGTGACATGGGATATTACATGCAACCAAGATTATTGAGACAAACAAAACTTTTTTGCTTTATTAGGTTAAATAATTAAAATCCAAAATTCACTCTCTCAAGAGTATAATAAAAAAATACCTCTAGTAGTCAAAGGTCAGGTCGAAATACAAATGCCAACGTGGGCTGAACTAGCCCATTTTGTGATTTTGGGGAAAGATAGATAGATAAGAGAGAGATCACCGAGAAAATAACGTGCTTGTGCAATAATAGAATCACTGAAGGGAGCATATAGACAAAAGTCATAAACATGTCTATATATGTGAGGGGTATAAGGCTATTTAAGTCTTTTCTTACTATCTGATGAGCCTAAACTATGACTAAGGGTGGGTATATGGGTCGGTTTGGTCCGTTTAAGACCCAGCCTGTGAAACTCGCGTTTTATGCGGACTGGGTAAATTCGTTCAGCAAAATATATGGATTTTTTTAGGTCTATATCTGGTCCGTCAATCCCGCGGATGAACGGACTTGTTCGCGAGTTCAATTAGTAATTAAAAATAAATAAAAATATGTTTTTGGTTGTTTGGCACAACCACAAGCAAGAGAGAGGCACGACGTGAAAGAGAGAGGTGTGACGCATTGATAGGGATGGCACACACGAGCCATGGAAGAGAAAGTGATGTCGCAGGCCTCGCAGTGGAGTGAGGGTCAGGAAAGGAGACGACTGGGGAAGGGGAGGCTTTAAAGTCCGAAGTCTCAACTCTCAACTCAAATACTTAATTTTTATAATTTTTATTTTAAAACTAATTTTTTCTTATATGAGCTACCCGTGAGCCCGCGGATAAAATCCATTAAGTCTGTGAACTTAGCGGACCAGACTGATGTATTGCTTATAATTATACATGTTTGCAAAAAAAAAAAGACACATTATTCGCCCGATTCGCGGGCTTAACGGATCGGCCTATGGACCTGAAACTGTATACCAACTGCTAACTATGGCCAATGATTTTCATTACATAGTGCAATAATGGACAATGGACCACATATATAAAACTACAAAACTTTAACTGATTCTTAAGTCCCCCAAAACAAGCAAAGAAAAGCATCTTCAATGTGGCCCCAAACTTTGGACTCCTTAAAAAGTTAACTGTTCAGAAAAAAGCACACATATACATACATGTCCTCCTACTATACTTTAAATATATCAGAAATTAGGAAAGGTCCCAAATTAAGTACATTTTTCTATCTTTACCAGAAATAATCAATCAGGTCCCTCCTTTAGCGTGTACATTAAAGCTATACTAACCCATAAGTTGTCTCTTACAATTAATTAGGTTGCATATATAATTAAGCTGCCTATTAGGGTATATACTTAAGTTAGTTGAGGGAGTATCATTTTAAGCTTATAAAAAATGTGCAACTTAATTAATTTAAGTATATATTATAATAGAGAGATTATCCCTCAAGTATTCACGTGACTCTAAGTGATAGGTAGTAGATGGCATGGAGAGTTGCAAAAAAAAAAAGTCATGTCCCTCTATCAATTGACACCCTCGATCGATCTAGTGTGTGCATATCTATTACATTATTATATGCATGCATTAATTTTGTAGAGTTTTAAGTCAAAAGATAAAGTGCATGCACATTGGGAATTGAATTTTTATCACTAAGGTTTAGGTGGCTTAAATGCAAATTGAAAAATTGCATTTTACTAGATGAACCTTAGTTGAATGGAGGCATTAGAAGTTGTTTTTTTTTAACTTTTAAGAGAGTTTATTTATTATAGTTGGTGACAATCTTCACTATAAATAAAGAAGAGAATTAGTGAAAAAACACAACACATGAAGAGAGAGTGTGTGAGAAGAGAGATTATGAAACCAAGTCACTTTGTTGAGAGAAAAATGTCTTTGTGTAAGAGTGTTATCATTTCTTGTAACCATTGAGTGAAGTACTTAGATTTGTAGAGTGATACACTATTTGGGGTGGGTTACAATTTTGTAATCATTTTTGTGATAATGAAATATTTTTTAAGACGATTTTGTGGACGTAGGCAAGAGGTGTTGAACCACGTTAAATTCTTGTGTTTGTTATTATTTTTCATACGGCGTAATTTTTGTTATGTTCTCATGATCTTTTGTGGGTGTGAGTAATTTTATTTGTAGGAGCATTGATTACCCAACAAATTTTACCTTCTTGCTAGGGTGGTAGCATAAAGCTTTCTCATTTTTCTTAAAACACAATATTGGTTAAAACAATGAGAAAGATTAATATGAAAGGGCTAGACATAGATAAATAAAATATCAAATAAAGAGGAGATAATTGAATTGTTTCTCCAACATGGGTTTGTCCCACATAAGGATTTGAGTCTGCAAAAAAAAATTCTCATTTGAGTTCACGTGCCCCTATTCGAGAACTCGATGGCTGATACAAACCTTTGTGTTTGTCCCTAGTTCAACCTTCCATAACGGATTAAGCGTAAAACACAATTATAACTTATAATTGTATTATATTATATTATATTTTGGTAAAAAAAAAAAAAGAAGAGATTATATCACTCCATGTCATACTATATGCTTAAATGTTTTGGAAATGGATTCAGTGCAGTCACATTTCCATACATTCAATGCATTTATAATTTTTGGATAGTAAATAAAAGATTAGAAGATTGAGATCTTGAACATATATTTTAAGTTGATCTAAGTTGGATGACCAAGAAAAAATAAGCTTCATCCAATCTTTAATTTGTACGTTCTGAATTCCTGAACGGGTGAATGGTTTTTCACTTTGTAAATAGTGAACACAAAAAATCAAAAGGATATACGTAGTACACCCTGTGTATAGGGGAACAGAAACCCGACGAGTTAATTAACTAGCACATTTTATAGTAGTATTAATTAATTAATTAATTAATAGATATAAGCTTAATTCATTTATATAAAGCAAAAAAAAAAAAAAAATGGTGACAACAAGGGAAATAACGAAACAATTAAGGTTCTGTGTAAAAATAAAAGAAAATGCATGAAGGAGGTGTAGGGCCATAGCAGCCACTGGGATTAATTAGAATTCCCCCACTTTGTTTTCTTTTTTTTTTTTTTCAGTGCGTGGAGGAGTTGTAATGGTTTGCGCACTTTGCAGTTAGCAGAAGGAAGAAAGTGAAGACCCATAGACGTATAGAAAGACATGTAAAACGGAATATGAGGCTAAACGACTCTTCAGGGAATTTTTTTTTACTAAATTATCAAAGATATATTTTAAATAAATATAAAAAAGGATAAATCATAAGATATACTTATTTTACCAATGTTATTTTTTATTTTTACTGAAGTCATAAAAAATTTACAACTTAGTTTTTTTAAATTTGACTTTGAAATCATAAATTACTAGTTAGTTACCGTGAGTTGCTCCACTATTTTTTTGTTTTGGTACTGAAATTGTGCTTAGAATAAAAAGTTAATTTTTTTAATGTTTAAAAAAATGAGAATTTGAGATAAATTAATAATCAAAATTAATAATACAAAATAACGTAGACTTTAATTGGGGTGTATTAAAGTTTTAATGGATTTAAGAATAACAATTTAAACAAAAATATGTAATTTAAGTATAATTATTATTATACTTTATTGTTTACGACGTTAAAATATATAATCAAAAGTGCACTAAAGTATGGAAAACAACAATCAAAACATATGTGATATTTGGTGTTAAACTTTAGCTCAATAGACACAACTAAAAGGAAAGAACACTATTCTAGTATAGTATCCATGCCCAGCACGAATAATCTACAAAAAATTAAATGTATAATATAATAGCATATATTTAGTTGTAAGTGTGTAAAACTTAATAAATAAAAATCAAAACTAATAAGATTGAGATATGTAATATATTTTATAAAATAATACTATCTATTTAGTTTGGATGATATATATGGTTACTCACGTTTTAAAATTTTATAAACAATAAAATACATAATTTTTGTCTAATTTTAAATCTAAAACTAATTTTAAATATAATTAAATTGAATATCATAAAATTATAATCTTAGGCCATTTAAAATTAATTTTAAATATAATTAAATTGTTATTGTAAACTGTAGTAAACAATATATATTTATAGAAAAAAATAGTTGATAGAGAAAGCAAATAATTTTCTGTATTTGAATCAGATGATAATATTTTTTACTTGAGCTATAACTCTACATGGATTCCTATCAAAAGCTAAAGGAGTAGCTCAAGTCATTGTACCTAGCAACAACATATCCTTCACCGAAGAAAAAAAACTATGGGCAGTATCATCAAGATGCAATATCTATGTATTGGTTGCATGACTATGATTTACTATTCAAAACATTTTATGAAGTAGCTTAAGTCATTCTACAAACATTTAGAATAGATAAAATCATAATCTAGTTTGCCAGTATCATCAAGATGCAATATCTATGTATTGGTTGCATGACTATGATTTACTATTCAAAGCATTTTATGAGCATACCAATTGCCCATAAACTTAACTACACATATAACTTTAACATTTAAATAATAGGTTTGTACCTGCTCCATTTGTATCAACTAATTTGTCTTTAGGTAATAGTATCACAAGGTACAATTTCATTTTCCCACTCTCAACAACACAAACAGGATCTGCACCTTGGGTGATAACGGTAATCCTTTTATGTTTTATGATGCTTTTGGCAAGTGAGAAATCTTCAAAGCTATTTCCTCAACATTATTAGTTTGCTCAATAGGACAATAGGAAAAGAGTCAAAATACATGACAAATTAAAACTTAAACAAAAACGGCAAGCCTTCAAACCTATTAATTAATGATTACCTCCCAGCCTTGAGCTTTAGAAAATGTTCTTGCTTCAGTCTCATTTCCAAAAACGTAGTCCATATATCTGAATCCCAAAATGAACATTATTAAAATCAATATGTAAAATTTTCTTTCTTTGAATTTAACAAAGAAGAATCCTTATGACATAACTTTGTCCAGTGCACCCTTGGAGAACTCACAGATAAAGGTAGTAGAAAGGTTCATCATGAAGATTTGCATACAGGAATAGAATACTTAATCTGCAAAATGCTACAGATTGATCATGTTTCTTTAAAATATACTACAATATAGGAGGGAAAAATACACACCAAGTTTGCTCCTTATACCATATTGTAAATCCTTTAATTTCGACCACTCAATTATTTCCAAATAACTCCCCAAGAAGACAACTAAAATTATCTTCTAGCATTGAAGAACAATGAAATCACCTGTTGAGAGACATCCAATAAATAAATCTCCCATTTCAATCTGAAAAATTACAGTAATAACATCACCAGATGTGGTTGTTTTGCCTGGGATAATGATGTTATCCCATCAATCCACAAAAACAAACATGGATAAACATCCATGTAAAAACAAATCAAGAAAATTACCATGTTAGCACACTTACGAATATAAAGAAATCAATAATTTACAATTTTAATTTTTTCTTTAGTATAAAAAAGATATGTACTTAAAAATACTGGCAAAATGCATACCCTTATCAAGAAAGTAATAATAAGAACTTGCTTACACCAATCTTCTAGTTTTGCTAGTTTCTCTAATTACTCTGCCTTCATATCTTGCTCTACAATTTTTTGTCATGGGGCTGCCAAAAAAATTAATCCAAACTTTTACAACCTTTTTCATACCTAAGCTTCAAAGAAAAGAAAAGAAAATAACTGAGAAATAAAACCCATATAATAGAGTCCAAAAACCATACATCATTCTAAACTTGTCCACTAAAAAAAGTTAAACTATATTCTGAATGTAGTGTGATAGTGAGTATACACTCGATATAATGTTTATATTTAAAAAACCAACCAATAAAGCTTGCCAATGAAAATTTCAAATTTCATTTGGATATTAGATCAAACACATAACTTACAACTCATAAATCAGTCCAAAACGAATAAAAAAGCACAATATCATTCAAACAAAATGTACAAAGACTCGTATAACATTATCCAGATAAAACATTAAAAGAACAAACGAGTAGAAATCTTTTCCACATAGCCAAAGAAAATCTCAAAGTACATTTGGACATTTAACTAAACACATAGCTTTTAACCCGCAAAGTAGTACATAATAAAATCAAATAAATATTTAGCTATTTCTCCATAACCCATCAATAAAGCCACACCAAAATCAATGGAACAACAAAAACTAATAAAATCATATGAATGAAACATTAAAAGAAAAAAATAGATGAAAAAAGAGGAATAAGAGAGAGAAGAGGAATGAATCGTGTATATAGAGAACATGATATCCCTCTTTATATATAAATATATTCTGTACTACCAAATAGTTGGAAAGAGAAATGGGAAGACTTACCAAAAGTAGAGAACTCTTAAGCTGTCATCATCAAACTTCAAATTTATACCAACATTTTGCTGAATAAATCGTGTTTTCTCATCTTCCTTTACTACCAAATACAAAATCAGATTCAGAAAAGAAATTAGAAGAGAAAGATAAAGCGAAAAGAGAAAAGGGAGAAACTTGGTACTAATTCTTTAAATATTAAGAAAGTGGAAGCCGGGAACACCCAACTTAGACAAACACTACATAAGCTCAATCGAATTTAAACTTCATACCAAATAGACACACATCCAAAAATATATATTGATCAAAATAAATGAAGAGCATGTATGGAAGATTTTTGAAGAATAAAATACAAACACAAAGAGCTGCCACAGAAAAAGAAAAAAAACTTTTCAAAACTCATTTGATGATACAATTGTATCATGTGAAGCATAAAACTCACATAGACTAGAAATCCCATCATCACAACAAAGTTTCGCGGTTGAATTAAAGGACCTTCAGCTAGAACCTACATAATAAGAATAACAATAATTTAACAAAACCAAAAAAATCAAACAATTTAAAACAAATATGCCCATAATACATTACAAAATTGAACTTCAATTACAACGATGCATACCTACCTCATAGTCATATCTAGAAAAGAAAAATATTTCATAAGCTACTCAATGTTATATGTATATATAAACTCTCCCAAGACTTGCTAAGGAATTAACCCAAGACTTTCAAAGAAAAAAAATTTAACTTGCTAAGGAACTAACCCAAGACTTTCAAAGAGATGTACTATATTACCAAAAGCAACACCTGTGAATTCAAAGATTAAAGTTGGACATTTAGGCAAATTCTTCCCAATAGAAGTATTGATAGCTTTCACTTAAATTTCATCCAATTGCTCTAACCTTGATTCCTTGACACCTAACCCACATAAATAGAAACTCATAGTTAGTGACAATAGTGACATTTGTTGCATCCTTCAAAAAAAGGAAATTTGACACTAAAACCATCATGACTTGATTCTGCTAGAAATCATAATGAAATTTGGGTGAGACATTTTGTCAAACACCTCATAAGCAAAACAATTTTCAACATTTCTTCAACATTTCATCAATGGTGTTCAACAATATCCATATGCTTAGATGGTGTACAAGAGCTTGCAATTTTTTTGGTCTGTCAATTAATGGTCATTGTTGCTTTTGTAACCTAAGACTTGCTAGAAATCATAATGGAATTTGGGTGAGGCATTTTGTTAAACACCTCATAAGCAAAACAAATTTCAACAATTTTAAGTAGAATTTGTTTTTATGATATAAGAAGCAAAAGTAAGACTAAAAAACATCAGCTAAAAATTGGAACTTATATCAAATAAAAAGTCCATATGTAATGAGAAGAAAGAAGCGAAAAAAGAAAAATATTTCAAACTTGATCTATCACATTGAAATACCTGTTAGTGAGGTGCGACAACGATGGAGCAACAATGTTGTTTGGTGGTGGTCGAATTTTGGTCATGGCGGATGAAGGATGGAGAAGATGGTTCTGGTCGGAGATGATGCAGCGCAGTGATGCTGGTGTGGTAGTGCTGTTTGTGTGAGATGAGTGGAGAATATTTTTAAAATTCAAAATGAGGGCTAAATTGTGCATATCTATTCAACAATACCTAGATGGTGCATGGGGGAGAGGATTTTGAAACAAAAAGAAAAAATGAGTGGATTGACAAAAATAGCCTCCAATTGGACAAGTGTCAATTTTTTAGATTGTTCAACTTTGTAAAATGAACATCCTAATGTTTGCTTACAATAAAAGTAGATTTGCAACTTTAAAATCATAAATAATTTTATTTAAAATTTACCCCATTTGGTAATTTAGAAACAAATTACCCCTTTTATATCTTTTCGCCTAAAAAATGCAAGTGGGAAGAGATTGATGGTATCGAGAAAGTTTCTCCTCCCAACAACTATCTTAGGATATAAGAGACCATATGAGAGTTTCAAAATCAATAAACAAAAATAAAAATGATCCAATTAGCTTTCGTCACCACTGTCATTCATGCACGCAAACTAAAATGAAACTGATACCTATTCCCTCATCAACGCAACAATGTTCCAAAAATGGTTCCACCAACCATAACACATTTTTTTTATTATAATGATCGTAATTAGAGTTGTTGGCTCTCATGTGATCTTAGGATATGGACCATATGAAAGTTTCAGAATCAACAAACAAAAACAAAAATAATTCAATTACCTTTGTCAACGTCACTATTCACGTGCTCAAATTAGAATAAAACTAATCCCTATTCCTTCGTTAATGCAATAATGTTCCAAAAACGGGTTTCATCGACCATCACACACTTTTTTTTTTTTGTAATAACCATAATTAGAATTTTTGGGTCACCAGTGAAACCCCATTATCCCCGTAAATTTGGTCTTTTGTGTCGACAATTGAATTAATCTTTGATGCACATTTGATGAGAATCCTGAAACTGGCCAAATACAGGCTAAAGGCTAGTCAGGATCACATCAACATTCTTTTTTTTAAGTAACAAAACATGCACTGAGAAAAACAAACACCGTCGATTGATATTCAGAACCAAGTAAACCAGTCCACCAACAACAATGTTGTTGGAATTAGAATCATGGATCCTCAAACATTATACTAACCAACATAACCAAATGGATTATCGAAAATACCCCCACCCTTCTCCCATGTCCTAAGAAATTAAAATTAAACAAGGTGATCATAAAGAGAAAAAAACCATAAGAACTAATGTCTTGATCAGCTGGCATGACCAGACTTATTAGACATTCAGCAACGCAATCTCCCAGGCTTCAACGTTGAGCTTCCAGCTTGGAATGATGGCTGTTATTATTGTTATGCTAACTAAAAACATAGAAGCATATATATATATATATATACACACACACACACACACACACACACACACACACACACACACACACACACACACACACACACACATACATATAGCAAGAGAGAGAAATAGAAAGAGGGAAAGGGGGTGGATTTATTTTTTCCTTCTAGCCTCTAGGGCTTCTTACCTAAGGTGTGCTTGTTATTATGCATCCACACCTTTAGCAAATGACGTTGAACACCGATTTCGGAGCAAAACTCTTGCACGATGCTCTCATCGTTCTTTTGCATCCTCCACCCGAGTTTCTCAGCGAAGACCAACATCTTGTCTTTCTGATGCTGGGTAAATTTGGTCCTGAAGCGCTTTTTGCTGCTCGACCCAGACCCATCATGAGTGGTGGCACCACTCGTAGGGTCTGAGTCCTCCAGGTCTTCCCAGGGGGGCTGGGGCCCACCTCTTCCCGACAAGGACGGGTGTGCTAGCATGGCACATTGGTGCCCCGTCATGTGTAGGTACCCCGGCAGGGCACGATAGTAAGCTGCTAATGGCACTGGGGGTGGCAGCAGTGGGTGGTGGTGGTGGCGGAAGGGCACTGAGTAGGTGTCGTGGGTCTCCTTACGGTGGAGGTTTCGATGGCAGTTGCACGCAGCGCATTTTAGCGCGTCCAGGGTGCCCTCCTCACCCCCCGGTAGGAACTCAATGCAGCCGTCGATAGCGTGTCCACCGATTGAGACAACGTGGTTCTTGAGGCATTCTTGGTACTTTCACTTGCCACTATTTTGGGCCATAATGTTGGTGGGTGGTGCCATTGGAACCACCATTGGCACCACTTCCACCACTGGCTCTTGTTCGTCATGATTCGGTGGCATTCCAAACTCTTCATAGCTCGTTGCTGCTACTGCTGTGGGCAGCCCAAGCTCAGCTTCCTCATGATTCTCCTGAAGTTCCATTTTGGAAATATGAGAATTTCTTGCTTGAAAGGTGTGATCGTTGAGGGTGGTGGGTGATTGAACATATAAACAAGTGCTGAAGAGGAAACAAACAAGAAGTATTGAATGAACTCTTTTAATTTCTCTCTCTCATATAGCAGTTTCAATTTCATACACTTTTTCCGCTTCTCTGTTTTATCCCCGATATCCCCTCTTATGCAACTCTTAATTCTTCATCCTTGTCTTCCACCGGGTAAATCCAATTACCTTGGTAATTTCTCTCTCTCTCTCTTACAAAAGCATTAATGTATGTTTGAGGAGACATGAATTTCTTATTGGTGGAAAACATTAATCTAAGATTATTATCACTCCTAATATTGATAGATAAGAAAGCAAACAAAAGTTAATCTGATGGGTAAAAATCTTATCTTACATAAATAATGAAGATTTAAATCTTGTAGATGTAAGGACTTTATTGGTAAATAATATACAAGTATGCTTTTGTAATTATAATGCAAATTAAATATATGTCATTAATATTAGACGATTGTTACCGACTCATTTTATAACACATTTCTTTTAACTCATGCTCCCCGCATTTTCCAAATAATTGACAGTTAAAGTTTTTTTCATGCAAATTAACAAAAATAGTTTTATATGTTGATGAGAAAATCCATGATTGATTTTACATTTATATGCACAACAAATATTGAATTTTCTAAAATATCAATCATTAATTTTCTCAAATGATTGAAATTACTTATTTTACCTTACATTCACTTTAAAATACTCAAGTCATTTTTTGTTATTATTTTTATGTAATAAAACCATTTTAAGCAAGCAAATTTTGTTAACTAAACAATTTATTTTTTCTAATCACTGTAATTAGGATTTTGGTTTTTCAATGAGATTCTGAGATATTTTGATAAGTGTTAGTTCCTTAGACCAACTATGAGACTAATCCTTAATATGGAGAATAGTTACACTTAAAATTCATTGTCCCTTTCCAAATAGGTGTTCATCTAAACAATGCATTTTAGTGTGACTAAATTACAACAATACCCCCTAAGGTTTCTTGAAATTACACATAAACCTCTTTTTTTTTTTTTACCAATGCAACAACCTCCCTTATAGGATACATGGTATAATATTTTTCAAACAATTAAGGGGGGTTAATATAATTTGTAACCGGTGTCAATATATTGTTCTTCAAACAAGGATCGGGGTTTAGTGTAGGTGTAAAAACTTAGGAGTACTATGTGTAATTTCAAGAAATCTTAGGGGATATTACTGTAATCTACTCTTTTAGTTTGGGATTGTCAAACAATGCATTAAAGACATGATAATTTATTTGAATAATAAATGTGAGTCTTTAATAGGAGGCGTTACTAATTTATTTGAATAATAAATTGATGGATTATTCGAGGACCATTTAAAGATATGATTTTATAGTGGACCATTAGATTTAACCTTTAATGGCGACCATAATTAGGGTCTTTGATTCTTCTATGGGATTTTGAGATATTTGTGTAAATGTTAGTTATTTAGACCAATTATGAGACTAACCCTTAATATAAAGCTTAACTACACTAAAGGTTCATTTCCCCTTGCAAAATACGTGTTCAACTGAGCAATGTATTAAAACCATGTTAATTTATTTGAATAATAAATGTGAGTCATTAATAGGAGGTGTGATTAATTTGTTTGAATAGTAGATCAAAAAATTCTTTGATGACCATTTAAAGATATGGTTTGATGATTTTTTTTGTGATTAGATGTGGTTTTATGATGAATCATTGGTTTTCACCGCTTATGACCACTATAATTAGGGTCTTTGATTTTTCAATGAGATCCTAAGATATTTTCATAAGTTTTAGTTCTTTAGACAAATTATGAAACTAACCCTTGATATAGAGGTTAACTAGAGTTAAGGTTCATTGCCCCGTCAAAAATACGTGTTCAACTATGCAATACATTGTAATTTGGGACAATCAAGCAATGCGTTAAAGACATGTTAATTTATTTGAATAATAAATGCTAGTCTTTAATAGGAGGTGTGATTAATTTGTGTGAATAATATATTGATGGATTTTTTGATGACCATTTAAAGATGTGATTTTACGGTGGATCTTTAGTTTTAATCGTTTATGACCATTGAAATTAGGGTCTTTAATTCTTCAATGGGTTCCTAAGATTTTTCCATTAGTTTTAATTCTTTAGACCAATTATGAGACTAACCCTTAGTATAAAGCTTAACTACGCTTAAGGTTCATTGCACTTTCCAAAATACGTGTTCAACTAAGCAATGCATTGTAGTTCGGGACAATCAAGCAATGCGTTAAAGACATGTTAATTTATTTGAATAATAAATTCTAGCCTTTAATAGGAGGCGTGATTAATTTGTTTTAATAATAAATTAATGGATTCTTTGATGACCATTTAAAGATGTGATTTTACGGTGGATCATTAGTTTTAATCGTTTATGATAATTGTAATTAGGTTCTTTGATTCTTCAATGAGTTCCTCAGATTTTTCCATTAGTTTTAATTCTTTAGACCAATTATGAGACTAACCCTTAGTATAAAGCTTAACTACACTTAAGGTTCAATGCCCCTTCGAAACTATGTGTTCAACTAAGCAATGCATTAAAGACATGTTAATTTAATTGAATAATAAATGCGAGTCTTTATTAGGAGGTGTGATTAATTCATTTAATATAATAAATGGGCGGATTATTCAGGGAGTAGTTGAAGATTTGATTTATTCTAGACTATTACTTTTTGTTGGACAAGTGACCTCAATAACTTAAGAGGGGGTGAATTAATTAAATTTTAAAATTTTCCCGCTAACAAATTTTAACCCCCTTTTAAATGATACATGATAGACTCAGAATGCAGAAGAAGAAAAAGAAACAATCAATTTAATAATGTTCTTTTAAATGCGCAAGACAAAGTAAACTTCAATAAAATAACTGAGATAAGGGAAGAGAGAATTGCAAAATCATTTTATCCTGGTTTGGCCACTCCCCGTGCCTACGTCCAGTCCTTAAGCAACCCACTTGAGATTTTCCACTATCTTTGTAAACTCTTTACAACTTCTGAACACATCTTGGGATTCTTCTCTCTTGTGTTCAGGATTCTCATAAGTCAAGAGACGAACAATCTCTTGATCACAACAATGTTTTTAGAATTTATAGAAAAATTTCTCTCTTTTAGAGATGGTAATACAAATTGAAGGTCTTAGAAGAATACTCAATTTATTTGCAAGTTTTTGGCCAATAGTTGTTTAGAGAGCATTTGACAACTAAGTTCTCTTTTAAAATATCTCTCTTGTACTTTTCAAATTCTGACACACATATATAGAGACCCATTGTGCCTTTTCAAAATGGTTTGAAGAGATGAGTATTTTCAAAAAGCTTTTTTGAAGATTTTTCATTGGTAATCGATTACAGGATTCTGGTAATCGATTACATAGTTATATTTCTGAAGAGTCATAACTTTTCAAAAGAAATTTTAATCTCTTCACTGGTAATCGATTACACATATCAAAATTCAAACAGTTTTGTGTCATTAGTAAAAAAATCTTCACAAAATCTCTGGTAATCGATTACACAATCTGGTAATTGATTACTAGTTCAAAAATATCTTTTTGAACTGATTTAGCCTTTGATAAAAATGGCCTAACTCTCTCAAATTGAGATTCTTTAAACAAACTTACTATGTTCTTATCTTAGATTTACTTGACGTTGTTCTTTTGACTTGATTCAATCCATACTCATCAAGTAACCTTTTTGGCATCATCAAAACCCGCATGATATTCATTCACATTCTCCCCTTTTTTGATGATGACAACCATCTTTAGGTAATACTTTGGCATCATCAAAACCTGCATGATATACATTCACATTCTCCCCTTTTTTTATGATGACAACTGTCATACCCTAATTTCGTACGGGGGTACTTGCGGTCGACTTTCGAACCTTGTTTGCTCCCTTCGGAACCCTCAAAACAAGCATTTTTGCGTAATCCATAAAGTTTCACAACATTCTGGAAGTCAAAACAAGCATTGTTGCATAATCCGTAAAGTTTCGCAACATTCTAGAAATAAAAAACAAGCATTGTTGCGTAATCTGTAGAGTTTTGTGATGTTTCAAAAGGAAAACAGGTATCTTTGCATAATCCGTAAAGTTCCACAACGTTTCGGAAAGAAATCGATAAAAAAACTCAAGAGAGGGGTGTATTTAATAAAAGGGGGTGTAGATAGCAATTTTTAAATCTGGGCCTAGAGGATTTCAATTCATTTCTTCGTTCTTCAACCGCGGTGAGTTTTCGAATCCGAGGCTTTCAATTCATTTCTTGTTTTGTTGGCTTTCATCTTTATTTCGTTTACTTTCGATTTTCTTTTCTTTCATTTTTAAAGAGCTTTAACTGATCGTTTAAGCCGTTATCTCACCTAATAAATGATAAAATGAATTTCAACTGATCATTTGCATTGTACTCTCATTTAATCACTGTTAAAGCAAAATCTAACCGATCGTTCACACTGTAACCTCGGTTAAACCAAAAAAAGAAAAATAATAATAAAATAATCAAAATATATTGGAAAAAAAAATAATAAAATAATCAAAATAATTAATCAGACATTTTTTCTTTGAAAGTTTCCTTGAATGAATTGACTAATAACCAAAGTGAAGCTAAGGCTAAAATCAACTCATAAATCAAGCTTTGTCCGTAAAAATCACTAAAAACCGTTTTAAGGTCCAACGCCTTAAACGATCCTCTTTGCTTTTATCGGTTAACATGGACCGTTCAAAAGCATAAAATCAACACGTAACTTTACCGCTTTTGCAAGAATTACGTAGGTTTGAGTTCCTCACCACAAATCGAGGATACGTAAGAGCAAAAGTCCCACTTTTGTCGACCACCCATTTTCAAAGAAACCAAGAGATCGTTAATGGTCCAATGCCTTAACGTTTCTCTTCTTTCACAACCAAGAGATCGTTAATGGTCCAATGCCTTAACGTTTCTCTACTTTCAAAAACCAAGAGATCGTTAATGGTCCAACGCCTTAACGTTTCTCTCCTTTAAAAAACAAGAGATCGTTAATGGTCCAATGCCTTAACATTTCTTTCCTTTCAAAATCAAAAGATCGTTTAATGGTCCAACGCCTTAAATGACCTTTTGTTCGGTTAAAATATATCTTGCGAAAAAAGATAAAAAAACAACTTAACCAATGTTTAGTTCTAAAGAACTACTTAGGTCTGATTTCCTCGTCGCAATTGAGGAATACGTAGGAGCAAGGGAAACACCCTTGTCGACCACAAAAAGATAAAAAATACAAAATGCCCCATAGAAAACCACAAAAACATAAAAAAGGGAAAATACATAATTTTGAAGTCATGTCTTGCACACTTGATTAAAGGCTGTCGTCCCTTGTGATGGATGCGTGGGGTGCTAATACCTTCCTCGTGCGTAAAAACAACTCCCGAACCTTTCACAATTAAAGTTCGTAGACCACACGTTCCGGTTTTTTCAACATTTTCCTCGAATAAACGTTGGTGGTGATTCCGCGCGCCTTCCTTTCTTGGAAGACGCACCCATGAGCCCCGCGTCGCCCTCCCACCGAAGGGTAGGTTGCGACAGTTGGCGACTCCACTGTGGACTGTGTTAAGAGAGTTGGGCCATTTTGATCTATGTGCATTCCTTACCATGACTTCTCTTTTGTTTGTTTCCCTTTATTTCTCTTACGTTCTTGTATATAACTCTTTGATGCTTTTGGTGTGCTTTTTAATGTATGCATGAAATAGATATTTATTCATTTGATGCACACGAACACCAACAACTTTTTGCACACACAGTGAGTTGAAAAGGGGCCTTATACCCGGGTCCATGGGAACATAAGAAGTGGAGGTGAATATGTGGTTATGCTGGGTCTCCGACTTGCTTCATAACAGTGAACCCTCATCTAGAGTTTTTCTCTTTGATAACATATTGTTGATGGTAGTCCCTACTGCTGCAATATGTTTTTCGAAGGGGATGATACCTTTAGAAACCATCAAGAGAGATATGACCACCTTGAGAATTATCACTAAAAGCCTTTTAGTTCCTCCTGTTAGGTCCCTAAAATAGGGGCACGAAGCGAATACGCTGCGTGCCTTTTAAACACTGCCATGCATATAACCTAAATGTCATGTACGCCTTTGTTGGATGATTATTTATGGATATTGCCATACTGTGTACATCCCTGTGTTGTGCTTTTGCGCGTCTGCATCATGTCATCACACACACATTGTAGGTTGGTCTCGTCTTATGTAACGGGAAGCCATAAGGTCCATATCACCTTCTTAACTGCACACATGGGGCACTCGCCCCCAAATGCGCAAGTAAGAAGAGATGATTTTCCGGGCTCTCGTGTCCATAAATGCATTCATATCATCCATCGCATAAGCATCTCTTCATGGCACCGTAATGGACATATCGTTCCTAAATTTGTCACTTATCATTTCATGCATTGCATTTTGCATAAGTCATTTCTTCACCATGCATCTGCATCTAACATGTTTTTGCACACCTTTTTCATGTTCACTCATGCTTGATCCTTACATTTTCCTCTGCATAACAAAGAAAGTCACGATAAAGCTCAAACAATGCATCATTCGCATACATCCGTGATTTTCATTGGTTGCATTGCTCATTGCATTCTTTCCCTAAAAACAAAACTTTAATCATTGTTATCATAAGGGAAGAACACACTTTATAACACCCTTACCGAACGCATGCTAGAGCTGGAGTAATGGCTGAAGTAAACAAGGTGCACGAGTGGATGAAGGCCAACATGGAGGCCATGAAAGAATAGATGATCACAATGATGGAGGCCATGATGAGCATGAAGAAGATAATAGAAGTCAATGCAGATGTAGTTTATGGGGTGGACGCGACTCCCCTATCTGGCCTCAACCTAATAAATCATCCAACCGTGGATACGGGCGACCCCCATTTTGTGCAAGTCCAAAACAAGCAGGTTTTCCTGCCATATGGTTTGCCTCTGAATTATACTCTACCCAATGAGAATGTCAATAACTCCACTCCTATACTCATTGAGAGCCAACAACCTCAATCTGATCATACACATGTCTCTCAACTGTTAGACATGTGGCCTCAGAAATCTTAAGAAGGGGGGTTGAATTAAGATACAAAGACTATTCCCCAATTAAAATTTCACTCTCTCTTTTTGGATTAACAATGCACCCTTAACATGAATTACTCAAAAGACAATTCAAAATAAGCTTCTTTAAAGCAAAAGATAAATAGCAATAAATAAAAGAAGTTTAAGGGAAGAGAGAAATGCAAACTTGATTTATACTGGTTTGACCATTTCCTGTGCCTACGTCCAGTCCTCAAGCAACCCACTTGAGATTTTCCACTCTCTTTGTAAAACTCCTTTTACAAAGTCTGAACCACATAGGGACAACCCTTCCCTTGTGTTCAGGAATCCTTTACAACAAGAGACCCTCAGTCTCTTAATCCCTTTTTTCAAAAGTAAGAAGAAGAGAAAAAGAAATCTCTCTTGAAAGAGAAAGATATTACAATTGAAGATCAATCAAGATTCCTTATTGAATATAAAAGTGTTTGACCAAAGAATCCTTTTTGAGAGGATAAGACATTTCAGTTCAGAAAAACTCTCTTAATCTTTTGAGAGGGTAAGACTTTTTGGGCAATAAAAACTCTCAAGAATTTTCGTATCCCAAGTCACTTATATATAGGCCTTTGATGCCCATTCAAAAACATTTGAAAATATGTGACTGTTGGGAGTTATATTCAAAAATCCTCACTGGTAATCGATTACAATAATGGTGTAATCGATTACACAGTTACTTCTGAAGAGTTATGACTCTTCTAATTTGAAATATGAATATTTAAACACTGGTAATCGATTAACAACTTACTGTAATCAATTACACAATTTTGAAATTTAAATTCAAATTTCTTATGGCTGTTTTAAAACGTTCCAAACCTCTGGTAATCGATTACAAGCCATGTGTAATCGATTACATGCTTTTTAAAATATTTAAAACCTTTTAAAACCTTTTCAAAAAGCATATTGGCCACTGGTAATCGATTACATCCTTTGGTAATTGATTACCAGAGAGTAAATCTAAATTTAAAATGATTTAGATAAAATTCTTTGGCCAAACCTTTTTCTTTTTCAATTTGGAAACTTCTTCCTAATATTCTAGAGATCAACTTGATCATACATCTTGATTTTCTTGGATTCTTGGTTTCTTGTCTTGAATAAAACTTGAGAAGCACTTGATCCTTTGGCATCATCAAAACATCAAAATATCTTGCTTCTACATCAACCCATGGGGGAGACACATAAAATGCCCCACCACAATCTAGCCGACTTCGAGCCTTGCCTCGGATATGCCACTGAAGGGCAAGCAGTTGGTGGTATACCCCTGCAAAACACTTTGGAGGGCCCTCAGTATCACCCATAACCACACCCCTTGCATTCCACAGCGGGTAAAAACCCTCATGCTATGGCAGAAATGGGAAAGTTGGATCATCTAGAGGAAAGGCTCAGGGTCAGTGAAGGAGGAGAAGATTATGCCTTTGCTAACCTAGAAGAGTTGTTCCTAGTACCCAATATCATCACCCCTCCCAAGTTCAAGGTGTCGGACTTTGACAAGTACAAGGGGACTACTTTCCCCAAGAACCATCTAAAGATGTATTTTCGGAAGATGGGGGCATACGCAAAAGATGAGGAACTGCTGATACATTTCTTCCAAGAAAGTCTTACTAGGGTAGCTGTTACCTGGTACACTAACTTGGAACCTTCCAAAGTCCATTCTTGGAAGAACCTAATGGTTACCTTCGTTAGGCAGTATCAGTACAATTCTGATATGACTCCGGATAAGATGCAACTACAGAACATGTGCAAAAAGGGGCACAAATCTTTCAAAGAATACGCCCAAAGGTGGAGAGACCTGTCAGCTCAAGTGGCACCTCCAATGATGGAGAAAGAGATGATCACAATAATAGTAGACACATTACCAGTGTTTTACTATGAAAAAAATGGTGGGGTACGCACCTTCAAGCTTTGCGGATTTGGTCTTCGCCGACAAAAGGATGGAAACGGGTCTAAAAATAGGCAAATTTGATCATCCTGCTTTGATGAATGAGAAAACTAGGGCAAATGAAAAGGATGAGAATGAGGAAGGAACCCGTGTTGTGGCTGTCATTCCTACATGGCCAAACTTCCCACCAGCCCAACAATGTCATCGCTCAGCCAATATCGGCCCTTCTCCTTACCCACCACCCAATCATCCATAAAGGCTATCCCTAAATCATCCACAAAGTTTGCTAGCCGCACATCCAATGTAAAGGGCAAACCGAAACACCAACCAAGAAATGAATTTTGCAGCGAAAAAGCCTGTAGAATTCACCCCAATTCCATCGCCTATGCTGATTTGCTCCCATATCTACTTGATAATGCAATGGTAGCCATAACCCCTGCCAAGGTTCCTCAACCTCCATTTTTCTGAGGATACGACTCGAATGCAACATGTGCATATCATGGAGGAGTTCCAGGACATTCCTTTGAGCACTGTATGACCTTGAAGCGTAAGGTGCAAAGTCTAATTAATGCAGGTTGGCTGAAATTTGAGGAGAATCGCTTGTGAATCCTAACATTGACAAGCGACACCACATTTGGGGCAACTTTGAAAGCTGTTGTTAGTGTCTCTAATGACTCATCAGGATTTTCAAGTTTATGCCATTATTGTAAACCACAGTTACAATGCTAAATAAAATGGATAAATTTGACATCTTTGTCCCTCATACTCTTGTAATTACATCTTTGCTTCCACTAGAATGTGGGTGCAAGCCATTGGTTTGTTTGCTCAAGCAACCTGCGCTGCTAAGTTTGGACTTCCAAGACCATTCAATCAAAAATTACTCGTGCTACACAATTGGTGAGGATGCCGTAAACAACGAGTAAAGCAGAAAAGTTCAAAAAGAAAAAGAAAAAAAAGCATTTGATTGACTATGTTTTCAAGTAAAAATATAGACATTTATGTGACCTCATTTTATCATTCCTAAAAGTTTGTCTTTTTGAGATAGAAGTGAGTTATCAAGAATAGGAGTCATTTGACTTAATTTGTGAACTGAAAAATCCTTCAACTGTTTCTCGTCCTTGAAAATCCTTTTTGAGAATTAACCGCTTCTTTCATTCTTCCTTGCTACAAGGTTGTGAAAACAAAACAATGATGGATACCTTAGAGCCCTACACTGGGGCAATGAAAGGCACCATGCGTGAGCCTCCGGCGAACCTAGGGGTAGGTCAAAAGTTCTCACCTGTCGATGTTTTTAAACAAAAAAAGGGGGAGTGACAAACCCTGGGATTTCAGTGGATTGATTAAACAACTCCATCACCGTCACTCCAAAATTTTCAAGTGAGTAAATAAAATAGGACATACACTCTGAGTGAGTTCCCGAAGAGATTTGCAAAAGATAGGATGAGGTTGCATGAATTATCACCTCTTTCAAAACTCAAATCAAAATCACAAAATAGGGAAAGAATGTCATGAACATTGTACAACTTTCCATTACATTGCATTGTTGCATACGAAGTCCGCAATTACCGCATTTCAATACAAAGATTGCATGCATCAGCATCCCTAAAAATCGTGCTAACTGCATAGATTTCCTACAACTAATGTCCAATCTTTTGAATTTGAGATGACCGACCCTCTCAGTGAGTCAATCTCTTGCTTTCTCATAAGGGTGGACCCTTGGGTACTAGTACCTCGTCTTTAGAGGACTACATGTCTTCGCCTTCAGAGGACTAAATGTCCTCACCATAAGAGGACTACACGTCCTCGCCTCCAAAGGGCTGTACGTCCTCACCTTCAGAGGACTACATGTCCTTGCCTTCAGAGGGCTGCACGTCCTCGACTTTAGAGGACTTCACGCTCTCACCTTTAGAGGACTGCACGTCCTCACCTTCAGAGGGCTACACGCCCTCACCTTCAGAGGACTACACGCCCTCACCTTCAGAGGACTACACGTCCTCACCTTCAGAGGACTACACGTCCTTGCCTTCAGAAGACTACACCTTATCCCCTTCAGAGGACTACACCTCCTCGTCTTCAGAGGACTTCTCGTCCTCGCCTTCAGAGGACTTCACGTCCTCGCCTTTAGAGGGCTACAAGCCCTTACCTTCAGAGAACTACACGTCCTCGCCTTCAGAGGACTACACGTCCTCGCTTTCAGAGGACTACACCTCCTCCCCTTCAGAGGACGTCACGTCCTCGCCTTCAGAGGGCTACAAGCCCTTACCTTCAGAGAAATACACGTCCTCACCTTCAGAGGAATACACCTCCTCACCATCAGAGGAATTCACGTCCTCACCTTCAGAGGGCTACAAGCCCTCACCTTCAGAGGACTACATGTCCTCGCCTTCAGAGGACTGCACGTCCTCGCCTTTAGAGGAATACACGTCCTCGCCTTTAGAGGGCTACACGTCCTCACCTTCAGAAGGCTACATGCCCTCACCTTCAGAAGGCTACACACCCTCGCCTTCATAGGGCTACACGCCCTTACCTTCAGAGGACTACACGTCCTCGCCTTCAAAGGACTGCACGTCCTCGCCTTCAGAGGGCTGCACGTCCTTGCTTTCAGAGGGCTCCACATCTGCGCCTTTAAAGAACTCAAGGTCCTCCACCCTTAATGGTTAATCGAGGCTTGCACTCCCTGGTGAGGGGCTAGTAGTTTGCTTTTATCAGTTCCTGGGCCACCCCCTGATATTGGAGGAGGGCCAACTATACGAGCACAACCAGAGGAGGAGGCTATCGCATAGCTACTCTGCATACCGGGACAAGATTTTGCCTGGGCCGCTGCAAAGAGACGAGTGCGGATTATGCGCACCAACATGACCACTCTTACACAGATATGGATGACGTTGCTACTTAGCAACATTCTGCCCAGTGACCACAATGTCGATGTCCCCTTGTGGAAGTATCAGTTGGTCTGTGCCGTCACGACATATGTAAGTATGCATGTGGCTCAACTGATTTCTGATGCCATCTACTATTTGTAGGGTTCGCGCTCCCTACGAGGAGTCCCTTGGACTCGGAGATGTCCAACAGGGCCCTAGGGTTCCCGGCTCTGATCACCAGGCCCCCACTAACCGGGCTTTCATCGATAAGTACTGCACCCCCAGGTAGGCGCAGGGCGAGGCACCACAGCAGCCTGGGGATGACCAGTAGGGGGCAACAGACACACCGCCGCCACCTTCAGGGTCCACCTCAGTTCATCTACAAAGGCTGGAGCGTTGCCTACGACACATGGCCGACCAGTAGGTGACCAACCACCCAGGCAGGTACGAGCAGGTATTGGGCCCATGATCAATAAATCGTCATCACGCATCTGGCTCAAGACATTAAAGAAGCGCTACTAGGAGGCAACCTAGAATTGGCTGCGAAGAAGCTCCCCGCGAAAAGGTCCAGGAAGGGCACCATTGAAGAGGGTTCCAGTGCAGCCCCGCAAGCCGACACAGGCTTCGACAAACACTGATTCCAGAGCATGGAACATCAGTAGCGTTTCAAGGCCATCGAGGGATGGTCATTCCTCATATAGAGACAGAGGTAGCTAAGGGATGATGAATTTCCGGATTTCCTTGGAGGAGGCAGAGCCATACGACCGGAATCACCAAACTTGTGATTTATCCTTCATTATTGCTTTAAGTTATTTTGTTATTTCCCTTGTGATCTGACATTATCTGCTTCCAATTATTATGTCCATTGTGATTAAACTGAACATGCAGTTATTTGTCGCATTGCGAGTAATTTATCGCTTTGGGCATATGGTCGTACTTACTTTACGATGACTTGTGCACTTTCGTTCGCACGCCTTTTTCAAAAAGATGTGATCTTGGGCATCAACCAGGTTACAAGCTGTTTTTAATCTTTTGAAAAAAAAAGAGAAAGAGAAAAAACAAAAACAAACAAGAACAAAAAATATATCTTTCGGTTGAAAAGCCAACACGCTTTTGAAAAGAAATAACTTCCAGCTTTTCTTTGAAAAAAGATTCACTGATCATAACACCAGTTTTTGGTGAAAAAAATGTGTATGCACCTAAAGGGTGAATGCTGTGAAAATTTTCCCGAACGCCCAAAATGGACTCGGATGAACGCATGAATTGATAAAAGAACATGTTTTGGAAACACTGGGTTGACTTAAATAGAGAAAATGAATCATGAGCCCCAGTGTCACATGACCATAAAAACTTGATGCTTGGGTGTCCACATGGGTGCATGCATGACCAGTTTTGCATAAAATTTCCAAATCATCATTGTTGCATGTGTGTCATGGTAATAATGTGAGACATTCCTTTATCCCTGAAATGCTAGCCAAACCAACGCCCTGAGATATATCATGTCCAACCATTCTACAAGCCTTGAGCCAAAATCCCAACTCACCATAAACCTTGACCTAGGGTGAGAATGTCCATCCTCGCCCTAGGAAGAAAACAAAAAAAGGAAGAAAAAGAAATTTCCCGATCAAAGATCGGAAGAAAACAAAAGAAAAGAAAAAAAGAAAGTTCCCGATCAAAGATCAGAAGAAAACAAAAGAAAAATAAAGTTCCCGATCAAAGATCGGAAGAAAACAAAAAGGAATTATACAAAAAGGTCTTCGGACCAGACAATATGTGAAAAAACATACATAGTTGTCATGAGCAAGTAAGAAAAGAAAGAAAACTAGGACTGGAAGTGGTCCTCTCCCTTTGATTACCAACCAAAATCTTGTGCGCCGACGACTTTTTCGCCCTGCACTAAACAAAAACCGAAAAGGAAAAGGCCAAAACACTTAGAGCCAAATTTCCCACCAAAAACACCATTCTTGAAAAAGTCCTATTGATCCATGATCATGCATGTTATCTTTGATTTGATAGGAAATGAGTTGCAAAGTCAAATCATGACATATCTATGGTTCGGAATTACGATAAAACACTTGCCTGTGTGAGATTGATACACTTTGAGTGGTTTTTTTCTCTATTCTTAGTTGGACCATTTGTGGTTATGAGAAAATTTTATCAACATACTCTCCTTCCCCAATACACACATTCTTTTTCTCCAAAAATTATATGTTGCTCTAATCAATTGGAGGTTTTGTTTCTATACTAAAGCATGTTCGCATTTTAGTGAAAGAACACCGAGACTATTTTAGTCTCACAAAATCAAGAACTACGTAGGTATGAGTTCCTCATCACAAATTGAGGATACGTAGGAGCAAAAGCCCCGCTTTTGTCGACCACCCCATCCTCCTATCGTGACCCGTGAGTCCGGTAGCATGCGGAGACGCCTTATGGTTATCCGCACCTTTTGTCAACCAGAGGCAAGCAAGCCCGTTGACACGTAGAGACCAATGTGGTCATCTGCACCCTTCCCGGAGATGTCAACGTCTTTCGGCCGAGAACGCAAAAAAGTCTCAATTCTGCTATCGTGACCTAAGGGTCCGGTAGCACGCAGACACTCCTTATGGTTATTTGCACCTTCTTTCAACCAGAGGCAAGAGAGCCCGTTGACACACAGAGACCAATGTGGTCATTTGCACCCTTCCCGGAGATGTCAGTGTCTTCCGGCCGAGACCACAAAAAAGTCTCATTTCTGCTATCGTGACCCAAGGGTTCGGTAGCACACGGACACACCTTATGGTTATCCGCACCTTTTGTCAACCAGAGGAAAGCGAGCCCGTTGACATGCAGAGACCAATGTGGTCATCTGCACCCTTCCCGAAGATGTCAGCGTCTTCCGGCCGAGACCGCAAAAAAGTCTCATTTCTGCTATCGTGACCCAAGGGTCCGGTAGCACGCGGACACACCTTATGGTTATCCGCACCTTTTGTCAACCAGAGGCAAGCGAGCCCGTTGACACGCAGAGACCAATGTGGTCATCTGCATCCTTCCCGGAGATGTCAGCGTCTTTCGGCCGAGACCGCAAAAAAGTCTCATTTATGCTATCGTGACCAAAGGGTCCGGTAGCACGCGGACACACCTTATGGTTATCCGCACCTTTTGTCAACCAGAGGCAAGTGAGCTCGTTGACATGCAGAGACTGTAGAAGAAAGATTCATGATGATGAATCAAGTTGATTCAAGTAGTTTTGATGATGACAAAGATGATGACAAAAATTTCAAAAGAATGATTTCAAGATTGAGTCAACAAGTTCAAGATCAAGATAAATTTCAAGAGAAGAATCAAGAAGATTCAAGAATCAAGTGAAGTTTGATTTCAAGATTCAAGAGAAGATGAATTCAAGAGAAGAAATCACGAAGACCTCACAAGGGAAGTATTGAAAAGATTTTTCAAAAAACAAACATAGCACAGTTTTATTTTTCAAAAGAGTTTTTCTCAAAATATTCTAAGTTACCAGAGTTTTTACTCTCTGATAATCGACTTCCAGTTTCCTGTAATCGATTACTAGTGGCAAAGTTTGATTTCAAAAGCTTTTAACTGAATTTGCAACTTTCTAATTGTTTTTTAAATGGTGTAATCGATTACAATATATTGGTAATCGAGCAATAGTGTATTTGAACGTTGAAATTCAAATTCAATTGTGAAGAGTCACATCTTTTCATAAAATGCTTTGTGTAATCGATTACATAGTTTTGGTAATTGATTACCAGTGACAAGTTTTGAATAAAAATCAAGAGATGTAACTCTTCAAATGGTTTTCAGGTTTTTCTCAAGGTTATAACTCTTCCAATGGTTTTTCTTGACCAGACATGAAGAGTCTATAAAAGCAAGACCTTGACTTGCATTTCAATAACTTTATATATATACTTTTACAACCTTTGAATCTCTTTGAACATATATTTGAACTTCTTCTTCTTCCTTTGCCAAAAGCTTTCTGAGTTTTCTGGTTCCCAAACCTTGTTCTTTCACAGAAAACAAAAGTGTGCTATATCTTTTCATTCTCTTCTCCCTTTGCCAAAAAGAATTCGACAAGGACTAACCGCCTGAATTCTTTTTGTGTCTCTATTCTCCCTTTTCCAAAAGAACGAAGGACTAACCGCCTAAATTCTTTTGTGTCTCCCTTCTCCCTTTTCAAAGAATTCAAAACGACACAGTCTGAGAATTCTTTTGATTCTTCCCTTTCCCTTATACAAAAGATTTCAAAGGACTAATAGCCTGAGAATTCTTTTGTATCCCCATTCACAAAGTTTCAAATTTTTAATCGCCTGAGATCTATGTCTTAACACATTGGAGGGTACATCCTTTGTGGTACAAGTAGAGGGTACATCTACTTGGGTTTGACTGAGAACAAGAGAGGGTACATCTCTTGTGGATCAAATCTAGTGGAGGGTACATCCACTAGGTTCAAAGAGAACAAGGAAGGGTACATCACTTGTGGATCTTTGCTTGTAAAAGGATTTTTACAAGGTTGAAAGAAATCTCAAGGACCGCAGGTCACTTGGGGACTGGATGTAGGCACGGGTTGTTGCCGAACCAGTATAAAAACTCTTGTGTGTTTGTCTCCTTCTTCCCTACTCTTTTAATTTCCATTGTGCATTTTATTTTCCACTTTTACTTTTGGTTAAGTTTCTCTTCTACTCATTACTCACTTAACAACATAGTAAAAGCCTTAGAAGAGTAATATTTTAATTAGTAAAGGTTTATGAATAATTAATTCAACCTCCCCTTCTTAATTATTCTGAGGCCACTTGATCCAACAGGATACATGTCCTCACCTTCAGAGGTCTGCAGGCCCTCGCCGTCGGAGGGCAACACACCCTCGCCTATAGAGGACTGCATGTCCTCGCCTTCAGAGGGCTACAGGTCCTCACCTTCAGAGGACTTTAAGTCCTCGCCTTCAGAGGGCTCCATGTCCTCGCCTTCAGAGGACTACACGTCCTTGCCTTCAGAGGACTGCACGTCCTCACCTTCAGAGGACTACACGTCCTCGCCTTCAGTGGACTACACGTCCTCGCCTTCAGTGGACTACACGTCCTCGCCTTCAGAGGGCGACACGCCCTCACCTTTAGAGGACCACACATCCTCACCTTCAAAGGACTACACGCCATCGCCTTCCGAGGACTACACGCCCTTGCCTTCCGAGGACTTCGCGTCCTCACCTTCTGAGGACTACATGTCATTGCCTTCAGAGGACTACACATCCTCGCCTTTAAAGGGCTACACGCCCTCACCTTCATAGGGCTACACACCCTTACCTTTAGAGGAGTACATGTCCTTGCCTTCAGAGTACTACACGTCCTCGCCTTAAGAGGGCTGCACGTCCTCGCCTTCAGAGGGCTGCACGTCCTCGCTTTTAGAGGGCTCCACATTTATGCCTTTAGAGAACTCAAGGTCCTTCGCTTTTAATGCTTAATCGACGCTTGCGCTCCCGGGTGAGGGGCTAGTAGTTTTCTTTTATCAGTTCCTGGGCCACCCCCTGATATTGGAGGAGGGCCAACTGTGCGAGCACAACTAGAGGGGGAGGCTATCGCGTAGCTACTCTGCATACCGGGGCAAGATTTCACTCGGGCCGCTACAAAGAGACGAGTGCGAATCATGCTCACCAACATGACCACTCTTACATAGATATGGATGACATTGCTACTTAGCAGCATTATTCCCGGCAACCACAATGTCGATCTCCCCCTGTGGAAGTATCAGTTGGTCTCTGTCGTTACGACATAGGTAAGTATGCATGTGGCTCAACTGATTTCTGATGCCATCTACTATTTGTAGGGTTTGCGCCCCCAATGAGGAGTCCCTTGGACTCGGAGAAGTCCAGCAAGGCCCTAGGGTTCCTGGCTCTGATCACCAGGCCCCCATTAACTGGGCTTTCATCGAGAAGTACTGCACCCCCAAGCAGGTGCAGGGCGAGGCACCACATCAGCCTGGGGACGACCAGCAGGGGCAACAGACGCACCGCCACCACCTTCAGGGTCCACCTCAGCTCATCTACAAAGGTTGGAGTGTTGCCTACGACACGTGGCCGACCAGTAAGCGACCAACCACCCAGGCAGGTACGAGCAAGTATTGGACCCATGATCAACAAATCGTCATCATGCATCCGGCTCAAGACGTTAAAGAAGCACTACTAGGAGGCAACCTAGAATTGGCTACGAAGAAGCTCCCCGCGAAAAGGTACAGGAAGGGCACCATTGAAGAGGGTTCCAATGCGGCCCCACAAGCCGACACAAGCTTCGAAAAACACTGATTCCAGAGCATGGAACATCAATAGCATTTCGAGGCCATCGAGGGATGGTCATTCCTCAGACAGAGACAGAGGCAGCTAAGGGATGATGAATTTTCGGATTTCCTTGGAGGAGGCAAAGCCATACGACTGGAATCACCAAACTTGTGATTTATCCTTCATTAATTCTTTCAATTATTTTTTTATTTCCCTCGTGATTTGACATTATCTATTTCCAATTATTATGTCCATTGTGACAAAAGACGCAGAATGACCATAATTTAACTCCACACGCCATCGGACATGATTGTGTCTGGATGGCAAAAAGGAGAGCGGAATGACCATAATTGGTCTCCGCATGTCACATGACCTCAGGGTCAGTATGACAGAGATTGTGGGGCGGCCGACAAAAGCGAGGCTCTTGCTCCTACATATCCTCGATGAGGAACTCAGACCTACGTAGTTCTGGATAACTTGTGAGACTAAAAGGATTCTCGGTGTTTTCTTCACTAAAATGCGAACATGCTTAAGTAAAGAAACAAAACTTCCAACTGATCAGAGCAACATATGCTTTTTGGATGAAAAACAAATGTGTCTATCTGGGAAGGAGAGTATGCTGATGAAATTTTCTCATAACCATAAATGAGATTTTGGATGTTTAGCATTTCGCTTCTAAATGACCATTTAGAGGAAACACTGGGTTCAACAAAAAATAGAAGAAAATCAGTCAAAGTGTATCAATCTCACACGGGTAAGTGTTTCATCCTAATTCTGAACCATAGATATGTCATGACTTGTTTTTTTTGTGGGAAATTTGGCTTTGAGTGTTCTCGGCCTTTTCCTTTTCTGTTTTTGTTTAATGTGGGGCGAGAAAGTCGCTAGCACACAAGATTTTGGTTGGCAATCAAAGGGAGAGGACCACTTTAGGTCGTGGTTTCCTTTCTTTTTCTTGTTTACTTGGTGACAATTCTGTATTGTTCAGATATTGTCTGGTCCAAAGACCTTTCTGTGTATTTCTTCTGTTTTCTTCCGATCCTTGATCGGGAATTTTCTTTCCTTTCTTTTTTTGCTTTCTCTCAATCATTGATTGGGAATTTTCTCTTTTTGTTTTCTTCCGAGGGCAAGGATTGACATTCTCACCCTGGGTCAAGGTTTATGGTAAGTTAGGATTTTGGCTCAAGGCTTGTAGAACAGCTGGACATGATATATGTCAGGTTTTGGTTTGTTTCAAGGATAAAAGGGGATGTCCCACATTATTTCCATGACACAAATGCAACAATGATGATTTGGAAATTTTATGCAAAACTAGTCATGCATGCACCTATGTGGACACTCAAGAGTCGAAAGAATTTTTGGTCATGTGATGCTAGGGCTCATGGTTCATTTTCTTTACTTTAGTCAACCCAGTGTTTCCTAAATATGTTCTTTTATCAATTCGGCATTCATCCGAGTCCATTTTTGGGCATTCGGGAAAACTTTCACAGCATTCACCCTTCAAGTATATACATATTTTTTTTCAAAAACTGGTTATGATCAGTGAATTTTTTTCAAAGAAAAGTTGGAAGTTATCTCTTTTCACAAACATGTTGTTTTTAGCTAGACAACTTTTTATTTTTTATTATTTTCTTTTTTTCTTCCTTCTTTTTCTTTTCTTTTTCCTCTCTTTTCCTTTTCCTCTTTTTTCCTTTTTTAAATTATTTATCATTTGTTCATTTCCTCTCTCTTTTTTGTCTTTCTTTTTTTTTCTTTTTCTTTTCTCTGAAAAGGTCGTGCGGACGAGGGCGCACACTACCTACTTACGTCTAACCACAAGGTAAACGAAAAACGCACGAAATGGTAAGTCACAAAAAACGGTGACGAAATAACTGAGAGCCATAACGCCAAAAATTTCTAACAAAAATGAACGATAATGATAGTAATGTTAGTAACCATATGAACAAAAATAGAAAATAATAGTGTCAACAACAATATAGACAATAACAGAAAACGTCAATAGCAAACTAACAGAAAAATGTCAATAAAAAGGTGCGGTGACCTCGGTCACGTGGCTCCGCTTCCTCCCAAGAAACCGAGCAAGTCCATCATCTCCTCATCCATACGGGCCTCCTCTGCATCGCCGGGAGCTCTTGCAGGCGCCTCCCCTGCCTGGGCCTCGGGCCAATCTCCGGGCCATGCTACCTCAGCCCTAAACTGCTCTGGAGTAGGGCAAGCAAAAGGAGCGAAACCCTACCCCTGCTGACTGAGGCTGAGCTGGTAGAGACACTCATGTATCTGCACCTGCCCCAGGTGGTTGACCGCCTTTTGGCGAACCAAGTGCTGTAGATAATGCTTCATGCCTAGTGACCCAGCGGGATCAGCCTGATGAGGTGGTGGCGGCACGTCTGCGGCCTGAGGTGCATGACCCTGCGTCTGCCTAGGCGTGTAATACTTCTCAATGAAGGCCCAGGTGATTGGCGGTCGAATCACCTTAGTAGGAGTGACGAGAACCCCGAATGACTGGCAGAGGCCCGTGATCAATGCCGGAAACCCCAGGGCCCTGTTAGACTTATCCGGGTCTAGAGGGTGCCTGGTGGGTGGCATACCTGCAAATAAATAGATGGCATCAGCAATCAACTGAGCCACATGGATGCTCATCCATGTCAGGATGGCATACACCAGCTGACACTTCGGCAGAGGAAGGTCGGAGTTATGATCACTAGGCAAGACATTGCTGAGCAGCAATGTCATCCACATCTGGGTCAAGGTGGTCATGCTGGTGCACATGATCCTCACCCGCCTCCCTGTAGTGGTCCGGGCGAAATCCTACCTCGGTGTGCATAATAGCTGGGCAATGGCCTCCTCGTCGAACCCATCGGCCCTGTTCCTCCTCTGACTGAACTCGCACTCCTGGCCTTCCTCCAACACTAGCGGGTCACCCAGGAACTGGCTGAGGGCATCTGCGTCAAAGGGAATCCACTGACCCCTCACCCATGACCGCATGTCTCGTACTCCCTCTTCTATGGGCCAAGCATTAGCATAAAACTCCAGGACTATATCAGGGTCAAACTTAGCCATGGGAGTCACCAGCGACGTCCAATGTCGGCGAGCTATCTCCTCTTGAAAATCTGTGTACTCATCGTCCCTGAGCTGGACACGTCTCTCTCTGTGGAACGACCATCCTTTGATGGCCTCGAAGCGCTGTTGGTGCTCGGCGCTCCTGAAACGGTGGCTATCAAACTCGGGGGCGGCACTGGTCCCTTCAGCCGCGGCGTCCCTCCTAGATCTCTTCGCGGAAAGCTTTTTCGGAGCCATTTCCTGCGAGGACAAACATTTGGAAAGTTAATTTAAAAGGAAATACCAATCATTACGAACAAGAGCCAAACAACACTTATATGGTGTGAGTGTCAACATGCACTTTACAAAACAATCACATTGGGGCATGTGCTATTTTATGACACATACCTATATACATGCATTTACACACACACACACACATAATTTTTTTTGGTGAAAGGCATTTTATGACACATATCCACGTATGTTTTTGACAAGCATTTTCATGCTACATCCCACATATATGCACATTTCTTTTGAAAGGCTCCTTATGCTACCTACTCACAAATATACATATTTTGAAAGGCATTTTTACACTACCTATCCAACATATACATATTTTGAAAGGCATTTTTTGCTATATATTCACACACTTTGCAAGGCATTTTCATGCTACATATTCAACATATATACATACTATTGAAGGGTATTTTTCATGCTACCTAGGTGCAAGGTACTCCTCATGAGGCAGCAAATTCAAATTCTAGTCAAAAACCTCACAAACATGTTCTAATATTCATGCATCTTTTACATTCAAAACCAAAAACTTAGATTCCTAGGCATAAGTCATGCTTTTGGCACTTTAGTCTAGCTTCTACAAAACTGCCCACACACTCACAATGGCAGCCATATGTGCATAATTCGTTCCACAAGCTAAGTTTCACAAAATCATGCACAAATTCCATTGAGGCATTTCACCGAACACTTGGTGGGCGCATGTTTAGATGCCAATAAAAAGGGGATAGGGGGAATGTGGCTTGCCCCATTATTTTAGAATGCACCATAGGCCTAGGGCCATCCCTTACAACCCCCTAACTCAAACCAACAAGCATAAAACAAAGCCAAATTGCTCCATAGATTTGGGCACATTCACACAATTTAAAGCACTAAAAGAAGACTAAGATACACCAATGGAAAGCTAGAAAGCCCAAGAATGAGATACTTACTTGATGGAGTGAGTAGCAATACTAAGAATGGAAGTAAAAGCGCAAAAATGGTGGCCTAGGGGTGAAAATCCGTAATTCCCGTGGTGTTGGCATTTTTTGAGTGAGGGGGGAGAGTTTTGGGTGGAGAAAAACTCCCCCTCCCTCGTTTTTTATATTTCCAGGTGCAGGGGTGCTCGCCCAGGCGAGCTAACCTCTACTTTTTTTTAGGGAAGACATAAGTATGGCTCTCTACGGGTCGGTGTTTGCTTACTCGAACCCACTCAAGGTAGATTAGGCATCCAATATTTACTTTAAAGACACAATAGTAATAATTACTGGGAATTTAAAGGATACTAGGCTGCTTCCCAGCGGCGCTTTCCGCTTGTCCAGAGCTGGGCATGGGATGACGATCTATCGGTCATGACCCTAGCCTCTACTTGTGTCCGTCCCTAAGTACTTGAAAGTAGGAAACGACATTGCACAACAAAACTGTGGCCGCGTTACCGTTTTACCTTGATCGGTTTCTGCCTTTAGCCTCGTCCCGGCCTTTGACCACTGCCTAAGACGATTCTGCTCCTGTCATAAGATAACAAATATGCATGTGTATGAGTATGCATGGATTTTTTCAAATGCAACAATCTTTTTAGTGAAAGCTGGTCAGGTTCAGTTTTAATTAAGCGCTTGGGGCATCCCATGAATTGAGTGACAAGGCTCAGGTTATCAAAACTGCACATGGTTTAAAGCACAAAGTAAGGACTGAAGCCTCAATCTCATGTTCTCCTTTTTTAAAAGACTGTGACAAAAAAAATTACAGCGGATAGGAATCCCTGGGGGAAACCAAGAAGAACACATAAAAATAAAAGAACATGCAGCGACTTCCTCAATTGCCCCAGATTCTAAGCATAGTATCGCTTGACAACATCGAAGTTCACGGGTAAAGGTAGCTCCTCACCATCCATGTTGGTAAGCACCAGGGCCCCTCCAGGAAAGACCTTTTTACAATGAAAGGCCCTTCGTAGTTTGGGGCCCACTTTCCTCGATTATCTTTAACAGCGTGGGACATCTTCTTTAGCACAAGGTCCCCCTCATGGAACTTGCGTAAGTGCACCTTCTTTTCGAACGCGTTCTTCATTCTTTGTTGATACAAGCGCCCATGCCTCATGGCCATCAAGCGCTTACCTTCAATAAGGTTGAGTTGGTCGTAGCGTGTTTGAGCCCACTCCGATTCTTCTAAGCCTGATTCTGCTAGTATCCTCTGGGAGGGGACCTCTACCTCAAACGGGAGTACCGCTTCCATTCCATAAACCAAGGAATTCGGTGTTGCCCCAGTAGAAGTTCATACCGAAGTTCGGTATCCATACAGGGCAAAAGGCAACATCTCATGCCAATCTTTGTATGACACTGTCATCTTCTAAATAATTTTCTTAATATTCTTGTTGGCTGCTTCCACGGCTCCGTTCATCTTTGGTCGGTAAGGCGTGGAATTGTGATGCTGGATTTTGAAATCCGCACACATTTCTTGCATCATTTTGTTATTCAGATTGGTGCCATTGTCAGTAATGATCTTCCTAGGAGTCCGTACCGACAAATCAGCTCCTTTATAAATCTGACCACTACACTCCTCGTGACATTGGTGTAGGAAGCCGCTTCGACCCATTTGGTGAAATAATCTATTGCCACGAGAATGAAGCGATGATCGTTCGAAGCTTTGGGTTCGATGGCCCCTATGACGTCTATCCCCCACATGGAAAAAGGCCAAGGGGCGGGCATGACATTCAGGGGATGTGGCGGAGCATTGACATTGTCCGCGAACGCTTGACATTTATGGCATTTCCTTACATGGGTACAACAATCACTTTCCATATTGAGCCAGTAATAACCTGCTCTCAGGATCTTCCTGGCCATAGCATGCCCATTGGCATGCGTTCAACACGAACCCTCATGGACTTCCTCGATCATGTGGTTTGCTTCTTTGGCATCCACGCATCACAGGAGGGTCATGTCATGCTTTCTCTTATATAGTATGCTACTGCTCATGAATAAACCGGCCGCCAATCTCCTCAATGTCCTTTTATCATTGTCGGAAGCCCCCGGTGGATATTCTTTGCTTTCAACGAATCGCTTGATATCTAAATACCAAGGCTTACCGTCCCATTCCTCTTCCACCTGACAACAATGCGGGTCTGCCACGACACCAGAACTCAACGTATGGTAGGTCCCCATGCGGTGTTAGCTGGAACATGGACGCCAAAGTAGCAAGCGCATCCGCCATTTGGTTTTCCTCCCGGGGAATGTGATGGAAGGAGATATCATCAAAGGAATCAACCAACTCCTTGATATAGGCTTTGTAGGGTATCAGCTTGGGGTCTCTAGTTTCCCATTCCCCTCTCAGCTGGTGAATCACTAGTGCTGAGTCCCCATACACTTTGAGCAGTTTGACATTAGAGTCAATTGCCGCCTGGACGGCCAGGGCACACGCTTTATACTCAACCATATTGTTGGTGCAGTCAAACCCCAGCCTGGCCGTGAAAGGTATACATTGATTGTCTGGAGAGACCAATACTGCTCCAATGCCATGGCCTATAACGTTTGACGCTCCATCAAACCACACGGTCCAGTTGTCCCGGTCTTCGTCTAGTTTATCCTCAAACAAGGCCATGATGTCCTCATCCAGGAATTCGGGATGCATGGGCTGATAGTTGTTGAGAGGCTGCTGAGCCAAATAATCTGCCAAGGCGCTTCCTTTTATCGCTTTTTGGGTGACGTAAACTATATCAAACTCGGATAGCAAGACTTGCCACCGAGCGATCCGTCCTGTGAGAGCAGGCTTATCAAAAATGTACTTAACCGGGTCCATCTTGGATATCAACCAGGTGGTATGGCTCAGCATGTATTGTCTTAAACGGTGGGACGCCCAGACTAAAGCACAACACGTTCTTTCAAGTAGGGAGTAATTCATTTCATAGGCCGTAAACTTCTTACTCAAGTAGTAGACAGCGCGCTCTCTTTTCCCGGACTCGTCATGTTGCCCCAGCATACATCCCATTGACTCGTCCAAAATCGTCATATACAAGATGAGAGGCCTTCCGGGTACTGGCGGCATAAGCACAGGAGGGTTCATGAGACACTGTTTGATCCTTTCAAACGCCTCTTGACAATCCTCGTTCCAGTGGACGAATTGGTTTTTGCGTAAGAGTTTGAACAACGACTCACAAATAGCGGTGAGCTGTGATATGAATATGGAAATATAATTCAAACGTCCCAGGAAACCTTGGACCTGCCTCTCGGTACGGGGTTCTGGCATCTCGAGGATGGCCTTCATCTTTTTGGGGTCCACCTCTATCCCTTTTTGGCCACGATGAAACCTAGCAATTTCCCTGATTTGACCCTGAAGGTGCATTTAGTGGGGTTTAACCTCAATTGATACTTCCTAAGCTTTTCGAACAAGTTCTGCAGGTTGACAAGGTGTTCCTCCTCGGTCTTAGACTTGGCAATTATGTCGTTCACATAGAATTCGATTTCTCGGTGCATCATATCATGGAACAAAGCCACCATAGCCCGTTGATAAGTTGCCCCGGCGTTCTTGAGTCCAAAGGACATCACCTTATAATAGAACGTTCTCCACAGGGTGAAGAAGGTAGTCTTTTCCATATCCTCCGGTGCCATTTTTATCTGATTGTAACCGAAGAACCCATCCATGAAGGAAAATAAAGCGAAATTGGCCGTATTATCCATGAGGATATCGATGTGTGGCAGAGGAAAATTGTCCTTGGGACTGGCTCGATTCAGGTCCTGATAATCTACACACATTCGCACCTTCCCATTCTTCTTAGGGACTGGTACAATATTGGCAACCCATTCTGGGTACCGAGTGACAACCAAAAAACCAACGTCAAATTGTTTCTTTACCTCTTCTTTTATTTTCAAGGATGTCTCGGGCTTCATCCTCCTCAGTTTTTGTTTTACCGGGGAACACTCAGGATTTAGAGGTAATCTGTGTTGTACGATATCAGAACTCAAACCGGGCATATCTTGGTACGACCAAGAAAATATGTCTTGGTAGTTTTATAGCAGGGCTGTCAATTCTTCACGGATGGGGGCGGTCATACCCGTGCCTATCTTTACTTCCTTTTTCCCATTGCTGGTTCCTAAGTCCACTATTTTCATCTCTTCTTGATGAGGCCCCATTTCTTGGTCCTCATGGGCGACTATCTTCTCCAACTCTGGGGGAAGTCCCACATCTTCGTTCTCTTCATCCTCTGTCTGATTTGTTTCTTGCTTGAAATCGATGGTCGGGTCCCAGGTATTAGTACCTTCAAGGGACTCATCGTTGGATCTAGCGTTTTAAACGTAAAGAAATAAACATGCAAATGGATGAGAACGGGCAGAGACATAGGAACAGATGAAGAAAGATCTTTGTACTTATAAATTCAGGAACAAAAGAGATAAAGCCTTAACAAAAGGAAACTCTAAAGCCTAGGCCCAAATGTAGAGTTTAAAAGCCACAAAGGGTTACATTATGCTTGTCACGTAAATGTCCGGGCGCTCCTCCACTCGCCAATTTCCTAGTCGGAAACCAGGAGGGCAAGGTCGTACCAAATCTGACCCACTCGGAGAATCATCTTTGCATATCGCAACGACTTGGCCTTCGCGTCCTAGACCCGCGCTTATAAAGCTCCTACTGATGTGGCAAGGCGGGCCCCCTTTGACTTCTTGTCCCAATCACGAGCCTTGACCTCCGCTCTTCCTTCCCACAACACTTTTTCTTATGTCTGCTTGTGTGGGTTTATAGCCTAACCCAAACTTCCCACGGTTTCCTCAAGCGCTTATTAGGGTGGTTCTGCCACCGTTGTCCTCGCCTAAACCCATTCCGGGCTCGTAACCATTCCCCAACATCACCTGGGCCACCATCACCGCTGTATCAGACAGGCTAGGTTGCCCAAAGAAGGAATCTACGGAGGCAATGCTTACCACCTCAAAAGACTGGAAGGCTGTTTCTAATGACTCCTCCGCGGCTTCCACATACGGCATAGAGGACGGACAACTCACCAAGATGTCTTCCTCACCTGATACAATAATCAAATGCCCCTCTACTACGAATTTCAATTTTTGGTGGAGTGTAGAGGGAACGACTCCCACCGAGTGGATCCACGGGCGCCCCAAAAGGTAGCTGTAAGCGGGGTTAATATCCATTATCTGAAAGGTAACCTGACAGGTATGGGGGCCTATCTGTACAGGGAGGTCGATTTCTCCCCTAACCTCTTGGTGGGTGTCGTCGAAGGCACGGACCACCATGGAACTTGGCTTTAAATGGGAAGCGTTAAACGGTAATTTCTCCAAAGTGCTTTTGGGCATTATGTTTAAACTGGAACCGTTGTTGATGAGCACCTTGGCCACGACGTGGTCCATGCATTTGACTGATACATGCAAAGCCCTGTTATGCCCTCTCCCCTCGGCAGGGATTTCTCCATCAGCGAAGGCGAGATAGTTGTTGGCGGTGATATTATTGATGAGTCCCCCAAAGCCTTCTACAGAGATATCTTGGGCCACATGGGCTTCGTTCAAGACCTTTACTAGCAAAGCCCGATGAGGCTCAGAGTTCATGAGTAGTTCCAAAAGAGAGACCCTGGTCAGGGTTTTGTTGAGCTGCTCAATAACTTTGAACTCGCTTTGCTGAATAATGCGGAGAAACTCGCTTGCTTCCTCTAGCGACACTTCCTTCTTGCCACAACCATTCCTTTTCTCCGAAAGACCTTTCACTGGAATATCCTCGTTTAGAGTGAGGGTCGTCTTGTCATTTTGTTCTTCCACCACCTTTGCCTTCCCTTTAACGTTTGCGGGTTGCGTTGGCAGGTCGGGGGGTGCAAACACGCGACCGCTGCGGGTCACACCGCTCAGCCCCGTGATATTTGGTTACCTTAGCTAACAACGAGCTGATGTCGGTGGCCTCTTTTTTCCTTTCACTTGGAGGTGCATACCTCCACGGGACTGCGTGGCTATTTCGGTATGGGAAAGGAACAGGTTTAACTACCGAGGGGTATCGAGGCTTTTGTGGAGCTGCGTCCTTGGTGAAATATATCACCAAAGGTTTATGCCTCCCAAAACTTCTTTCATCTGTGGACTGCATACATATATGCTGCTCTTCCCTCCCCTCATCGCCGACTTCCAGTCAGCCTTGATCTATCATCTGTTGCAACAAGTCCTCCACTGCTAAACATGTTTCCATGTTATATAGCTCACCGGGATGCAACAAACAAGAATCCTCTTCATGCCCACCGTGGGGAATTACACCCCCCTTTTGTAGGGCCTCATAGATAAACCTCCTAGGGGTCGCCACGTCCTTTAAAGGCTTAGACCTGCGCGGCCTATCCGACTCAATGGCATTAACTGCTCCCCCTCCATGATTGGCGAGTGGGTTTGTTTTCACGTTGGGCCGATCCTCTTGAAACGTCAGCCATCCGGTGTCTATCAAATGTTGGACCTTGTATTTAAGGGCCAGGCATTTTTCGGTGGAGTGGCCTGGGGTTTTCCCATGGTACGTGCAAGTTACGTTAGGGTCATACCACTTTGGGAAAGGATGTTGGTAGATCTTCCCGGGAGTTATTACGACCATTTGGTTGGCGATGAGGGACGGCAAGAGGTCTTCATACGTCATTGGGATCGGGGTGAATTCTGGAATCGGCCTCGGGGGAAAGTTCCTCATCGAGTTGGAACCAGCACCAAAGTGGGCATTGCCGGCCGGGCGAGTCGTGGTTGGAGCCGGAGCTTGGGGGTCCTCCCGTTGGATCGGGGTGGGCGCTCTAGGCTGTACGGGTGCTGAATTGGAGGAGTTCCCGGCATGAGCTGAGAAGCTCAGATGATGTTGCGCGTACTGATGTACCATGACAGGTCTGCGGGGGCTTGACCCATGCGGGCGCCGAAGAGACGACATGGGTATCTCCTTCCTTCCTTTTTGCCCCAGTTGCTCCGATTCTCCTAGCATTGGCACTTGTGGAGGAGACGTAATCGAACTTCCCTTTTTTCAACTCTACTTTGATTCTTTCCCCGGCGAACACCAAGTCCACGAAGCTGGAAGGCATGTAGCCTACCAACTTCTCATAGTAAAACACTGGCAAGGTGTCTACCATCATGGTAATCATCTCCCTTTCGACCATGGGAGGGGCCACTTGTGCTGCCAGGTCCTTCCACCGTTGTGCGTACTCTTTAAAGATCTCACTTTCCTTCTTAACCATGTTCTGTAGCTGAGTGCGATCAGGAGCCATATCAGAATTATACTGATATTGCCTCAAGAAGACAGTAATCAGGTCCTTCCAAGTACGGATGCGGGAAGTTTCCAGATTAGTGTACCAAATAACCGCGGCTCCAGCCAAGCTATCTTGGAAAAAGTGCATTAACAACTTTTCATCCCTAGAGTGCGCCCCCATCTTGTGACAATACATCTTGAGATGGTTCTTAGGACAAGTCATCCCTTTATACTTGTCGAAATCAGGTACCTTGAATTTTGGGGGGATGACGACATCCGATACCAAGCAAAGATCCGTCATGTCCGTGAACGGATAGTCACCAAAGCCTTCAACAGCTCTCAATCTCTCCTCGAGAAGATCGAGTTTCCTTCTTTCTTCCGCCGCTAGGGGTGGTCCTTCTGTGGACAAGAATATTGGATGTTCTGTGAGGTTGTGCTGAGGCAATATGTTGGGTGTCGGCCCCTCGACTGGGATCGGGGGGTAGAAATCGACATCTCCTTGGGCATACTCTCGATGATCTTCATGGGCCTCATCGGGCTGTCGAGGAGGCTCCCCTTCAAGGATGGGGGAAGAGACATAACTCGCGTCATCATGCACGACTAGCGGCAAGTAATTAGGTGGTAATCCATAAGGGTAAGCCACCCGGTTGTATCCCAAATGAGGGTTGCTGGTGTGCCCTAGTGTGCTCATTTCTCGTCCTACCGTGTTTGGGGGAGGATAGTGCGCGGTAGCTAGGAGAGTTGGGTCTGTTTTGGCAGCCGAACTAACAGCGGTAGTGGTGGCCACGTTTTTCTCCATGAGTTGTCTCATTCCTAACATGGCCTCCATCATGGAAGCCATTTGCTCTTTCAAAGCCGACATGTCGGCTTTCATCTGTTCCCGTGTCTCCTCTTGATCACCCATCGTTCTAGATTTGGATCTAGTGCGATAGGGATGCCTTGGGACATGTTTAGTTATGGTGTTTTTCCTAAAAAACCAAACGTGAGGAGTAGGTAAAGAAAAATGAATGCATGCTAGAGATAAAATGCGGGAGTGATTTGATTCGCACTGACTTTTGGAGTAAAAACATGGGATAAACTCATTTCATTCAGAAAGTTATAACTAGTCAAGATTTGAGTGACAAATACAAGTTTCCTAGCGGTTTCTAATTATATGGGCCATTAAATCTATCATATGCTGACAATAGCCGAGAAGTCCGTGGATCTCCTCGGGGGCGGAGTAGGTGTCCGCCATCGCTTTGGCCTTGGCTAGCAATCGGGGAAGTTCTTCACTCTCGTTCAAGGTAAGAGCAAATCGGTCCATCCACATTGTTGCCTCTTGATGTAACGAGTCGATCACCCTTCCTCTAGCCTCCTTTTCCGCGTACACTCGGGCATACTCGTCCGCCACTTTATGCTCGTGGGCCGTGGCTAGATTTAGCTCTTCTTGGTACCTGCTGACGATGGCTAGCATGTTGGTCTCTGTTTTGCATAACCGCTAAGACAAGTTTCTTTTGGACCTTGAGCAAACCTTCAACTCATCTTTCAAGATCAAACTATCTACTCATGATTGGTCCCCTTCCTCTCTCCGGAGCTTAAGCACGCTGTTACTGCCCCACAGAGCCCCTCAGAACTTGTTCCGGTCGTGCTCTTCCCTACGAGCCCTCTTGGTTTCTTGTTCCAAGGCTTTGGTGGTAGCTATATTTATATCTCTCAGTTCGGCATTCTCCTTTCGGATCTTCAGAGCTACTGATTTGAACCTTTCTTTGACTGTTTGAGCTTGCTCGAGTGTTGCCCTAAGGGCCTGCACCTCTTCATCTTCCTCTGGTGCCTCAACTTCCTCCCTTTTAGCGGTTCTTAAACTCGGGAGCCAATCCAAACCTTGCACGTGGGCTTTCAACCACTTACAGTAGCCACCAATGGGCCCATTGTTACTGCCCCTGAGTTCTTTGTCCTTCTTTTGCACCACCTCCCATGCCTTGCGGACCTTCTGAAGTACATCCATGTTGGTCTTATTGAAACCTCGTGAAATGACAGGCACGAGCTCTTCCTCTAGTGGTGTCCCTCTCATAGGGTAGCCAAGTTGCCTTATAGCAAGAACGAGATTGTAACTGATGCAACCCCTTGTCCCCATCAAGGGAACATTCAGAAATCCTCAGCATGAAATAAGAACCCCGGTTCCCCCTTCTTTCCATCGAGGGAACCAGCTGACGAAGCTTCTTCTTTGTTTGCTAAGAGTCGGTCCCAATTTGCCCCTCCTTTCTCTGTGCATGAACGGTGGCTTTCTAGCGGGCAAGCATGCCTCACCTCTTGGCGAAAAAGGTGTGAAACCAACCATACATAAAGAGCCGGAGTACAACAAACAATCCTCGTACTGCTCTTCTCACATCTTCGGTCGAAAGTGTCATATAGGTCGGCTAGCATAGCGACAACCGAGCTTTCCTTGTGGTCATGATAAGCAAGAAAAGCGTCGATCGCTGCTAGGTCCACCAACCCATCCACATTTGGAAAGAGGACTCCTCCGAAGCTCAACAGTGCGAGAATGTCTATGAACGGGGCCCATTCGCCTCTACCTGCCAAGATTCTTGCCTTTGCCTCTAAGCATTTTCTCAGTATTCCAACCACCCCATTTTTGACTTGCTTTCTGTGGTCTAATTCCTGCGCCGAGATTTGGAATATCTTAGAAATTCTAGCTAATGAGGGATAAAACCCTGAGAAGAGGTATGGTCTCCTTCCCCCTAGAGGACATCCTAGGATCTCTTCAAATTCTTCCACCATGGGTGATAGCTGGAAGTCCCCAAAAGTGAAGCATCTCAACGGCTGATCATAATACTGGGCGAGGGAGGCAATGGACTCTGTGGAGACTTCTGCCATGGCTAGGTCCCAGATCTTACCTTAAGCTTTGTGAAAAGCTTGCCGCTGGAGCTGACCCATCAACTGCCCTAACTCTTTTAGACTGGTGATTCCTAGGCTCTTGACCTTGACTTGATAGAACCTCATTTTAAGCAAAGGCATTTGACTTGATCCCATGTTTTACTAAAGTGAAACAAAATCTAGTGCGAATCAAAACTCTGACATCTATCATGGGTGGAATGGATGAATGCATGAAGAAATGCATATGACACAGATGCAATTTATGAATACGGGAGCCCGGGAAATTGTCTCCTTCTTAGATACAACGTCTTGGGGTAGCACAGTGCCCGACGTATGTATTTAAGAAGGTGACATGGACCCTCCGTTGGTTTGCCAAAGAGAGGGCATCAAGACAGAACCCGTGCATGGTGCATATGCGAAAGGCACAACACGGGGATGTACATAGTACAACAATATTCACAAACAAATATAAGCAAAAGGGTACATGACACTTATGCATGGCAGTGTGAAAAATGGAACGCAACGTGTCTGCTCCGTGCCCCTATTTAAGGGACCTATATGGGAGGGAACTAAAAAGGCTTTTAGTGATAATTCCCAAGGTGGTCATATCTCTCTTGATGGTCTCTAGAGGTATCATCTCCTTCGAAGAACATATTGCAGCAGTAGGGACTACTAGCAACAATATGTTATCAAAGAGAAAAACTATAGATGAGGGTTCACTGTAATCAAGCAAGTCGGAGACCTAGCATGATCACAGATTCACCTCCACTCCTTATGTTCCCACGAACCCGGGTATAGGGCCCTTTTTCAACTCACCGTGTGTGCAAATAGTGTTGGTCTTTGCGTGCATCAAATGAATAAATATTTACCTCATGCATACATTTTGAAACACACTAAAAGCATCAAAGAGTTATATATACAAGAACATATGAAAAATAAAGGGAAACCAACAAAGGAGAAAGTCATGACAAAACATTGCGTAAGATTAAATGGCCTAACTCTCTAAAATATTCCCCAGTGGAGTCGCCAACTGTCGCAACCTACCCTTCGGCGGGAGGGCGATGCGGGACTTGCTGGAAGCGTCTTCCAAGAAAGGAATACGCGCGGAGTCACCACCAACGTTTATTTGAGGAAAACGTCGGAAAAACCAGAAAAGACGTGGTCTACGAACTTTAAGTGAAAAGTTTGTGAGTTGTATTTACGTACGGGGAAGGTATTAGCACCCCACACGTCTGTCACAAGGGACGACAACCTTTAATCAAATGTGCAAACATGACTTCAATTTGTTTTACGTTCCCTTTTATGTGTTTATGTCTTTTTATGCCTTTTATATTTTTTTATCTTTTTGTGGTCGACGAGGGTGTTTCCCTTGCTCCTACATATTCCTCAATTGTGATAAGGAAATCAGACCTACGTAGTTCTTTGAGAACTAAGTGTTGGTTAAGTTGTTTTTATCCTTCTTTGCAAGATATATTTTGATTGAATGAAAGGTCATTTAAGGCGTTGAACCATTAAACAATCTTTCAGTTCTTTTTGAAAAGAGAGAAAACATTAAGGCATTGGACCATTAATGATCTCTTGTTATTTTTGAAAAGAGATAATAAAGCTACGTGTTGACTTTAGGCCATTTTTAGAAATCTTATGTTTAACTAATAAAAGCGGAAAAGACCATTTTAAGGCGTTGGACCTTAAAAAATGGCTTTTTAGGTGATGACAAAAGTTTGATTTATGAATTGATTTTAGCCTTAGTTTCAATTTCGTTATTAGTCAATTCGATTAAGAAAGGAAAATCCCAAAGAAAAACGTCCGATTGATTTCTTTAATTATTTTACTAAAAGATATTTTTTGATTATTATATTATTATTTTGCCTTTTTTTGGTTTTAAAAGTGGTTACGGCATGACCGAACGGTCGAAATTCATTTTAAAAGAAGTTACAATACGAATAATCGATGGAAATTTATTTTATTTTTGATTAGGCAGGAAAATGACTTATATAAATGACTAAAGCACGTCAAAAAGGGGGTACGGAAAGTAAATGAAATAAAAATAAAAGCACGTGAAACAAATGAGGACTACTAAGGGTACATAGAATGAATTGAAAAGTTCGATTTCGGGAACTTACCGGTTGAAGATCGAAGAACGACGAAGAACGGTTGAAAATCTTCGCGAAATCACCCTTGGAAACGTTACGAAAGCGCCTCGGCTTGGATTTTCTTCACGGAAACAATTTTTCTCACTAATTTTAAGTCATTCTCAGATACCAAGAGGGTTGAACATTTTTGTTCTTCCCTCCTCCCCCTATTTATAGCAAAATGAGGAGGAGCTTGCCACCCAGCTCGCCCAGTCGACCTATTCTGGAGAACTTCCTGGAAGGCCCAAGTGAGTTGGTTGCTATTTGCACTCCCTGTTTACTAAATACACCCCATGCCCCCTTTTTTGCTGATTCTTTTTTCGTAACGTTACGAAACTTTACGAATTTCGCAACGATACTCGTTTTCTTTCCGTAATGTCACGAAACCTTACGGATTATGCAATCATCCCTTCTTTGGCTTCCGAAATATTACGGAACTTCATGGATTGGGCAACAATGCTTTCTTTTGACTTCCGGCATATTACGGAACTTCACGGATTGCACAACAATGCTTTCTTTTGACTTTCGGCATATTACGAAACTTCACGGATTACGCAACAATGGATGCCAAGTACCTCGAAGTGGTCAAACTAGGGTCGCATCCCAACAAACATATGGTCCCCAGACGAAATTAGGGTATGACAATCACATTGAAATACCTGTTAGTGAGGCGCGGTGGCGGTGGTGCAACAATGTTATTTGGTGGTGGTCGAATTTTGGTCATGGTGGATGAAGGGTGGAGAATATGGTTCTGGTCGGAGATGAAGCGGCACAACGATGCTGGTGTGGTAGTGTTGTTTGTGTGAGATGGGTGGAGAATATTTTTAAAATTCAAAATGAGGGCAAAATTGTGCATATCTATTCAACAATACCCAGATGGTGCATAGGGGAGAGGATTTTGAAACTCAAAAAAAAAAATAAACTGGATTGACAAAAATGGCCTCCAATTGGGCAAGTGTCAATTTTTTAGATTGTTCAATTTTGTAAAATAAACATCCTAATGTTTGCTTATAATAAAAGTAGATTTGCGACTTTAAAATCATAAATAATTTTATTCAAAATAATATTTTTTATTTATTTATTGATTTTATATTTTATATATTATTTTATTTAATATTTTTTTTATATTTTTCTATAAATAAAAAATATAAAAATATTAATTTAAATAAAATTATTTACGACTTTAAAATGGTAAACAATTTAAGACTTTAAAGTCATCAATAATTTTATTTAAATTAATATTTTTATTATTTATTTAGTTAAATATTTTATATATTTTATATATTATTTTTATTTAATATTTTCTATATTTTTTTATAAATAAAATGATATAAAAAATATAGGAAATATTAAATAAAAATATGTATAAAAATATTAATTTAAATAAAATTATTTATAACTTTAAATTCGCCTAATAATTTTATATAAGTTAATATTTTATTTTAGTTAATATTTTTTTAAATTTTATGTATTTTTAATTTCGTATTTTTATATATTGTTTTATTGAATATTTATTATATTATTTTATTTAATATATTTTCTATAAATAAAACACTAATAAAATGAAGATGTGACTATATATATAACTTTAAAGTTAAGCTTGTTAGAGTATATTACAATTAAGAAAAAAGTCCTTTACATAAAGAAAAAATATAGAAATAATTAAATAAAATAATATATAAAAAATTAAATAAAATTAAAATTAAAAATATTAATTTAAATAAAAAAGTCATAAATAATTTATGACTTCAAAATCCCATTTAAAAGAAAAGACGAAGTCACAATTTTTTTTACGACTTCAATAGAGAAGAAAAAGGTTGTAAAATGAATTACGACTTTGAACTGAGAAATCGTGAGATATACTACGACTTATTTGTTTTTGGGTGTTTTTGGGTATTTATTTAAAATTTATTTAGAAACAAATTACCCATTTTAGATCTTTTCGCCTGAAAAATGCAATTCGGAAGAGATTGATGGTAGAAAGTTTCTCCTCCCAACAACTATCTTAGTATATAAGAGACCATATGAGAGTTTCAGAATCAATAAACAAAAATTGAAATGATCCAATTACCTTTCGTCACCACTATCATTCATGCACGCAAACTAAAACGAAACTGATACCTATTCCCTCATCAACGCAACAATGTTCCAAAAATGGTTCCACCAACCATAACACATTTTTTTTATTATAATGATCGTAATTAGAGTTGTTGGCTCTCATGTGATCTTAGGATATGGACCATATGAAAGTTTCAGAATCAACAAACAAAAACAAAAATAATTCAATTACCTTTGTCATCGTCACTATTCACGCGCTCAAATTAGAATAAAACTAATCACTATTCCCTTATTAATGCAATAATGTTCCAAAAACGGGTTCCATCGACCATCACACACTTTTTTTGTAATAACCATAATTAGAATTTTTGGGTCACCAGTGAAACCCCAGTATCCCCGCAAATTTGATCTTTTGTGTCGACAATTGAATTAATCTCTGATGCATATTCCTTTTTTTTCAAAGTAACAAAACATGCACTAAGAAAAACAAACACCGTCGATTGATATTCAGAACCAAGTAAACCAGTTCACCAACAACAATGTTGTTGGAATTAGAATCATGGATCCTCAAACATTATACCAACCAACATAACCAAATGGATTACCGAAAATACCCCCACCCTTCTCCCATGTCCTAAGAAATTAAAATTAAACAAGGTGAGCATAAAGAGAAAAAAACCCTAAGAACTAATGTCTTGACCAGCTAGCATGAGCAGACTTATTAGACATTCAGCAACGCAATCTCCCAGGCTTCAACGTTGAGCTTCTAGCTTGGAATGATGGCTGTTATTATTGTTATGGTAACTAAAAACATAGAAGCATATATATTTATAGCGAGAGAGAGAGAGAGAAAGAGAAAGAGAGAAAAGGGGTGGATTTATTTTTTCCTTCTAGCCTCTAGGGCTTCTTACCTAAGGTGTGCTTGTTATTATGCATCCACACCTTTAGCACATGACGTTGAACACCGATTTCGGAGCAAAACTCTTGCACGACGTTGTCATCATTCTTTTGCATCCTCCACCCGAGTTTCTCAGCGAAGACCAACATCTTGTCTTTCTGATGCTGGGTAAATTTGGTCCTGAAGCGTTTTTTGCTGCTTGACCCAGACCCATCATGAGTGGTGGCACCACTCGTAGGGTCTGAGTCCTCCAGGTCTTCCAAGGGGGGCTGGGGCCCACCTCCTCCTGACAAGGACGGGTGTGCCAGCATGGCACGTTGGTGCCCCGTCATGTGTGGGTACCCCGGCGGGGCACGATAGTAAGCTGCAAATGGCACTGGGGGTGGCAGCGGTGGGTGGTGGTGGTGGAAGGGCACTGAGTAGGTGTCGTGGGTCTCCTTACGATGGAAGTTTCGGTGGCAGCTGCACACAACGCATTTTAGCGCTTCCAGGGTGCCCTCCTCACCCCCCGGCAGGAACTCGATGCAGCCGTCGATAATGTGTTTACCGATTGAGACACCGTGGTTCTTGAGGCATTCTTGGTACTTTCCCTTGCCACTGTTTTGGGCCACAATGTTGGTGGGTGGTGCCACTGGAACCGCCATTGGCACCGCCATTGGTACCACTTCCACCACTGGCTCTTGTTCGCCGTGATTCAGTGGCATTCCAAACTCTTCATAGCTCGTTGCTGCTACTGCTGTGGGCAGCCCAAGCTCAGCTTCCTCATGATGCTTCTGAAATTCCATTTTGGAAATATGAGAATTTCTTGCTTGAAAGGTGTGATCGTTGAGGGTGGTGGGTGATTGAACATATAAACAAGTGCTGAAGAGGAAACAAACAAGAAGTATTGAATGTACTCTTTTAATTTCTCTCTCTCATATAGCAGTTTCAATTTCATACACTTTTTCTGCTTCTCTGTTTTATCCCCGATATCCCCTCTTATGCAACTCTTAATTCTTCATCCTTGTCTTCCACCGGGTAAATCCAATTACCTTGGTAATTTCTCTCTCTATCTCTCTTACAAAAGCATTAATGGATGTTTGAGGAGACATGAATTTCTTATTGGTGGAAAACATTAATCTAATATTATTATCACTCCTAATATTGATAGATAAGAAAGCAAACAAAAGTTAATCTGATGGGTAAAAATCTTATCTTACATAAATAATGAAGATTTAAATCTTGTAGATGTAAGGACTTTATTGGTAAATAATATACAAGTATGCTTTTGTAAGGACTGTAATTAGGATTTTGGTTTTTCAATGAGATTCTGAGATATTTTGATAAGTGTTAGTTCCTTAGACCAACTATGAGACTAATCCTTAATATGGAGAATAGTTACAGTTAAAATTCATTGTCCCTTTCCAAATAGGTGTTCATCTAAACAATGCATTTTAGTGTGACTAAATTACAACAATACCCCCTAAGGTTTCTTGAAATTGCACGTAAACCTCTCTTTTTTTACCAATACAACAACCTCCCTTATAGGATACATGGTATAATATTTTGCAAACAATTAAGGGGGGTTAATATAATTTGTAGCAGGTGTCAATATATTGTTCTTCAAACAAGGATCGGGGTTTAGTGTAGGTGTAAAAACTTAGGAGTACTATGTGTAATTTCAAGAAATCTTAGGGGATATTATTGTAATCTACTCTTTTAGTTTGGGATTGTCAAACAATGTGTTAAAGACATGATAATTTATTTGAACAATAAATGTGAGTCTTTAATAGGAGGCGTTACTAATTTATTTGAATAATAAATTGATGGATTATTCGAGGACCATTTAAAGATATGGTTTTATAGTTGACCATTAGTTTTAACCGTTAATGGCGACCATAATTAGGGTCTTTGAATCTTCTATGGGATTTTTGAGATATTTGTGTAAATTTTAGTTATTTAGACCAATTATGAGACTAACCCTTAATATAAAGCTTAACTACACTAAAGGTTCATTTCCCCTTGCAAAATACATGTTCAACCGAGCAATGTATTAAAAACATGTTAATTTATTTGAATAATAAATAAGAGTATTTAATAGGAGGTGTGATTAATTTGTTTGAATAGTAGATCAAAAATACGTGTTCAACTAAGCAATACATTGTAATTTGGGACAATCAAGCAATGCGTTAAAGACATGTTAATTTATTTGAATAATAAATGCTAGTCTTTAATAGGAGGTGTGATTAATTTGTGTGAATAATATATTGATATATTCATTGATGACCATTTAAAGATGTGATTTTACGGTGGAGCATTAGTTTTAATCGTTTATGACCATTGTGATTAGGGTCTTTAATTCTTCAATGGGTTCCTGAGATTTTTCCATTAGTTTTAATTCTTTAGACCAATTATGAGAATAACCCTTAGTATAAAGCTTAACTATGCTTAAGGTTTATTGCACCTTCCAAAATACGTGTTCAACTAAGCAATGCTTTGTAGTTCGGGACAATCAAGTAATGCGTTAAAGACATGTTAATTTATTTGAATAATAAATGTGAGTCTTTAATAGGAGGTGTGATTAATTTGTTTGAATAGTAGATTGACGGATTCTTTGATGACCATTTAAAGATATGGTTTGATATTTTTTTGTGATCAGATGTGATTTTACGGTGGATCATTTGTTTTAATCGTTTATGACCATTGAAATTAGGGTCTTTAATTCTTCAATGGGTTCCTAAGATTTTTCCATTAGTTTTAATTCTTTAGACCAATTATGAGACTAACCGTTAGTATAAAGCTTAACTTCGCTTAAGATTCATTGCAACTTCCAAAATACGTGTTCAACTAAGCAATGCATTGTAGTTCAGGACAATCAAGCAATGCGTTAAAGACATGTTAATTTATTTGAATAATAAATTCTAGCCTTTAATAGGAGGCGTGATTAATTTGTTTTAATAATAAATTGATGGATTCTTTGATGACCATTTAAAGATGTGATTTTACGGTGGATCATTAGTTTTAATCGTTTATGATCATTGTAATTAGGGTCTTTGATTCTTCAATGAGTTCCTCAAATTTTTCCATTAGTTTTAATTCTTTAGACCAATTATGAGACTAACCCTTAGTATAAAGCTTAACAACACTTAAGGTTCAATGCCCCTTCGAAACTATGTGTTCAACTAAGCAATGCATTAAAGACATGTTAATTTAATTGAATAATAAATGCGAGTCTTTATTAGGAGGTGTGATTAATTCATTTAATATAATAAATGGGCGGATTATTCAGGGAGTAGTTGAAGATTTGATTTATTCTAGACTATTACTTTTTGTTGAACAACTGACCTCAATAACTTAAGAGGGGGTGAATTAATTAAATTTTAAAATTTTCCCGCTAACAAATTTTAACCCCCTTTTAAATGATACATGATAGACTCAGAATGCAGAAGAAGAAGAAGAAACAATCAATTTAATAATGTTCTTTTAAATGCGCAAGACAAAGTAAACTGCAATAAAATAACTGAGATAAGGGAAGAGAGAATTGCAAAATCATTTTATACTGGTTTGGCCACTCCCCGTGCCTACGTCCAGTCCTTAAGCAACCCACTTGAGATTTTCCACTATCTTTGTAAACTCTTTACAACTTCTGAACACATCTTAGGATTCTTCTCTCTTGTGTTTAGGATTCTCATAAGTCAAGAGACGAACAATCTCTTTATCACAACAATGTTTTTAGAATTTACAGAAAAATTTCTCTCTTTTAGAGATGGTAATACAAATTGAAGATCTTAAAAGAATACTCAATTGATTTGCAAGTGTTTGGCCAATAGTTGTTTAGAGAGCATTTAACAACTAAGTTCTCTTTTAAAATCTCTCTCTTGTACTTTTCAAAGTCAGACACAAATATATATAGACCCATTGTGCCTTTTCAAAATGGTTTGAAGAGATGAGTCTTTTCAAAAAGATTTTTTGAGGATTTTTCATTGGTAATCGATTACAGGATTCTGGTAATCGATTACATAGTTATATTTCTGAAGAGTCATAACTTTTCAAAAAAAAAATTATCTCTTCACTGGTAATCAATTACACATATCAAAATTCAAACAGTTTTGTGTCATTAGTCAAAAATATCTTCACAAACTCTCTGGTAATTGACCACACAATCTGGTAATTGATTACTAGTTCAAAAATATCTTTTTGAACTAATTTAGCTTTTGATAAAAGAGTGTTTGATACTGAAGATGTTGAGTCCAAACTAAAGCAATCAAATTGAGATTCTTTAAACAAACTTACTATGTTCTTATCTTAGATTTACTTGATGTTCTTCTTTTGACTTGATTCAATCCATACTCATCAAGTAACCTTTTTGGCATCATCAAAACCCACATGATATTCATTCACATTCTCTCCTTTTTTTATGATGACAACCATCTTTAGGTAATACTTTGGCATCATCAAAACCTGCATGATATACATTCACATTCTCCCCCTTTTTGATGATGACAACTGCCATACCCTAATTTCATCCGGGGGTACTTGCGGTCAACTTTCAAACCTTGTTTGCTCCCTTTGGAACACTCAAAACAAGCATTTTTGCTTAATCCATAAAGTTTCGCAACATTCTGGAAGTCAAAACAAGCATTGTTGCATAATCTGTAAAGTTTCGCAACATTTCGGAAATAAAAAACAAGCATTGTTGCGTAATCCGTAGAGTTTCGTGACATTTCAGAAGGAAAACATGTATCTTTGCGTAATCCGTAAAGTTTCGCAACATTTCGGAAAGAAATCGATAAAAAAAACTCAAAAGAGAGGTGTATTTAATAAAAAGGAGGTGTAGATAACAATTTTTAAATCTGGGCCCATCTAGAGGATTTCAATTCATTTCTTCGTTCTTCAACTAGTAAGTTTTTGAATCCGAGGCTTTCAATTCATTTCTTGTTTTGTTGGCTTTCATCTTTATTTCGTTCGCTTTCGGTTTTCTTTTGTTTCGTTTTTAAAGAGTTTTGACCAATCGTTTAAGTCGTTATCTCACCTAATAAATGATAAAATGAATTCAACTGAGCATTTGCGTTGTAATCTCATTTAATCACTGTTAAAGCAAAATCTAACCGATCGTTCACACTGTAACCTCGGTTAAACCAAAAAAAGCAAAATAATAATAAAATAATCAAAATATCTTGGAAAAAAATAATAATAAAATAATCAAAAAATTAATCGGACATTTTTTCTTTGAAAGTTTCCTTGAATTAATTGACTAATAACCAAAGTGAAGCTAAGACTAAAATCAACTCATAAATCAAGCTTTGTCCGCAAAAATCACTAAAAACCATTTTAAGGTCCAACGCCTTAAATGATCCTCTTTGTTTTTATCGGTTAACATGGACCTTTCAAAAGCATAAAATCAACACGTAACTTTACCGCTTTTGCAAGAACTACGTAGGTCTGAGTTCCTCACCACAAATCGAGGATACGTAGGAGCAGAAGCCCCGCTTTTGTCGACCACCCCTTTTCAAACAAACCAAGAGATCGTTAATGGTCCAACGCCTTAACATTTCTCTACTTTCAAAAACCAAGAGATCGTTAATGGTCCAACGCCTTAACGTTTCTCTCCTTTCAAAAACAAGAGACCGTTAATGGTCCAACGCCTTAACGTTTCTCTCCTTTCAAAATCAAAAGATCATTTAATGGTCCAATGCCTTAAATGACCTTTTGTTCGGTTAAAATATATCTTGCAAAAAAAGATAAAAACAACTTAACCAATGTTTAGTTATAAAGAACTACGTAGGTCTGATTTCCTCATCGCAATTGAGGAATACGTAGGAGCAAAGGAAATACCCTTGTCGACCACAAAAAGATAAAAAATACAAAAAGCCCCATAGAAAACCACAAAAACATAAAAAAGGTAAAATACATAATTTTGAAGTCATGTTTTGCACACTTGATTAAAGGCTGTCGTCCCTTGTGACGGATGCATTGGGTGCTAATACCTTCCCCGTGCGTAAAAACAACTCCCGAACCTTTCACAATTAAAGTTCGTAGATCACACGTTCTGCTTTTTCCGACGTTTTCCTCGAATAAACATTGGTGGCGACTCCGCGCGCCTTCCTTCCTTGGAAGACGCACCCGTGTGCCTCCCGTCGCTCTCCTGCCAAAGGGTAGGTTGTGACAGTTGGCGACTCCACTAGGGACTGTTTTAAGAGAGTTAGGACATTTTGATCTATGTGCATTCCTTACCATGACTTCTCTTTTGTTTGTTTCCCTTTATTTCTCTTACGTTCTTGTATATAACTCTTTGATGCTTTTAGTGTGTTTTTTAATGTATGCATGAAATAGATATTTATTCATTTGATGCACACGAACACCAACAACTTTTTGCACACACGGTGAGTTGAAAAGGGGCCCTATACCCGGGTCCATGGGAACATAAGGAGTGGAGGTGAATTTATGATCATGCTGGGTCTCCGACTTGCTTGATAACAGTGAACCCTCATCTAGAGTTTTTCTCTTTGATAACATATTGTTGCTGGTAGTCCCTACTGCCGCAATATGTTTTTCAAAGGGGATGATACCTCTAGAAACCATCAAGAGAGATATGACCACCTTGAGAATTATCACTAAAAGCCTTTTAGTTCCTCCCGTTTAGGTCCCTAAAATAGGGGCACGAAGCCAACACGTTGTGTGCCTTTTAAACACTGCCATGCATATAACCTAAATGTCATGTATGTCTTTGCTGTATGATTATTTATGGATATTACCATACTGTGTACATCCCCATGTTGTGCTTTTGCGCGTCTGCATCATGTCGTCACGCATGCGTTGTATGTTGGTCTCGTCTTTTGTCACGGGAAGCCGTAAGGTCCATATCACCTTCTTAACTGCACATATGGGGCACTGCGCCCCCAAATGTGCAAGTAAGAAGAGATGATTTTTCGAGCTCTCGTGTCCATAAATGCATTCATATCATGCATCGCATAAGCATCTCTTCATGGCATCGTAATGGACATACCGTTCCTACATTTGTCACTTATCATTTCATGCATTGCATTTTGCATAAGTCATTTCTTCACCATGCATATGCATCTAACATGTTTTTGCACACCTTTTTCATATTCGCTCATGCATGATCCTTGCATTTTCCTCTACAAAACAAAGAAAGTCACGATAAAGCTCAAACAATGCATCATTCGCATGCATCTGTGCTTTTCATTGGTTGCATTGCTCATTGTATTCTTTCCCTGAAAACCAAACTTTAATCATTGTTATCATAAGGGAAGAACACACTTTACGACACCCTTACCGAACGCATGCTAGAGCTGGAGTAATGGCTGAAGTAAATGAGGTGCAAGAGCGGATGAAGGCCGACATGGAGGCCATGAAAGAACAAATGGTCACAATGCTGGAGGCCATGATGAGCATGAAGAAGATAATGGAGGTCAATGCGGCTGCACGTACTCACCTTCAGAAGGATGGACGCACTCACCTATAAAGGACTACACGTCCTCGCCTTCAGAGGGCTACACGTTTTTTCCTTCAGAGGGTTGCACACCCTCGACTTCAGAGGACTTCACGCCCTTACCTTCAGAGGACTGCACATCCTCACCTTCAGAGGGCTACACGCCTTCGCCTTTAGAGGACTACACGTCCTCGCCTTCAGAGGACTACACGTCCTTACCTTCAGAGGGCTACACATCCTCGCCTTGAGAGGACTACAGTCCTCGTCTTCAGAGGATATCAAGTCCTGACCTTCAGAGCACTACATGTCCTTGCCTTCAGAGGACTGCACGTCCTCGTCTACAGAGGGCTACACGCCCTCGCCTTCAGAAGGCTCCACGCCCTCGACTTCAAAGGACTACACGTCCTCGCCTTCAGAGTGCTGCACGCCCTTGCCTTCAGAGGGATACATGTCCTGACCTTCAGAGGTTTGCAGGCCCTCGCCTTTGGAGGGCTACAAACCCTTGCTCTTAGAGGACTGCGCCTTCAGAGGACTACACGTCCTCGCCTTCAGAGGGCTACAGGTCCTGACCTTCAGAGGACTACAAGTCCTCGCCGTCAGAGGGCTCCATGTCCTCGCCTTCAGAGGACTACACGTCCTCGCCTTCAGAGGACTGCATGTCCTTATCTTGGGAGGACAACATGTCCTCACCTTCAGAGGACTACACGTCCTAACCTTCAGAGGACTACACGTCCTCGCCTTTAGTGGACTACATGTCCTCGCCTTTAGAGGAATGCACGTCCTTGCCTTCAGAGGACTACACATCCTCGCCTTCATAGGACTACACGTCCTCGCCTTCAGAGGGCGACACACCCACACCTTTAGAGGACCACACATCCTCACCTTCAGAGGACTACACGCTCACCAACATGACCATTCATACACAGATATGGATGACATTGCTACTTAGAAACATTCTGCCCAACGACCACAATGTCGATCTCCCCCTGTGGAAGTATCAGTTGGTCTGTGCCGTCACGACATAGGTAAGTATGCATGTGGCTCAACTGATTTCTAATGTCATCTACTATTTGTAGGGTTTGCGCCCCCTACGAGGGGTTCCTTGGACTCGGAGAAGTCCAACAGGGCCCTAGGGTTCCTGGCTCTGATCACCAGGCCCTCATTAACCGGGCTTTCAACGAGAAGTTTTGTGCCCCTAGGCAGGCGCAGGGTGAGGCACCACAGCAGCCTGGGGACGACCAGCAGGGGGCAACAGACGCATCACCACCACCTTCAGGGTCCACCTCAGCTCATCTACAAAAGCTGGAGTGTTGCCTACGACACGTGGCCGACCAGTAGGAGACCAACCACCCATGCAAGTACGAGCAGGTACTGGGCCCATGATCGACAAATCGTCATCACGCGTCCGGCTCAAGACGTTAAAGAAGCGCTACTAGGAGGCAACCTAGAATTGGCTGCGAAGAAGCTCCCTGCGACAAGGTCCAGGAAGGGCACCATTGAAGAGGGTTCCAATGCGACCCCGCAATCCGACACAGGCTTCGACAAACACTGATTCCAGAGCGTGGAACATCAGTAGCATTTCGAGGCCATCGAGGGATGGTCATTCCTCAGACAGAGACAAAGGCAACTAAGGGATAATGAATTTCCGGATTTCCTTGGAGGAGGCTGAGCCATACGACTGGAATCACCAAACTTGTGATTTATCCTTCATTATTACTTTCAATTATTTTTTTATTTCCCTTGTTATTTGACATTATTTGCTTCCAGTTATTATGTCCATTGTGATTAAACTGAACATGCAGTTATTTGTCGCATTGCGAGTAATTTATCGCTTTGGGCATATGGTCGTACTAACTTTACGATGATTCGTTCGAAACGCAAAAAATGTGTAGGTCTTGTGCACTTTCATTCCCACACCTTTTTCAAAAAGATGTGATCTCGGGCATCAACCGTGTCCAGGTTACAAGCTGTTTTTAATCTTTTGAAAAAAAAGAGAAAGAGAAGAAACAAAAACAAACAAGAACAAAAAATATATCTTTCAGCTGAAAAGCCAGTACGCTTTTGAAAAGAAATAACTTCCAGCTTTTCTTTGAAAAAAGATTCACTGATCATAACACCAGTTTTTGGTGAAAAAAATGTGTATACACCTGAAGGGTGAATGTTGTGAAAATTTTCCCGAATGCCCAAAATGGACTCGGATGAATGCATGAATTGATAAAAGAACATGTTTTGGAAACACTGGGTTGACTTAAATAGGGAAAATGAATCTTGAGCCCTAGTGTCACATGACCATAAAAACTTGATGCTTGAGTGTCCACATGGGTGCATGCATGACCAGTTTTGCATAAAATTACCAAATCATCATTGTTGCATGTGTGTCATGTAAATAGTGTGAGATATTCCTTTATCCCTGAACCGCTGGCCAAGCCAACGCCCTGACATATATCATGTCCAACCGTTCTACAAGCCTTGGGCCAAAATCCCAACTCACCATAAACCTTGACCCAGGGTGAGAATGTCCATCCTCGCCCTCGGAAAAAACTAAAAAATAGAAGAAAAAGAAAGTTCCCGATCAAAGATCGGAAGAAAACAAAAGAAGAGAAAAAAAAGAAAGTTCCCAATCAAAGATCAGAAGAAAACAAAAGAAAAATAAAGTTCTCGATCAAAGATCGGAAGAAAACAGAAAGGAATTATATAGAAAGGTCTTCGGACCAGACAGTATGTGAACAAACATACAAAGTTGTCATGAGCAAGAAAAGAAAGAAAACCACTACTGGAAGTGGTCCTCTCCCTTTGATTACCAACCAAAATCTTGTGCGCTGGCGACTTTTTTGCCCTGCACTAAACAAAAACATAAAAGGAAAAGGCCAAAACACTCAAAGCCAAATTTCCAACCATAAACACCATTCCCGAAAAAGTCCTATTGATCCATGATCACGCATGTTATCTCTGATATGATAGGAAATGAGTTGCAAAGTCAAATCATGACATATCTATGGTTCGGAATTAGGATAAAACACTTTCCTGTGTGAGATTGATACACTTTGAGTAGCTTTTTTCTCTATTCTCAGTTGGACCCAGTGTTTCCTCTAAATGGTCGTTTAGAAACGAAATGCTAAAGTCCAAAATCTCATTTGTGGTTATGAGAAAATTTTATCAGCATACTCTCCTTCCCCAATACACACATTGTTTTTCTCCAAAAATTATATGTTGCTCTAATCAGTTTGAGGTTTTGTTCTTTACTAAAACATGTTCGCATTTCAGTGAAAGAACACTAAGACTATTTTAGTCTCACAAAATCAAGAACTACGTAGGTTTGAGTTCCTCATCAAAAATTGAGGATACGAAGGAGCAAAAGCCCCGCTTTTGTCGACCAACCCATCCTCCTATCGTGACCCATGAGTCTGGTAGCATGCAGAGACGCCTTATGGTTATCCGCACCTTTTGTCAACCAGAGGCAAGCAAGCCCGTTGACACGTAGAGACCAATGTGGTCATCTGCACCCTTCCCGGAGATGTCAGCGTCTTCTGGCCAAGACCACAAAACAACATCATTTCTGCTATCGTGATCCAAGGGTCCGGTAAAACGCGATCACACCTTATGATTATCCGCACCTTTTGTCAACCAGAGGCAAGCGAGCCTATTGACACGCAGAGACCAATGTGGTCTTCTGCACCCTTCTCGGAGATGTCAGCGTCTTCTGGCCGATACCGCAAAAAAGTCTCATTTCTGCTATCGTGACCCAAGGGTTCGATAGAACACGGACACACCTTATGGTTATCCACACCTTTTGTCAACCAGAGGCAAGCGAGCCCGTTGACACGCAGATACCAATGTGGTCATCTGCACCCTTCCCGGAGATGTCAGCGTCAACCGACCGAAACCGCAAAAAAGTCTCATTTCTGCTATCGTGACCCAAGGATCCGGTAGCACGTGGACACACCTTATGGTTATCCGCACCTTTTTTCAACCAGAGGCAAGCGAGCCCGTTGACACGTAGAGACCAATGTGGTCATCTGCACCCTTCCCGAAGATGTCAGCGACAACCGACCGAGACCGCAAAAAAGTCTCATTTCTGCTATCGTGACCCAAGGGCCCGGTAGCACGCGGACACACCTTATGGTTATCCGCACCTTTTGTCAACCAGAGGCAAGTGAGCCCGTTGACACGCAGAGACTGTAGAAGCAAGCTTCATGATGATGAATCAAGTTGATTCAAGTTGTTTTGTTGATAACAAAGATGATGACAAAAAGCTCAAAAGAATGATTTCAAGATTGAGTCAACAAGTTCAAGATTAAGATAAATTTCAAGAGAAGAATCAAGAAGATTCAAGAATCAAGAGAAGCTTGATTTCAAGATTCAAGAGAAGAAATCAAGAAGACCTCACATGGGAAGTATTGAAAAGATTTAAAAAAAAAAAACAAACATAGCACAGTTTTGTTTTTCAAAAGAGTTTTTCTCAAAATTTTCTAAGTTACCAGAGTTTTTACTCTCTGGAAATCGACTTCCAGTTTCCTGTAATCGATTACCAGTGGAAAAGTTTGATTTCAAAAGCTTTTAACTGAATTTGAAACGTTCCAATTGTTTTTTAAATGGTGTAATCGATTACAATATATTGGTAATCGATTACCAATGTATCTGAACATTGAAATTCAAATTCAATTGTGAAGAGTCACATCTTTTCATAAAATTATTTGTGTAATTGATTACATGGTTTTGGTAATCGATTACCAGTGACAAGTTTTGAATAAAAATCAAGAGATGTAACTCTTCCAATGGTTTTCAGGTTTTTCTCAAGGTTATAACTCTTCCAATGGTTTTTCTTGACCAGACATGAGGAGTCTATAAAAGCAAGACCTTGACTTGAATTTCAATAACTTTATATATATACTTTTACATCCTTTGAATCTCTTTGAACATCTTTTTGAACTTCTTCTTCTTCTTCTTCCTTTGCCAAAAGCTTTCAAAGGACTAACCGCCTGAGATATCTTTTGTTTCCCCTTCACAAAGTTTAAAAGGACTAACCGCCTGAGAACTTTGTCTTAACACATTGGAGGGTACACCCTTTGTGGTACAAGTAGAGGGTACATCTACTTGGGTTGTTGTAACTAAGAACAAGAGAGGGTACATCTACTTGGGTTGTTGTAACTGAGAACAAGAGATGGTACATCTCTTGTGGATCAGGTCAAGTGGAGGGTACATCCACTTGGTTGTTCAAAGAGAACAAGGGAGGGTACATCCCTTGTGGATCTTTGCTTGTAAAGGATTTTACAAGGTTGAAAGAAATCTCAAGGACCGCAGGTCACTTGGGGACTGGATGTAGGCACGGGTTGTTGCCGAACCAGTATAAAATTCTTGTGTTTGTCTTCTTCTTCCCACCACTCTTTAATTTCCGCTGTGCACTTTAATTATCGCTTTTACTTTTGGTTAAGTTTCTATTTTTGTTCTTTACTTTCTTAACATTATAGTAAAAGCCTAATTGAATTTAGTAACATTAAGAAGGAAATATTTTTAATAAGTAAAGGTTCATTAATAATTAATTCAGCCCCCCCCTTCTTAATTATTTCGAGGCCACTTGATCCAACAGAGACCAATGTGGTCATCTGCACCCTTCCCGGAGATGTCAGCATCTTCCGATCGAGACCGCAAAACAGTCTCATTTCTGCTATCGTGACCCAAGGATCCGGTAGCACGTGGAGACACCTTATGGTTATCCGCACCTTTTTTCAACCAGAGGCAAGTGAGCCTATTGACACGTAGATGCCAATTTGGTCATTTGCACCCTTCCCGGAGAGTTCAGCGTCTTCCGCCCGAGACCACAAAAAAGTCTCAATTCTGCTATTGTGACCCAAGGGTCCAGTAGCACGCAGACACACCTTATGGTTATTCGCACCTTCTGTCAACTATAGGCAAGCGAACCTGTTGACACGCAGAGACCAATGTGGTCATCTGCACCCTTCCCGGAGATGTCAGCGTCTTCCGGCCAAGACCACAAATTCTTCCCATTAGAAGTATTGATAGCTTTCACTTGAATTTCATCCAATTTCTCTAACCTTGATTCCTTGACACCTAACCCACATAAATAGAAACTCATAGTTAGTGACAATAGCAACATTTGTTGCATCCTTCATAAAAAGGAAATTTGACACTAAAACCATCATGACTTGATTCTGCTAGAAATCCTAATGGAATTTGGGTGAGACATTTTGTCAAACACCTCATAAGCAAAAAAAATTTCAACATTTCATCAATGGTGTTCAACAATATCCATATGCTTAGATGGTGTACGAGAGCTTGCAATTTTTTTGGTCTGTCAATTAATGGTCATTGTTGCTTTTGTAACCTAAGACTTGCTAGAATTCATAATGGAATTTGGGTGAGGCATTTTGTTAAACACCTCATAAGCAAAAAAAATTTCAACAATTTTAAGTAGAATTTGTTTTTATGATATAAGAAGCAAAAGTAAGACTAAAAAACATCATCTAAAAATTGGAACGTATATCAAATAAAATGTCCTTATGTAATGAGAAGAAAGAAGCAACAAAAGAAAAATATTTCAAACTTGATCTATCACTGTCACAACCTACCCTTCGGCGGGAGGGCGACGCGGGACTCGCCGGAAGCGTCTTCCAAGAAAGGAATACGCACGGAGTCGCCACCAATGTTTATTTGAGGAAAACGTCGGAAAAACCGGAAAAGACATGGTCTACGAACTTTAAGTGAAAAGTTTGGGAGTTGTATTTACATACGGGGAAGGTATTAGCACCCCACACGTCCGTCACAAGGGATGACAGCCTTTAATCAAATGTGCAAACATGACTTCAATTTGTTTTACGTTCCCTTTTATGCCTTTTATAATTTTTATCTTTTTGTGGTCGACGAGGGTGTTTCCCTTGCTCCTACGTATTCCTCAATTGTGATAAGGAAATCAGACCTATGTAGTTCTTTGAGAACTAAGCGTTGGTTAAGTTGTTTTTATCTTTCTTTGCAAGATATATTTTGATTGAATGAAAGGTCATTTAAGGCGTTGAACCATTAAACAATCTTTCGTTTCTTTTTGAAAAGAGAGAAAACATTAAGGCATTGGACCATTAATGATCTCTTGTTATTTTTGAAAAGAGATAATAAAGCTACGTGTTGACTTTAGGCCTTTTTTAGAAATCTAATGTTTAACTAATAAAGGCGGGAAAGACCATTTTAAGGCGTTGGACCTTAAAAAATGGCTTTTTAGGTGATGACAAAAGTTTGATTTATGAATTGATTTTAGCCTTAGTTTCACTTTGGTTATTAGTCAATTCGATTAAGAAGGGAAAATCCCAAAGAAAAACGTCTGATTGATTTCTTTAATTATTTTACTAAAAGATATTTTTTGATTATTATATTATTATTTTGCCTCTTTTTTGGTTTTAAAAGTGGTTACGGCATGATCGAATGGTCGAAATTCATTTTAAAAGATGTTACAATACGAATGATCGATGGAAATTTATTTTATTTTTGATTAGGCGGGAAAATGACTTAAATAAATGACTAAAGCACGTCAAAAAGGGGGTATGAAAAGTAAATGAAATAAAAATAAAAGCACGTGAAACAAATGAGGACCACTAAGGGTACATAGAATGAATTGAAAAGTTCGATTTTGGGAACTTACCGGTTGAAGACCGAAGAACGACGAAGAGCGAACGAAGAACGACGAAGAACGGTTGAAAATCTTCGCGAAATCACCCTTGGAAACATTACGGAAGCGCCTCGGCTTGGATTTTCTTCACGGAAACAATTTTTCTCACTAATTTTAAGTGATTCTCAGATACCAAGAGGGTTGAACATTTTTGTTCTTCCCTCCTCCCCCTATTTATAGCAAAATGAGGGAGGAGCTTGCCACCCAGCTCGCCCAGGCGAGCTCAGCTTGCCTAGGCGAGCTAGGTTACTTCCTCCAGAAGGCACCGCCTTCGGGAGAACTTCCTGGAAGGCCCAAGTGGGCCTGGTTGCTATTTGCATCCCCCTGTTTATTAAATACACCCCCTGCCCTTTTTTGCTGATTCTTTTTCCGTAACGTTACGGAACTTTACGAATTTCGCAATGATACTCATTTTCTTTCCGTAATGTGACGAAACCTTATGGATTACGCAATCATCCCTTCTTTGGCTTCCGTAATGTTACGGAACTTCACGGATTACGCAACAATGCTTTCTTTTGACTTCCGGCATATTACGGAACTTCACGGATTGCACAACAATGCTTTCTTTTGACTTCCGGCATATTACGGAACTTCACGGATTGCGCAACAATGGATGCCAAGTACCTCGAAGTGGTTAAACGAGGGTCACATCCCAACAAACAGATGGTCCCCGGACGAAATTAGGGTATGAAAATCCCATTGAAATACCTGTTAGTGAGGCGCGGCGGCGGTGGTGCAACAATGTTATTTGGTGGTGGTCGAATTTTGGTCATGGTGGATGAAGGGTGGAGAAGATGGTTCTGGTCGGAGATGATGCGGCACAACGATGCTGGTGTGGTAGTGTTGTTTGTGTGAGATGAGTAGATAATATTTTTAAAATTCAAAATGAGGGCAAAATTGTGCATATCTATTCAACAATACCCAGATGGTACATGAGGGAGAGGATTTTGAAACTAAAAAAAAAAAAGAATGGATTGACGAAAATGGCCTCCAATTGGACAAGTGTCAATTTTTTAGATTGTTCAATTTTGTAAAATGAACATCCTAAAGTTTGCTTATAATAAAATTAGATTTGCGACTTTAAAATCATAAATAATTTTATTCAAAATAATATTTTCATTTCTAGTTTTATTTATTGATTTTATATTTTATAATATTATTTTATTTAATATTTTTTTATATTTTTCAATAAATAAAACAATATAAAAATAGTAATTTAAATAAAATTATTTACGACTTTAAAATGGTAAACAATTTAAGACTTTAAAGTCATCAATAATTTTATTTCAATTAATATTTTTATTATTAATTTAATTAAATATTTTATATATTATTTTTATTTAATATTTTCTATATTTTTATATAAATATAATAATATAAAAAATATAGAAAATATTAAATAAAAATATGTATAAAAATATTAATTTAAATAAAATTATTTATAACTTTAAATTCTTCTAATAATTTTATTTAAATTAATATTTTATTTTAGTTAATATTTTTTAAATAATTTATGACTTCAAAATTCCATTTAAAAAAATTAAGAAGTCGTAATTTTTTTTACGACTTCAATAGAAAAGAAAAAACTTGTAAAATGAATTACGACTTTGAACTGAGAAGTCGTTAAATATACTACGACTTATTTGTTTTTGGGTATTTATTTAAAATTTATTTAGAAACGAATTACCCATTTTAGATCTTTTAACCTGAAAAATGCAAGTCGGAAGAGATTGATGGTAGAAAGTTTCTCCTCCCAACAACTAACTTAGTATATAAGAGACCATATGAGAGTTTCAGAATCAATAAACAAAAATAGAAATGATCCAATTACCTTTCGTCACCACTATCATTCATGCACGCAAACTATAATGAAACTGATACCTATTCCCTCATCAATGCAACAATGTTCCAAAAACAGTTCCACCAACCATAACACATTTGTTTTATTATAATGATCGTAATTAGAGTTGTTAGCTCTCGTGTGATCTTAGGATATGGACCATATGAAAGTTTCAGAATCAACAAACAAAAACAAAAATAATTCAATTACCTTTGTCATCGTCACTATTCACGCGCTCAAATTAGAATAAAACTAATCCCTATTCCCTCGTTAATACAATAATGTTCCAAAAACAGGTTCCATCGACCATCACGCACTTTTTTTTTGTAATAACCATAATTAGAATTTTTGTAGTGAAACCCCAGTATCCTCGCAAATTTGGTCTTTTGTGTCGACAATTGAATTAATCTTTGATGCACATTCCTTTTTTTTCAAAGTAAAAAAACATGCACTAAGAAAAACAAACATCGTCGATTGATATTCAGAACTAAGTAAACCAGTTCACCAACAACAATGTTGTTGGAATTAGAATCATGGATCCTCAAACATTATACCAACCAACATAACCAAATGGATTACCGAAAATACCCCCACCCTTCTCCCATGTCCTAAGAAATTAAAATTAAACAAGGTGAGCATAAAGAGAAAAAAAACCCTAAGAACTAATGTCTTGACCAGCTAGCATGAGCAGACTTATTAGACATTCAGCAACGCAATCTCCCAGGCTTCAACGTTGAGCTTCTAGCTTGGAATGATGGCTGTTATTATTGTTATGGTAACTAAAAACATAGAAGCATATATATTTATAGCGAGAGAGAGAGAGAAAGAGGGAAAAAGGGTGGATTTATTTTTTCCTTCTAGCCTCTAGGGCTTCTTACCTAAGGTGTGCTTGTTATTATGCATCCACACCTTTAGCACATGACGTTGAACACCGATTTCGGAGCAAAACTCTTGCACGGCGCTGTCATCATTCTTTTGCATCCTCCACCCGAGTTTCTCAGCGAAGACCAACATCTTGTCTTTCTGATGCTGGGTAAATTTGGTCCTGAAGCGTTTTTTGCTGCTCGACCCAGACCCATCATGAGTGGTGGCACCACTCGTAGGGTCTGAGTCCTCCAGGTCTTCCAAGGGGGGCTGGGGCCCACCTCCTCCTGACAAGGACGGGTGTGCCAGCATGGCACGTTGGTGCCCCGTCATGTGTGGGTACCCTGGCGGGGCACGATAGTAAGCTGCAGATGGCACTGGGGGTGGCAGCGGTGGGTGGTGGTGGTGGAAGGGCACTGAGTAGGTGTCGTGGGTCTCCTTACGATGGAAGTTTCGGTGGCAGCTGCACACAATGCATTTTAGCGCTTCCAGGGTGCCCTCTTCACCCCCCGGCAGGAACTCGATGCAGCCGTCGATAATGTGTTTGCCGATTGAGACACCGTGGTTCTTGAGGCATTCTTGGTACTTTCCCTTGCCACTGTTTTGGGCCACAATGTTGGTGGGTGGTGCCACTGGAACCGCCATTGGTACCACTTCCACCACTGGCTCTTGTTCGCCGTGATTCAGTGGCATTCCAAACTCTTCATAGCTCGTTGCTGCTACTGCTGTGGGCAGCCCAAGCTCAGCTTCCTCATGATGCTTCTGAAATTCCATTTTGGAAATATGAGAATTTCTTGCTTGAAAGGTGTGATCGTTGAGGGTGGTGGGTGATTGAACATATAAACAAGTGCTGAAGAGGAAACAAACAAGAAGTATTGAATGAACTCTTTTAATTTCTCTCTCTCATATAGCAGTTTCAATTTCATACACTTTTTCCGCTTCTCTGTTTTATCCCCGATATCCCCTCTTATGCAACTCTTAATTCTTCATCCTTGTCTTCCACTGGGTAAATCCAATTACCTTGGTAATTTCTCTCTCTCTCTCTTACAAAAGCATTAATGTATGTTTGAGGAGACATGAATTTCTTATTGGTGGAAAACATTAATCTAAGATTATTATCACTCCTAATATTGATAGATAAGAAAGCAAACAAAAGTTAATCTGATGGGTAAAAATCTTATCTTACATAAATAATGAAGATTTAAATCTTGTAGATGTAAGGACTTTATTGATAAATAATATACAAGTATGCTTTTGTAAGGACTGTAATTAGGATTTTGGTTTTTCAATGAGATTCTGAGATATTTTGATAAGTGTTAGTTCCTTAGACCAACTATGAGACTAATCCTTAATATGGAGAATAGTTACACTTAAAATTCATTGTCCCTTTCCAAATAGGTGTTCATCTAAACAATGCATTTTAGTGTGACTAAATTACAACAATACCCCCTAAGGTTTCTTGAAATTACACATAAACCTCTGTTTTTTTTTTTACCAATGCAACAACCTCCCTTATAGGATACATGGTATAATATTTTGCAAACAATTAAGGGGGTTAATATAATTTGTAACAGGTGTCAATATATTGTTCTTCAAACAAGGATCGGGGTTTAGTGTAGGTGTAAAAACTTAGGAGTACTATGTGTAATTTCAAGAAATCTTAGGGGATATTACTGTAATCTACTCTTTTAGTTTGGGATTGTCAAACAATGCATTAAAGACATGATAATTTATTTGAATAATAAATGTGAGTCTTTAATAGGAGGCGTTACTAATTTATTTGAATAATAAATTGATGGATTATTCGAGGACCATTTAAAGATATGATTTTATAGTGGACCATTAGATTTAACCTTTAATGGCGACCATAATTAGGGTCTTTGATTCTTCTATGGGATTTTGAGATATTTGTGTAAATTTTAGTTATTTAGACCAATTATGAGACTAACCCTTAATATAAAGCTTAACTACACTAAAGGTTCATTTCCCCTTGCAAAATACGTGTTCAACCGAGTAATGTATTAAAAACATGTTAATTTATTTGAATAATAAATGTGAGTATTTAATAGGAGGTGTGATTAATTTGTTTAAATGGTAGATCGAAATATTCTTTGATGACCATTTAAAGATATGGTTTGATGATTTTTTTTTGTGATTAGATGTGGTTTTATGATGAATCATTGGTTTTCACCGCTTATGACCACTATAATTAGGGTCTTTGATTTTTCAATGAGATCCTAAGATATTTTCATAAGTTTTAGTTCTTTAGACAAATTATGAAACTAACCCTTGATATAGAGGTTAACTATAGTTAAGGTTCATTGCCCTGTCAAAAATACGTGTTCAACTAAGCAATACATTGTAATTTGGGACAATCAAGCAATGCGTTAAAGACATGTTAATTTATTTGAATAATAAATGCTAGTCTTTAATAAGAGGTGTGATTAATTTGTGTGAATAATATATTGATATATTCATTGATGACCATTTAAAGATGTGATTTTACGGTGGATCATTAGTTTTAATCGTTTATGACCATTGTGATTAGGGTCTTTAATTCTTCAATGGGTTCCTGAGATTTTTCCATTAGTTTTAATTCTTTAGACCAATTATGAGAATAACCCTTAGTATAAAGCTTAACTATGCTTAAGGTTCATTGCACCTTCCAAAATACGTGTTCAACTAAGCAATGCATTGTAGTTCGGGACAATCAAGTAATGTGTTAAAGACATGTTAATTTATTTGAATAATAAATGTGAGTCTTTAATAGGAGGTGTGATTAATTTGTTTGAATAGTAGATTGAGGGATTCTTTGATGACCATTTAAAGATATGGTTTGATATTTTTTTGTGATCAGATGTGGTTTTATGATGGACCATTAGTTTTAACAGCTTATGACCACTGTAATTAAGGTCTTTGGTTCTTCAATGAGATCCTGAGATATTTTCACAAGTTTTAGTTCTTTAGACTAATTATGAAACTAACCCTTGATATAGAGCTTAACTATAGTTATGGTTCATTGCCCCTTCAAAAATGTGTGTTCAACTAAGCAATGCATTGTAATTCAGGACAATCAAGCAATGTGTTAAAGACATGTTAATTTATTTGAATAATAAATGCTAGTCTTTAATAGGAGGCGTGATTAATTTGTTTTAATAATAAATTGATGGATTCTTTAATGACCATTTAAAGATGTGATTTTACGGTGGATCATTAGTTTTAATCGTTTATGATCATTGTAATTAGGGTCTTTTGATTCTTCAATGAGTTCCTCAGATTTTTCCATTAGTTTTAATTCTTTAGACCAATTATGAGACTAACCCTTAGTATAAAGCTTAACTACACTTAAGGTTCAATGCCCCTTCAAAACTATGTGTTCAACTAAGCAATGCATTAAAGACATGTTAATTTAATTGAATAATAAATGCGAGTCTTTATTAGGAGGTGTGATTAATTCATTTAATATAATAAATGGGCAGATTATTCAGGGAGTAGTTGAAGATTTGATTTATTCTAGACTATTACTTTTTGTTGGACAAGTGACCTCAATAACTTAAGAGGGGGTGAATTAATTAAGTTTTAAAATTTCCCCGCTAACAAATTTTAACCCCTTTTTAAATGATACATGATAAACTCAAAATGCAGAAGAAGAAGAAGAAACAATCAATTTAATAATTTTCTTTTAAATGCACAAGACAAAGTAAACTGCAATAAAATAACTGAGATAAGGGAAGAGAGAATTGCAAACTCGATTTATCCTGGTTTGGCCACTCCCCGTGCCTATGTCCAGTCCTTAAGCAACCCACTTGAGATTTTCCACTATCTTTGTAAACTCTTTACAACTTCTGAACACATCTTGGGATTCTTCTCTCTTGTGTTCAGGATTCTCATAAGTCAAGAGACGAACAATCTCTTGATCACAACAATGTTTTTAGAATTTACAGAAAATTTCTCTCTTTTAGAGATGGTAATACAAATCGAAGATCTTAGAAGAATACTCAATTGATTTGCAAGTGTTTGGCCAATAGTTGTTTAGAGAGCATTTGACAACTAAGTTCTCTTTTAAAATCTCTCTCTTGTACTTTTCAAAGTGAGACACACATATATATAGTCCCATTGTGCCTTTTCAAAATGGTTTGAAGAGATGAGTCTTTTCAAAAAGATTTTCTGAAGATTTTTCATTGGTAATCAATTACAGGATTATGGTAATCGATTACATAGTTATATTTCTGAAGAGTCATAATTTTTCAAATTTTTTTTTATCTCTTCACTGGTAATCAATTACACATATCAAAATTCAACCAGCTTTGTGTCATTAGTCAAAAATATTTTCAAAAACTCTCTGGTAATTGTGACACCCTCTACCCCGACATATATATAAATAAATAAAATATATTGGTAAACAAAAATCAAGTGGGTAAAAGGTTCACATTCATTTCAATTACCAAATATACTCATTAAAAATATATTCGGCTCAAAATAAGGCCGTCAAATTTACAAAAATATTTTGTTAAATCAGTGAGGTGAAATAAAATAGACTAACATCATAAAATTAACATAAAAACTTATATCCCAATGTCACATCTTATCAGAGCGTTGTGTCCCGACGTCCTTCAGCACAATATTCCTTAAAGCAGTTCACCTAGTCATCTGCTCCCCCGAACACAAAGTTCAAGATCATCACAGGATCCAAACACAAACAACAAACTGGGAGTGAGTTATCACATTCCTAACTAATAGAGAAACAAGACAACTAGATATACATATCATATAAACCAAATAAAACTTACTTACATGTAATTCACGTAATTCCACCACTTTGTCATTCAAAATTCACTTTTCATCCATCAATCACACTTTTCAATCATCAATCACATTACACAAGAATCACACGCTCTGATCAAGACATAATAACACCTCAATTTCATAATAAACAATTAGCAAGCGCATGAGACAATTATGCTAAGACTCAAGCCTACATGCAATGTGGTACCATGTCAGTGAAAAACCACCTTGGGGCGCTTAGGAGTACATAACAAGACACACCACACAATGGGTTTGCCAGGTCACTCTCACTAAGTAAAATCATAGGGAGACCAGTCAGGGTCACGATGTTTTGCGAGAATGCTCCAACCATATGGGATCAGCATAGGCTTAAAAGAGCACTCAAACCCGATGACCCCCAAGGCCTACACTCCGAAGAGTCTGTCAAGGCTTCTCCCTCCTGATTCAGGTCCAATCCCTAAAATCATTTTAGCACACAGACACTGCTAGTGAATTATACAATACACGACCTCACACTCGTGTCTTAAACACGTACAACATATTGCGCTACAATTTAACACTGGTTCCTAAATAGGAACCTACACTTTCTCTTTAACACTGGTTCCTAAATAGGAAACCTACACTTTCTCTTTAACACTGCGCATTTACACTTTTCTCAAGATAACCCTGGTCGGGTTATTGTACAATTCACAGCTTACAACACAAATAATGTCACATCAAGAATTAATCACACATTTATTCACAACCAAAACTCATTCACAATTTCACATCTCATAATGTCACAATCCACCATCACATATTTCATTTATAAGCACTGCTCATGAATTATACAATACCCCCGACCTCACACTCGTGTTTCAAACACGTTTAACACATTGTGCTGCAATTTAACACTGGTTCCTGAATAGGAAACCTACATTTTCTCTTAAACACTGCACATCAACGTTTTTCTCAAGATAACATTGGTCGGGTTATTGTATAATTCATAGCTCACAATATAATTATTGTCACATCAAGTGTCAAACACACACACTTATTCACAATCAAATATCATGCCCACAATTTAACATCTCATAATATCACATCAATCATCTCATTTTTACATGTATCTCGCAAATTGACACATTCAACTTTGTACTACTCAATCTTCACTATAATATTATAATATCATTATAATAACTTATTACACCTTATAACTCATACACATCACACAATAATAATATTTGCATGATACAAAACATATATATGTATATGTATATAGTAAATTAAACTACATTGTTTTTAATCAAAGGATTTCTATAACAATTAATTTAATATTACATCAAAAGAAATTACCACTAGACATTAACCTTATAATTTTCTTTAATTTATTATTCTAGTATTACAATAATTATATACACATAACATGTTGATCATCGTCGTAGAAAAATTAGAACAAGATAATAATTTGTATAAAATAAGTCATTGAATAATATTATTTAAAATATAATTTGCTTAATTTTTCTAAGGGGTTCACACTCAACACAAGAACACATCAATTTCATAGCAATTTCTCATTGGGACATCAACTGATTCATCAAACATATATAATTCACTGTAATAATTAAAAGGATAAAATAAAAATTGCAAAAATACCCCAAAACTCATTCCAATTGATATCTCTAAGGATCCCTACACATGTTCTCACTAATCCCCAATTGTGAATAACTCATCCCTTACCTCTAAGCGGATTCACGTGTCTTCCCATAGCGATAGCGTCATCTCTAGCGGTTCCCTAAAATTTCTCCAGTTTTTCCTCCGACTGCTCCGGTAGAATACCAAACGTCAGAGAAACGGAGAAGGGATTAAAGCCTCCTTTTGGACTATCTTCATGCGATTCATTTTTCTCCCTCCAAGAACATTATCTCGCAAATCCCAACGGTAAAAGCGTGCGCAATTGAATTTTGAACAAAATATCCCAATTTCACGACAATCCAACGGTTAACGAAACCGGGATCGTAGTTTTACCAAGACAGCTCTGGGTTTCTACGGGAAAGGAAAGGCTACAATGCGAGGGGTATTTCTCTTAGCTCAGACATGATATCGAAATTCCCAACAGTAAGAATGCTCGTAATTGGGTTGCAAATGTGGTGCTAAAATTTCACAACGATCCAACGGTGAACGAGTCCGAGATCGTCGTTTTTCTGAGACAGGTTTGGTGGGCTGGGGGAAAAAGAAAGGGTTTTGAGAGGAGAAGGAGAAAAAAACGAAAATGAGGGAAAGAAGAGGCACCGTCGGTGTGAAAACTGACCTAGCGCTATTTATAGCTAGGTTTACTCTATTTATTTATTTATCCTTTTTAATCTAGTTTACGAAAATTGGGATGTTACAAATCGATTACACAATCTGGTAATTGATTACTAGTTCAAAAATATCTTTTTGAACTAATTTAGCTTTTGATAAAAGAGTGTTTGATACTAAAGATGTTGAGTCCAAACTAAAGCAATCAAATTGAGATTCTTTAAACAAACTTACTATGTTCTTATCTTAGATTTACTTGATGTTGTTCTTTTGACTTGATTCAATCCATACTCATAAAGTAACCTTTTTGGCATCATCAAAACTCGCATGATATTCATTCACATTCTCTCCTCTTTTGATGATGACAACCATCTTTAGGTAATACTTTGGCATCATCAAAACCTGCATGATATACATTCACATTCTCCCCCTTTTTGATGATGACAACTGTCATACCCTAATTTCGTCCAGGGGTACTTGCGGTCGACTTTCAAACCTTGTTTGCTCCCTTTGGAACACTCAAAACAAGCATTTTTGCTCAATCCATAAAGTTTCACAACATTCTGGAAGTCAAAACAAGCATTGTTGCATAATCCGTAAAGTTTCGCAACATTCCGGAAATAAAAAACAAGCATTGTTGCGTAATCCGTAGAGTTTCGTGACGTTTCAGAAGGAAAACATGTATCTTTGCGTAATTCGTAAAGTTCCGCAACATTTCGAAAAGAAATCGATAAAAGAACTCAAAAGAGAGGTGTATTTAGTAAAAAGGAGGTGTAGATAACAATTTTTAAATCTGGGCCCATCTAGAGGATTTCAATTCATTTCTTCGTTCTTCAACCAATAAGTTTTTGAATCCGAGCCTTTCAATTCATTTCTTGTTTTGTTGGCTTTCATCTTTATTTCGTTCACTTTCGGTTTTCTTTTCTTTCGTTTTTAAAGAGTTTTGACCGATCGTTTAAGTAGTTATCTCACCTAATAAATGATAAAATGAATTTCAACTGAGCATTTGCGTTGTAATCTCGTTTAATCACTGTTAAAGCAAAATCTAACCGATTGTTCACACTGTAACCTCGGTTAAACCAAAAAAAGCAAAATAATAATAAAATAATCAAAATATCTTGGAAAAAATAATAATAAAATTATCAAAAAATTAATCGGACATTTTTTCTTTGAAAGTTTCCTTGAATGAATTGACTAATAACCAAAGTGAAGCTAAGACTAAAATCAACTCATAAATCAAGCTTTGTCCGCAAAAATCACTAAAAACCGTTTTAAGGTCCAACGCCTTAAACGATCCTCTTTGTTTTTATCGGTTAACATGGACCTTTCAAAAGCATAAAATCAACACGTAACTTTACCGTTTTTGCAAGAACTACGTAGGTCCGAGTTCCTCACCACAAATCGAGGATACGTAGGAGCAGAAGCCCCGCTTTTGTCGACCACCCCTTTTCAAACAAACCAAGAGATCGTTAATGGTCCAACGCCTTAACATTTCTCTACTTTCAAAAACCAAGAGATCGTTAATGGTCCAACGCCTTAACGTTTCTCTCCTTTCAAAAACAAGAGACCATTAATGGTCCAATGCCTTAACGTTTCTCTCCTTTCAAAATCAAAAGATCGTTTAATGGTCCAATGCCTTAAATGACCTTTTGTTCGGTTAAAATATATCTTGCGAAAAAAGATAAAAATAACTTAACCAATGTTTAGTTATAAAGAACTACGTAGGTCTGATTTCCTCATCACAATTGAGGAATACGTAGGAGCAAAGGAAATACCCTTGTCGACCACAAAAAGGTAAAAAATACAAAAAGCCCCATAGAAAACCACAAAAACATAAAAAAGGTAAAATACATAATTTTGAAGTCATGTTTTGCACACTTGATTAAAGGCTGTCATCCCTTGTGACGGATGCGTTGGGTGCTAATACCTTCCCCGTGCGTAAAAACAACTCCCGAACCTTTCACAATTAAAGTTCGTAGATCACACGTTTTGCTTTTTCTGACATTTTCCTCGAATAAACGTTGGTGGCGACTCCGCGCGCCTTCCTTCCTTGGAAGACGCACCCGTGTGCCTCCCGTCGCCCTCCTGCCAAAGGGTAGGTTGCGAGAGTTGGCGACTCCACTGGGAACTGTTTTAAGAGAGTTAGGACATTTTGATCTATGTGCATTCCTTACCATGACTTTTCTTTTGTTTGTTTCCCTTTATTTCTCTTACGTTTTTGTATATAACTCTTTGATGCTTTTAGTATGCTTTTTAATGTATGCATGAGATAGATATTTATTCATTTGATGCACACGAACACCAACAACTTTTTGCACACACGGTGAGTTGAAAAGGGGCCCTATACCCAGGTCCATGGGAACATAAGGAGTGGAGGTGAATTTGTGATCATGCTTGGTCTCTGACTTGCTTGATAACAGTGAACCCTCATCTAGAGTTTTTCTCTTTGATAACATATTGTTGCTGGTAGTCCCTACTGCCGCAATATGTTTTTCAAAGGGGATGATACCTCTAGAAACCATCAAGAGAGATATGACCACCATGAGAATTATCACTAAAAGCCTTTTAGTTCCTCCTGTTTAGGTCCCTAAAATAGGGGCACGAAGCCATCACGTTGTGTGCCTTTTAAACACTGCCATGCATATATCCTAAATGTCATGTATGTCTTTGCTGTATGATTATTTATGGATATTGCCATACTGTGTACATCCCCGTGTTGTGCTTTTGCGCGTCTGCATCATGTCGTCACGCATGCGTTGTATGTTGGTCTCGTCTTTTGTCACGGGAAGCTGTAAGGTACATATCACCTTCTTAACTGCACATATGGGGCACTGCGCCCTCAAATGCGCAAGTAAGAAGAGATGATTTTTTTCCGAGCTCTCGTGTCCATAAATGCATTTATATCATGCATCGCATAAGCATCTCTTCATGGCATCGTAATGGACATACCGTTCCTACATTTGTCACTTATCATTTCATGCATTGCATTTTGCATAAGTCATTTCTTCTCCATTAACATGTTTTTGCACACCTTTTTCATGTTCGCTCATGCATGATCCTTGCATTTTCCTCTGCAAAACAAAGAAAGTCACGATAAAGCTCAAACAATGCATCATTCGCATACATCCGTGCTTTTCATTGGTTGCATTGCTCATTGCATTCTTTCCCTGAAAACCAAACTTTAATCATTGTTATCATAAGGGAAGAACACACTTTACGACACCCTTACTGAACACATGCTAGAGCTGGAGTAATGGCTGAAGTAAATGAGGTGCAAGAGCTGATGAAGGCCGACATGGAGGCCATGAAAGAACAAATGGTCACAATGATGGAGGCCATGATGAGCATGAAGAAGATAATGGAGGTCAATGCGGCTGCACGTACTCACCTTCAGAGGGCTGTACGCACTCACCTAAAAAGGACTACGCGTCCTCGCCTTCAGAGGGCTACACGTTTTTGCCTTCTGAGGATTGCACGCCCTCGACTTTAGAGGACTGCACGTCCTCACCTTCAGAGGGCTACACGCCCTCGCCTTTAGAGGGCTACACGCCCTCGCCTTCAGAGGACTACACGTCCTCGCCTTCAGAGGACTACATGTCCTCGCCTTCAGAGGACTGCACGTCCTCACCTACAGAGGGCTACACGCCCTTGCCTTCAGAAGGCTCCGCGCCCTCGACTTCAAAGGACTACACGTCCTCGCCTTCAGAGGGCTGCACGCCCTTTCCTTCAAAGGGATACATGTCCTGACCTTCAGAGGTCTGCCGGCCCTCGCCTTCGGAGGGCTACACACCCTCGCTTTTAGAGGATTGCGCCTTCAAAGGACTACACGTCCTCGCCTTTAGAGGGCTACAGGTCCTTACCTTCAGAGGACTACAAGTCCTTGCCTTCAGAGGGCTCCATGTCCTCGCCTTCAGAGGACTACACGTCCTTGCCTTCAGAGGACTACACGTCCTCGCCTTGGGAGGACTGCATGTCCTCACCTTGGGAGGACTACACGTCCTCACCTTTAGAGGACTACACGTCCTCGCCTTCAGTGGACTACACGTCCTCGCCTTCAGAGGACTACACGTCCTCGCCTTCAGAGGACTGCATGTCCTCACCTTGGGAGGACTACACGTCCTCACCTTCAGAGGACTACACGTCCTCACCTTTAGAGGACTACACGTCCTCGCCTTCAGTGGACTACACGTCCTTGCCTTCAGAGGAATGCACGTCCTTGCCTTCAGAGGACTACACGTCCTCGCCTTCATAGGACTACACGTCCTCGCCTTCAGAGGGTGACACACCCACACCTTTAGAGGACCACACGTCCTCACCTTCAGAAGACTACACGCCCTCTCCTTCCGAGGACTACACGTCCTCACCTTCTGAGGACTACATGTCATCGCCTTTAGAGGACTACACGTCCTCGCCTTCAGTGGGCTAGACGCCCTAACCTTCAGATGGTTACACGCCCTCACCTTCATAGGGCTGCACGCCCTTATCTTCAGAGCAGTACACGTCCACGCCTTCAGAGTACTACACGTCCTCGCCTTCAGAGGGCTGCACGTCCTCACTTTCAGAGGGCTCCACATTTGCGCCTTTAGAGAATTCAAGGTCCTTCACTTTTAATTCTTAATCGAGGCTTGCGCTCCTGGGTGAGGGGCTAGTAGTTTTCTTTTATCAGTTCCTGGGCCACACCCTGATATTGGAGAAGGGCCAACTATGCGAGCACAACCAGAGGAGGAGGCTATCGCGCTGCTACTCTGCATATTGGGGTAGAATTTCTCCCAGGCCGCTGCAAAGAGACGAGTGCGAATCATGCTCACTAACATGACCATTCTTACACAGATATGGATGACATTGCTACTTAGCAACATTCTGCCCAACGACCACAATGTCGATCTCCCCCTGTGGAAGTATCAGTTGGTCTGTGCCGTCACGACATAGGAAGTATGCATGTGGCTCAACTGATTTCTAATGCCATCTACTATTTGTAGGGTTTGCGCCCCCTACGAGGGGTCCCTTGGACTCAGAGAAGTCCAACAGGGCCCTAGGGTTCCTAGCTCTGATCACTAGGCCCTCATTAACCGGGCTTTCATCGAGAAGTTTTGTGCCCCCAGGCAGGCACAGGGTGAGGCACCACAGCAGCCTGGGGACGACCAGCAGGGGGCAACAGACGCACCGCCACCACCTTCAGGGTCCACCTCAGCTTATCTACAAAGGCTGGAGTGTTGCCTATGACACATGGCCGACCAGTAGGAGACCAACCACCCAGGCAAGTACGAGCAGGTACTAGGCCCATGATCGACAAATCGTCATCACGCGTCCGGCTCAAGACGTTAAAGAAGCGCTACTAGGAGGCAACCTAGAATTGGCTACGAAGAAGCTCCCCGCGACAAGGTCCAGGAAGGGCACCATTGAAGAGGGTTACAATGCAGCCCCGCAATCCGACACAGGCTTCGACAAACACTGATTCCAGAGTGTGGAACATCATTAGCATTTTGAGGCCATTGAGGGATGGTCATTCCTCAGACAGAGACAAAGGCAGCTAAGGGATGATGAATTTCCGGATTTCCTTGGAGGAGGCTGAGCTATACGACTGGAATCACCAAACTTGTGATTTATCCTTCATTATTGCTTTCAATTATTTTTTTATTTCCCTTGTGATTTGACATTATCTGCTTCCAGTTATTATGTCCATTGTGATTAAACTGAACATGGAGTTATTTGTCGCATTGTGAGTAATTTATCGCTTTGGGCATATGGTCGTACTAACTTTACGATGATTTGTTCGAAACGCAAAAAATGTGTAGGTCTTGTGCACTTTCATTCACACACCTTTTTCAAAAAGATGTGATCTCGGGCATCAACCGTGCCCAGGTTACAAGCTATTTTTAATCTTTTGAAAAAAAAAGAGAAAGAGAAAAAACAAAAACAAACAAGAACAAAAAATATATCTTTCGGCTGAAAAGCCAGTACGCTTTTGAAAAGAAATAACTTCCAGTTTTTCTTTGAAAAAAGATTCACTGATCATAACACCAGTTTTTGGTAAAAAAAATGTGTATACACCTGAAGGGTGAATGCTGTGAAAATTTTCCCGAACTCCCAAAATGGACTCGGATGAATGCATGAATTGATAAAAGAACATGTTTTGAAAACACTGGGTTGACTTAAATAGGGAAAATGAATCTTGAGCCCTAGTGTCACATGACCATAAAAACTTGATGCTTGAGTGTCCACATGGGTGCATGCATGACCAGTTTTGCATAAAATTACCAAATCATCATTGTTGCATGTGTGTCATGTAAATAGTGTGAGACATTCCTTTATCCCTGAACCGCTGCCCAAACCAACGCCCTGACATATATCATGTCCAACCGTTCTACAAGCCTTGAGCCAAAATCCCAACTCACCATAAACCTTGACCCAGGGTGAGAATGTCCATCCTCGCCCTCGGAAAAAACTAAAAAAAAGAAGAAAAAGAAAGTTCCCGATCAAAGATCGGAAGAAAACAAAAGAAGAGAAAAAAAGAAAGTTCAGAATCAAAGATCAGAAGAAAACAAAAGAAAAATAAAGTTCCCGATCAAAGATCGGAAGAAAACAAAAAGGAATTATACAGAAAGGTCTTCGGACCAGACAGTATGTGAACAAACATACAGAGTTGTCACGAGCAAGTAAGAAAAGAAAGAAAACCACGACTGGAAGTGGTCGTCTCCCTTTGATTACCAACCAAAATCTTGTGCGCCGGAAACTTTTTCGCCCCGCACTAAACAAAAACATAAAAGGAAAAGGCCAAAACACTCATAGCCAAATTTCCCACCATAAACACCATTCCCGAAAAAGTCCTATTGATCCATGATCACGCATGTTATCTCAGATATGATAGGAAATGAGTTGCAAAGTCAAATCATGACATATCTATGGTTCGGAATTAGGATAAAACACTTTCATGTGTGAGATTGATACACTTTGAGTAGTTTTTTCTCTATTCTCAGTTGGACCCAGTGTTTCCTCTAAATGGTCGTTTAGAAACGAAACGCTAACGTCCAAAATCTCATTTGTGGTTATGAGAAAATTTTATCAGCATACTCTCCTTCCCCAATACACACATTGTTTTTCTCCAAAAATTATATGTTGCCCTAATCAGTTGGAGGTTTTGTTCTTTACTAAAGCATGTTCGCATTTCAGTGAAAGAACACTAAGACTATTTTAGTCTCACAAAATCAAGAACTACGTAGGTCTAAGTTCCTCATCAAAAATTGAGGATACGAAGGAGCAAAAACCCCGCTTTTGTCGACCACCCCATCCTCCTATCGTGACTCGCGAGTCTGGTAGAATGCAGAGACGCCTTATGGTTATCCGAACCTTTTGTCAACCAGAGGCAAGCGAGCCCGTTGACACGTAGAGACCAATGTGGTCATTTGCACCCTTCCCGAAGATGTGAGCGTCTTCCGGCCAAGAATGCAAAAAAGTCTCAATTCTGCTATCGTGACCCAAGGGTTCGGTAGCACGCGGACACACCTTATGGTTATTTGCACCTTTTGTCAACCAGAGGCAAGCGAGCCTGTTGACACGCAGAGACCAATGTGGTCATCTGCACCCTTCCCAAAGATGTCAACGTCTTCCAGCAGAGACCGCAAAAAAGTCTCATTTCTGCTATCGTGACCCAAGGGTCTGGTAGCATGCAGACACACCATATGGTTATCCACACCTTTTGTCAACCAGAGGTAAGCGAGCCCGTTGGCACACATAGACCAATGAGGTCATCTGCACCTTCTCGGAGATGTCAGTGTCTTCCGGCCGAGACCGCAAAAAAGCATCATTTCTGCTATCGTGATCCAAGGATCCGGTAGCACGTGGACACACCTTATGGTTATCCGCACCTTTTTTCAACCAGAGGCAAGCGAGCCCGTTGACACGTAGAGACCAATGTGGTCATCTGCACCCTTCCCGAAGATGTCAGCGACAACCGACCGAGACCGCAAAAAAGTCTCATTTCTGCTATCGTGACCCAAGGGCCCGGTAGCATGCGGACACACCTTATGGTTATCCGCACCTTTTGTCAACCAGAGGCAAGTGAGCCCGTTGACACGCAGAGACTGTAGAAGCAAGCTTCATGATGATGAATCAAGTTGATTCAAGTAGTTTTGATGATAACAAAGATGATGACAAAAAGCTCAAAAGAATGATTTCAAGATTGAGTCAACAAGTTCAAGATCAAGATAAATTTCAAGAGAAGAATCAAGAAGATTCAAGAATCAAGAGAAGTTTGATTTCAAGATTAAAGAGAAGAAATCAAGAAGACCTCACATGGGAAGTATTGAAAAGATTTTTCAAAAAACAAACATAGCACAGTTTTGTTTTTCAAAAGAGTTTTTCTCAAAATTTTCTAAGTTACCAGAGTTTTACTCTCTGGAAATCGACTTCCAGTTTCCTGTAATCGATTACCAGTGGAAAAGTTTGATTTCAAAAGCTTTTAACTGAATTTGCAACGTTCTAATTGTTTTTTAAATGGTGTAATCGATTACAATATATTGGTAATCGATTACCAGTGTATCTGAACGTTGAAATTCAAATTCAATTGTGAAGAGTCACATCTTTTCATAAAATTATTTGTGTAATTGATTACATGGTTTTGGTAATCGATTACCAGTGACAAGTTTTGAATAAAAATCAAGAGATGTAACTCTTCCAATGGTTTTCAGGTTTTTCTCAAGGTTATAACTCTTCCAATGGTTTTTCTTGACCAGACATGAGGAGTCTATAAAAGCAAGACCTTGACTTGAATTTCAATAACTTTATATATATACTTTTACATCCTTTGAATCTCTTTGAACATCTTTTTGAACTTCTTCTTCTTCTTCTTCCTTTGCCAAAAGCTTTCTGAGTTTTCTGGTTTCCAAACCTTGTTCTTTCACAGAAAATAAAAGTGTGCTATATCTTTTCATTCTCTTCTCCCTTTGCCAAAAATAATTCGACAAGGACTAACCGCCTGAATTCTTTTTGTGTTTCTGTTCTCCCTTTTACAAAAGAACGAAGGACTAACCGCCTGAATTCTTTTGTGTCTCCCTTCTCCCTTTTCAAAGAATTCAAAACGACACAGTCTGAGAATTCTTTTGATTCTTCCCTTTCCCTTAAACAAAATATTTCAAAGGACTAACCGCCTGAGATATCTTTTGTTTCCCCTTCACAAAGTTTAAAAGGACTAACCGCCTGAGAACTTTGTCTTAACACATTGGAGGGTACACCCTTTGTGGTACAAGTAGAGGGTACATCTACTTGGGTTGTTGTAACTAAGAACAAGAGAGGGTACATCTACTTGGGTTGTTGTAACTGAAAACAAGAGATGGTACATCTCTTGTGGATCAGTTCAAGTGGAGGGTACATCCACTTGGTTGTTCAAAGAGAACAAGGGAGGATACATCCCTTGTGGATCTTTGCTTGTAAAGGATTTTACAAGGTTGAAAGAAATCTCAAGGACCGCAGGTCGCTTGGGGACTGGATGTAGGCACGGGTTGTTGCCGAACCAGTATAAAATTCTTGTGTTTGTCTTCTTCTTCCCACCACTCTTTAATTTTCGTTGTGCACTTTAATTATCGCTTTTACTTTTGGTTAAGTTTCTATTTCTGTTTTTACTTTCTTAACATTATAGTAAAAGCCTAATTGAATTTAGTAACATTAAGAAGGAAATATTTTTAATAAGTAAAGGTTCATTAATAATTAATTCAACCCCCCCCCTTCTTAATTATTTCGAGGCCACTTGATCCAACAGAGACCAATGTGGTCATCTGCACCCTTCCCGGAGATGTCAGCATCTTCCGACCGAGACCGCAAAAAAGTCTCATTTCTGCTATCGTGACCCAAGGATCCGGTAGCACGTGGACACACCTTATGGTTATCCGCACCTTTTTTCAACCAGAGGCAAGTGAGCCTGTTGACACGTAGAGGCCAATTTGGTCATTTGCACCCTTCCCGGAGAGTTCAGCGTCTTCTGCCCGAGACCACAAAAAAGTCTCAATTCTGCTATTGTGACCCAAGGGTCCAGTAGCACGCAGACACACCTTATGGTTATCCGCACCTTTTGTCAACCAGAGGCAAGCGAGCCCGTTGACACGTAGAGACCAATGTGGTCATCTGTACCCTTCCTAGAGAGGTCAGCGTCTTTTGGCCGAGACCGCAAAAAAGTCTCAATTCTGCTATCGTGACCCAAGGGTCCGGTAGCATGCAAACACACCTTATGGTTATCCGCACCTTCTGTCAACTATAGGCAAGCGAACCTGTTGACACGCAGAGACCAATGTGGTCATCTGCACCCTTCCCGGAGATGTCAGCGTCTTCCGGCCAAGACCACAAATTCTTCCCAGTAGAAGTATTGATAGCTTTCACTTGAATTTCATCCAATTTCTCTAACCTTGATTCCTTGACACCTAACCTACATAAATAGAAACTCATAGTTAGTGACAATAGCAACATTTGTTGCATCCTTCATAAAAAGGAAATTTGACACTAAAACCATTATTACTTGATTCTGCTAGAAATCCTAAGGGAATTTGGGTGAGACATTTTGTCAAACACCTCATAAGCAAAAAAAATTTCAACATTTCATCAATGGTGTTCAACAATATCCATATGCTTAGATGGTGTATGAGAGCTTGCAATTTTTTTGGTCTGTCAATTAATGGTCATTGTTGCTTTTGTAACCTAAGACTTGCTAGAAATCGTAATGGAATTTGGGTGAGGCATTTTGTTAAACACCTCATAAGCAAAAAAAATTTCAACAATTTTAAGTAGAATTTGTTTTTATGATATAAGAAGCAAAAGTAAGACTAAAAAACATCATCTAAAAATTGGAACGTATATCAAATAAAAAGTCCATATGTAATGAGAAGAAAGAATCAACAAAAGAAAAATATTTCAAACTTGATCTATCATTGTCGCAACCTACCCTTCGGCGGGAGGGCGACACGGGACTCGCCGAAAGCGTCTTCCAAGAAAGGAATACGCGTGGAGTCGCCACCAATGTTTATTTGAGGAAAACGTCGGAAAAACCAGAAAAGACGTGGTCTACGAACTTTAAGTGAAAAGTTCGGGAGTTGTATTTACATACGGGGAAGGTATTAGCACCCCACACGTCCGTCACAAGGGACGACAGCCTTTAATCAAATGTGCAAACATGACTTCAATTTGTTTTACGTTCCCTTTTATGTCTTTATGTCTTTTTATGCCTTTTATAATTTTTATCTTTTTGTGGTCGACGAGGGTGTTTCCCTTGCTCCTACGTATTCCTCAATTGTAATAAGGAAATTAGACCTACGTAGTTCTTTGAGAACTAAGCGTTGGTTAAGTTGGTTTTATCCTTCTTTGCAAGATATATTTTGATTGAATGAAAGGTCATTTAAGGCGTTGAACCATTAAACAATCTTTCGTTTCTTTTTGAAAAGAGAGAAAACATTAAGGCATTGGACCATTAATGATCTCTTGTTATTTTTGAAAAGAGATAATAAAGCTACATGTTGACTTTAGGCCTTTTTTAGAAATCTTATGTTTAACTAATAAAAGCGGAAAAGACCATTTTAAGGCGTTGGACCTTAAAAAATGGCTTTTTAGGTAATGACAAAAGTTTGATTTATGAATTGATTTTAGCCTTAGTTTCACTTTGGTTATTAGTCAATTTTGTAAAATGAACATCCTAATGTTTGCTTATAATAAAATTAAATTTGTGACTTTAAAATAATAAATAATTTTATTCAAAATAATATTTTTATTTCTAGTTTTATTTATTGATTTTATATTTATATATTATTTTATTTAATATATTTTTTTATATTTTTCTATAAATAAAACAATATAAAAATATTAATTTAAATAAAATTATTTATAACTTTAAATTCGTCTAATAATTTTATTTAAATTAATATTTTATTTTAGTTAATATTTTTAAAATAATTTATGACTTCAAAATTCCATTTAAAAAAAATAAGAAGTCGTAATTTTTTTTACGACTTCAATAGAAAAGAAAAAAGTTGTAAAATGAATTACGACTTTGAACTGAGAAGTCGTGAAATATACTACGACTTATTTGTTTTTGGGTGTTTTTGGGTATTTATTTAAAATTTATTTAGAAACAAATTACCCATTTTAGATCTTTTCGCCTGAAAAATGCAAGTCGGAAGAGATTGATGGTAGAAAGTTTCTCCTCCCAACAACTATCTTAGTATATAAGAGACCATATGAGAGTTTCAGAATCAATAAACAAAAATAGAAATGATCCAATTACCTTTCGTCACCACTATCATTCATGCACGCAAACTAAAATGAAACTGATACCTATTCCCTCATCAATGCAACAATGTTCCAAAAATGGTTCCACCAACCATAACACATTTTTTATTATAATGATCGTAATTAGAGTTGTTGGCTCTCATGTGATCTTAGGATATGGACCATATGAAAGTTTCAAAATCAACAAACAAAAACAAAAATAATTCAATTACCTTTGTCATCGTCACTATTCATGCGCTCAAATTAGAATAAAACTAATCCCTATTCCCTCGTTAATGCAATAATGTTCCAAAAACAGGTTCCATCGACCATCACACACTTTTTTTTGTAATAACCATAATTAGAATTTTTGGGTCACTAGTGAAACCCCAGTATCCCCTCAAATTTGGTCTTTTGTGTCGACAATTGAATTAATCTTTGATGCACATTCCTTTTTTTTTCAAAGTAACAAAACATGCACTAAGAAAAACAAACACTGTTGATTGATATTCAGAACCAAGTAAACCAGTTCACCAGCAACAATGTTGTTGGAATTAGAATCATGGATCCTCAAACATTATACCAACCAACATAACCAAATGGATTACCGAAAATACCCCCACCCTTCTCCCATGTCCTAAGAAATTAAAATTAAACAAGGTGAGCATAAAGAGAAAAAAACCCTAAGAACTAATGTCTTGACCAGCTAGCATGAGCAGACTTATTAGACATTCAACAACGCAATCTCCCAGGCTTCAACGTTGAGCTTCTAGCTTGGAATGATGGCTGTTATTATTGTTATGGTAACTAAAAACAAAGAAGCATATATGTTTATAGCGAGAGAGAGAGAGAGAGAAAGAGAAAGAGGGAAAAGGGGTGGATTTATTTTTTCCTTCTAGCCTCTAGGGCTTCTTACCTAAGGTGTGCTTGTTATTATGCATCCACACCTTTAGCACATGACGTTGAACACCGATTTCGGAGCAAAACTCTTGCACGACGCTGTCATCATTCTTTTGCATCCTCCACCCGAGTTTCTCAGCGAAGACCAACATCTTGTCTTTCTGATGCTGGGTAAATTTGGTCCTGAAGCGTTTTTTGCTGCTCGACCCAGACCCATCATGAGTGGTGGCACCACTCGTAGGGTCTGAGTCCTCCAGGTCTTCCAAGGGGGGCTGGGGCCCACCTCCTCCTGACAAGGACGGGTGTGCCAGCATGGCACGTTGGTGCCCCGTCATGTGTGGGTACCCCGGCGGGGTACGATAGTAAGCTGCAAATGGCACTGGGGGTGGCAGCGGTGGGTGGTGGTGGTGGAAGGGCACTGAGTAGGTGTCGTGGGTCTCCTTACGATGGAAGTTTCGGTGGCAGTTGCACACAACGCATTTTAGCGCTTCCAGGGTGCCCTCCTGACCCCCCGGCAGGAACTCGATGCAGCCGTCGATAATGTGTTTGCCGATTGAGACACCGTGGTTCTTGAGGCATTCTTGGTACTTTCCCTTGCCACTGTTTTGGGCCACAATGTTGGTGGGTGGTGCCACTGGAACCGCCATTGGCACCGCCATTGGTATCACTTCCACCACTGGCTCTTGTTCGCCGTGATTCAGTGGCATTCCAAACTCTTCATAGCTCGTTGCTGCTACTGCTATGGGCAGCCCAAGCTCAGCTTCCTCATGATGCTTCTGAAATTCCATTTTGGAAATATTGGAATTTCTTGCTTGAAAGGTGTGATCGTTGACGGTGGTGGGTGATTGAACATATAAACAAGTGCTGAAGAGGAAACAAACAAGAAGTATTGAATGAACTCTTTTAATTTCTCTCTCTCATATAGCAGTTTCAATTTCATACACTTTTTCCGCTTCTCTGTTTTATCCCCGATATCCCCTCTTATGCAACTCTTAATTCTTCATCCTTGTCTTCCACCGGGTAAATCCAATTACCTTGGTAATTTCTCTCTCTCTCTCTTACAAAAGCATTAATGTATGTTTGAGGAGACATGAATTTGTAAGGACTTTATTGGTAAATAATATACAAGTATGCTTTTGTAAGGACTGTAATTAGGATTTTGGTTTTTCAATGAGATTCTGAGATATTTTGATAAGTGTTAGTTCCTTAGACCAACTATGAGACTAATCCTTAATATGGAGAATAGTTACAGTTAAAATTCATTGTCCCTTTCCAAATAGGTGTTCATCTAAACAATGCATTTTAGTGTGACTAAATTACAACAATACCCCGTAAGGTTTCTTGAAATTACACATAAACCTCTCTTTCTTTACCAATACAACAACCTCTCTTATAGGATACATGGTATAATATTTTGCAAACAATTAAGGGGGGTTAATATAATTTGTAACAGGTGTCAATATATAGTTCTTCAAACAAGGATCGGGGTTTAGTGTAGGTGTAAAAACTTAGGAGTACTATGTGTAATTTCAAGAAATCTTAGGGGATATTATTGTAATCTACTCTTTTAGTTTGGGATTGTCAAACAATGCGTTAAAGACATGATAATTTATTTGAACAATAAATGTGAGTCTTTAATAGGAGGCGTTACTAATTTATTTGAATAATAAATTGATGGATTATTCGAGGACCATTTAAAGATATGGTTTTATAGTGGACCATTAGTTTTAACCGTTAATGGCGACCATAATTAGGGTCTTTGAATCTTCAATGGGATTTTGAGATATTTGTGTAAATTTTAGTTATTTAGACCAATTATGAGACTAACCCTTAATATAAAGCTTAACTACACTAAAGGTTCATTTCCCCTTGCAAAATACGTGTTCAACCGAGCAATGTATTAAAAACATGTTAATTTATTTGAATAATAAATGTGAGTATTTAATAGGAGGTGTGATTAATTTGTTTGAATAGTAGATAAAAAATACGTGTTCAACTAAGCAATACATTGTAATTTGGGACAATCAAGCAATGCGTTAAAGACATGTTAATTTATTTGAATAATAAATGCTAGTCTTTAATAGGAGGTGTGATTAATTTGTGTGAATAATATATTGATATATTCATTGATGACCATTTAAAGATGTGATTTTATAGTGGAGCATTAGTTTTAATCGTTTATGACCATTGTGATTAGGGTCTTTAATTCTTCAATGGGTTCCTGAGATTTTTCCATTAGTTTTAATTCTTTAGACCAATTATGAGAATAACCCTTAGTATAAAGCTTAACTATGCGTAAGGTTCATTGCACCTTCCAAAATACGTGTTCAACTAAGCAATGCATTGTAGTTCGGGACAATCAAGCAATGCGTTAAAGACATGTTAATTTATTAGAATAATAAATATGATTCTTTAATAGGAGGTGTGATTAATTTGTTTGAATAGTAGATTAATGGATTCTTTGATGACTATTTAAAGATATGGTTTAATATTTTTTTTGTGATCAGATGTGGTTTTATGATGGACCATTAGTTTTAACAGCTTATGACCACTGTAATTAAGGTCTTTGGTTCTTCAATGAGATCCTGAGATATTTTCATAAGTTTTAGTTCTTTACACTAATTATGAAACTAACCCTTGATATAGAGCTTAACTATAGTTATGGTTCATTGCCCCTTCAAAAATGCGTGTTCAACTAAGCAATGCATTGTAATTCGGGACAATCAAGCAATCCGTTAAAGACATGTTAATTTATTTGAATAATAAATGCTAGTCTTTAATAGGAGGCGTGATTAATTTGTTTTAATAATAAATTGATGGATTCTTTGATGACCATTTCTTGTTTTGTTGGCTTTCATCTTTATTTCGTTCACTTTCGGTTTTCTTTTCTTTCGTTTTAAAAAGTTTTCAACCGAGCATTTGCGTTGTAATCTCGTTTAATCACTGTTAAAGCAAAATCTAACCGATTGTTCACACTGTAACCCTGGTTAAACCATAAAAAGAAAAATAATAATAAAATAATAAAAATATCTTGGAAAAAAATAATAATAAAATAATCAAAAAAATTAATCGGACATTTTTTCTTTGAAAGTTTCCTTGAATGAATTGACTAATAACCAAAGTGAAGCTAAGACTAAAATCAATTCATAAATCAAGCTTTGTCCGCAAAAATCACTAAAAACCGTTTTAAGGTCCAATGCCTTAAACGATCCTCTTTGCTTTTATCGGTTAACATGGACCGTTCAAAAGCATAAAATCAATAGGTAACTTTACCGCTTTTGCAAGAACTACGTAGGTCTGAGTTCCTCACCACAAATCGAGGATACGTAGGAGCAAAAGTCCCGTTTTTGTCGACCACCCCTTTTCAAACAAACCAAGAGATCGTTAATGGTCCAATGCCTTAACCTTTCTCTTCTTTCACAACCAAGAGATCGTTAATGGTCCAACGCCTTAATGTTTCTCTACTTTCAAAAACCAAGAGATTGTTAATGGTCCAACACCTTAACGTTTCTCTCCTTTCAAAACCAAGAAATCATTAATGGTCCAACGCCTTAACGTTTCTCTCCTTTCAAAAACAAGAGATCGTTAATGGTCCAACGCCTTAACGTTTCTCTCCTTTCAAAATCAAAAGATCGTTTAATGGTCCAATGCCTTAAATGACCTTTTGTTCGGTTAAAATATATCATGCAAAAAAAGATAAAAATAACTTAACCAATGTTTAGTTCTAAAGAACTACGTAGGTTTGATTTCCTCATCGCAATTGAGGAATACGTAGGAGCAAGGGAAACACCCTTGTCGACCACAAAAAGATAAAAAATACAAAAAGTCCCATAGAAAACCACAAAAACATAAAAAAGGGAAAAATACATAATTTTGAAGTCATGTTTTGCACACTCGAGTAAAGGCTGTCGTCCCTTGTGACAGACGCGTTGGGTGCTAATACATTCCCCGTGCGTAAAAACAACTCCCGAACCTTTCACAATTAAAGTTCGTAGACCACACGTTTTGGTTTTTCCGACGTTTTCCTCGAATAAACGTTGGTGGAGACTCCGCGCGCCTTCCTTCCTTGGAAGACGCACCTGTGTGCCTCCCGTCGCCCTCCTGCCAAAGGGTAGGTTGCGACAGTTGGTGACTCCACTGGGACTATTTTAAGAGAGTTAGGACATTTTGATCTATGTGCATTCCTTACCATGACTTTGTTTGTTTGCCTTTATTTCTCTTACGTTCTTGTATATAACTCTTTGATGCTTTTAGTGTGCTTTTTAATGTATGCATGAGATAGATATTTATTCATTTGATGCACATGAACACCAACAACTTTTTGCACACACGGTGAGTTGAAAAAGGGCCCTATACCTGGGTCCATGGGAACATAAGGAGTGCAGGTGAATTTGTGATCATGCTGGGTCTCCGACTTGCTTGATAACAGTGAACCCTCATCTAGAGTTTCTCTCTTTGATAACATATTGTCACTGGTAGTCCCTATAGCCGCAATATGTTTTTCAAAGGGGATGATACCTCTAGAAACCATCAAGAGAGATATGACCACCTTGAGAATTATCACTAAAAGCCTTTTAGTTCCTCCCATTTAGGTCCGTAAAATAGGGACACGAAGCCGACACCCTGCGTGCCTTTTAAACACTGCCATGCATATAACCTAAATGTCATGTATGTCTTTGTTGTATGATTATTTATGGATATTGTCATACTGTGTACATCCCCGTGTTGTGCTCTTGCGCGTCTGCATCATGTCGTCACGCATGCGTTGTATGTTGGTCTTGTCTTTTGTCACGGGAAGTCGGAAGGTCCATATCACCTTCTTAACTGCACATATGGGGCATTGCGCCCCCAAATGCGCAAGTAAAAAGAGATGATTTTTCGGGCTCTCGTGTCCATAAATGCATTCATATTATGCATCGCATAAGCATTTCTTCATGGCATCGTAATGGACATATCGTTCCTACATTTGTCACTTATCATTTCATGCATTGCATTTTGCATAAGTCATTTCTTCACCATGCATATGCATCTAACATGTTTTTGCACACCTTTTTCATGTTCGGTCATGCATGATCCTTGCATTTTCCTCTGCAAAACAAAGAAAGTCACGATAAAGCTTAAACAATGCATCATTCGCATACATCCATGCTTTTCATTGGTTGCATTGCTCATTGCATTCTTTCCCTGTAAACCAAACTTTAATCATTGTTATCATAAGGGAAGAACACACTTTACGACACCCTTACCGAACGCATGCTAGAGCTGGAGTAATGGTTGAAGTAAATGAGGTGCAAGAGCGGATGAAGGCCGACATGGAGGCCATGAAAGAACAGATGGTCACAATGATGGAGGCCATGATGAGCATGAAGAAGATAATGGAGGTCAATGCGGCTAGACGTACTCACCTTCAGAGGGCTGTACGCACTCACCTTCAAAGGACTACACGTCCTCGCCTTCAGAGGGTTACACGTCCTCGCCTTCAGAGGGTTACACGTCCTCGCCTTCAGAGGGTTGCACGCCCTCAACTTCAGAGGACTTCATGCCCTTACCTTTAAAGGACTGCACATCCTCACCTTCAGAGGGCTACATGCCCTTGCCTTCAGAGGGCTACATGCCCTTGCCTTCAGAGGACTACACGTCCTCGCCTTCAGAGGACTACACGTCCTAGCCTTCAGAGGACAAAACGTCATTACCTTCAGAGGGCTACACATCCTCACCTTCAGAGGACTACACGTCCTCGCCTTCAGAGGACATCATGTCCTCACCTTTAGAGGACTACATGTCCTCGCCTTTAGAGGACTACATGTCCTCGCCTTCAGAGGACTGCACGTCCTCGACTACAGAGGGCTTCACGCCCTCGCCTTTAGAAGGTTCCACGCCCTCGACTTCAAAGGACTACACGTCCTCGCCTTTAGAGGACTGCACGTCCTCGCCTATAGAGGACTGCACACCCTCTCCTTCAGAGGGCTGCACGCCCTCGCCTTCAGAGGGATATGTAGAAACAAAGCTTCATGATGAATCAAGATTGATTCAAAGATGTTTTGATGATAAAAAAGGTGATGACAAAAAGCTCAAAGGTCAATTCATGATAATCAAAGAATGAGTTCAAGATGTTCAAGATTGATCAAGAACACTTCAAGGTTCAAGAGGAAATTTGATTCAAAGAATCAAGAATCAAGATTCAAGGTTCAAGCTTCCAAGAATCAAGATCAAGATTCAAGACTCAAGATTCAAGAATCAAGAGAAGACTTAATCAAGATAAGTATGAAAAAGTTTTTTCAAAAATTGAGTAGCACATGGATTTTTCTCAAAACATGTTTACCAAAGAGTTTTTACTCTCTCGTAATCGATTACCAGATTATTGTAATCGATTACCAATAAGCAAAATGGTTTTAAAAAAGCTTTCAACTGAATTTACAACGTTCCAATTGATTTCAAAAAGCTGTAATCGATTACAATGTTTTGGTAATCGATTACCAGTGTGCTTGAACGATGAAATTCAAATTCAAATGTGAAGAGTCACATTCTTTTACAAAAAAGATTTTTGTAATTGATTACACTGTTTTGGTAATCGATTACCAGTGATTGTTTCTGAATAAATCATAAGATGTAACTCTTCAAATGTTTTTTGACTTTTTCAAATTGGTTTTAAGTTTTTCTAAAAGTCATAACTCTTCAAAATGGTTCTCTTGACCAGACATGAAGAGTCTATAAAAGCAAGGATTTGTTTTGCATTTTATCTAATCATTTTATCTATCCAATCTTTGAGTCTCTTTGAAGAACTTCTTCTTCTTTGTGCCAAAAGCTTTCCAAGAGTTTTCTGGTTTTATAAACCTTGAAAACTTGTGCTATTCATTCATTTCATCTCTTTTCCCTTTGCCAAGGACTAATCGCCTGAATTCTTTTTGTGTCTCTTTTCTCCCTTTTCCAAAAGAACAAAGGACTAACCGCCTGAATTCTTTTGTGTGTCCCTTCTCCCTTGTCAAAGAATTCAAAACGACACAGTCTGAGAATTCTTTTGATTCTTCCCTTTCCCTTAAACAAAAGATTTCAAAGGACTAACCGCCTGAGAATTCTTTTGTATCCCCATTCACAAAGTTTCAAAGGTTTAATCGCCTGAGATCTATGTCTTAACACATTGGAGGGTACATCCTTTGTGGTACAAGTAGAGGGTACATCTACTTGGGTTTGACTGAGAACAAGAGAGGGTATATCTCTTGTGGATCAGTTCTAGTGGAGGGTATATCCACTAGGTTCAAAGAGAACAAGGGAGGGTACATCCCTAGTGGATCTTTGCTTGTAAAAGGATTTTAACAAGGTTGAAAGAAATCTCAAGGACCGCAAGTCGCTTGGGGACTGGATGTAGGCATGGGTTGTTGCCGAACCAGTATAAAAACTCTTGTGTGTTTGTCTCCTTCTTCCCTACTCTTTTAATTTCCATTGTGCATTTTATTTTCCACTTTTACTTTTGGTTAAGTTTCTATTCTACTCTTTATTCACTTAACAACATAGTAAAAGCCTTAGAAGAGTAATTTTTTAATTAGTAAAGGTTTAGGAATAATTAATTCAACCCCCTTTCTTAATTATTCTGAGGCCACTTGATCCAACAGGATACATGTCCTAACCTTCAGAGGTCTGCAGGCCCTTGCCTTCGGAGGGCAACACACCCTCGCCTTCAGAGGACTGTGCCTTCAGAGGACTACACGTCCTCGCCTTTAGAGGGCTACAGGTCCTCACCTTCAGAGGGCTACAGGTCCTCACCTTCAGAGGAATTTAAGTCCTCGCCTTCAGAGGGCTCTATGTCCTCCCCTTCAGAGGACTACACGTCCTCGCCTTCAAAGGACTACACGTCCTCACCTTCAGAGGACTGCACGACCTCGCCTTCAGAGGACTGCACGTCCTCACCTTCAGAGGACTACACGTCCTCGCCTTCAGTGGACTACACGTCCTCGCCTTCAGAGGGTGACACGCACTCACCTTCAGAGGACCACACGTCCTCACCTTCCGAGGACTGCACGTCCTCGCCTTCAGAGGACTGCATGTCCTCGCCTTCAGAGGATTGCACGTCCTCACCTTTAGAGGACTACACGTCCTCACCTTCAGTGGACTACACGTCCTCGCCTTCAGAGGGCGACACGTCCTCACCTTCAGAGGACCACACGTTCTCACCTTCAGAGGACTACATGCCCTCGCCTTCCGAGGACTTCACGTCCTCACCTTTCGAGGACTGCACGTCCTCGCCTTCAGAGGACTGCACGTCCTCGCCTTCAGAGGACTACACGTCCTCACCTTCAGAGGACTGCACGTCCTCACCTTCAGAGGATTGCACGTCCTCACCTTCAGAGGACTACACGTCCTCACCTTCAGTGGACTACATGTCCTTGCCTTCAGAGGGCGACACGCCCTCACCTTCAGAGGACCACACGTCCTCACCTTCAGAGGACTACACGCCCTTGCCTTCCGAGGACTTCACGTCCTCACCTTCAGAGGACTACATGTCATCGCCTTCAGAGGACTACACGTCCTCGCTGTCATACCCTAATTTCATCCTGGTACCATCCGTTGTAGGGATGCGACCCTCGTTTGACCACTTCGAGGTACTTGGCACCCATTGTTAGGCAATTCGTGAAGTTTCGTGACATGTCGGAAGTCAAAAGAAAGCATTGTTGCACAACCCGTGAAGTTCCGTGACATGTCGGAAGTGAAGAGAAAGTTGTAGTGCGTAATCCGTAAAGTTCGTAACATCCCGGAAGCCAAAAAAGGGGATGATTACGTTATCCGTAAGGTTTCGTAACAATACAGAAAGAAAACAAGTATCGTTACGTAATTCGTATGTTTCCGTAACGTTACGGAAAAAGAATCAGCAAAAAAAGGTAAGGGGGTGTATTTAGTAAACACAGGGGTGCAAATAGCAACCAGGCCCACTTGGGCCTTCCAGGAAGTTCTCCAGAAGGCACCGCCTTCTGGAGGAAGCAACCTAGCTCGCCTGGGCGAGCTGGGTGGCGAGCTTCTCCGTCTTTTCCCTATAAATAGGGGAAGGAGGGAAGAACAAAAATGTTCAACCCTCCTGGTATCTGAGATTCACTTAAAATTAGTGAGAAAAATTTTTTCCGTGAAGAAAATCCAAGCCGAGGCGCTTCCATAACGCTTCCGTGGGTGATTTCGCGAAGATTCTCAACCGTTCTTCGTTCCTTCTTCGTCGTTCTTCGGTCTTCAACCAGTAAGTTCCCGAAATCGAACTTTTCAATTCATTCTATGTACCTTTAGTGGTCCTCATTTGTTTCGTGTGCTTTTATTTTCATTTCATTTACTTTCCCTACCCCCTTTTGACTTGCTTTAGTAATTTATTTAAGTCATTTTCTCGCCTAATCAAAAATAAAATAAATTTCCACCGATCATTCTTATTGTAACATCTTTTAATTTCTGTTAAAATGAAATCCGACCGTTCGGTCATGCCGTAACCACGTTTAAAACCAAGAAAGAGGCAAAATAATAATATAATAATCAAAAAATATCTTTTAGTAAAATAATCAAAAAAATCAATTGGACGTTTTTCTTTGGGATTTTTCTTTCTTAATCGAATTGACTAATAACCAAAGTGAAACTAAGGCTAAAGTCAATTCATAAATCAAACTTTTGTCATCACCTAAAAAAGCCATTTTTAAGGTCCAACGCCTTAAAATGGTCTTTTCCGCCTTTATTGGTTAAATGTAGATTTTTAAAAAGCCTAAAATCAACACGTAGTTTTATTACCTCTTGCAAAAAATAACAAGAGATCATTAATGGTTCAATGCCTTAATGTTTTCTCTCCTTTCAAAAGAATCGAAAGATTGTTTAATGGTCCAATGCCTTAAATGACCTTTCATTCAATAAAAACATATTTTTGCAAAAAAGGATAAAAACAATTTAACCAACATTTGGTTCTCAAAGACTACGTAGGTCTGATTTCCTTATCACAATTGAGGAATATGTAGGAGCAAGGGAAACACCCTCGTCGACTGTAAAAAGATAAAAAATATATAAAAGGCATAGGAACGTGAAAAAGGGGAAGATAACATAAATTGAAGTCATATTTGTACATTTGATTAAAGGTTGCCGTCTCTTGTGATGGACGTGTGGGGTGCTAATACCTTCCCTGTGTGTAAATACAACTCTCGAACCTTTCACTCATAGTTCGTAGATCACGTCTTTTTTGGTTTTTCCGACGTTTTCCTCAAATAAACGTTGGTGGCGACTCCGTGCGTTTTCCTTTCTTGGAAGACGCACCCATGAGTCTTGCGTCGCCCTCCCGTCGAAGGGTAGGTTGCGACAGTTGGCGACTCCACTGGGGACTGTTTTTAGAGAGTTAGGCCTTTTAATCTTGTGCAGTGTTTTATCATGACTTTCTCCTTTGTTGGTTTCCCTTTATTTCTCTTGTGTTCTTGTATATAACTCTTGGATGCCTTTAGTGTATTTTTTGTATGCATAAGATAAATATTTATTCATTTGATGCACACAAACACCAACACTATTTGCACACACGGTGAGTTGAAAAAGGGCCCTATAGCCGGGTTCGTGGGAACATAAGGAGTGGAGGTGAATCTGTGATCATGCTAGGTCTCCGACTTGCTTGATTACAGTGAACCCTCATCTAGAGTTTTTCTCGTTGATAACATATTGTTGCTAGTAGTCCCTACTGCTGCAATATGTTCTTCAAAGGGGATGATACCTCTAGAGACCATCAAGAAGATATGACCACCTTGGGAATTATCACTAAAAAGCCCTTTTAGCTCCCTCCCATGTAGGTCCCTAAAATAGGGGCACGGGGCAAACATGTTGCGTGCCATTTTTCACATTGCCATGCATGTAGTCCTAAGTGTCATGTACCCCTTTGCTTATATTTGTTGGTGAATATTGTCATACTATGTACATCCCCGTGTTGTGCCTTTCGCATATGCATCATACACGGGTTCTGTCTTGATCCCCTCTCTTTGGCAAACCAACGGAGGGTCCGTGTCACCTTCTTAAATACATACGTCGGGCACCGTGCTACCCCAAGACGTTGTATCTAAGAAGGAGACAATTTCCCGAGTTCCCGTATTCATAAATTGCATCTGTGTCATATGCATTTTTTCATGCATTCATCCATTCCACCCATGATAAATGTTGGAGTTTTGATTCGCAATGGGTTTTTGTTTCACTTTAGTAAGCATGGGAACGAATCAAACTGGCAAAAGTTTTTATCAAGTCAAGATTAAGGGCCTTGATATCACCAGCATTAAGGAGTTGGGGCGGTTGATGGGAACTCTCCAAATGCAAGCCTTCCGCAAGGCGTATGAAAAGATCTTAGATTTGACTATAGCAGAGATATCCACGGAAGCCGTTGTATCACTCACCCAATACTATGACCAGCCTTTGAGATGCTTCACGTTTTGAGACTTCCAATTAGTACCGACTGTTGAAGAATTTGAGGAGATTCTAGGATGTCCTTTTGGGGGAAGGAAACCGTATCTTTTCTCCGGGTGTCTTCCCTCCTTAAGCAAGATTGCAGTTGTGGTCAGGGATTCGGCAAGAGAATTGGATCATGTAAAGCAAACTCGAAACGGCGTAGTGGGCCTACCACAGAAGTACTTAGATGGCAAGGCAAGGGATATGGCGAATCAAGAGGAGTAGGTCCCATTTATGGACATATTAGCATTGCTAATCTATGGGGTTGTCCTCTTTCCAAACATGGATGGTTTGGTGGACCTAGCCGCAATTGATGCTTTCCTTGCATATCACCATGGCAAAGAAAGCCCGGTGGTAGCTATCTTGGCAGACTTATTTGACACATTTGACCGAAGGTGCGAGAAGAGTAACGCACGGATTATCTGTTGTTTACCCACTCTTTGTGTATGGTTGGTTTCACGCCTATTCCAACAAGACATAAGGCATCCATGTCCGCTCCGAAGCTATTCGTGTGTCAAAAAGAGAAGAGTAGATTGGGACCAACACTTGGCTGGGATAGGAGGTAGAACAATCAGCTGGTTTCCTCGATGGAAGGAAGGAAAGGAGGGAGTCCTCTTCTCATGTGGGGACTACCCAAACATTCCGTTGATAGGGACGAGGGGTTGTATTAACTACAATCCCGCACTTGCTATAAGACAGTTAGGGTACCCCATGAGGGGAGCACCGGCGGAAGAGAGCCTCTCTCCTTTCCTTGTGAGAGATTTCGGCGCGCAAAGTTTCAAGATTATACGAAGAGTCCATAAGGCGTGGGAAATCCCGTTAAGGAAAGATAAAGAACTTAGGGGCATTCGTAATGGCATCATCGGTGGTTATCATGAATGGCTGAAAGTTCGTACACGAGGGTTAGATTGACTTTCCAAGTTGAAAATTATCGACGAAGAGAACTTCAAAGCTCTGGAAGAGGATGAAGAAGTTCGAGCTCTGAAAACCGAACTAGGAAAAGTAAGACTTTCCAAAAAAAAAATTCAAGTTGGTTGCTACAGATGTCCGGAAAGAGTGTGCTGGGTTACGAGAAAAAAATGTAGCAACCGCAAGAGCCCTTGAACAAGAAACCAAGAGGGCTCGCAAGGAAGAGCATGGCTGAGACAAATTCCGTGGAGCTTTGTGGGGCAGCAGTGAGCTCAAGCTTCGAAGGGAAGAGAGAGACCAACCACGAGCACATAGCATGGTCTTAAAAGAGGAGTTAGCTGCTTGCTCAAGGTCCACAGGAAACTTATCTCAGCGTTTATGCGAGACAAAGACCAACATGTTAGCCATCGTCAGCAAGTACCAAGAAAAACTGAATCTAGCCACAACCCACGAGCATAAAGTGGCGGACGAGTATGCCCAAGTGTACGTGGAAAATGAGGCTAGAGGAAGGGTGATCGACTCGTTACATCAAGAGGCAACAATGTGAATGGACCGATTTGCTCTTTCCTTGAACGGGAGTCAAGAGCTTCCCCGATTGCTAGCCAAGGCCAAAGCAATGGCGGACACCTACTCCGCCCCCGAGGAGATCCACGGACTTCTCAGCTATTGTCAACATATGATAGACTTAATGGCCCATATAATTAGAAACCGCTAGGAAGTTTGTACTGTCACTCAGATTTTGACTAGTTATAAACTTTCTGAATAAAATGAGTTTATCCCGTGTTTTTACTCCAAAGATCAGTGCGAATCAAATCACTCCCGCATTTTATCTCTAGCATGCATTCATATCATGCATCGCATAAGCATCTCTTCATGGCATCATAATGAACATATCGTTCCTTCATTTGTCCGTTATCATATTCCAGCATCACATTTTGCATGAGTCATTGCATCATCATGCATATGCGTTCAACATACTTTTTGTTCTACAAACTGCATACCTTTTGTTTTCATGTTCGCTCATGCATAATCCTTGCATTTTCCTCTGCAAAGAAAAAAAAGCGTGAAAATTCACACTACATTCTTAGTTGCATGTGTTAGGTACCATGAGCCAACCATGTTGGGATCATAAACCCATTTCTAAAAAACAAAAAAAAAAACAAAAAAACAAAATGATTGAGCATGGTGCCTAATGCATGGTTAACTAGGAAATGATGTTTCTTTGGGCATTTCAATCTCATCATTACATTTTCCATGCATAGCATACGTATTCTCGAGTCTTTCATCTCTATGAAATGTTGTCGAAGTATTGGCGATCAAAATTGCCATCCCTTAGATTATGGGGTTGAACCAAGCTCATGCTTTTACGAAAAAGGTTCATCAAGTCAAGGTCAAGAATGGAAGTAACCATCTTGCAAAAATTGGGGCAAAAGATGGGTCGGGTTACATCGCTGCTTCGTCTACTACCAAACACATTTAGGACTGTTGATGTCCTTGTTACTTCCTGTTTCGCCTTGACAAAGATGTCATGGACCATGTTGAAAATCTAAATTGATCCAACCCCATATCCTGCGTAAAAATTTGCAATACTTCAACTATGCATCATTCGCATACATCCATGCTTTTCATTGGTTGCATTGCTCATTGCATTCTTTCCTTGAAAAAAAATGAACTTAATCATCGTTATCAAAAAGAAAAGAACACACTATATGGCGCCCTTACCGAACTCGTGCTAGAGCTAGAGTAATGAGTGAAGTAGAGGAGGTGCAAGAGTAGAGGAAGGCCGACATGGAGGCCATGAAAGAGAAAATGGCCACAATGATGGAGGCCATGATAAGCATGAAGAAGATAATGGAAGCCAATGCGGTTGCAGTTGCCGCTACCAGTGCTATTGCTAAGGTGAACCCGATGCCCCCATCTGGCCTCAACCAAATGAATCATCCAACCTCAGCTAGGGTAGGCAAAGATTTGGGAAGTACGGGCGGCCCCCATTATGCGCAAATTCAAAACAAGCATGCCTTCCCACCATATGGCTTGCCTCCCAACTATACAACACCCAATGTGTCATACACTCCCAATAAGGATGTCAATAACTCCACTCCCATGCTCATTAAGAGTTGACAACCTCATCATGTGCATGTCTCTCAAACCGTGGGGGAGACACATGAAATTCCCCACCACAATCTAGCCGACTTCGAGCCTTGCCTCGGATATGCCAGTGAAGGGCAAGCAGTTGGTGGTATACCCTTGCAAAACACTTTGGAGGGCCTCCAGTTTCGCCCCCAACCACAACCTTTGCATTTCACAACAGGTAAAATCCCTCCTATTATGGAAGGAAAGGGAAAAGTTGGATCATCTGGAGGAAAGGCTCAGGGCCATTGAAGGAGGCAAAGATTATGCCTTTGCTAATCTAGAAGAGTTGTTCCTAGTACCCAAACATGGTCATTCCCAAGTTCAAGGTGCCGGACTTTGACAAGTACAAGGGGACTACTTGCCCTAAGAACCATCTAAAGATGTGTTGTCGAAAGATGGTGGCATACGCAAAAGATGAGGAACTGTTGATACATTTCTTCCAAGAAAGTCTTACTGGAGTAGCTGCTACTTGGTACACTAACTTGGAGCCTTCCCGAGTCCATTCTTGAAAGGACCTAATGGTTGCCTTCGTTAGGCAGTATCAATACAATTTTGATATGGTTTCGGATAGGATGCAACTACAGGCATGTGCAAAAAGGGGCACAAATCTTTCAAAGAATACGCCCAAAGATGGAGAGACCTGGCAGCTCAAGTGGCACCTCCAATGGCGAGGAAAGAGATGATCACAATAATAGTAGACACATTACCAGTGTTTTACTATGAAAAATGGTGGGGTACACACCTTCAAGCTTTGCGGATTTGGTCTTCGCCGGGGAAAGGGTCGAAGCGGATATGAAAAGAGGCAAATTTAATCATCCTGCTTGGACGAATGAGAAAACTGGGGCAAATGAAGAGGGTGAGGATGAGGGAGGAACCCATGTTGTGATTGCCATTCTTATACAGTCAAGTTTCCCACCAACCCAACAATGTCATTACTTAGCCAATAACAACCCTTCTCCTTACCTACCACCCAGTTATCCACAAAGGTCATACCTAAATCAACCACAAAACCCACCTACCACACAACCAACACGAACACCACCTTTAGCCCAAACCAAAACACCAACCAGAAATGAATTTTGTAGCGAAAAAGCCTGTAGAATTCACCCCAATTCTGGTGTCCTATGCTGACTTGCTCCCATATCTACTTGATAATTCAATGGTAGCCATAACCCCAGACAAGGTTCATCAACCTCCATTTTTCCGAGGATACGACTCGAACACAACATGTGCTTATCATAGAGGAGCCCCGGGGCATTCCATTGAGCATTGTAGGGCCTTGAAGCGTAAGGTGCAAAGTCTAATTGATGCGGGCTGGCTGAAATTTGAGGAGAATCACTTGTGAATCCTAACATTGACAAACGACACCACGCATGGGGCAATTTTGAAAGCTGTTGTTAGATGTCTCTAATGACTCATCAGGATCTTCAAGTTTATGCCATTATTGTAAACCACAGTTACAATGCTAAATAAAATGGATAAATTTGACATCTTTGTCCCTCATCTTCTCACAAACACATCTTTAGCTTATTCAACTTCCACCGGAATGTGAGTGCAAGCCATTGGTCTGTTTGCTCAAGCGACCTGCGCTCCTGAGTGTTGACTTCCAAGACCGTTCAATCAGAGAGTACTCATCTTGCACGTTGGTGGGGGTGCCGTAAAACGACGAGTAAAGTTCAAAACAATACGTGTCAAAATAAAAGAGAAAAAAGCATTTGATTGACTGTGTTTTCAAGTAAAAATATAGACATTCATGTGACCTCATTTTATCATTCCTAGAAAAGTGAGTTATCAAGAATAGGAGTCATTTGACTTAATCCATCAACTGAAAAAATCCTTCAACTATTTCTCGTCCTTGAAAGTCCTTTTTGCGAATCAATCGCTTCTTTCATTCTTCCTTGTTACAAGGTTGTGAAAACAAGATAACGATTGATACCTCAAAGCCCTACACTGGGGCAATGAAAGGCACCATGCATAAACCTTAAGTGAACCTAGGGGTAGATTAGAATTCCTCACCCAATAGGTTCCCTGCTACAAGGTCATGACGAAAGACAATGATTGGTACCTCAAAGCCTTATACTGGGGCAGTGAGGGGCATCGTGCATGAGCCTCAAGTAAACCTAGGGGCAGATTAGAAGTTCTCACCCAATAGGTTCCCAACTACAAGGTCATGACGAAAGATAACAATTGGTACCTCAAAGCCTTACACTAAGGCAATGAGGGGCACCGTGCATGAGCCTCAAGCGAACCTAGGGGCAGATCAAAAGTTTTCACCCGTTGATGTTTTTAAACAAAAAAGGGGGGGGGGGGACAAACTCGAGAATTTCAATGGATTGGATAAACATCAAACGAGTCCATTGTCATCACTCCAAAATGGTCAAGTGACTAAATCAAACAGAACATACCCTCTGAGGTAGTTCCCGGAGAGATTTGCAAAAGAATAGGATGAGGTTGCATGAATTATCACCTCTTTCAAAAGGACAGTTGTCGCAACGTGCCCTTTTGCGGGCGAGCGAGGCGAGGCTCACGGGTGCGCTTTCCAAAGGAGGAAAGATGCGCGGAGTCGCCACCAACGTTTATTTGTGGGAAATGTCGGAAAAACTGAAGGAAACCTGTCAAAATGAAAATTATAAGTTCGGGAGTTGTATTTACGTTTGAGGAAGGTATTAACACCTCTCACGTTTGTCTCAAAGGACAACAACCTATTTTTTAGAATTGTGGAAATTGTGTTACTTTAACTTTTATTTCTTTTTATTTTTTGAGGTCGACAAAAGCGGGGCTTTTGCTCCTACGTACCCTCCATCAAAGAGGAAATCAGACCTACGTAGTTCTTTCTTTAGAGGTGAATCAAGCGATTCTTTTACTTGAAAGGTGATCACTTAAAGGTGTTGGGCCATTAAAAATGATCCATTTAACTTGGTAAGAAAAAGCTGAGATAAAACTTTCAAATCCTTTTTTAGTGATTTTTTGGTGGACGAGCTTAACTTGGCGAATTGATTTTAGCCTTAGTTTCGCTTTAGTTATTTAGTCAATTCAATTAAGAATGAGAAATCCCAAAGAGAAAACGTCCGATTGATTTTTCCGCTTCATTTTACTAAAAGATATTTTTATTATTATATTTTTATTTTACCTCTTTTTTGATTTCCAACGTGGTTACGGCACGACCGAACGGTCAGAATTCATTTAACCGAAATTAACGGCTGATACAATTCAAATGATCGGTGGAAATTTATTTTATTATTAGATTAGGCGAGAAACGACTTAAATAAATGACTGAAGCACGTCAAAAGGGGGTACGGAAAGTAAATGAAAACGAGAATAAAAATACATGAAACAAAATGTGGACCACCACGGGTACATAGAATGAATTTAAAAGCTCGGTTTGAGGTACTTAGCCGTTGAAGACTGAAGAAAACGAAGAACGAACGATGAATGTTGAAGAACGGTCGAGAATCTTCGCGTAATTACTCACGGAAACGTTACGAAAGCGCCTCGACTTGGATTTTCTTCACGGAAACAATTTTCCTCAGCAAATTTAAGAGAATACGAAGTGCCAAGAAGGCTGAACCCTTCTCTCTTCACTCCTCCCCCTATTTATAGCAAAATAGGGGAGGAGCTTGCCACCCAGCTCGCCCAGGCGAGCAAGGCTGCTTCCTCCAGAAGCAACAGCCTTCTGGAGGAAGAATCTGGAAGGCCCAAGTGGGCCTGATTTCTATTTATACCCCCCTTTTTACTAAATGCACCCCCCTTTACCTTTTTTGGTAATTCTTTTTCCGTAACGTTACGAAACTTTACGAATTTCGTAACGATACTTATTTTCCTTCCGCAAGGTTACGAATCCTTACGGATTATGTATTTACTCTTTTTTAGCTTTCGAAGAAGTTACAAAAACTCACGGATTGCGAAAAACACCTCCTTTCGATTTCCGTCACATTACGGAATTTTCACGGATCGCGTAAGCCTGGTTCCTTTTGATTTTCGGCACGTCTCGGGACTTCACATATTGTGCAACAAAGGGTGCCAAGTATCTCGAAGCAGCCAATCAAAGGTTGTATATCATCAAATAATAATCCCCGGACGAAATTAGGGTATGACAGTTGCCCCTCTTTACTTACCTCTCATCGGAGATAAGAGGAAAGCAAAGATAAGACACTGATTTCGTCCGTCCTGCCCTTTTTGTGATGACGACTCTCGTCTCTACTCCTTCTACTTTTTTTTTCTTCTGCACAACACAAAACAAAATACAAACAAAAATAAGAACAACGAATATAATATGCATATACACATATACACATGTTTGGCAAAGGAACCGATCCAGAAAATAACAGAAAAACATATTTCCTAGTCACCAGAGCCTCCGCGCTTGATAACGGAGGACACATGAACAGCGCTAGGCAATGAATTCATGGGTCTCTGAATAAAAAAGGGAGAATGGAGAATTGGCGAACAGCGCTACGCAATAATTTCGAGGGGCTCCAGACTCGAAGGTGGAGGACACATGAACAGCGCTAGGCAATGACATTCATGGGGCTCCGAAAAAAGTGGAGAATGGAGAATTGGCGAATAGCGCTAGGCAATGACATTCACGGGGCTCCAGACTCGAAGGTGGAGGACACATGAACAGTGCTTGGCAATCACATTCATGGGGCTCCGAAAAAAATGGAGAATGGAGAATTGGCGAACAGCGCTAGGAAATGCATTCGCGGGGCTCCAGACTCGAAGGTGGAGGACACATGAATAGCGCTAGGCAATGACATTCACGGAGCTCCGAAAATAGTGGAGAATGGAGAATTGGCGAACAGCGCTAGGCAATGACATTTGCGGGGCTCCAGACTCGAAGGTGGAGAACACATGAACGGCGCTAGGCAATGACATTCATGGGGCTCCGAAAAAAGGGGAGAATGGAGAATTGGCGAACAGCGCTAGGCAATGACATTCGCGGGGCTCCAGACTCGAAGGTGGAGGACAATTGAACAGCGCTAGGCAATGACATTCATGGGACTCCGAAAAAAAGGGGAGAATGGAGAATTGGCGAACAACGCTAGACAATGACATTCACGGGGCTCCAGACTCGAAGGTGGAGGACACATGAACAGCGCTAGGCAATGACATTCATGGGGCTCCGAAAAAACGGGAGAATGGAGAATAGGAGAACAGCGCTAGGCAATGACATTCGTGGGGCTCCAGACTCGAAGGTGGAGGACACAAGAATAGCGCTAGGCAATGACATTCATGGGGCTCCGAAAAAAGTGGAGAATGGAGAATTGGCGAACAACGCAAGGCAATGGTATTCGCGGGGCTCTAGACTCGAAGGTGGAGGAATCATGAATAGCGCTAGGCAATGACATTCATGGGGCTCCGAAAAAAAGGGGAGAATGGAGAATTGGCGAGCAGCGCAGGGCAATGACATTCGCGGGGCTCCAGACTCGAAGGTGGTGAACACATGAACAGCGCTAGGCAATGACATTCTTGGGGCTCCGAAAATAGGGGAGAATGGAGAATTGGCGAACAGCGCTAGGCAATGACATTCGCGGGGCTCCACACTCGAAGTTGGAGGACACATGAATAGTGCTAGGCAATGACATTCATGGGGCTCCGAAAAAAGTGGAGAATGGAGAATTGGCGAACACCGCTAGGCAATGACATTCGCGGGGCTCTAGCCTCAAAGATGGAGGACACATGAACGGCGCTAGGCAATGACATTCACGGGGCTTCGAAAAAAGGCGAGAATGGAGAATTGGCGAACAGCGCTAGGAAATGACATTCGCGGGGCTCCAGACTCGAAGGTGGTGAACACATGAACAGCGCTAGGCAATGACATTCTTGGGGCTCCGAAAATAGGGGAGAATGGAGAATTGGCGAACAGCGCTAGGAAATGACATTCGCGGGGCTCCAGACTCGAAGGTGGAGGACACATGAACAACGCTAGGCAATGACATTCATGGGGCTCCGAAAAAAGTGGAGAATGGAGAATTGGCGAATAGCGCTAGGCAATGACATTCACGGGGCTCCAGACTCGAAGGTGGAGGACACATGAACAGTGCTTGGCAATCACATTCATGGGGCTCCGAAAAAAATGGAGAATGGAGAATTGGCGAACAGCGCTAGGAAATGCATTCGCGGGGCTCCAGACTCGAAGGTGGAGGACACATGAATAGCGCTAGGCAATGACATTCACGGAGCTCCGAAAATAGTGGAGAATGGAGAATTGGCGAACAGCGCTAGGCAATGACATTTGCGGGGCTCCAGACTCGAAGGTGGAGAACACATGAACGGCGCTAGGCAATGACATTCATGGGGCTCCGAAAAAAGGGGAGAATGGAGAATTGGCGAACAGCGCTAGGCAATGACATTCGCGGGGCTCCAGACTCGAAGGTGGAGGACAATTGAACAGCGCTAGGCAATGACATTCATGGGACTCCGAAAAAAAGGGGAGAATGGAGAATTGGCGAACAGCGCTAGACAATGACATTCACGGGGCTCCAGACTCGAAGGTGGAGGACACATGAACAGCGCTAGGCAATGACATTCATGGGGCTCCGAAAAAACGGGAGAATGGAGAATAGGAGAACAGCGCTAGGCAATGACATTCGTGGGGCTCCAGACTCGAAGGTGGAGGACACAAGAATAGCGCTAGGCAATGACATTCATGGGGCTCCGAAAAAAGTGGAGAATGGAGAATTGGCGAACAACGCAAGGCAATGGTATTCGCGGGGCTCTAGACTCGAAGGTGGAGGAATCATGAATAGCGCTAGGCAATGACATTCATGGGGCTCCGAAAAAAAGGGGAGAATGGAGAATTGGCGAGCAGCGCAGGGCAATGACATTCGCGGGGCTCCAGACTCGAAGGTGGTGAACACATGAACAGCGCTAGGCAATGACATTCTTGGGGCTCCGAAAATAGGGGAGAATGGAGAATTGGCGAACAGCGCTAGGCAATGACATTCGCGGGGCTCCACACTCGAAGTTGGAGGACACATGAATAGTGCTAGGCAATGACATTCATGGGGCTCCGAAAAAAGTGGAGAATGGAGAATTGGCGAACACCGCTAGGCAATGACATTCGCGGGGCTCTAGCCTCAAAGATGGAGGACACATGAACGGCGCTAGGCAATGACATTCACGGGGCTTCGAAAAAAGGCGAGAATGGAGAATTGGCGAACAGCGCTAGGAAATGACATTCGCGGGGCTCCAGACTCGAAGGTGGTGAACACATGAACAGCGCTAGGCAATGACATTCTTGGGGCTCCGAAAATAGGGGAGAATGGAGAATTGGCGAACAGCGCTAGGAAATGACATTCGCGGGGCTCCAGACTCGAAGGTGGAGGACACATGAACAACGCTAGGCAATGACATTCATGGGGCTCCGAAAAAAGTGGAGAATGGAGAATTGGCGAACAGCGCTAGGCAATGACATTCGCGGAGCTCCAGACTCGAAGGTGGAGGACACATGAACAGCGCAAGGCAATGACATTCATGGGGCTCCGAAAAAAGTGGAGAATGGAGAGTTGGCGAACAACGCTAGGCAATGACATTTGCAGGGCTCCAGATTCGAAGGTGGAGGACACATGAACGGCGCTAGGCAATGACATTTGCGGGGCTCCAGACTCAAAGGTGGAGGACACATGAACGGCGCTAGGCAATGACATTCATGGGGCTCCGAAAAAACGGGAGAATGGAGAATTGGCGAACAGCGCTAGGCAATGACATTCGCGGGGTTCCAGACTCGAAGGTGGAGGACACATGAATAGCGCTAGGCAATGACATTCGCGGGGCTCCAGACTCGAAGGTGGAGGACACATGAATAGCGCTAGGCAATGACATTCACGGGGCTCCGAAAAAAGTGGAGAATGGAGAATTGGCGAACAGCGCTAGGCAATGACATTTACGGGGCTCCAGACTCGAAGGTGGTGAACACATGAACGGCGCTAGGCAATGACATTCATGGGACTCCGAAAAAAGGGGAGAATGGAGAATTGGCGAACAGCGCTAGGCAATGACATTCGTGGGGCTCCACACTCGAAGGTGGAAGACAAATGAATAGCGCTAGGCAATGACAATGACATTCATGGGGCTCCGAAAAAAGGGGAGAATGGAGAATTGGCGAACAGCGCTAGGCAATGATATTCGCGGGGCTCTAGACTTGAAGGTGGAGGAAACATGAATAGCGCTAGGCAATGACATTCATAGGGCTCCGAAAAAAAGGGGAGAATGGAGAATTGGCGAACAGCGCTAGGCAACGACATTCGCGGGGCTCCAGACTCGAAGGTGGTGAACTCATGAACAGCGCTAGGCAATGACATTCGCGGGGCTCCACACTCGAAGTTGGAGGACACATGAATAGCGCTAGGCAATGACATTCATGGGGCTCCGAAAAAAGTGGAGAATGGAGAATTGGCGAACAGCGCTAGGCAGTGACATTCGCGGGGCTCTAGCCTCGAAGGTGGAGGACACATGATCGGCGCTAGGCAATGACATTCATTGGGCTTCGAAAAAAGGGGAGAAGTGAGAATTGGCGACCAACGCTAGGCAATGACATTCGCGGGGCTCCAGACTCGAAGGTGGAGGACACATGAATAGCACTAGGCAATGACATTCACGGGGCTCCAAAAAAAGTGGAGAATGGAGAATTGGCGAACAGCGCTAGGCAATGACATTCGCGGGGCTCCAGACTCGAAGGTGGAGGACACATGAATAGCGCTAGGCAATAACATTCACGGGGCTCCGAAAAAAGTGGAGAATGGAGAATTGGCGAACAGCGCTAGGCAATGACATTCGCGGAGCTCCAGACTCGAAGGTGGGGGACACATGAATAGCGCTAGGCAATGACATTCATGGGGCTCCGAAAAAAGTGGAGAATGGAGAATTGGCGAACAGCGCTAGGCAATGACATTCGCGGAGCTCCAGACTCGAAGGTGGGGGACACATGAACAGCGCTAGGCAATGACATTCATGGTGCTCCGAAAAAAGTGGAGAATGGAGAGTTGGCGAACAACGCTAGGCAATGACATTTGCGGGGCTCCAGATTCGAAGGTGGAGGACACATGAACGGCGCTAGGCAATGACATTTGCGGGGCTCCAGACTCGAAGGTGGAGGACACATGAACGTCGCTAGGCAATGACATTCATGGGGCTCCGAAAATAGGGGAGAATGGAAAGTTGGCGAACAGTGCTAGGCAATGACATTCGCGGGGTTCCAGACTCGAAGGTGGAGGACTCATGAATAGCGCTAGGCAATGACATTCACGGGGCTCCGAAAAAAGTGGAGAATGGAGAATTGGCGAACAGCGCTAAGCAATGACATTCGCGGGGCTCCAGACTCGAAGGTGCAGGACACATGAATAGCGCTAGGCAATGACATTTGCGGGGCTCCAGACTCGAAGGTGGAGAACACATGAACGGTGCTAGGCAATGACATTCATGGGGCTCCGAAAAAAGGGGAGAATGGGGAATTGGCGAACAGCGCTAGGCAATGACATTCGTGGGGCTCCACACTCGAAGGTGGAGGACAAATGAATAGCGCTAGGCAATGACATTCATGGGGCTCCGAAAAAAGGGGAGAATGGAGAATTAGCGAACAGCGCTAGGCAATGACATTCGCGGGGCTCCACACTCGAAGGTGGAGGACACATGAACGGCGCTAGGCAATGACATTCATGGGGCTCCGAAAAAAGGGGAGAATGGTGAATTGGCGAACAGCGCTAGGCAATGACATTCGCGGGGCTCCAAAATCGAAGGTGGAGGACACATGAATAGCGCTAGGCAATGACATTTGCGGGGCTCCAGACTCGAAGGTGGAGAACACATGAACGGCGCTAGGCAATGACATTCATGGGGCTCCGAAAAAAGGGGAGAATGGGGAATTGGCGAACAGCGCTAGCCAATGACATTCGTGGGGCTCCACACTCGAAGGTGGAGGACAAATGAATAGCGCTAGGCAATGACATTCATGGGGCTCCGAAAAAAGGGGAGAATGGAGAATTGGCGAACAGCGCTAGGCAATGACATTCGCGGGGCTCCACACTCGAAGGTGGAGGACACATGAATAGCACTAGGCAATGACATTCATGGGGCTCCGAAAAAAGTGGAGAATGGAGAATTGGCGAACAGCGCTAGGCAATGACATTCGCGGGGCTCTAGAGTCGAAGGTGGAGGACACATAAACAGTGCCAGGTAATGAAATTTATGGGGCTCCGAAAAAAGTGGAGAATGGAGAATTGGCGAACAGCGCTAGGCAATGACATTCACGGAGCTCCAGACTCGAAGGTGGAGGACACATGATCAGCGCTAGACAATGACATTCATGGGGCTCCGAAAAAAGTGAAGAATGGAGAGTTGGCGAACAGTGCTAGGAAATGATATTCACGGGGCTCCAGACTCAAAGGTGGAGGACTCATGAATAGCGCTAGGCAATGACATTCATTGGGCTCCGAAAAAAATGGAGAATGGAGAATTGGCGAACAGCGGTTGGGAATGACATTCGCGGGGCTCCAGACTCGAAGGTGGAGGACACATGAACAGCGTAGGCAATGACATTCATGGGGCTCCACAAAAAAGTGGAGAATGGAGAATTGGCGAACAGCGCTAGGCAATGACATTCACGGAGCTCCAGACTCGAAGGTGGAGGACACATGATCAGCGCTAGACAATGACATTCATGGGGCTCCGAAAAAAGTGAAGAATGGAGAGTTGGCGAACAGTGCTAGGAAATGATATTCACGGGGCTCCAGACTCAAAGGTGGAGGACTCATGAATAGCGCTAGGCAATGACATTCATGGGACTCCGAAAAAAGGGGAGAATGGAGAATTGGCGAACAGCGCTAGGCAATGACATTCGTGGGGCTCCACACTCGAAGGTGGAAGACAAATGAATAGCGCTAGGCAATGACAATGACATTCATGGGGCTCCGAAAAAAGGGGAGAATGGAGAATTGGCGAACAGCGCTAGGCAATGATATTCGCGGGGCTCTAGACTTGAAGGTGGAGGAAACATGAATAGCGCTAGGCAATGACATTCATAGGGCTCCGAAAAAAAGGGGAGAATGGAGAATTGGCGAACAGCGCTAGGCAACGACATTCGCGGGGCTCCAGACTCGAAGGTGGTGAACTCATGAACAGCGCTAGGCAATGACATTCTTGGGGCTCCGAAAAAAGGGGAGAATGGAGAATTGCGAACAGCGCTAGGCAATGACATTCGCGGGGCTCCACACTCGAAGTTGGAGGACACATGAATAGCGCTAGGCAATGACATTCATGGGGCTCCGAAAAAAGTGGAGAATGGAGAATTGGCGAACAGCGCTAGGCAGTGACATTCGCGGGGCTCTAGCCTCGAAGGTGGAGGACACATGAACGGCGCTAGGCAATGACATTCATTGGGCTTCGAAAAAAGGGGAGAAGTGAGAATTGGCGACCAACGCTAGGCAATGACATTCGCGGGGCTCCAGACTCGAAGGTGGAGGACACATGAATAGCACTAGGCAATGACATTCACGGGGCTCCAAAAAAAGTGGAGAATGGAGAATTGGCGAACAGCGCTTGGCAATGACATTCACGGAGCTCCAGACTCGAAGGTGGAGGACACATGAACAGCGCTAGGTAATGACATTCATGGGGCTCCGAAAAAAGTGGAGAATGGAGAATTGGCGAACAGCGCTAGGCAATGACATTCGCGGAGCTCCAGACTCGAAGGTGGAGGACACATGAACAGCGCTAGGCAATGACATTCATGGGGCTCCGAAAAAAGTGGAGAATGGAGAGTAGGCGAACAACGCTAGGCAATGACATTTGCGGGGCTCCAGATTCGAAGGTGGAGGACACATGAACGGCGCTAGGCAATGACATTTGCGAGGCTCCAGACTCGAAGGTGGAGGACACATGAACGGCGCTAGGCAATGACATTCATGGGGCTCCGAAAAAAGGGGAGAATGGAGAACTGGCGAACAGCGCTAGGCAATGACATTCGCGGGGTTCCAGACTCGAAGGTGGAGGACTCATGAATAGCGCTAGGCAATGACATTCACGGGGCTCCGAAAAAAGTGGAGAATGGAGAATTGGCGAACAGCGCTTGGCAATGACATTCACGGAGCTCCAGAGTCGAAGGTGGAGGACACATGAACAGCGCTAGGTAATGACATTCATGGGGCTCCGAAAAAAGTGGAGAATGGAGAATTGGCGAACAGCGCTAGGCAATGACATTCGCGGAGCTCCAGACTCGAAGGTGGAGGACACATGAACAGCGCTAGGCAATGACATTCGCGGGGCTCCAGACTCGAAGGTGGAGGACACATGAATAGCGCTAGGCAATGACATTTGCGGGGCTCCAGACTCGAAGGTGGAGAACACATGAACGGCGCTAGGCAATGACATTCATGGGGCTCCGAAAAAAGGGGAGAATGGGGAATTGGCGAACAGCGCTAGGCAATGACATTCGTGGGGCTCCACACTCGAAGGTGGAGGACAAATGAATAGCGCTAGGCAATGACATTCATGGGGCTCCGAAAAAAAGGGAGAATGGAGAATTAGCGAACAGCGCTAGGCAATGACATTCGCGGGGCTCCACACTCGAAGGTGGAGGACACATGAACGGCGCTAGGCAATGACATTCGCGGGGCTCCAGACTCGAAGGTGGAGGACACATGAATAGCGCTAGGCAATGACATTCACGGGGCTCCGAAAAAAGTGGAGAATGGAGAATTGGCGAACAGCGCTAGGCAATGACATTCACGGAGGTCCAGACTCGAAGGTGGCGGACACATGAACAGCGCTAGGTAATGACATTCATGGGGCTCCGAAAAAAGTGGAGAATGGAGAATTGGCGAACAGCGCTAGGCAATGACATTCACGGAGCTCCAGACTCGAAGGTGGCGGACACATGAACAGCGCTAGGTATTGACATTCATGGGGCTCCGAAAAAAGGGGAGAATGGAGAATTGGCGAACAGCGCTAGGCAATGACATTCGCGGGGCTCCAGACTCGACGGTGGAGGACACATGAATAGCGCTAGGCAATGACATTCACGGGGCTCCGAAAAAAGTGGAGAATCGAGAATTGGCGAACAACGCTAGGCAATGACATTTGCGGGGCTCCAGATTCGAAGGTGGAGGACACATGAACGGCGCTAGGCAATGACATTTGCGGGGCTCCAGACTCGAAGGTGGAGGACACATGAACGTCGCTAGGCAATGACATTCATGGGGCTCCGAAAAAAGGGGAGAATGGAGAATTGGCGAACAGCGCTAGGCAATGACATTCGCGGGGTTCCAGACTCGAAGGTGGAGGACACATGAATAGCGCTAGGCAATGACATTCAAGGGGCTCCGAAAAAAGTGAAGAATGGAGAATTGGCGAACAGCGCTAGGCAATGACATTCACGGAGCTCCAGACTCGAAGGTGGAGGACACATGAACAGCGCTAGGTAATGACATTCATGGGGCTCCGAAAAAAGGGGAGAATGGAGAATTGGCGAACAGCGTTAGGCAATGACATTCGCGGGGCTCCAGACTCGAAGGTGGAGGACACATGAATAGCGCTAGGCAATGACATTTGCGGGGCTCCAGATTCGAAGGTGGAGGACACATGAACGTCGCTAGGCAATGAAAATTGCGGGGCTCCAAATTCGAAGGTGGAGGACACATGAACGGCGCTAGGCAATGACATTTGCGGGGCTCCAGACTCGAAGGTGGAGGACACATGAACGGCGCTAGGCAATGACATTCATGGGGCTCCGAAAAAAGGGGAGAATGGAGAATTGGCGAACAGCGCTAGGCAATGACATTCGCGGGGTTCCAGACTCGAAGGTGGAGGACTCATGAATAGCGCTAGGCAATGACATTCACGGGGCTCCGAAAAAAGTGGAGAATGGAGAATTGGCGAACAGCGCTAGGCAATGACATTCGCGGGGCTCCAAAATCGAAGGTGGAGGACACATGAATAGCGCTAGGCAATGACATTTGCGGGGCTCCAGACTCGAAGGTGGAGAACACATGAACGGCGCTAGGCAATGACATTCATGGGGCTCCGAAAAAAGGGGAGAATGGGGAATTGGCGAACAGCGCTAGCCAATGACATTCGTAGGGCTCCACACTCGAAGGTGGAGGACAAATGAATAGCGCTAGGCAATGACATTCATGGGGCTCCGAAAAAAGGGGAGAATGGAGAATTAGCGAACAGCGCTAGGCAATGACATTCGCGGGGCTCCACACTCGAAGGTGGAGGACACATGAACGGCGCTAGGCAATGACATTTGCGGGGCTCCAGACTCGAAGGTGGAGGACACATGAACGGCGCTTGGCAATGACATTCATGGGGCTCCGAAAAAAAGGGAGAATGGAGAATTGGCGAACAGCGCTAGGCAATGACATTCGCGGGGCTCCAGACTCGAAGGTGGAGGACACATGAATAGCGCTAGGCAATAACATTCACGGGGCTCCGAAAAAAGTGGAGAATGGAGAATTGGCGAACAGCGCTAGGCAATGACATTCGCGGAGCTCCAGACTCGAAGGTGGGGGACACATGAATAGCGCTAGGCAATGACATTCATGGGGCTCCGAAAAAAGTGGAGAATGGAGAATTGGCGAACAGCGCTAGGCAATGACATTCGCGGAGCTCCAGACTCGAAGGTGGGGGACACATGAACAGCGCTAGGCAATGACATTCATGGTGCTCCGAAAAAAGTGGAGAATGGAGAGTTGGCGAACAACGCTAGGCAATGACATTTGCGGGGCTCCAGATTCGAAGGTGGAGGACACATGAACGGCGCTAGGCAATGACATTTGCGGGGCTCCAGACTCGAAGGTGGAGGACACATGAACGTCGCTAGGCAATGACATTCATGGGGCTCCGAAAAAAGGGGAGAATGGAAAGTTGGCGAACAGTGCTAGGCAATGACATTCGCGGGGTTCCAGACTCGAAGGTGGAGGACTCATGAATAGCGCTAGGCAATGACATTCACGGGGCTCCGAAAAAAGTGGAGAATGGAGAATTGGCGAATAGCGCTAAGCAATGACATTCGCGGGGCTCCAGACTCGAAGGTGCAGGACACATGAATAGCGCTAGGCAATGACATTTGCGGGGCTCCAGACTCGAAGGTGGAGAACACATGAACGGTGCTAGGCAATGACATTCATGGGGCTCCGAAAAAAGGGGAGAATGGGGAATTGGCGAACAGCGCTAGGCAATGACATTCGTGGGGCTCCACACTCGAAGGTGGAGGACAAATGAATAGCGCTAGGCAATGACATTCATGGGGCTCCGAAAAAAGGGGAGAATGGAGAATTAGCGAACAGCGCTAGGCAATGACATTCGCGGGGCTCCACACTCGAAGGTGGAGGACACATGAACGGCGCTAGGCAATGACATTCATGGGGCTCCGAAAAAAGGGGAGAATGGTGAATTGGCGAACAGCGCTAGGCAATGACATTCGCGGGGCTCCAAAATCGAAGGTGGAGGACACATGAATAGCGCTAGGCAATGACATTTGCGGGGCTCCAGACTCGAAGGTGGAGAACACATGAACGGCGCTAGGCAATGACATTCATGGGGCTCCGAAAAAAGGGGAGAATGGGGAATTGGCGAACAGCGCTAGGCAATGACATTCGTGGGGCTCCACACTCGAAGGTGGAGGACAAATGAATAGCGCTAGGCAATGACATTCATGGGGCTCCGAAAAAAGGGGAGAATGGAGAATTGGCGAACAGCGCTAGGCAATGACATTCGCGGGGCTCCACACTCGAAGGTGGAGGACACATGAATAGCACTAGGCAATGACATTCATGGGGCTCCGAAAAAAGTGGAGAATGGAGAATTGGCGAACAGCGCTAGGCAATGACATTCGCGGGGCTCTAGAGTCGAAGGTGGAGGACACATAAACAGTGCCAGGTAATGAAATTTATGGGGCTCCGAAAAAAGTGGAGAATGGAGAATTGGCGAACAGCGCTAGGCAATGACATTCACGGAGCTCCAGACTCGAAGGTGGAGGACACATGATCAGCGCTAGACAATGACATTCATGGGGCTCCGAAAAAAGTGAAGAATGGAGAGTTGGCGAACAGTGCTAGGAAATGATATTCACGGGGCTCCAGACTCAAAGGTGGAGGACTCATGAATAGCGCTAGGCAATGACATTCATTGGGCTCCGAAAAAAATGGAGAATGGAGAATTGGCGAACAGCGGTTGGGAATGACATTCGCGGGGCTCCAGACTCGAAGGTGGAGGACACATGAACAGCGTAGGCAATGACATTCATGGGGCTCCAAAAAAAAGTGGAGAATGGAGAATTGGCGAATAGCGCTAGGCAATGACGTTCGCGGGGCTCCAGACTCGAAGGTGGTGAAATTCTGATACTGGGGACAGATGTCGTACAGGATGTCACGAAATCACGCTTCAGAACATGCAGATTATATTTTGACCGTATGAACAGATTAAACAAGTAAATAACACAAGTGAATTGTTAACCCAGTTCGGTGCAACGTCACCTACATCTGGGGGCTACCAAGCCAGGGAGGAAATCCACTAAAATAGTGTTAGTTCGAAGATCTAACAGCCACTGTTTACAACCTTCTCACCTAACCACTACCCGTGCAACCTCTACCTAAGAGCCACTCTTAGATATGAGAACCCCTCTCACTCCCTCTCAACCACTCTCCCGTGTTTACAATTAAATCAAATACACACCAGAGATTGCTCTCTGAACAATAGAGATCAACTCTACACACTCAGGTCCAACACTTGATGTTAGGGTGACATCAAGGTGGCTCACAAAACACTCAAGTCCCAAAACTCACAAAATAACTCTTCAATCCCGGACTTGGTACAGAACCCGTGCAGCCTTCATGTTTATATAGCAGTGTGCGTATCTGGGCTGCAACTACTTGCGCTGGATGAGATCTATCATTTTCCTGAAAAAATCTGCACTTAAAGATCTAACAGATAAAGTTTGATCTTTTAGTTTTTATCTTTAATCTTTAATCCCTGAACGAACTATTCAAGTTTGTAATTCGAACTTTAATTATCTTTTAATTCGTTCCTAAAGATAGATCGCCAAATCTGTTGCTAACTGCACATTAATCTGTTAAAGATATAACAGATTTATGTGTCCAGTATTTTCGGGCAAGATGTCCTGGACATCGTATCCGACATCGTGGATCCTGCAGCTTCAATTCTTCATTTGACATTTTATCTTGCCTTGTGCATTGTGCAGCCCGATCTGATTCCTTGACATAACGTTGGACATCATGTGCAGCAACTCCAGCTTTCCTTCAATGTCTAAGTGCTTATGTTTTAACAAAATTTTAGCCAATCTTTTAAAGCTCAGTAAAGCTAAGCACTAACAATCTCCCCCTTTGGCAAATTTTGTCTAAAACATACTTAGACACTTCCTGAGCAGGTACGAGCAGTTATGCAAGTGGGATCAGCAACTTTCATTATCAGAGTAATCAAGCACAGCGGTATCTGTAGTGGCGACAACAAAATTCTGCAAGTTGCAAGTCGTTTCCAGGATGTCAAGACATCTCACGTGACATCAGCTTTCTGCTCCCCCTGTCTCCATGCTCTTACTGCAGCAACTTCTATCAGCTACTAGTCTTTTCCAGGATGTCAAGACATCTCACGTGACATCAGCTTTCTGCTCCCCCTGTCTCCATGCTCTAGCTGCAGCATCTTCTATCAGCTACTCGTAGTTACAGTAGCTTACATCAGTCATCATTAGCAGCAGCAGTCTCCCCCTCAAAATCATGAATCATGCATACATCGTATCATACAACTCCCCCTCAAAATCATGAATCATGCATACATCGTATCATACAACTCCCCCTCAAAATCATGAATCATGCATACATCGTATCCTACTACTCAAAATCATAAATCATGCATAATACTACTATTACTACTATTACTCCCCCTTTTTAGACAGAATTTGACAAAAGTAGAATGCATGCAAATATTACAGACCAATAGCAATTAATTGTTCAAAGGGACATGCCCCTATAGCTAGTAAAAAGCAAAAATAAAGGTCTGATGGTCATGGGGTGGCATCAGAATCATCATCATCTGATTCTGTATCCTCTGCTGCATCTTCTTCTTCCTCAGCGGCTTCTTCTTCTTCCTCAGCTGCTTCTTCTTCTTCCTCAGCTGCTTCACCATTATCAATGCCACTGTCTGAGAGTCTTTTGATCAGGCGTTCCAGCTCCAGTTTCTTCTCTGTGGTGGCTTTGATGGTTGCTTCCAGCACCTTGCATGTGTCCTTGAGTTCAGCAATCAAAGCATCCTTGGACACAGCACCTGAAGCAGCAGCTTTCCCTGATGTCGAGACAATGTCTGGGACATGTGTCCCCTCAAACAGTTTGTAATGCAGGGACAGAGCCGATTCTCTCTTCATCACAGAGTCAATGTTGTTTAACATATTGGGATGTTGACTCAACATAATGCCACACAATACAGTAGGGAAGGCAATGGGTAATTTGACAGCAAAAGATTCTGAATGCTTAACAGTTTGATCAAAAATATAGTTTCCAAAATTAAATTTGGACTTGGTTCCAACAGCATACAGAAATTTACCCAAACCTGTGGCAACAGTGGAAGTATGATTGGTGGGTACCCAGTTTGCAGCGCCAATCCTATGCAGGATTGCATACTTCACACTTAGCTTCCCTGCAGAAAGCTTCCCTTTCTTTGGCCAATGCTGGACTTGTTTGGCAGTGATTTCCTTGGCAATTTGATGCTCAGAAACAGCAATATCCACCACTCCTTCAGTTGGTCTGCCCAGGTATTTGTTGATTACAGCAGGGGAGAATCTAACACATTTTCCTCTGACAAACACTTTCTGATAATCATCACTCTTTCTGTTTGTTATGTCAGAGGGAATGTTGACAATGAATTCCCTGACTAAGCTTTCATAGCAATCTCCCAACTTGGTGACAGTTTTCAGCAGTCCAGCAGCCTTGATGAGGTCCATGATCTCCTTGCAATCCAAGGCATCTCTTCCCAGTTCTCTTTCAACAGCAAGTCTGCGTTGATATACAAATTTCCACCTTTCAACATTGCCAATGGAGTGGAATGAAATGTTGTCGAATGGTGCATCAGGGACATTTCCAAGCACCTTTTTCCCTGATTTCTTGGCCCTCTTGATGTCGAGAACATCTAGTTCGACATCATCATCAGAATCAGATGAGGAAATTTCTTTTCTCTTCTTGGAAGGGATTGCAACTTTGCTCCATCTGGATGTGGTAGGAGTGATTGGAGTGCTCTTCTTCTGTGCCATAGTTTTGATTCGTCCAGACCTCTTAATGGGGGTTTTCCCCTTTCTGCTTTGTAGTCTTTCTGCAATGCCAGGTGCCAACTTGTTGGCAATGGGTTCCTCATCAGATTCTACTTCTTCTAGGTCAATGAGGTCACCTGGAGCAGGTTCTGGTGCCCTTGGTGCAGGGGTCTCCTTTGTGGCTTGATCCTCTTCCTCTGTTGACTCCTCTTCACTGGGTGAAGGGAGGACTTCAGCATTTGGAGTGGAAGATGTTGGAACATCTTTTTCAGCATCAGGCACAGAAACATTTGGGGTGGAAGATGTTGGAACATCTTCATCAGCATCAGGGACAGAAGCATTTTTCAGAATGCTACTCACAATACTGCGGATCTTCTTATCCATCTCCGTGTCTACTTCCCTAGGACTTGTTGCAAGGCTAGGGTTTTCAGAAATCTTCACTCCCTGTTGTCTTTTGGGAACCAGTTTCTCAGGAACAGGGGCTTGACCAGGAATCATTTGTATGGGTTGGATATGGAATTCAGGTTGTTCCTGGTTTGATGGTGCTTTGGTGGATGATGGAGATGATGGTACAGAGGGTGAACCAGGAGATGAAGTATCTTTTGGTGAAGTAGCCATGGAGAAGCAGAGCTTTTGAAACGGTTTCGTGAAAGTCTGAGAGGTGTTGGGGAACGCTGATGAAAACGAGAATGCCACGAAAATGTAAATTTGAATGCGGAATGTAGAGGGACGTGTGAAGCAACGGTCGAATCTGTTTTGGCCCAGTAGTGAATGTGCTATTAACGTTTGAGCACATTCATATAGCAGTAATTGCTATAAGTCTTCTAGCAGACAAATGCCCAGCTTGCCCCTCAGTTTTTCAAACTGATTTGCATCCAATGCCTTTGTGAAAATATCTGCTATTTGTTCCTCAGTGTCAACGTGCTTCAGTGTGATCACTTTATCATCAACAAGATCTCTAATATAGTGATGTCTAATGTCAATGTGCTTGGTTCTGCTGTGTTGAACAGGATTTTTAGAAATATTAATAGCACTCAAGTTGTCACAGTACAATGTCATGACATCTTGTTCGACATTGTACTCCTTGAGCATCTGCTTCATCCAAACTAGTTGTGAACAGCTGCTTCCTGCTGCAATATACTCTGCTTCTGCAGTGGATAGGGACACACAGTTCTGCTTCTTGCTGAACCATGAAATAAGATTGGTTCCCAAATAGAAACATCCACCAGAAGTGCTTTTTCTGTCATCTGCACTTCCAGCCCAATCAGCATCACAATACCCAACCAGCATTGAATCTGAACAATGACAGTACATAATCCCATAGTCACTGGTGCCATTTACATATTTCAGAATTCTCTTTACTTGATTCAAGTGACTTATCTTAGGATTGGCTTGATATCTTGCACAAACACCTACTGCATAGGTGATGTCAGGTCTGCTAGCTGTTAAATATAGTAAGCTCCCAATCATGCTTCTGTACAGACTTTGATCAACACTGGTGCCAGCTTCATCTTTTGACAGTTTCAAGTGAGTAGGTGCAGGTGTTCTTTTATGGCTGGCATTTCCCATCCCAAACTTCTTGACAATGTTCTTTGCATACTTGCTTTGTGAGAGGAATATGGAGTCTTCCATCTGCTTCACTTGGAGTCCCAGAAAATAAGTCAGCTCTCCAACAAGACTCATCTCAAATTCAGATTGCATCTGTTGGACAAAATGTCGAAGCATCTCATTCGACATCCCTCCAAACACAATGTCATCAACATATATCTGTGCTATCATCAAGTTTTCAGCATCTTGTTTGACAAAGAGAGTCTTGTCAATTCCTCCCTTCCTATACCCTTGCTGAGTAAGGAACTCTGTTAGTCTTTCATACCAAGCTCTTGGAGCTTGCTTCAATCCATAGAGAGCCTTCTTGAGCCTGTATACATGATCTGGATGAGTTGGATCTACAAATCCCTTTGGCTGCTCCACATAGGCTTCTTCATTCAGGTATCCATTCAGAAACGCGCTCTTCACATCCATCTGGTACAGCTTGAATTTGAGGCTGCAAGCTACACCAAGTAACAATCTGATGGACTCAAGTCTAGCAACAGGGGCGAAAGTTTCATCAAAGTCTACACCTTCAATCTGAGTGTAGCCTTGAGCAACAAGTCTGGCCTTGTTTCTGGTTATAACACCTTCTTCATTGGTTTTGTTCTTGAAGATCCACTTGGTGCCAATCACATTAGTTCCCTCGGGTCTAGGAACTAGCTCCCAAACTTCATTCCTTTTGAATTGCCCCAATTCTTCTTGCATAGCATTGATCCAGAACTCATCAGTCAGTGCCTCTTTCACATTCTTGGGCTCAATTTTGGAGACAAAACATGAATTGGAGACAATCTCAATCTCCCTTGATCTTGTAGTGACTCCTCTGTTTGGATCTCCTATAATCAGCTCCTTGGGGTGCATCTTCTGGATTCTAATGGAGGGTCTCTTGTCAGGTTGATCGATGTTTGGTTCATCTGTAGCAGAATCAGAGTTTTCTGCATTTTCTGCACTTTTAGCTGTATCTGCTACATTGTCTCCCGATGTTCTGACATCTTCTTCGACATCCTTCTTTCTTGCTGGAGTTAGATCATCAACAACCACATTGATGGATTCCATCACAGTTCTGGTTCTGGAATTGAATACTCTATATGCTCTGCTGTTTGTAGAGTATCCCAAGAATATTCCTGCATCACTCTTGGGATCCATCTTTCTCCTTTGCTCTCTATCAGCCAGAATGTAACATGGACTTCCAAAGATGTGGAAGTGCTTGACAGTTGGCTTCCTCCCTTTCCAGATTTCATACAGTGTGGTTGGAGTCCCTTTTTTAAGTGTGACTCTGTTGTGGATGTAGCATGCTGTGTTCATGGCTTCAGCCCAGAGATTATAGGGAAGTTCTTTGGCATGAAGCATGACCCTAGCAGCTTCTTGCAAAGTCCTGTTTTTCCTTTCAACTATGCCATTTTGTTGTGGTGTAATGGCTGCAGAGAACTCATGAGTGATGCCTTCAGATGTGCAAAATTCAGTAAACTTGCTGTTTTCAAACTCTCTGCCATGGTCACTCCTGATTCTCTTGATGACACAGTCTTTTTCTCTTTGAAGTCTTAGACTCAATTCTTTGAATACTTCAAAGGTGTCTGATTTCTCTCTGATAAAGTTGACCCAGGTAAATCTGGAGAAATCATCCACAACAACATAGGCATACCTCTTTCCTCCAAGGCATTCAACTTGCATAGGCCCCATCAAGTCCATGTGAAGTAGTTCCAGCACCCTGGAAGTGGTCTGATGTTGAAGCTTCTGGTGGGACATCTTGACTTGCTTTCCAATCTGACATTCACCACAGATTCTGCCTTCTTCTATTTTCAGATTGGGAATGCCTCTAACAGCACCTTTGTCAATGATTTTCTTCATGCCTCTTAAGTGCAGATGTCCAAATCTTTGATGCCATATTCTGACTTCATCTTCTTTGGAGAATAGACATGTGGAGGAGTAACTGGTTTCTTGAGGTGTCCATAGGTAACAGTTGTCCTTTGATCTGCTGCCCTTCATTAGAACTTCACTCTTCTCATTTGTCACCAAGCATTCTGACTTTGTGAAGTTTACATTGAATCCTTCATCACACAACTGACTAATGCTGATCAAGTTCGCAGTCAGTCCCTTCACCAGCAGTACTTTGTTCAGACTAGGAAGTCCATCATGGACTAGCTTTCCCATTCCAGTGATCTTTCCTTTAGAGCCATCTCCAAATGTCACATAGCTAGTGGAGCAAGGTTCAATGTTCACCAGGAATTCTTTAACTCCTGTCATGTGTCTGGAACAGCCGCTATCTAGGTACCAATCTTCCTTAGCTGATGCTCTAAGTGAAGTATGAACAACAAGACTAACAGTCTTGTGTTTTGGAACCCACATCATCTTCCTTCCACTGCTGCTACTTTGAGTTCCATGATGTGGATGGCCATGTAAATGATAGCAAAAGGGCTTTATGTGACCATACTTGCCACAGTAGTGACACCTCCACTTCTTTCTTTTGCTCCTTTTCTGCTGCGTTCCATGATGTCGAGACCGATGTTGTGACATCGTGGCTCCAGTGCTGTTTTTGGCAGAAACAAATTCTGTCATGGTTGTTCTGCCAGCAGATTTATGATTAAATCCAAGTCCTCTCTGGTTTCCAACATTCTTCCCAAGCTGTAGCACCTCATCAAGCAAATCTGAGCCTTTATTCAGCATCTTTATTGATTTTGTCATGTTTTCCAGTTTAGAGTTCAGAAAACCAATTTCTCCTTTAAGTTCAGAGATTTCCTCTTCATGTGCCTCCTTCTCAGCCTCCAGATTTGCAATGACCTTCTTTAGTTGTGCTTCTTGCTGAAGAATCTTCTCACTTTTGATGCATAGTTCTCTATAGGATATAGCAAGCTCATCAAAAGTGATTTCACTATCTGTATCACTTGAATCTTCAGCAGATTCAAATCTCCCAGTGAGTGCATTCACATCTCTGTCAGAATCACTTTCTTGTTCACTCTCTGTATCATCAGACCGACATACAGAAAGTCCTTTCCTCTGCTTCTTGAGATGAGTGGGACATTCAGCTTTGATGTGTCCATAGCCTTCACACCCATGGCATTGAATTCCTTTGCTGTGACTGGGCTTTCCTTCTGACCTTTTCTGGTATTCACTACCTTTCCTGATGTCGAAAGGGATGTTCCGGACATGTGGTTTCTGCCTCCTGTCCATTCTGTTCAGCACTTTGTTGAATTGTTTTCCAAGGAGCACAACTGCATTAGTCAGACCTTCATCAGTATCCAGGTCATACTCATCTTCTTCTCCTTCATCATTGGACACGAACGCCAGGTTCTTGCTCTTCTTTTCAGTCCTATCCGAGAGTCCTAGCTCAAAGGTTTGAAGGGAACCAATGAGTTCATCTACTCTCATGTTGCAAATGTCTTGGGCCTCCTCTATTGCAGTGACTTTCATGTCAAATCTCTTAGGCAAAGATCTAAGGATCTTTCTCACCAGCTTTTCATCTGTCATCCTTTCTCCCAAGGCAGTGCAAGCATTGGCAATTTCAAGAATGTTCATGTGGAAGTCATGAATACACTCTTCCTTCTTCATCTTCAGATTTTCGAATTTTGTAGCCAATAGTTGCAATCTGGACATCTTCACTTTGGAGGTTCCTTCATGAGTGGTTTTCAGGATCTCCCATGCATCCTTGGCCACAGTGCATGTGTTGATCAGTCTGAAGATATTCTTGTCAACTCCATTGAATAGAGCATTCAAGGCTTTGGAGTTTCCAAGTGCCAATTCGTCTTCTTCTTTTGTCCAGTCTTCTTCTGGCTTCAATCCATCAGTGGGCTTTCCTTCTGTGTCCAGCATCTTGGGATGTTCCCAGCCTTTTATGACAGCTTTCCAGGTTCTGCTATCCAGTGATTTGAGGAAGGCCACCATCCTTGCTTTCCAGTATTCATAGTTGGTTCCATCCAGAATTGGTGGTCTGTTCACTGGTCCTCCTTCTTTCTCCATGTTCATCAGAATTTATCTCCCTAGATCTCACTCAGTGATTTCGAGTGCCCGCTCTGATACCAATTGAAATTCTGATACTGGGGACAGATGTCGTACAGGATGTCACGACATCACGCTTCAGAACATGCAGATTATATTTTGACCGTATGAACAGATTAAACAAGTAAATAACACAAGTGAATTGTTAACCCAGTTCGGTGCAACGTCACCTACATCTGGGGGCTACCAAGCCAGGGAGGAAATCCACTAAAATAGTGTTAGTTCGAAGATCTAACAGCCACTGTTTACAACCTTCTCACCTAACCACTACCCGTGCAACCTCTACCTAAGAGCCACTCTTAGATATGAGAACCCCTCTCACTCCCTCTCAACCACTCTCCCGTGTTTACAATTAAATCAAATACACACCAGAGATTGCTCTCTGAACAATAGAGATCAACTCTACACACTCAGGTCCAACACTTGATGTTAGGGTGACATCAAGGTGGCTCACAAAACACTCAAGTCCCAAAACTCACAAAATAACTCTTCAATCCCGGACTTGGTACAGAACCCGTGCAGCCTTCATGTTTATATAGCAGTGTGCGTATCTGGGCTGCAACTACTTGCGCTGGATGAGATCTATCATTTTCCTGAAAAAATCTGCACTTAAAGATCTAACAGATAAAGTTTGATCTTTTAGTTTTTATCTTTAATCTTTAATCCCTGAACGAACTATTCAAGTTTGTAATTCGAACTTTAATTATCTTTTAATTCGTTCCTAAAGATAGATCGCCAAATCTGTTGCTAATTGCACATTAATCTGTTAAAGATATAACAGATTTATGTGTCCAGTATTTTCGGGCAAGATGTCCTGGACATCGTATCCGACATCGTGGATCCTGCAGCTTCAATTCTTCATTTGACATTTTATCTTGCCTTGTGCATTGTGCAGCCCGATTTGATTCCTTGACATAACGTTGGACATCATGTGCAGCAACTCCAGCTTTCCTTCAATGTCTAAGTGCTTATGTTTTAACAAAATTTTAGCCAATCTTTTAAAGCTCAGTAAAGCTAAGCACTAACAGGTGGAGGACACATGAACGACGCTAGGCAATGACATTCATGGGGCTCCGAAAAAAGTGGAGAATGGAGAGTTGGCAAACAACGCTAGGCAATGACATTCGCGGGGCTCCAGACTCGAAGGTGGAGGACACATGAACAGCGCTAGGCAATGACATTCATGGGGCTCCGAAAAAAAGTGGAGAATGGAGAATTTGCGAACAGCGCTATGCAATAACTTCACGGGGCTCCAGACTCGAAGGTGGAGGATGCATGAACATTGCTGGGCAATGACATTCATGGGGCTCCGAAAACAGTGGAGAATGGAGAATTGGCGAACAGCGCTAGGAAATGATATTCGCGGGGCTCCAGACTCGAAGGTGGAGGACACATGAACAGCTCTAGGCAATGACATTCATGGGGCTCCGAAAAAAGTGGAGAATGGAGAATTGGCGAACAGTGCTAGGGAATGACATTCGCGGGGCTCCAGACTCGAAGGTGGAGGACACATGAACAGCGCTAGGCAATGACATTCATGGGGCTCCAAAAAAAAAGTTTGTTGGCAGGACCAAACGATCTACCGGTTTTTTCCATCTAAAAGGCAAACAGGCTTTTTTGCAAAGAAAAATAAATCATTCGAGAGAGCACCACATCTTAGAGAAACAATATACTTGTGTCAAGGGTAATCTTCCTTGTAACCGAGAATGAAGGGCAGGATGTCAACTTTTAGCTTTTAAATGAACATGCAGGGAAAACATCGGGCTAAGTTGAAAATAAATCACTCATAGTGTATAAAGCTCACACAGGCAAGTGTTTTATCCTATTCCCAAACCATAACTGCACCATGACTCTATTTTGCACACGACTTCCTATCGAATCAAAGATCAAACGTACGATCACGGACCAATAGGATTTTCTCGAGGGAAGTGTTTTTGGAGAGGAAGCTGGGTGTTTCGGTCTTTTCCTCTTTGTTCATGTGGGGTGGGATAGCGCCAGTCGAGAATGGCAATCTGAAAGGAAGAGACACCAAAAATGGGTTTTCCTTTGCCGGCAGTCACTTACCTTGCCGAAAATTTATCTGGTCTGAAGATCTTCCGTTCTCTCTCTTCCATTGATTGAGAATTGCTTCTTTTCCACTTTTACTTCCTTTTGACCTTTGATCGGGAATCCTTCTCTTTCTTTCTTTTTTATTGTTCTTTTCTTTATTTTCATCTTTTTCTTTTTCCTTCTTCCCATTTCTTCCTTTTCTTTCTTTTCACTTCTCCTTCTCCACCCCTTTCTTTGGGAAATCGGGTTTTAGCATTCTATTCGCTCTCCCTTGAGGAGATTCTGCTGTCCTTTGCTTCGGGGGAAAGGATGAGGATTCTTTTTTTTATAGGCCAAGGTTCAAAAAGGTCTAAGGTTGTGTCTCAATGGGGTCTTTTATCGTGGGAATCCCAATCTTGATATCTGAAACAAATTTGGGTGTCAAGGTGTCGATTTCGGGCTGAACTTCCATATTATTCCATAAGGCACGCGTGACAATGATGATTTGAAAACAACGTGCAAAATTAGTCATGGCTACAACCAGGTGGGCACTCAAGCATCCCGTTTATGGCATTGTGATACTACGGTTGGGAATTTACACAGACAGACCCAACGTTTCCAAGTTATGTTCTTTCATCAGTTCAATGAATTCATCCATTCTTATCTTGGTTTATTATGGAAAATAAACTCTTAGCATCAGTCCCTTGTTTCCAGAAGATACGTTTGCTCTTTACGAATGATTTATACTTCTTAACAATAACATGTCGACCTTTGCGGTCTTTCTTTCTTTTTCCTTTTTGTTTCATTTTTATATATTCACAAAATTATACACCTGTGGTCCTTTATGAAGAAATTTTCTTTTGTATATCTACACTCTTATACATGACAAACTTTTTCTGTATACGCATTGGAACTCTCTCTCTTTACATCACCCGGTCTATATACAAAACCCTATTTACGTTCAAAGATTTTTTTTGTTTTTCCCAACACACACCTATGGTTCATACTAAAGTTTCTTTATATACATTCGTTGCTCACACACACAAGAATTTCTTTTCACACATCGTTTACACACACAAAATCCTTTTATACACATTTTTCTTTTTCTTTATATACGTAGACATTTATTCACAACACTTCTTTCTTTTTACCATGATTTGGTTCATTTTTTTTATTTTGGACGATGTTCCTAAAAAATGAAAAATTCTACGCGATTTCGGAACTTCAACAAACACTATTGACAACAACGAAGTAAATACAAACGTAACAGTTCAAATGACACGTATGCACAAAACAAAAGTCAACCAAAACGAAACAAATGTTAGTCCCTCAGTTAAACAAAAATAAAATGATACGTACAGATAAAATAGGAAACATAAAAGAGAATATGGATCTGGGGATCCCACGGTCATGTGGCTCCGCATGCCACCGGACTCTTGGGTCACGGTAACAAAAAGTGGGGTGGTCGACAAAAGCAGGGCTTTTGCTCCTACGTATCCTCAATTTGTGATGAGGAACTCAGACCTACGTAGTTCTTGATAACTGTGAGACTAAAAATAGTCTCAGTGTTTTCTTTACCAAAATGCGAACATGCTTTAGTAAAGAGACAAAACTTCCAACTGATCAGAGCAACATATGCTTTTTGGATGAAAAACAATGTGTCTATCGGGGAAGGAGAGTATGCTGATGAAATTTCCTCATAACCATAAATGAGATTTTGGATGTTAGCACTTCGTTTCTAAACGACCATTTAGAGGAAACACTAGGTCCAACAAAGATAGGAGAAAATCACTCAAAGTGTATCAATCTCACACAGGTAAGTGTTTTATCCTAATTCCGAACCATAGATATGTCATGACTTGATTTTGCAAATCATTTCCTATCAAATCAAAGATTACATGCGTGATCATGAATCAATAGGACTTTTTTCGGGAATGGTTTTTAGGTAGGGAACTTGGCTTTGAGTGTTTTTGCCTTTTCCTTTTCTGTTTTTGTTTAGTGCGGGGCGAGAAAGTCGCTAGCGCATAGGATTTTGGTTGGCAATCAAAGGGAGAGGGCCCCTTTGGGTCGTGGTTTCCTTTCTTTCTTTTGTTTACTTGGTGACAATTCTGTATTGTTCAGATATTGTCTGGTCCAAAGACCTTTCTACACATTTCTTTTGTTTTCTTCCGATCCTTGATCGAGAATTTTTCTTTCTTTTTTTTTTTTTGCTTTCTCCCACTCTTTCATTGGGAATTTTCTTTCTGTTTTGTGTCTTCTCCCTTTCTTGGATTGGGAATTTTCCTTCTCGTTGCGTTTTCTTCCGAGGGCAAGGATTGACATTCTCACCCTGGGTCAAGGTTTATGGTAAGCTGGGATTTTGGCTCAAGGCTTGTAGAACGGCTGGTCATGATATATGTCAAGGTTTGGCCAGCGGTTCGGGGATAAAGGGGATGTCCTACATTATTTCCATGATACACATGCAACAATGATGATTAGGAAATTTTATGCAAAACTGGTCATGCATGCACCTATGTGGACACTCAAGCATCAAGTTTTTTATGGTCATGTGACACTAGGGCTCAGGATTCATTTTCCCTATTTAAGTCAACCCAGTGTTTCCAAAATACATTCTTTTATCAATTTGTGCATTCATTCGAGTCCATTTTGGGCGTCCGGGAAAATTTTCACAGCATTCACCCTTCAGGTGTATACACATTCTTTCAAAAACTAGTTATGATCAGCAAATTTTTTTTCAAAGAAAAGTTGGAAGTCATCTCTTTTCAAAAGCATGTTGTTTTTTAGCTAGACAACCTTTATAATTTTTTTTTCTTCTTATTATTTTCTTGCTCGCTCTCTTTTTGCTCTCTTTTTTTCATGAGGTATTTTGCTACCTAAACATACGAATATTTTTGTGAGGTATTTTGCTATATACATGCATATCCAAGGTATCTTGCTACCTAAACATACATATATACATTTTGTGAAGTGTTTTTGCTACATACATGCATATTCAAGGTATCTTTCTACCTAAACATACATATATATATTTTGTGAAGTATTTTTTTGCTACATACATGCATATCCAAGGTATCTTTCTACCTAAACATACATACACACACACACACACACACACACACACACACACACACACACACACACACACACACACACACACACACACACACACACACACACACACATATATATATATATATATATATATATATATATATATATATATATATATTTTGTGAGGTATGACTACCTTTCGAGCTTGTGCTTGTTTTATTTAAATTCCTAGGATCATGAGCAACTAGGTGTGTCCTGCTATGACTTGAGAAACAAAAGTGATCAAATAACAAGCAGAGATTTAAAAGGTACTAGGTTGCCTCCTAGTAGCGCTTCTTTAACGTCTTGAGCTAGACGCCTGATGGCTTGTCGGTCACGAACCTAGTACTTTGCTTACTTTTGGCTTTGGACTTGGTCGCCTATTGGTCGGCCATGGGTCGTAAGCAACGCTCTAACCTTTTTGTGGATGAGCTGAGGTGAACTCTAGAGGTGATGGCGGTACGTTTGTTGCCCACTGCCGGCCATCCCCAGGCTGCTGTGGTGTTTCGCCCTGCGCCTGCCTAGGGACGCAGTACTTCTTGATGAAAGCTCGATTAGTAGGGGGCCTGATGACCTTGCTGGGGGCGACAGGCACTCCATAGAACTGACAGAGGCCCGTAATTAGAGCTTGGCAACTCCAAGAACCTGTTGGACTTCTTTGGGTCCACTGGGTATCTTGCGGGCGCGATCCCTGCAAACAATAGATGACATCAGAAATCAGTTGAGCGATGTGCATACTTACCTATGTCATGATGACGTGACCTTGCCGGGGGGAACGGGCACTTAGTAGGACTGACAGAGGCCCGTAACCAGAGCTGGAAACCCCAGAGCCCTGTTGGACATCTTCGGGTCCACTGGGCGTCTTGTGGGCGGGATCCCTACAAACAATAGATGACATCCGAAATCAATTGAGCCATGTGCATACTTACCTATGTCATGACGGCACAAACCAACTGATACATCTGCAGGGGGAGATTGGCATTGTGGTCACTGGGCAAAATGTTGCTAAATAGCAACGTCATCCATATCCATGTAAGAGTGGTCATGTTGGTGCGCATGATCCGCACTCGTCTTTTTGCAGCAGCACAGGTGAAATCTTGCCTCGGTATGCATAGTAGATGCGTGACAGCCTCCCTCTCTGGATGTGCTCGCACAATCGGTCGCCCTCTAATATCAGGGGGTGGCCTAGGAACCATTAAAAGGAAACTACTGTCCCCTTAACCGGAGCGCAAGTCTCGGTGAAGCATCTAAGGGCAAAGGACCTTATATTCTCTTAAGTTGTGGATATAGAGCACATTGAAAATGAGGACACGTAACCCTCTAAAGGCGAGGGCGTGCAGCCCTCTGCAGGTGAGAATGTGCAGTCCTCTGATGGCGAGGACATATAGTCCTCTAAAGGTGATAGGTACTAGTACCCAAGGGTCCACCTTTATGAGAAAGCAAGAGATCGACTCATCGAGAGGGCCGGTCATCCAAAAAGATTGGACACGAGATGTAGGAAATCTATGCAGTTAACATGATTTTTAGGGATGCAGACGCATGCAACCTTTGTCGTGAAATTTGGTAATGCAAACCTCATATGAAACAATGCAATGCAATGGAAAGTTGTACAATGTTCATGACATTCTTTCCCTATTTTGTGATTTTGATTTTGATTTAATTTTTTTGGAAAACACAGATTGACTGTCCTTTTGAAAAAGGTGATAATTCATGCAACCTTATCCTATCTTTTGCAAATCTCTCCGGGAACTCCCTTAGAGTGTATGTTCTGTTTGATTTAGTCACTTGTCCATTTTGGAGTGATGACAATGGAGCCGTTTGACGTTTAATCAATCTATTGAAATTCCAGGGCTTGTCTCCTTTTTTTTTCTTGTTTAAAAACATCGACGGGTGAGAACTTTTGATCTGCCCCTATGTTCACTTGAGGCTCATGCACGATGCCCCTCATTGCCCCAATGTAAGGCTTTGGGGTAGCAATTGTTATCTTTCGTCATGACCTTGTAGCTGGGAACCTATTAGGTGAAAACTTCTAATCTGCCCCTAGGTTCGCTTGAGGTTTTTGCCTTTCGTTGCCCCAGTGTAGGGCTTAGAGGTACCAATTGTTGTCTTGTTTTCACAACCTCGTAGTGAGGAAGAATGAAAGAAGCAGTTGATTCTTGCAAAAAGAATTTTCCAAGGACGAGAAATAGTTGAAGGATTTTTCAGTTGATGGATTTAAGTCAAATGACTCCTATGTAGAAGCAAGATGTTTTGATGTCTTGATGATGCTAAAGGATCAAGTGCTTCTAAGTTTTATCCAAGACAAGAATCCAAGAAAATCAAGATATATGATCAAGTTGATTTCTAGAATCTTTAGGAAGAAGTTTCCAAATTGAAAAAACAAAAGGTTTGACCAAAGAATTCTATCATTTCAAATTGAGATTTGCTCTCTGGTAATCGATTACCAGCAGCTGAAAAATGTTTATAACAGTCACTAGAAATTTGAATTCAAAATTTATAACGTGTAATTGATTACCAGCAGTTTATTGAACGTTTTAATTCAAATTTTTAAAACCTGTAATCGATTACACAAGTCTTGTAATTGATTACCAGAGGGGATTTTCAGAATATAATTTCCAAGAGTCACATCTGTTCAAATGGTTTATGAATGGCCATCAAAGGTCTATTTATATGTGACTTGGAAACACGAATTTAAAGAGAGCTTTTATTGCCCAAAAAGTTTTATCCTCTCAAAAGATTAAGAGTTTTTCTAAACTGAAATGTCTTTATCCTCTCAAAAGATTCCTTGGTCAACCACTTGCATATTCAATAAAGAATTTTGATTGATCTTTATTGTACAATCCATCTCTCTTAAGAGAGACCTCTTCTTCTTATTTCTGAAAAGGGATTAAGAGACCGTGGGTCTCTTGTTGTAGGGGATTCTTGAACACAAGGGAAGGGTTGTCCCTGTGTGCATTGTTAATCCGAAAAGAGAGAGTGAAAGTTTAATTGGGGAATAGTCTTTGTATCTTAATTTAACCCCCTTTTTTTTCTTAAGGTAACTGAGGCCATTTGTCCAACATCCTATTCTTGATAACTCACTTCTCTCTAAAAAGACAAACTTTCTGGAATGATAAAATGAGGTCACATGAACGTCTTGAAAACACAGTCAATCAAATGCTTTTTTTTTAACCCTTTTTTTTATTTTTATTTTTATTTTTATTTTGAAACTTATTTTGAATTTTACTTGTTGTCTTACGGTAGCCCCACCAACGTGCAAGACGAGTAATCTCTGATTGAATGGTCTTGGAAGTCCAAACTCAGGAGCACAGGTCGCTTGAGCAAATAGACCAATGGCTTGCACCCAATTCCGGTGAAAGTTGAAAATCCTGATGAGTCATTAGAGACATCTAACAACAGCTTTCAAAATTGCTCCATGTGTGGCATCTCTTGTCAATGTCAGGATTTACACGCGATTCTCCTCAAATTTCAGCCAGCCCGCATCAATTAGACCTTGCACCTTACGCTTCAGGCCCCTACAATGCTCAATGGAATGCCCCAGGGCTTCTCCATGACAAGCACACGTTGCGTTCGAGTCGTATTCTCGGAGAAATGGAGGTTGATGAACCTTGGTTGGGGTTATGGCTACCATTGAATTATCAAGTAGATATGGGAGCAAGTCAGCATAAGACACCGGAATCGGGGTGAATTCTACAGGCTTTCTCGCTGCAAAATTCATTTCTTGGTTGGTGTTTTTGGATTGTGCTAAAGGTGATGTTCATCATTGGAAGTGCGGTAGACAGACTTTGTGGTTGTTTTAGGGATGGCCTTTGTGGATAACTGGGCGGTGGGTAAGGAGAAGGTTGGTTATTGGTTGAGTAATGACATTGTTGGGTTGGTGGGAAACTTGGCTGTATAGGAATGGCAGTCACAGCATGGGTTTCTCCCTCATTCTCATCCTCTTCATTTGCCCCAGTTTTTATCAAAGCAGGATGATCAAATTTGCCTCTTTTCAGACTCACTTCGATCCTTTTGCCGACGAAGACCATATCCGTAAAGCTGGAAGGTGTGTAACCCACCATTTTCATAGTAGAATACTGGTAATGTGTCTATCATTACGATTATCATCTCCCTTTCCATCATTGGGGGTGCCACTTGGGCTGCCAGATCCCTCCACCTTTGGGCGTATTCTTTGAAAGATCCGTGCCCCCTTTTTGCATATGTTCAGTAATTGCATCCTATCCAAAGCCATTATACTGACATTGCCTAACGAAGGCAACCATTAGGTCCTTCCAAGCATGGGCTCGGGAAGGTTCCAAGTTAGTGTACCAGGTAACAGCTACCCCCAGTAAGACTTCCTTGGAAGGAATGTATAAGCAATTTCTCATCTTTTGTGTATGCCCCCATCTTCCGACAATACATCTTTAGATGGTTCTCGGGGCAAGTAGTCCCCTTGTACTTGTCAAAGTCCAACACCTTGAACTTGGGAGGGGTGATGATATTGGGTACTAGGAACAACTCTTCTAGGTTAGCAAAGGCATAATCTTCACCTCCTTTAATGGCCCTGAGCCTTTTCTCTAGATGATCCAACTTTCCCATTTCTGCCATAGCATGAGGGTTTTTACTTGTTGTGGAATGCAAGAGGTGTAGCTGGGGGTGATACTGAGGGCCCTCCAAAGGGTTTTGTAGGGGTATACCACTAATTGCCTGCCCTTCAATGGCACATCCGAGGTAAGGCTCGAAGTCGGCTAGATTGTGGTGGGGCATTTCATGTGTCTCACCCATGGGTTGAGAGACATGTGCATGATCAGTTTGGGGTTGTCAGCTCTCAATGAATATGGGAGTGGAGTTATTGACATTCCCACTGGGAGTGTACGCTACATTGGGTGGTGTACAGTTGGGAGGAAAGCCATGTGGCAGGAAGGCGTGCTCGTTTTGAATTTGCACATCATGGGGGCCGCTCGTACTTTCCAAATCTTTGCCTACCATATCTGAGGTTGGATGATTCATTTGGTTGATGCCGGATAGGGACGTCGGGTTCACCTTAGCAACAACGCTGGTAGCGACAATTGCAATCGCATTGGCTTCCATTATCTTCTTCACGCTCATCATGGCCTCCATCATTGCGGCCATTTGCTCTTTCATGGCCTCCATGTCGGCCTCCATCTACTCTTGTACCTCCTCCGCTTTACCCATTACTCTAGCTCTAGCACGGGTTCGGTAAGGGCACCGTAAAGCATGTTTTTTTTTCTTTTTTATAACAATGATTAAGTTCTCTTTTTTTTTTTTCAAGGAAAGAATGTAATGAGCAATGCAACCAATGAAAAGTATGGATGTACGCGAATGATGCATAGTTGAAGTATTGCGAATTTTTACACAGGATATGGGGTTGAATCAATTTAGATTTTCAACATGGTCCATGACATCTCCGTCAAGGTGAAACTGGAAGTAACAGGGACATCGACAACCCTAAATGTGTTTGGCAGTAGACGAAGCAGCGATGTAACACGATCCATCTTTTGCCCCAATTTTTGCAAGATGGTTACTTCCATACTTCAACTTGACTCGATGAACCTTTTCGTAAAAGCACGAGCTTGGTTCAACCTCATAACCCAGGGAATGGCAATTTTGATCGCCAATACTTCCACAACATTTTATAGAGATGAAAGACTTAGGAATACACATGCTATGCATGGCAAATGTAATTATAAATTTGAAATGCCTGAAGAAACATCTTTTCTTAGTTAACCATGCATTAGGTACCATGTTCAATCATTTTGTTTTTAAGTGAAATGGGTTTATGATCCCAACATGGTTGGCTCATGGTACCTAACACATGCAACTAAGAATGTAGTGTGAATTTTCACGCTTCCCTTTTTTTTTTGTTTTGCAGAGGAAAATGCAAGGATCATGCATGAGCGAACATGAAAACAAAAGGTATGCAGTTTGTAGAACAAAAGGTTTGTTGAACACATATGCATGATGATGCAATGACTCATGCAAAATTTGATGCTGGAATATGATAACGAACAAATGTAGGAACGATATGTTCATTATGATGCCATGAAGAGATGCTTATGCGATGCATGATATGAATGCATTTACGGACACGAGAGCCTAGAAAATCATCTCTCCTTACTTGTGCATTTGGGGGCATAGTGCCCCATGTGTACAGTTAAGAAGACGATATGGATCTTCCGACTTCCCACGACAAAAGATGAGACCCACATACAATGCATGTGTGACGGCATGATGCAGATGCGCAAAAGCGCAACAGGGGGATGCACAGAGTATGGCAATATCCATAAATAATTACAAGCAAAGGCGTATATGACATTTAGGACTACATGCATGGCAGTGTTTAAAATGGCACGCAGCGTGTTTGCTCCGTGCCCCTATTTTAGGGACCTATAGGATAGTATCTAGGGGTCTCTAATAAGTATTCCCAATGATTCATAACTCACATAGCCGTTTTCTAGAGGTATCATCACTCAAGATAATAATATTGTGGCGGTATGGAATACCAGCGACAACATATTATAAAGAGAGAAAGCTCTAGACGAGGTTTCACTATTATCAAGCAAGTCGGAGACCTAGCATGATGATAGATTCACCTCCACTCCTTAAATTCCCATGAACCCGGGTATAGGGCCCCTTTTTCACACAAACCCGTGGGTGCTTAGAATGCAGTGTAAAGGATGTGAAATAGACAATAGTTATTTACATTTTACACAGTTCGACAAATGCACACACAAAGCTTCACAATTCCACAATTCCTTAAAATAGGCCTAACTCTCAAAAAGTCCCCAGTGGAGTCGCCAACTGTCGCAACATGCCCTTTTGCGGGCGAGCGAGGCGAGGCTCATGGGTGCGCTTTCCAAAGGAGGAAAGATGCGCGGAGTCGCCACCAACGTTTATTTGTGGGAAACGTCGGAAAAACTGAAGGAAACCAGTCAAAATGAAAATTCTAAGTTCGGGAGTTGTATTTACGTTTGAGGAAGGTATTAGCACCTCTCACGTTTGTCTCAAAGGAAAAAAGCCTATTTTTTAGAATTGTGGAAATTGTGTTACTTTAACTTTTATTTCTTTTTATTTTTTGAGGTCGACAAAAGCGGGGCTTTTGCTCCTACGTACCCTCCATCAAAGAGGAAATCAGACCTACGTAGTTCTTTCTTTAGAGGTGAATCAAGCGATTCTTTTACTTGAAAGGTGATCACTTAAAGGTGTTGGGCCTTTAAAAATGATCCATTTAACTTGGTAAGAAAAAGCTGAGATAAAACTTTCAAATCCTTTTTTAGTGATTTTTTGGTGGACGAGCTTGACTTGGCGAATTGATTTTAGCCTTAGTTTCGCTTTAGTTATTTAGTCAGTTCAATTAAGAATGAGAAATCCCAAAGAGAAAACTTCCGATTGATTTTTCCGCTTCATTTTACTAAAAGATATTTTTTATTATTATATTATTATTTTACCTCTTTTTTTATTTCCAACGTGGTTACGGCACGACCGAACGGTCTGAATTCATTTTAACCGAAATTAACGGATGATACAATTCAAATGATCGGTGGAAATTTATTTTATTTTTAGATTAGGCGAGAAACGACTTAAATAAATGACTGAAGCACGTCAAAAGGGGGTATGGAAAGTAAATGAAAACGAGAATAAAAATACATGAAACAAAATGTGGACCACCACGGGTACATAGAATGAATTGAAAAGCTCGGTTTGAGAATGAAGAAAACGAAGAACGAACGATGAATGTTGAAGAACGGTCGAGAATCTTCGCGTAATTACTCACGGAAACGTTACGGAAGCGCCTCGGCTTGGATTTTCTTCACGGAAACAATTTTCCTCAGCAAATTTAAGAGAATACGAAGTGCCTTCTGGAGGAAGAATCTGGAAGGCCCAAGTGGGCCTGATTTCTATTTGTACCCTCATTTTTACTAAATGCACCCCCTTTTACCTTTTTTGGTAATTCTTTTTCCGTAACGTTACGAAACTTTACGAATTTCGTAACGATACTTATTTTCCTTCCGCAAGGTTACGAATCCTTACGGATTATGTATTTACTCTTTTTTAGCTTTCGAAGAAGTTACGAAAACTCACGGATTGCGAAAAACACCTCCTTTCGATTTCCGTCACATTACGGAATTTTCACGGATCGCATAAGCCTGCTTCCTTTTGATTTTCGGCACGTCTCGGGACTTCACATATTGTGCAACAAAGGGTGCCAAGTATCTCGAATTGGCCAATCAAAGGTTGTATATCATCAAATAATAATCCCCGGACGAAATTAGGGTATGACAACAATCAATCTGTGTTTTCCAAAAAAATTAAATCAAAATCAAAATCACAAAATAGGGAAAGAATGTCATGAACATTGTACAACTTTCCATTACATTGCATTGTTTCATATGAAGTCTGCATTTACTGCATTTCAAGACAAAGGTTACATGCATCTGCATCCCTAAAAATCATGTTAACTCCATAGATTTACTACATCTAATATCCAATCGTGTGGATTTGGGATGACTGACCCTCTCGATGAGTCGATCTCTTGCTTTCTCATAAGGGTGAACCCTTGGGTACTAATACCTATCACCTTCAGAGGGCTTCACGCCTTCACCTTCAAAGGACTACACGTCCTCGCCATCAGAGGGCTTCACGCCTTCACCTTCAGAGGACTACACATCCTCGCCATCAGAGGGCTGCACGCCCTCACCTTTAGAGGACTACACGACCTCGCCATCAGAGGGCTACATGCCCTCGCCTTCATAGGGCTACACGCTCTCACCATCTGAGGACTACATGTCCTCACCTTCAGAGGACTACAGGTCCTTGCCTTCAGAGGACAACACGTCCTCCCCTCGCCTTCGTAGGGCTACACGCCCTCACCTTTAGAGGACTACACGTCCTCGCCTTCAGAGGACTACACGTCCTCACCTTCAGAGGACTACACGTCCTCACCTTCAGAGGGCTACACGCCCTCGCCTTCAGAGGACTGCACGTCCTCACCTTCAGAGGACAAAACATCCTTATCTTCAGAGGACTACACGTCCTCATCTTTAGAGGACTACACGTCCTCACCTTCAGAGGGCTACACGTCCTCATCTTCAGAGGACTACACGTCCTCGCCTTCAGAGGGATACACGTCCTTACCTTCAGAGGACTACACGTCCTCGCCTTCAGAGGACTACACGTCCTCGCCTTTAGAGGACTACACGTCCTCGCCTTCAGAGGACTACACGTCCTCGCCTTCAGAGGACTACACGCCCTCGCCATTAGAGGGCTACACGTCCTCGCCATTAAAGGCTACACGCCCTCGCCTTCGTAGGGCTACACGCCCTCACCTTCCGAGGACTACATGTCCTCACCTTTAGAGGACTACATGTCCTCACCTTCAGAGGACTACATGTCCTCACCTTCAGAGGACTACACGTCCTTGCCTTCAGAGGACAACACGTCCTCGCCTTCGCCTTCGTAGGGCTACACGCCCTCACCATTAGAGGACTACACGCCCTCGCCTTCAGAGGACTGCACGCCCTCACCTTCAGAGGACCAAACATCCTCATCTTTAGAGGACTACACGTCCTCACCTTCAGAGGGCTACACACCCTTACCTTCGGAGGACTACACGTCCTCGCCTTCAGATGGCTACATGTCCTTGCCTTCAGAGGACTGCACGTTCTCGCCTTTAGAGGGCTACACGTCCTCGCCTTCAGAGGGCTACACGTCCTCGCTTTCAGAGGGCTACACGTACTCGCCTTCAGAGGGCTACACGTCTTCGCCTTCAGAAGGTTGCACGTCCTCGCCTTTAGAGGACTACACGTCCTCGACTTCAGAGGACTACACGTCCTCGCCTTCAAAGGGCTGCACGCCCTCGTCTTCAAAGGGCGACACGTCCTGAACTTCAGAGGGCTGCACACCCTCGCCTTTAGAGGGCTACGCGTCCTTACTTTCAGTGGGCTCCATATCCACACCTTAAGGGAATTTAAGGTCCTCTGCCCTTAAATGCTTAACCGAGACTTGAACTCCCGGTTAAGGGGCCAGTAATTTCCTTTTAATAGTTCTTGGGCCACCCCCTGATCCTGGAGGAGGGCCAACTATGCAAGTACAACCAGAGGAGGAGGCTATCGTGCAGCTACTGTGCATACCAGGGCAATATTTCACCCGTGCCACTGAAAGAGACGAGTGCGGATCATGCGCACCAACATGACCACTCTTACACAGATATGGATGACGTTGCTACTTAGCAACATTCCGTCCAACGACCACAATGTCGATCTCCCCCTGCGGAAGTATTAGTTGGTCTGTGTCGTCCCTACATAGGTAAGTATGCACATCGCTCAACTGATTTCTGATGTCATCTATTGTTTGCAAGGATCGCGCATGCAAGACACCCAGTGGACCCGAAGAAGTCCAACAGGGTCTTGGAGTTGCCAGCTCTGATTACGGGCCTCTGTCAGTTCTACGAAGTGCCTGTCGCCCCCAGCAAGGTCATCAGGCCCCTACTAATCGAGCTTTCATCAAGAAGTACTGCGCCCTCAGGCAGGTGCAGGGCGAAACACCACAGTAGTCTGGGGATGGCCGGCAGTGGGCAATAGACGCACCGCCACCACCTCTAGAGTTCACCTCAACTCATCCACAAAAAGGTTAGAGCGTTGCCTACGACACATGGCCGACCAATAGGCGACCAAGTCCAAAGCCAAAGGTAAGCAACGTACTAGGTCCGTGACTGACAAGTCATCACGCGTCCAGCTCAAGACGTTAAAGAAGCACTACTAGGAGGCAACCTAGTACCTGTTAAATCTCTGCTTGTTATTTGATCACTTTTTGTTTATCAAGTCATAGTAGGACACACCTAGTTGCTCATGATCCTAGGAATTTAAATAAAACAAGCACAAGCTCGGAAGGTTGTCATACCTCACAAAATATATGTATGTGTGTTTAGGTAGCAAGATACCTTGGATATGCATGTATATAGCAAATATACCTCACAAAATATACATATGTATGTTTAGGTAGCAAGATACCTTGGATATGCATGTATATAGCAAAAATATCTCACAAAACATATATATGTATGTTTAGGTAGCAAGATACCTTGGATATTCATGTATATAGCAAAAATATCTCACAAAACATATATATGTATGTTTAGGTAGCAAGATACCTTGGACACGCATGTATATAGAAAAATACCTCACAAAAATATACATATGTTTAGGTAGCAAAATACCTCATGGAAAAAGAAAAAGAGAGAAAAAAGAATTCCATCTTTTCTTTGAAAAGAGATAAGTTGTCTAGCTAAAAAAGCCAACATGCTTTTGAAAAGAGATAACTTCCAGCTTTTCTTTGAAAAACAATTCCCTAATCATAACCAGTTTTTGAAAGGAAATGTGTGTAATACACCTAAAGGGTGAATGCTGTGAAAATTTTCCCGAACGCCCAAAATGGGCTCGGATGAATGCACAGATTGATAAAAGAACATATTTTGGAAACACTTGGTTGACTAAAGTAGAGAGAATGAATTATGAGCTCTAGCATCACATGACCAAAAAATTTTCGACACTTGAGTGTCCACATAGGTGCATGCATGACTAGTTTTGCATAAAATTTCCAAATCATCATTGTTGCATTTGTGTCATGGAAATAATTTGGGACATCCCCTTTTATCCTTGAACCAAACCAAACCCTGACATATATCATGTCCAGCCATGCTACAAGCCTTGAGCCAAAATCCCAACTTACCTTAAACCTTGACCCAGGGTGAGAATGTCAATCCTTGTCCTCAGAAGAAAACAAAAAAAAAAGAAAGTTTCCAATCAAAAGAGTGGGAGAAAACAAAAAGAGGAAATTCCCAATCAAATATTGAGAGAAAGCAAAAAGGAAAGGAAAGAAAATTCCCGATTAGGGATCGAAAGAAAACAGAAGAAATATGCAGAAAGGTCTTTAGACCAGACAACATTTGAACAAATACAGAGTTATCACCAAGTAAACCAAAAAAAGAAAGGAAACCACGATCTAAAGTGGTCCTCTCCCTTTGATTGCCAACCAAAATCCTGTGTGTCGGTGACTTGTTCGCCTCACACTAAACAAAAACAGAAAAGGGAAAGGCTAGAACATTCAAAACCGAATTTCCCACCAAAAAACACCATTCCCAAGAAAAAGTCCTACTGATCCATGATCACACATGTAATCTTTGATTTGATAGGAAATGATTTGCAAAATCAAGTCATGGCATATCTATGGTTCGAAATTAGGACGAAACACTTACATGTGTGAGATCGATACACTTTGAGTGATTTTCTTCTATTTTTGTTGAACCCAGTGTTTCCTCTAAATGGTCATTTAGAAACAAAATGCTAACATCCAAAATCTCATTTATGGTTACGAGAAAATTTCATCAGCATACTCTCTTTCCCTAGTAGACACATTGTTTTTCATCCAAAAAAGCATATGTTGCTCTGATCAGTTGGAAGTTTTGTCTCTTTACTAAAGCATGTTCGCATTTTAGTGAAGAAAACACTGAGACTATTTTAGTCTCACAAGTTAACCAAAACTACGTAGGTCAAAGTTCCTCATTGAGGATACATAGGAGCAAGAGCCTCGCTTTTGTCGGCTGCCCCACAATCTCTGTCATACTGACCCTGCGGTCATGTGACGTGCGGAGACAAATTATGGTCATTTTGCACACCTTTTCGCCATTCAAACACAGTCGTGTCCGATGGCACCCAGAGACTAACGCCGTCTTCTGCGCCTTTTGTCATCCAGAGGCGACGGGCCCGATGACATGCGGAGAAAAATTATGGTCATTCCACACACATTTTCGCCATTCAGACATAGTCGTGTCCGATGGCACGCAGAGACTAACGTCGTCTTCTGCAGCTTTTGTCATCCAGAGGCGGCGGGCTCGATGACATGCGGAGACAAATTATGGTCATTCCGCACACCTTTTCGCCATTCAGACACAGTCGCATCCGATGGCACGCAGAGACTAACGTCGTCTTCTGCGCCTTTTGTCATCCAGAGGCGGCGGGCCCGATGACATGCGGAGACAAATTATTGTCATTCCACACACCTTTTCGCCATTCAGATACAGTCGTGTCTGATGGCACGCAGAGACTAACATCGTCTTCTGCGCCTTTTTTCATCCAGAGGCGGTGGGCCCGATGACATGCGGAGACAAATTATGGTCATTCCGCACACCTTTTCGCCATTCAGATACAGTCGTGTCCGATGGCACGCAGAGACTAACGTCGTCTTCTGCGCCTTTTGTCATCCAGAGGCGGCAGGCCCGATGACATGCGGAGACAAATTATGGTCATTCCGCACACCTTTTCACCATTCAGACACAGTCGTGTCCGATGGCACGCAGAGACTAATGTCGTCTTCTACACCTTTTGTCATCCAGAGGCGGCGGACCCGATGACATGCGGAGACAAATTATGGTCATTCCACACACCTTTTCGCCATTCAGACACAGTCGTGTCCGATGGCACGCAGAGACTAACATCGTCTTCTGCGCCTTTTGTCATCCAGAGGCGGCGGGCCCGATGACATGCGGGAACCATTTGGTCTCGCACTTTTCACCTTTTGTCATTTAGAGGCGGTGGGCCTGATGACATGTGGGAACCATTTGGTCCCGCACTTTTCACCTTTTGTCATCCAGAGGCAGCGGGCCCGATGACATGTGAGAACCATATGGTCCCGCACTTTTTCACCTTTTGTCATCTAGAGGCGGCGGGCCCAATGACATGCGGGAACCATTTGGTCCCGCACTTTTTCACCTTTTGTCATCCAGAGGCGGTGGGCCCGATGACATGTGGGAACCATTTGGTCCCGCACTTTTTCACCTTTTGTCATCCAGAGGCGGCGGGCCCGATGACATGCGGGGAATCATTTGATCCCGCACCTTTTTTCACTATCCAGAAACAATCAAGTCCGATAGCGCGCGGAGACAAATTATGGTCATCCGCGCCTTTCGTCGACCGAGAGGAATGAATTCGAAAGTATCAGGATAATGTGTCGGTACTGATCACTTTCAAAATTTTTGCAGGTTCCACTGGCAGGGAGATTGACCAGCCAAATGGTGTTTCGCTCGAACGAAATTAGTGTCTTACCTTTACTTCCCTTTTATCTCCAATAAAAGACAAGTAAAGACGGGCAACTGTCATACCCTAATTTCGTCCGGGGACCATCCGTTGTTGGGATGCGACCCTCGTTTGACCACTTCGAGGTAGTTGGCACCCATCGTTAGGCAATTCGTGAAGTTCCGTGACATGCCAGAAGTCAAAAGAAAGCATTGTTGCACAACCCGTGAAGTTCCGTGACATGCCGGAAGTCAAGAGGAAGTGCTAGTGCGCAATCCGTAAAGTTCTGTAACATCCCGGAAGCTAAAAAAGGGGATGATTACGTGATCCATAAGGTTTCGTAACATTACAGAAAGAAAACAAGTATCGTTACGTAATTCATAAGTTTCCGTAAAGTTACGAAAAAAGAATCAGCAAAAAAGGCAAGAGGTGTATTTAGTGAACACGGGGGTGCAAATAGAAACCAGGTCCACTTCGGCCTTCCAGGAAGTTCTCCAGAAGGCGGTGCCTTCTGGAGGAAGCAACCTAGCTCGCCTGGGCGAGCTGGGTGGCAAGCTTCTCCCTCTTTTCCCTATAAATAGGGGAAGGAGGGAAGAACAAAAATGATCAACCCTCCTGGTATCTGAGATTCACTTAAAATTAGTGAGAAAAATTGTTTCCGTGATGAAAATCCAAGCCGAGGCGCTTCCATAACGCTTCCGTGACGTTTCCGAGGGTGATTTCACGAAGATTCTCAACCATTCTTTGTTCGTTCTTCGTCGTTCTTCAGTCTTCAACCGGTAAGTTCTCGAAATCGAACTTTTCAATTCATTCTATGTACCTATAGTGGTCCTCATTTGTTTCGCGTGCTTTTATTTTCATTTCATTTACTTTCCGTACCCCCTTTTGACGTGCTTTAGTCATTTATTTAAGTTATTTTCTCGCCTAATCAAAAATAAAACAAATTCCCACCGATCATTCGTATTGTAACATCTTTTAATTATTGTTAAAATGAAATCCAACCATTTGGTCATGTCGTAACCACGTTTAAAAACAAAAAAGAGGCAAAATAATAATATAATAATCAAAAAATATCTTTTAGTAAAATAATCAAATAAATCAATCGGACGTTTTTCTTTGGGATTTTTCTTTCTTAATCGAATTGACTAATAACTAAAGTGAAACTAAGACTAAAGTCAATTCATAAATCAAACTTTTGTCATCACCTAAAAAAGTCATTTTTAAGGTTCAACGCCTTAAAATGGTCTTTTCCGCCTTTATTGGTTAAACGTAGATTTCTAAAAAGCCTAAAATCAACACGTAATTTTATTATCTCTTGCAAAAAATAACAAGAGATCATTAATGGTCCAATGCCTTAATGTTTTCTCTCCTTTCAAAAGAATCGAAAGATTGTTTAATGGTTCAACGCCTTAAATGACCTTTCATTCAATAAAAACATATTTTTGCAAAAAAGGATAAAAACAATTTAACCAACGTTTGGTTCTCAAAGAACTACGTAGGTCTGATTTCCTTATCACAATCGAGGAATATGTAGGAGCAAGGGAAACACCCTCGTCGACTGTAAAATGATAAAAAATATATAAAAGGCATAAAAAGGCATAGGAACGTGAAAAAGGGGAAGATAACATAAATTGAAGTCATATTTGCACATTTGATTAAAGGTTGCCGTCTCTTGTGATGGACGTGTGGGGTGCTAATACCTTCCCCGTGCGTAAATACAACTCCGAAACCTTTCACTCAAAGTTCGTAGACCACGTCCTTTCCAGTTTTTCCGACGTTTTCCTCAAATAAACGTTGGTGGCGACTCTGTGCGTATTCCTTTCTTGGAAGACGCACCCGTGAGTCTCGCGTCACCCTCCCGCCGAAGGGTAGGTTGCGACACTCGCCTTTAGAGGGCTAGACGCCCTCCCCTTCAGAAGGCTACACGCCCACACCTTCATAGGGCTACACGCCCTTACCTTCAGAGGAGTACACGTCCTCGCCTTTAGAGTACTACACGTCCTCGCCTTTAGAGGGCCAACTGTGCGAGCACAACCAGAGGAGGAGGCTATCGCGTAGCTACTCTACATAACGGGGCAAGATTTCGCCCAGTGAATCATGCTCACCAACATGACCACTCTTACACTGATATAGATGACATTGCTACTTAGCAACATTCTGCCCAACGACCACAATGTCGATCTCCCCCTGTGGAAGTATCAGTTGGTCTATGCCGTCACGACATAGGTAAGTATGCATGTGGCTCAATTGATTTATGATGTCATCTACTATTTGTAGGGTTTGTGCCCCCTACGAGGAGTCCTTTGGGCTCAGAGAAGTCCAACAAGGCCCTAGGGTTCTTGGCTCTGATCACCAGGCCCCCATTAACCAGGCTTTCATCGAGAAGTACTGCGCCCCCAGGCAGGCGTAGGGCGAGGCACCACAGCAGCCTGGGGAGACCAGCAGGGGGCAACAGACTCACTGCCACCACCTTCAAGGTCCACCTCAGCTCATCTACAAAGGTTGGAGTGTTTCCTACGACACGTGGCCGACCAGTAGGCGACCAACCACCCAGGCAGGTACAAGCTGGTACTGGGCCCATGATCGACAAATCGTCATCACGCGTTCGGCTCAAGACGTTAAAGCAGCACTACTAGGAGGCAACCTAGAATTGGCTGCGAAGAAGCTCCCCGCAAAAAGGTCCAGGAAGGGCACCATTGAACAAGGTTCCAATGCGGCTCCGCAAGCCGACACAGGCTTCGACAAACACTGATTCCAGAGCGTGGAACATCAGTAGCATTTCGAGGCCATCGAGGGATGGTCATTCCTTAGACAGAGACAGAGGCAGCTAAGGGATGATGAATTTCCGGATTTCCTTGGAGGAGGCAGAGCCATACGATTGGAATCACCAAACTTGTGATTTATCCTTCATTATTGCTTTTCAATTATTTTTTTATTTCCCTTGTGATTTGAAATTATCTGCTTCCAATTATTATGCCCATTGTGATTAAACTGAACATGCAGTTATTTGTCGCATTGCGAGTAATTTATCGCTTTGGGCATATGGTCGTACTTACTTTACGATGATTTGTTCGAAACGCAAAAAATGTGTAGGTCTTGTGCACTTTCATTCGCACATCTTTTTCGAAAAGATGTGATCTCAGGCATCAATCGTGTCCAGGTTACAAGCTGTTTTTAATCTTTTGGAAAAAAAAAGAGAAAGAGAAAAAACAAAAACAAACAAGAACAAAAAATATATCTTTCGGCTGAAAAGCCAGTACGCTTTTGAAAAGAAATAACTTCCAGCTTTTCTTTTAAAAAAGATTCACTGATCATAACACCAGTTTTTGGTGAAAAAAATGTGTATGCACCTGAAGGGTGAATACTGTGAAAATTTTCCCGAACGCCCAAAATGGACTCAGATGGATGCATGAATTGATAAAAGAACATGTTTTGGAAACACTGGGTTGACTTAAATAGGGAAAATGAATCTTAAGGCCTAGTGTCACATGACCATAAAAACTTGATGCTTGAGTGTCCACATGGGTGCATGCATGACCAGTTTTGCATAAAATTTCCAAATCATCATTGTTGCATGTGTGTCATGGAAATAGTGTGAGACATTCCTTTATCCCCGAACCGCTGGCCAAACCAACTCCATGACATATATCATGTCCAACCGTTCTACAAGCCTTGAGCCAAAATCCCAACTCACCATAAACCTTGACCCAAGGTGAGAATGTCCGTGTAATTGTTGAGTTCTATGGTGGCGAGCTTAATGGAGTCAGTTATAGCGATCCCGCTACTGTGAAAAAAATATGCTAGACGTGCTCAATTGGGTGAAATTTTTGAATTAGATTGTGCTACTTTGAAATCAGATGGTGTTTTTCGTAGCAGTCCGAGGGGTTGGTTTACTTTTGGACATGCTTCTTTTGCTCTGCTATTCTTTTTCGGGCACATTTGGCATGGTGCTAGAACTTTATTCAGAGATGTTTTTGCTGGTATTGACCCAAATTTAGACGCTCAAGTAGAATTTGGAGCATTCCAAAAACTTGGAGATCCAACTACAAAAAAACAGGTAGTCTAACATTCTTTTGTTTTTTTTCGACTTTTTTTATGATTTTAAATTTCACATAGAGAACTAGATAAATCTTTAATTCAATCATTGCAGTTACTCTTTTTATTTTATTTGTTGGGAAATGATCCCCAATAAACAGGTATGAAAGCTATAATCCTCGCCCTCAGAAGAAAACAAAAAGATGAAGAAAAAGAAAGTTCCCGAGCAAAGATCAGAAGAAAACAAAAGAAAAATAAAGTTCTCGATCAAAGATTGGAAGAAAACAAACATAGCACAGTTTTGTTTTTCAAAAGAGTTTTTCTCAAAATTTTCTAAGTTACCAGAGTTTTTACTCTCTGTAATCGACTACTAGTTTCCTGTAATTGATTACCAGTGGAAAAGTTTGATTTCAAAAGCTTTTAACTGAATTTGCAACGTTCCAATTGTTTTTTAAATGGTGTAATCGATTACAATATATTGGTAATCGATTACCGGTGTATCTGAACGTTGAAATTCAAATTCAATTGTGAAGAGTCACATCTTTTCATAAAATTCTTTGTGTAATTGATTACATGGTTTTGGTAATCGATTACCAGTGACAAGTTTTGAATAAAAATCAAGAGATGTAACTCTTCCAATGGTTTTCAGGTTTTTCTCAAGGTTATAACTCTTCCAATGGCTTTTCTTGACCAGACATGAAGAGTCTATAAAAGCAAGACCTTGACTTGCATTTCAATAACTTTATATATATACTTTTACAACCTTTGAATCTCTTTGAACATCTTTTTGAACTTCTTCTTCCTTTGCCAAAAGCTTTCTGAGTTTTCTGGTTTCCAAACCTTGTTCTTTCCTAGAAAACAAAAGTGTGATATATCTTTTCATTCTCTTCTTCCTTTGCCAAAAAGAATTCGACAAGGACTAACCGCCTAAATTATTTTTGTGTCTCTGTTCTCCCTTTTCCAAAAGAACGAAGGACTAACCGCCTGAATTCTTTTGTGTCTCCCTTCTCCCTTTTCAAAGAATTCAAAATGACACAGTCTGAGAATTCTTTTGATTCTTCCCTTTCCCTTAAACAAAAGATTTCAAAGGACTAACCGCCTGAGATATCTTTTGTTTCCCCTTCACAAAGTTTCAAAGGACTAACCGCCTGAGAACTTTATCTTAACACATTGGAGGGTACATCCTTTGTGGTACAAGTAGAGGGTGCATCTACTTGGGTTGTTGTAACTGAGAACAAGAGAGGGTACATCTCTTGTGGATCAGTTCAAGTGGAAGGTACATCCACTTGGTTGTTAAAAGAGAACAAGGGAGGGTACATCCCTTGTGGATCTTTGCTTGTAAAGGATTTTACAAGGTTGAAAGAAATCTCAAGGACCGCAGGTCGCTTGGAGACTAGATGTAGGTACGGGTTGTTGCAGAACCAGTATAAAATTCTTGTGTTTGTCTTCTTCTTCCCACCACTCTTTAATTTCCGCTGTGCACTTTAATTATCGCTTTTACTTTTGGTTAAGTTTCTATTTCTATTCTTTACTTTTTTAACATTATAGTAAAAGCCTAATTGAATTTAGTAACATTAATAAGGAAAGATTTTTAATAAGTAAAGGTTCATTAATAATTAATTCAACCCCTCCCCTTCTTAATTATTTCGAGGCCACTTGATCCAACAGAGACCAATGTGGTCATTTGCACCCTTCCCGGAGATGTCAGCGTCTTCCGGCTGAGACCGCAAAAAAGTCTCATTTCTGCTATCGTGACCCAAGGATCCGGTAGCACGCAGACACACCTTATGGTTATCCACACCTTTTTTCAACCAGAGGCAAGCGAGCCTATTGACACGTAGAGGCCAATTTGGTCATTTGCACCCTTCCTGGAGAGTTCAGCATCTTCCGGCCGAGACCGCAAAAAAGTCTCAATTCTGCTATTATGACCCAAGGGTTCAGTAGCACGCAGACACACCTTATGGTTATCCGCACCTTTTGTCAACCAGAGGCAAGCGAGCCCGTTGACACGTAGAGACCAATGTGGTCATCTGCACCCTTCCTGAAGAGGTCAGCGTCTTCCGGCCGAGACCGCAAAAAAGTCTCAATTCTGCTATCGTGACCTAAGGGTCCGGTAGCACGCAAACACACCTTATGGTTATCCGCACCTTCTGTCAACCAGAGGCAAGCGAGCCCGTTGACACGTAGAGACCAACGTGGTCATCTGCACCCTTCCAGGAGATGTCAGCGTCTTCCGGCCGAGGCCGTAAATTCTTCCCATTAGAAGTATTGATAGCTTTCACTTGAATTTCATCCAATTGCTCTAACCTTGATTCCCTGACACCTAACCCACATAAATAGAAACTCATAGTTAGTGACAATAGCAACATTTGTTGCATCCTTCATAAAAAGGAATTTTGACACTAAAACCGTCATGACTTGATTCTGCTAGAAATCATAATGGAATTTGTGTGAGACATTTTGTCAAACACCTCATAAGCAAAAAAAATTTCAACATTTCATCAATGGTGTTCAACAATATCCATATGCTTAGATGGTGTACGAGAGCTTGCAATTTTTTTTGTCTATCAATTAATGGTCACAGTAGATTTGCGACTTTAAAATCATAAATAATTTTATTCAAAATAATATTTTTATTTTTAGTTTAATTTATTGATTTTATATTTTATTTAATTTTTTTATATTTTTCTATAAATAAAACAATATAAAAATATTAATTTAAATAAAATTATTTACGACTTTAAAATGGTAAACAATTTAAGACTTTAAAGTCATCAATAATTTTATTTAAATTAATATTTTTATTATTAATTTAATTAAATATTTTATATATTTTATATATTATTTTTATTTAATATTTTCTATATTCTTATATAAATAAAATAATATAAAAAATATTAAATAAAAATATGTAGTGTCAGAAAAACCAGAAAAGGTGTGGTCTATGAAAAAATGTGAAAGGTTTGGGAGTTGTTTTTACGCACGAGGAAAGTATTAGCACTTCACGCGTCCGTCACAAGGGACGACAGCCTTTAGTCAAATGTGCAAATATGACTTCAATTTGTTTTATTTTCCGTTTTTTATGTCTTTTTACGCCTTTTGTATTTTTTATCTTTTTGTGGTCGACAAGGGTATTTCCCTCGCTCCTACGTATCCTCAATTGCGATGAGGAAATCAGACCTACATAGTTCTTTAAGAACTAAACGTTGGTTAAGTTGTTTTTATCCTTTTTTTGCCAGATATATTTTAACCGAACAAAAGTCGTTTTAAGGCGTTGGACCATTAAACGATCTTTTGATTTTGAAAGGAGAGAAACATTAAGGCGTTGGACCATTAATGATCTCTTGGGGTTTTTGACAAAAGCGGTAAAGTTACATATTGATTTTATGCTTTTTGAACGGTCCATGTTTAACTGATAGAAGCAAAAATGATCGCTTAAGGCGTTGGACTTTAAAAATGGTTTTTAGTGATTTTTGCGGACGAAGCTTGATTTGTGAGTTGATTTTAGCCTTAGTTTCACTTTGGTTATTAGTCAATTCATTCAAGGAAACTTCCAAAGAAAAACGTCGGATTGATTTTTTTTGAATATTTTATTCAAAGATATTTTGATTATTTTATTATTATTTTGCCTTTTTTTGGTTTTAACCGAGATTACTGCGTGAACGATCGGTTGGATTTTATTTTAATAGTGATTAAACAAGATTACAATATAAATGATCGGTTGAAATTCATTTTATTATTTATTAGGTGAGAAAACGACTTAAATAAATGGTTAAAGCATGTTTAAAGGGGGTACGAAAAACAAACGAAATAAAAATAAAAGTACGCGAAACAAGTGGGGACCACTAAGGGTGCATAGAATGAATTGAAAGATTTGATTTCGAGAACTTACCGGTTGAAGATCGAAGAACGACGAAGAACGAACGAAGAACGATGAAGAATCTTCACAAAATCGCTCACGGAAACGTCTTGGAAGCGTTACGGAAGCACGTCAACTTGGATTTTTTCCACGTAAAAAAATTTCCTCACTAATTTCGAGAGAATCCCAAATACCAGAAGGGCTGAACATTTTTGCTCTGCCCTCTTTCCCCTATTTATAGGAGAAAAGAGGGAGGTGGTTGCCGCCCAGCTCGCCCAGGCAAGCTCAGCTAGCCCAGGCGAGCTGGGTTGCTTCCACCAGAAGGCACCGCATTCTGTTGGAACCCCATGGAAGGCCCAAGTGGGCTTGGTTGCTATTTTCACCCCCCCCCTTTTTACTAAATACACCCCCTTTTTGTGTTTTTTTTTGTTGATTCCTTTCTGAAACGTTATGGAATTTTACGGATTACATAATGACACCCATTTTCTTTCCGGAATGTTGCGAAACTTTACGGGTTATGCAACAATGCTCTTTTTGACTTCTGAAATGTTGCGGAACTTTACGGATTGCGCAACAATTCTTCTTTTCGACTTCTGGAATGTCGCGAAACTTTACGGATTACCTAACGATGGGTGTTAAGTACCTTGAGTCGGTCAAGCGAAGGTTGCATGCCACCAAACAATGGTCCCCAGACGAAATTAGGGTATGACAGTTGCCCCTCTTTACTTATCTTTTATTGGAGATAAAAGCGATGTAAAGATAAGACACTAATTTCGTTCGAGCGGAACATCATTCGACCGATCAATATCTTGACCAGCGGAACCTGTCATTCAGAAAGAAAGAAAAGGCATCAAAAGCATCAACAAAACTTCAGTGTCTTGAAAGCGATAAAGTGGGACAACCACGACATTTCCCCATGCCATCGAACTTGATCGCCCCCCGCCCAGCAGAGAAGAATCTTGTGCGTTGCCGGGCTTGCATGTCTCCGGATGACTAGAGTAAACCTGCAAAATTTTTGAAAATAATCAGAATCGAATGACCAACATCATCCTAATACCGTCGAATCCGTTCGCCTCGGTTGACGAAAGGTGTGGATAACCATAAGGTATCTCCGCCTGCCACCTAACTCGCTGTCCCTGAATGACAAAAGGTACAAAAGACGATGTTAGTCTCTGCGCATCAACGGGCTCGTTTGCCCCTGGTTGACGAAAGGTGCGGATAACCATACGGTACCCCCGCATGTCACCTGACTTCAGGGGTCAGGATGATAGAAACCGTTTGTACGGATAAAAGCTTGGGTATCTCTGCACGTCACCTGACTTCACGAGTTAGGATGACAGAAACCGTTTGTACAGATAACTGCTTGGGTATCTCCGTACGTCACCTGACTTCACGGGTCAGGATGACAGAAACCGTTTGTACGGATAACCGCTTAGGTATCTCCGTACATCACCTGACTTCATGGGTCAAGATGATAGAAGGTGCGGACAACGATGTAAGTCTCCGCATGTCAACAGGTTCGTTGGCCCCCAATTGACAAAGGGTGCAAAAGATGGCGTTAGTCTCTGCATGCTACCGGACTCTAAGTCTGACGGATAGCGAAAGAGTGTTTATACGGATAACCACTTGGGTATCTCCGTCTGCCACCTAACTTCACGGGTTAGGATCAACATAAATCGTTTGTGCGAATAATCACTTGGGTATCTTCGCACGTCACCTGACTTCACGGGTCAGGATGACAGAAACCATTTGTACAGATAACCACTTGGGTATCTCCGTATGTCACCTGACTTCACGGGTCAGGATGACAGAAGGCGTGGAAGACAACGTAAGTCTCCGCGTGTCAATGGGTTCGTTGGCCCCCGATTGACAAAGGGTGCAGAAGATGACGTTAGTCACTGCATGCTACCAGACTCTGAGTCTGACGGATAGCGAAAGAGTGTTTATACGGATAACCACTTGGGTATCTCCTCCTGCCACCTAACTTCATGGGTTAGGATCAACAGAAATCGTTTGTGCAGATAATCACTTGGGTATCTCCACATGTCATCGAACTCACAGGTCACGATAACAAAAGGTGGGGTGGTCGACAAAAGCGAGGCTTTTGCTCCTACATATCCTCTATTCATGATGAGGAACTCAGACCTATGTAGTTCTTTCTTTTGTGATGTGCGAGACTAAAACAGTCTCTACCGGGAGATGCTGACATATCCGGAAAGGGTGCAGATGACCACATCGGCCTCTGCTTGTCAATCGAACTTGGGGTCTCCGAATGACGAGGTGCGGATAACCAGAAGGTGTTTCCGCATGCTACCAGACTCTTGGGTCTTGATAACAAAAGGTGGGGTGGTCGACAAAAGCAAGGCTTTTGCTCCTACGTATCCTTAATTCATGATGAGGAACTCAGACCTACGTAGTTCTTTCTTTTGTAAGACTAAAATAGTCTCAGTGTTCTTTCACTAAAATGCGAACATGCTTTAGTAAAGAAACAAAACCTCCAACTGATCAGAGCAACATATGATTTTTGATGAAAAACAATGTGTCTATTTGGGGAAGGAGAGTATGCTGATGAAATTTTCTCATAACCATAAATGAGATTTTGGATGTTAGCGTTTCGTTTCTAAACAACCATTTAGAGGAAACACTGGGCCCAACATAATAGAAGAAAATCACTCGAAGTGTATCAATCTCACACAGGTAAGTGTTTTATCCTAATTTCGAACCATAGATATGTCATGACTTAATTTTGCAAATAATTTCCTATCAAATCAAAGATTACGTGCCTGATCATGGATCAATAGGACTTTTTCGGGAATGGTGTTTTGGTGAGGAATTTGGCTCTGATGTTTGGGTCTTTTCCTTTTCTGTTTTTGTTTAGTGCGAGGCGAGAAAGTCGAAAGCGCACAGGATTTTGGTTGGCAACCAAAGGGAGAGGACCACCTTGGGTCATGGTTTCCTTTCCTTCCTTATTTGGTGGTGACAACTCTATATTGTTCAGATGTTGTCTGGTCCAAAGACCTTTCTGCATATTTTTTTTGTTTTCTTCCGATCTTTGATCGGGAATTTTCTTTCTTTTTTTCTTTTTGCTTTCTTCCAATCTTTGATCGAGAATTTTCTTTTCTTTCCTTTTTGCTTTCAAAGGTAAGGATGGGCATTTTCACCCTGGGTCAAGGTTTATGGTGAGTTGGGATTGTGGCTCAAGGCTTGTAGAACGACTGGACATGATATATGTCAGGGTGTCAGTTTGGTCAGCGGTTCAGGGATAAAGGAGATGTCTCACATTATTTCCATGATACATACGCAACAATGATGATTAGGAAATTTTATGCAAAAATGGTCATGCATGCACCCATGTGGACTCTCAAGCATCAAGTTTTTGTGGTCATGTGACACTAGGGTTTAGGATTCATTTTTTCCTATTTAAGTCAACTCAGTGCTCCCAAAACATGTTCTTTTATCAATTCACGCATTCATTCGATTCCATTTGGAGCGTTCGGGAAAATTTTCACAGCATTCACCCTTCATGTGTATACACATTTTCCAACAAAAAAACCCTTCGTTTTGATCGGTGAATTTTGTTCAAAGAAAAGCTGGAAGTTATTTTCTTTTCAAAAGCATGTTGGCTTTTTAGCTAACTAATTTTATTTTTATTTATTCTTCATCTATTAAGTCATTATTATTTTATTTTTTTTCTCTTTCTTAAAAGGTTGTGCGGATGAGGGCACACACGACCTACCTTCGTCAAATCACAAAGCAAACGAAAAAGAATGCAATGGTAAGTCGCAACAAAAATAGTGACAAAATAACTGAGCCGTAATGCCAGATCATAGTGGAAACAAAAACAATAACTGAAATCAGTAATGTTAGATGACAAAAAAAAAAAAATAACTGAAAGCAGTAATGTTAATAACAAAAAGTGCGGCGACCTTGGTCCGCTCCCTCCTAAGAAACCGAGCAAGTCAATCATATCCTCATCCATCTGGGATTCATCCGCCTCATCGGGGGATCCTGTAGGCTCCTCCCCTGCCTGGGCATCGGGCCAGTCTCCAGGCCATGTGACCTCAGCCCTAAACTACTCCAGGGTAGGGCATACAAAAGGGGCTGAACCCTGCCCCTACTGACTGAGGCTGAACCGGTAGAGACACTGATGTATTTGCACCTGTCCACGGTGGTTGGCCGCCTGCTGGCGAACCAAATGCTATAGATGACGCTCCACGCCCAGTGGCCCAGCCAAATTGGCCTGCCGAGGTGGCGGTGGTGCACCCGCGTCCTGATGTGCGTCACCCTGCGCCTGCCTATGCATGCAGTACTTCTCGATGAAGGCTTGGGTGATCGGTGGTCAGATTACCTTGCTGGGAGTGACAGGAACTCCGTAGGACTGGCTGAGGCCTTGATGGAAGCTTGATTGTGGAGCTTTTATGGAGGCTGGATCTTTGAGCTTCAATGAGGTCCTTCAATGGTGATTTTAAACCATGGAGATGCAGCGGAAGGCAAAGGAGAAGAGGAGAGGGGAGGCACCATCCACTAGGGAATAAGCCAAGGAAGAAGGAGCTTCACCGCCAAGAATTGCCTTGGATAATAAGCTTGAAGAAGATGCTTTAATAGAGGAAAAGAAAGAGAGAAGGGGGGAGCACGAAATTGAAGGAATAAAAGAGGGAGAGAAGTGGAACTTTGAAGTGTGTCTCATAAGACTTTCATTCATCAAAGTTACAACAAGTGTTACACATGCTTCTATTTATAGACTAGGTAGCTTCCTTGAGAAGCTTTCTTGAGAAAACTTCCTTGAGAAGCTTCTTTGAGAAAACTTCCTTGAGAAGCTTCCTTAAAAAGATTCCTAAAAAAGCTAGAGCTTAGCTACACACACCTCTATAATAGCTAAGCTCACCTCCATGAGATGAGAAGCTAGAGCTCAGCTACACACCCCCTATAATAGCTAAGCTCACCCCCATGACAAAATACATGAAAATACAAAAAATGCCCTACTACAAAGACTACTCAAAATGCCTCGAAATACAAGGCTAAAACCCTATACTACTAGAATGGCAAAAAATACAAGGCCCAAACGAAGGAAAAACCTATTCTAATATTTACAAAGATAAGTGGGCTCATACTTAGCCCATGGGCTCGAAATCTACCCTAAGGCTCATGAGAATCCTAGGGCCTTCCCTTGGATCTCTAGCCCAATCTACTTGGAGTCTTCTATCGAATGCCCTTGCGGGGTAGGATTACATCAGGCCCGTGATCAGAGCCGAAAACCCCAGGGCCCTGTTGGACTTCTTTGGGTCTAGAGGGTGCCTAGTAGGTGCCATTCCTGCAAACAAATAAATGGCATCAGCAATCACCTAGGCCACGTGAACGCTCATCCGTGTCAGGATGACATACACCAACTGGCACTTAGGCAGAGGGAGGTCGGAGTTGTGGTCACTAGGCAAGACATTGTTGAGTAGCAGTGTCATCCATATATGGGTCAAAGTAGTCATGTTGGTGCGCATGATCTGCACCCGCCTCCCTGCAGCAGTCCGGGCAAAATCCTGTCCCGGTATGCACAACGGCTGGGCGATGGCTTCCTCATCGAAACCGTCTGCTTGTCTCCTCCTCTGGCTGAATTCACACTGCTGGTCTTCCTCCAAAATTAGCGGGTCGCCCAAGAACTAGCTGATGGCATCTGCGTCAAAGGGGACCCAGTGACCCCTCACCCATGAGCGCATGTCCCGAACCCCCTCCTCAGTGGGCCAGGCATTGACATAAAATTCTATGACTATCTCCGGGTCAAATTTAGCCATAGGGGTCACTAGCCGTGCCCAATGCCTGCGAGCTATCTCTCCCTGAATGTCAGGGTACTCGTCTTCCCTGAGCTGGACACGCCTCTCCCTGTGGAATGACCATCCCTTGATGGCCTCGAAGCGCTGCTGGTGCTCGGCACTGTGGAAACGGTGACTATCAAACTCTGAGGCGGCACTAGAGCCTTCTCCAGTGGCATCCCTTCTAGACCTCTTCGTGGAGAGTTTCTTCAGAGCCATTTCCTGCGGAAAAAACAACATTCAGGAAGTTAGTGCAAGAAAACCAATTAAAACAAAAGCCAAATCAAGCAAAAACGGCGTACACTTCTTTCCAACAAAACGTGAATTTTAAAAGAAAAACTTACACATTAACGTGTGGGTTTTCCTAGGACATACATACATTTACACACATTTTTCCTTTGGTGAACAACATTTTATGAGATGCACCTACTTTCGTTTGCAAAGAATCTTATGCTACATGCAAAAATATCCAACATACACATTTTGCAAGGCACCTTGCCTACTTATCTAAACATACACACATATTTTGCCAAGCATTTTTGCCACCTATCTACTTCTTTTGAACGGCATTTTTGCTATATGTTCACATTTTATTCACATATATGGTCATACACCTGAGAGGCAGCTTCATGCTATGTACGTTCACACATATTTACATTCATTTGAAAAAAACAATTTCATGTTTACACATTCATTGGAAAGGCAATTTTTGTATTACTAATTCATATTTTTGAAAGGCAATTTCATGTCATATATTCCTATTTTGAGAAGCATTTTCGTGCCATATTCAACATACATGCACACTTGCAAAGCACTTGGCTACCTACTCTATATACCCATGTACATGGTGAACAACATTTTCACACCATCTAGGTACAAAGAAATCATCATGGTATAGCCCAAAACAAGTGTTGGCCTAAAAAGGGAATCCTCACTAACATGCTCTCATTTTCATGCTTTCTTGCACTCAAAACCAAAGGCTTGGGTTCCTAGGCCTAAGTCACATTTCGGCTTTTACCCTAAACTCTGCAAGCTGTCCACGCATCCAAAAATGGCAACCATGCATGCCCAAACAAATTCTATAAGCAAACTTCATAAATTTATGCACCAATGCCATTGAGGCATTTCACTGAACACTCAGTGGGTGCACTTTCGGGTATAAATAAGAAAGGAATGGGGGCAATGTGGTTTTCCCAATCATTTCATAACACAACTTAGGCCTAAGGCCATCCCCTACAACCCCCCAATTCAATGAATCAAAGCATGTATTTGCCCCAAATTTTCTCACCAAATTGGTCAAATCATGTACAATTTAGAGCATAAAAAGGCATCAATGGGAAACTAGAGGCCAAAGGATAATGTACTTGTATGGAGTGATCAAGGACACTAAAAATGGAAGCAAAAGCATAAAAAACGGTGGCCTAGGGTCGAAAAAACCGCAAATCCCGTGGGTGCTGCATTTTTGAATGAGGGAGGGGAGTTTTGGGTGGAGAGAAACTCACCTTCCCCTCGCTTTTATGTTTTCTGGTGCAAGGGTGCTCGCCCAGGCGAGCTAACCCTATGCACATTTTTTTTTGCAAAGAAAGTACGTGTTCTCTATGGGTTGGTGTTCGCTTACTCGAAAACCCTAGGGTAATTTAGGCGCCCAATCATCACCTTAAAGAAACAACAATAATAATAGGTAGGAATTTAAAGGATACTAGGCTGCCTCCCAGTAGCGCTTCTCGATCGTCTGGAGCTGGACGCAGGACAACGATCTATTGATCACGGGCCTAGCCCCTATGGATTGAGCGAAAAAGGCTCGAGTCATTTAAAGACTGCGCATCTTTTAAGGCACAAAGCGAGGATTAGAACAACAAAACCCCAATCCTATGCTCCTTAAAAGACTGTGATGAGAAAAATACAGACGACAGGAATCCCTGGGGGAAACCACAGAAAATAAACATGCAGCGACTTCCTTAATTGCCCCAGGTCTTAAGCGTAGTATCGCTTGACAACGTCGGAGTTCACGGGTGAACGTAGTTCCTCGTCATCCATGTTGGTGAGCACAAGGGCCCTTCCGGAGAAAGCCCTTTTTACGACGAAAGGCCCTTCGTAGTTCAGGGCCCACTTTCCCCTATTGTCATTCAGGGTTTGGGAGACTTTATTCAGTACTTGGTCCCTTTCGCTGAACCTGCGCGAGCGTACCTTCTTGTCAAAAGCGTTCTTCACTCGTTTCTGATATAAACGTCTGTGGCTCATGGCGGCCAAACGCTTGCCTTCTATGAGATTAAGTTGATTGAAACGTGATTGGGCCCACTCCGACTCCTTTAATCCGGACTCCGCCCAGATTCTTAATGACGGGACTTCCACCTCAAATGGTAGCACAACCTCCATTCCGTATACCAATGAGAACGGCGTTGCCCCGGTTGATGTGCGCACTGAGGTTTGGTAACCATGTAGCGCGAATGGGAGCGTCTCGTGCCAATCCTTGTATGACATGGTCATCTTCTGGATAATCTTCTTGATATTATTGTTGGCTGCCTCCACTGCTCCGTTCATCTTGGACCTATAGGGTGTGGAATTATGGTGTTGGATCTTAAACTCCTCACACATTTCCCCCATCATCTTATTATTCAAGTTGGTGCTGTTGTCCGTGATAATCTTCCTCGGCAAACCATATCGGTAGATAATCTCCCTCTTGATGAACCGGACCACCAAACTCCTCGTGACGCTAGCGTACGAAGCAGCTTCGACCCACTTGGTGAAGTAATCGATCGCCACTAGGATGAAACGATGTTCGTTCGCAGCTTTGGGATCTATGGCCCCGATCACATCCATTCCCCACATGGAAAATGGCCATGGTGTGGCCAAAACATTCAGAGGCAAGGGTGGAGCATTGACATTGTTCGCAAACGTCTGGCATTTGTGACACTTCCTCACATGGAGACAACAATCGCTCTCCATGGTGAGCCAATAGTAGCCCGCCCTTAAGATCTTCCTGGCCATGGCGTGCCCGTTAGTGTGCGTACCAAAAGAGCCCTCATGGACCTCCCCCAGCATGCTCTCAGCTTCTTTAGCGTTCACGCATCGGAGCAAAACCATGTCATGGTTTCTCTTGTATAGTATGCTTCTGCTCAAGAAGAAACCGGCTGTCAATCTCCTTAACGTCCTCTTGTCTTTGTCAGAAGCCTCTGGTGGGTACTCTTTGCTTTCAACGTATCGCTTGATATTGAAATACCAAGGCTTACCGTCCCGCTCCTCTTCCACCAAACAGCAATGTGCCGATCTGCCGCGACACCTGAACTCAATGTACGGTAGGTCTCCATGCGGTGTCAGCTAGAACATGGACGCTAAAGTGGCAAGCGCATCCGCCATTTGATTTTCCTCTCGGGGAACGTGATGGAAGGAGATCTCATCAAAGAACTCAGCCAATTCCTTGATATAGGCCTGGTAGGGTATCAGTTTGTGATCCCTAGTCTCCTATTCTCCTCTCAGCTGGTGAATCACCAGCACCGAGTCTCCGTACACATTGAGTAGCTTGACGTTGAAGTCAATTGCTGCCTGGACGCCCAGAGCGCATGCTTCATATTCAGCCATGTTATTGGTGCAGTCGAACCCTAGCCTAGCCGTGAAACGTATACATTGATTGTCCGAAGAGACCAATGTTGCCCCAACGCCATGGCCTAGAACGTTTGACACCCCATCAAACCACACGATCCACTTGTCCCTGTCCTTGTCTAGATTCTCTTCAAATGAGGCCATGATGTCTTCATCCAGGAACTCGGGATGCATGGGTTGATAATCATTAAGAGGCTGCTGAGCCAAATAGTCCGCTAAGGCGCTTCCCTTTATCGCCTTTTGGGTGACATAGACTATATCGAACTCTGAGTGCAAAACCTGCCACCGAGCGATCCGCCCCGTGAGAGCAGGCTTCTCAAAGATATACTTGACCGGGTCCATCTTGGATATTAGCTAGGTGGTATGGCTCAGCATGTTCTGTCTTAAACGGTGGGACGCCCAGACTAAAGCACAACATGTCCATTCCAGCAGGGAGTAGTTCATCTCACAGGCCGTGAACTTCTTACTCAAGTAGTAGATGACTCGCTCTCTTTTCCCAGACTCGTCATGTTGCCCTAGCATGCACCCCATTGACTCGTCCAAAATCATCATGTACAAGATGAGAGGTCTCCCGGGCACCGGCGGCATAAGCACGGGAGGGTTCATGAGGCACTGTTTGATCTTTCCAAACGCCTCTTGACAGTCCTCGTTCCAGCGGATGGATTGGTTCTTGCGTAAGAGCTTGAACATCGGCTCACAGATAGTGGTGAGCTGTGATATGAATCTGGCAATGTAGTTCAAACGCCCTAGGAAACCTCGGACCTGCTTCTCGGTACATGGTTCTGGTATCTCAAGGATGGCTTTTACCTTTTCGGGGTCCACCTCTATTCCTTTCTGACTTACGATGAAACCCAGTAATTTTCCTGACTTGACCCTGAAGGTGCACTTAGCGAGGTTCAACCTCAATCGATACTTCCTAAGCCTTTCGAAAAACTTCCGTAGATTGACAAGGTGTTCCTCCTCAGTTTTAGACTTGGCGATCATGTCATCTACATAGACTTCGATTTCTCAGTGCATCATGTCGTGGAACAAAGCCACCATAGCCCGTTGATAGGTTGCCCCAGCGTTCTTGAGCCCAAAGGACATCACTTTATAGCAGAACGTCCCCCACAGGGTGACGGAAGTGGTCTTTTCCATATCCTATGGTGCCATCTTTATTTGATTGTAGCCGGAGAAACCGTCCATGAAGGAAAACAAAGCGAAATTGGCCGTATTATCCTCGAGGACATCGATGTGCGACAGAGGGAAATTGTCTTTGGGATTGGCTCGATTTAGGTCCCAATAATCCACACACATCCATACCTTCCCATCCTTCTTAGGGACTAGTACAATGTTGGCAACCCATTCCGGGTACCGAGCAACAGCCAGAAAGCCAGTGTCAAATTGTTTCTTTACTTCTTCTTTTATTTTCAGGGACATCTCAGGCTTCATCATCCTCAGTTTTTGTTTCACCGGAGAACACTCAGGATTTAGAGGTAATCTGTGTTGTACGATGTCAAAACTCAGACCGGGCATATCTTGGTATGACTAGGCAAAGATGTCTTGGTAGTCTTTCAGAAGGGCCATTAATTCTTCACGGACGGGTGCGATCATACCCGTGCCTATTTTTACTTCCTTTTTCCCACTGTCGGTTCCTAAGTCTACGAGTTTTGTCTCTTCTTGATGGGGCCTCATCTCTCGGTCCTCCTGAGCGATTATCCTCTCCAGCTCTGGGGGAAGCCCTACATCCTCGTCCTCTTCATTCTCCGTCCGACTTGCTTCTTGCTCGAAATCGACGGTCGGGTCCCCAATATTAGTACCTTTGCGGGACTCATCGTCAGATCTGTATCATTTTAAGCGTAACAAGGAAATAAACATGCAAATGAATGAGAATGGGTAGAGGCGCAGGAACAGATGAAGAAAGATCTTTATATTATAACTACAAGAACAAAAGACATAATGCCTTAACAAAAGGAAACTCTAAAGCCTAGGCCCAACCGTAGAGTTTTAAAGCTACAAAAGGTTACATTATGCTTGTCGCATAAACGTCTGGGTGTTCCTCCACTCGCCAATTTCCTAGTTGGAAACCAAGAGGGCATGGCCGTACCAAATCCGATCTCCTCGAGGAGTCATCATCGCATATCGTGGCGACTTGACCTTCGCGTCTTAAACCCGCACTTACGAGGGATGACAATGTCCGACACCAAGCAAAGGTCGGTCATGTCTGCGAACGGATAATCACCAAATCCTTCTATAGCCCTCAATATCTCTTCGATGAGATCGAGTTTCCCCTTTCCTTCTGCTGTTGGGGGTGGCCCTCCCATAGACAAAAACATTGGCTGCATTGGGTGGCTTCGAGGCTCTCCCGTGATGTTGGGTTAAGGTAGTGCATTGGGCGTCGACCCCTCGCCGGGAAACGGGGAGTAGGAGTCGACGTCTCCCTGAGCATGCCCTCGAGGATTCTCGTGGACCCCATCAATATGCCGAAGAGGCTCCCCTTCGAGGATGAGGGGAGGAACGTGACCCGCGTCGTCACGTATGACTAGTGGTGTGTAATTAGGTGGTAAACCGTAGGGGTAAGCTCCTTGATTATACCCCGGATGGGGTTTGTTGATGTGCCCTGGTGTACTTCTCTCTCGTACCACCATGCTTGGAATAGGGTGGTGCACGACAATGGGGAGAGTTGGGTCTGCTTCGGCAGCCGAACTAATAGTGGCGGCAATGACCGCGTTACTTTCCATTAGCCATTTCATTCCTAGCATGGCATCCATCATGGAAGCCATTTGTTCTTTCAAAGTCAACATGTCGGCTTTCATCTGTTCCTATACTTCCTCTAGGTCACCCATCATCCTAGATTTGGATCTGGTGTGATAGGGATGCCTTGGGGCGCGCTTAGTTATGGCGTCTTTCCTAAAAAAGACCAAATGTGAGGAGTACGTAATGAGAAATGAATGTATGCTAGAGATCAAATGTGGGAGTAATCTGATTCGCACTATTTTTTTGGAGTAAAATCATGGGATAAACTCATTTTATTTAGAAATTTATATCTAGTCAAGATCTGAATGACAATATAAACTCCCTAACGGCTCCTAATTATATGGGCCATCAAGTCTATCATGTGCTGACAATAGCAGAGGAGTCCGTGGATCTCCTCGGGGGCAGAGTAGGCGTCTGCCATAGCTTTGGCCTTTGCCAGGAATTAGGGGAGTTCTTGACTCTCGTTCAAAGTAAGAGCAAATCGGTTCATCCACATCGTTGCTTCTTGATGTAACGAGTCAATCACCCTTCCTCTAGCCTCCTTTTCCGCGTACACTCGGGCGTATTCGTCCGCGACTTTGTGCTCGTGGGCCGTGGCTAGATTTAATTCTTCTTGGTACTTTCTGATGATGGCTAACATGTTTGTTTTGGTCTCGCATAACCACTGAGACAAACTCTTCTTGGACCTTAGGCAAACCCTCAATTCATCCTTCGGAATCAAACCGTCTACTCGCGATTGGTCCCTTTCCTCTCTTCGGAGCTTAAGCTCGCTGTTACTGCCCCACATAGCCCCTCAAAATTTGTTTCGGCCATGTTCTTCCCTATGGGACCTCTTGGTCTCTTGCTCCAAGGCCTTGGTGGGGGCTATATTGACGTCTCTTAGTTCGGCGTTCTCCTTTCGGATCTTAACAGCTGCTGACTTGAACTTTTCTTTGACTGTTTGGGCTTTCTCAAGTTATGTCTTGAGGGCCTGTACCTCTTCGTCTTCTTCTGGAGTTTCAATCTCCACCCCCTTAGTGTTCCTCAAACTCAGGAGCCAATCCAGATCTTGTGCGTAGGCTTTCAACCACCTATGGTAACTGTCGATGGGCCCGTTGCTACTTCCCCTAAGTTCCTTGTACTTCCTTTGCGATATTTCCCATGCCTTGTGGACCCTCTGAAGCACCCCCGTGTTGGTGCTATTGAAACCTCGTGTAATAAAAGGTGTGAGGCCTTCCTCTGATGGTGCCCCTCTCATAGGGTAACCAAGTCGTCTTATGGCGAGGACGGGATTGTAATTGATGCAACCCCTCGTCCCCATCAAAAGATGTAACTCTTCCAATAGTTTTCAAGTTTTTCTAAAAGTTATAACTTTTCCAAATGGTTTTTAAGTTTTTCTAAAGGTTATAACTCTTCTAAAGGTCTCTTGACTAGACTTGAAGAGTCTATAAAAGCAAGGCTTTAATTTGCATTTCAAGAATCTTTTCCAATTCATTCTTTACACAACAAACTTTTCCACATTGATTTCTGAGTCTCTTTGAACTTCTTCTTCTTCTTCCTTTGTCAAAAGCTTTCTAAAGTTTTCTGGTTTTCCAAACCTTGAAAACAAAACTTGGGCTATTCATCCTTTTCATTCTTTTCTCCCTTTGCCAAAAAGAATTCACCAAGGACTAACCGCCTGAATTCTTTTTGTGTCTCTCTTCTCCCTTTTCCAAAAGAACAAAGGACTAACCACCTGAATTCTTTTGTGTCTCCCTTCTCCCTTGTCAAAGAATTCAAAACGACACAGTCTGAGAATTCTTTTGATTCTTTCCATTCCCATATACAAAAGATTTCAAAGGACTAACCACCTGAGAATTCTTTTGTATCCCCATTCACAAAGATTCAAAGGTTTAACCGCCTAAGAACTTTGTCTTAACACATTGGAGGGTACATCCTTTGTGGTACAAGTAGAGGGTACATCTACTTGGGTTTGACTGAGAACAAGAGAGGGTACATCTCTTGTGGATCAGTTCTAGTGGAGGGTACATCCACTAGGTTGTTCAAAGAGAACAAGGGAGGGTACATCCCTTGTGGATCTTTGCTTGTAAAAGGATTTTTACAAGGTTGAAAGAAATCTCAAGGACCGTAGGTCGCTTGGGGACTGGATGTAGGCGTGGGTTGTTGTCGAACTAGTATAAAAACTCTTTTGTATTTGTCTCCTTTTTCCCTACTCTTTTAATTTCCGTTGTGCACTTTAATTCCCGCTTTTACTTTTGGTTAAGTTTCTTTTCTATTCTTCATTTACTTAACAACATAGTAAAAGCCTTAGAAGAGTAAATTTTTAATTAGTAAAGGTTTATGAATAATTAATTCAACCCTCCCCTCCCCCTTCTTAATTATTCTAAGGCCACTTGATCCAACAAGTGGTATCAGAGCAGGTATCTTGTAGAAAGTTTAACCACTTCAAGATTCATGGCCTCTTCAAATCCTTTGTTTCCTGAAGGAAATTCCATACATAGACCACCCATTTTCAATGGTGAGGGTTACCATTATTGGAAAACCCGTATGCAGATTTTTATTGAAGCCATAGATCTAAATATTTGGGAAGCAATAGAAATAGGACCATACATACCCACTGTAGTAGATGTAAGCACAAGCACTACAACACAAAAACCTAGAGATAAGTGGACAGAAGAAGAATCCAGTTTGATCTCAAAGCCAAAAACATTATTACTTCAGCCTTAGGAATAGATGAGTATTTAAGAGTGTCAAATTGTACAAATGCCAAGGAGATGTGGGATACTCTCCAACTAACACATGAAGGAACCACTGATGTAAAAAGATCTAGAGTCAATACCCTTACCCATGAATATGAATTATTTAGGATGAACCCTAATGAAAATATTCATAGCATGCAAAAAAGATTTACACATATAGTAAACCACCTTGCCTCTTTAGGAAAAATATTTCCTAATGAAGATTTAATTAACAAAGTTTTAAGATGTTTAAGTAGGGAATGGCAGCCCAAGGTAACTGCTATTTCTGAAAGTAAAGATCTCTCTTCCATGTCTCTTGCTACTTTATTTGGAAAATTGCAGGAACATGAGATGGAACTCCAACGTCTTAATCAAAATGAAGAAAATGACAAAAAGAAGAGAAGTATAGTCCTTAAAGCCTCATCATCAATGCAAGAAGAAAATGAAGAAGATGATTCAGATGATGAAAAAGACTTTTCATTCTTTGTGAAGAAATTTCAGAAATTTATCAAGAAAAGAAGAATTGGCAGGCGTCAAAACTTCAACAATGGAAGAAAATCACAAGAAGATTCTCAAATCCTTAGATGTTAAAAATGCAACCAAATTGGTCACATCAAAGCCAATTGTCCTTCAAATGAAGAATGGCCTGAAAAAAGTGAAAAAAAAGGTATGATGAAAGAAGGACCAAGAAAGCCTACATTGCATGGGATGACAATGATTCATCCGATGGTTCAGAAAAGGAGATTAATCTTCTAACCAAGGATTATGAAAGTGATGAGAACATCTCTCAAGAAAATTAAGCACAAAAGTAAAGAGTATGACTTCCATCTTTGAAGATTTTGATACTTTAATCAGGAAATAGGTAACATCAAAACCATTCTCTTTTGAAATTTATTTTGGTTGAAATTTTCCTTTCAATTAACTTGTTATATGATGACTAACAAAATTTTATTTGTTTGTCTTGGTTAATTGCTATTGTGAGTATGTGCTTATATGTTTGAATGAGTTATTTTTCCTTTCTCAAAGCATGAAGTTTATTCTTAAAACAAATATTTGATGATGTCTATGATTCTTGCATAATTTTTTACATGATATGTGAATTACTTGCTTAAGGTTCATTCATAGAGTTTTTCAAAATTCCTTATGTTATATTTATTAATTTTTATAAAAGAATTTTCAGATATAAAGTACTTTTTGATTCTGAAAAATGTATTATCAAACATGAGCATGATAAAGTTATTGAGCATATAGGTTTCAGAGAAAATAATGTCTACATGATTGATTGAGTTCTTTGAACTTTCTAAGTTTTTAAATTACCTTTAACAAATCTGAATGTTTGATGATGCCTGTAATCTATATACTTCAATCCTTGTATAATTCTTGTTTGATATGTTTGAATTACTTGATTGATTGTTCAAAATATTTTTTATGCTTTTCAAAACTATTATATTTCAAATAAAATTATTTTGATATGATAAAACCTTCTATGTTAATAAAAATTCATCTTGGTAAGTGTTGATAGTTAATTAGCACTTAGTCTTAGGAAAAAGGTGATTGTGTTTTAAAATTTGTAGATACTAAAAACCAACCTGTAGACATCTTCACAAAACCACATAGTCTTAGACAAATTATTTATGTTTTGATGACTTATGACTTATTTGTTGTTTATGCACATATGCTTCTATTATAATGTGAGGATAATTTATTATCTTGTTTGATTTCTATAAGTTTCTCTTTACTTGTTTAATTATTATATTTTGATTTTAATCCTTGTATTTGGCTATGTTTTTATGACATTTGAGCACTTATTATTTCTTTTTAATATTTGCTTAGTATGACTGAACAATTATGAATTATGCTATATGACTATGTGATTTTTCTATATATTTGATCTAATTAGGTTTCTTGCTTCATGATTGGTTTATATTCTTCAATGTATGCCTTGTGAATGATTAATAGTATATGTTTGTCTTATACTTGTTACGCACTTTGGCTTTTTGTTGATGCCAAAGGGGGAGAGAAATATGGATTAAATCAAGAACTCACATGAGTAATCAACTTAATTTTAAGAGAAGCATAAATTCAAAAACAAAGGGGGAGAATGGAAATTTATGTGAGTGATCGACTAGGAAAAAGTGTGTGTGTGTGTGTGTGTGTGTTTCTTGAATTCATAAGTTGTCATCATCAAAAAGGGGGAGATTGTAGAAGCAAGCTTCATGATGAATCAAGATTGATTCAAAGAAGTTTTGATGATAACAAAGGTGATGACAAAAAGCTCAAAAGTCAAGAACACTTCATGATAACAAAGATGATGATCTCAAGAATCAAAGAATGAGTTCAAGATTGAATCAAGAACACTTCAAGGTTCAAGAAGAAATATGATTTCAAGAATCAAGTTTCAAGATTCAAGTTCCAAGAATCAAGATCAAGATTCAAGACTCAAGATTCAAGAATCAAGAGAAGACTTAATCAAGATAAGTATTAAAAAGTTTTTTCAAAAACTGAGTAGCACATGAATTTTTATCAAAACCTTTTACCAAAGAGTTTTTACTCTCTGGTAATTGATTACCAGATTATTGTAATCGATTACCAGTAGTAAAATGGTTTTCAAAAAGCTTTCAACTGAATTTACAATGTTCCAATTGATTTCAAAATGTTGTAATCGATTACAATGATTTGGTAATCGATTACCAGTGTGTTTGAACGTTGAAATTCAAATGTGAAGAGTCACATCCTTTCACAAAAAAGCTTTGTGTAATCGATTACACTGATTTTGTAATCAATTACTAGTAATAGTTTCTGAGCAAATCAAAAGATGTAACTCTTCAAATAGTTTTTAACTTTTTCAAATGGTTTTTTAAGTTTTTCTAAAGGTCATAACTCTTTTAATGGTTCTCTTGACCAGACATGAAGAGTCTATAAAAGCAAGGCTTTGATTTGCATTTCGAAGTATCTTTTCCAATTCATTCTTTACACAACAAACTTTTCCACATTGATTTCTGAGTCTCTTTGAACTTCTTCTTCTTCTTCCTTTGTCAAAAGCTTTCTAAAGTTTTCTGGTTTTCCAAACCTTGAAAACAAAACTTGTGCTATTCATCCTTTTCATTCTCTTTTCCCTTTGCCAAAAAGAATTCGCCAAGGACTAACCGCCTGAATTCTTTTGTGTCTCCATTCACAAAGATTTAAAGGTTTAACCGCCTGAGAACTTTGTCTTAACACATTGGAGGGTACATTCTTTGTGGTACAAGTAGAGGGTACATCTACTTGGGTTGTTGACTGAGAACAAGAGAGGGTACATCTTTTGTGGATCAATTCTAGTGGAGGGTACATCCACTAGGTTATTCAAAGAGAACAAGGGAGGGTACATTCCTGTGGATCTTTGCTTGTAAAAGGATTTTTACAAGGTTGAAAAGAAATCTCAAGGACCGCAGGTCGCTTGGGGACTAGATGTAGGCACGGTTTGTTGTCGAACCAGTATAAAACTCTTGTGTGTTTGTCTCCTTCTTCCCTACTCTTTTAATTTCCGCTGTGCACTTTAATTCCCCTTTTACTTTTGGTTAAGTTTCTTTTCTATTCTTTATTTTCTTAACAATATAGTAAAAGCCTAAGAAGGGTAAATTTTTAATTAGTAAAGGTCTAGTAATAATTAATTCAACCCCCCCCCCCTTCTTAATTATTCTGAGGCCACTCGATCCAACAAGAATCCTGAGAAAAGATACGGTTTCCTTCCTCCCAGAGGGCATCCCAGGATCTCTTCAAACTCTTCGACCGTGGGTGTTAATTGGAAGTCCCTAAAGGTGAAGCACCTCAAAGGCTGGTCATAATGTTGGGCGAGGGAGGCAATGGCCTCCGTGGAGGCCTCCGCCATGGTTAGGTCCCAGGTCTTACCATAAGCTTTGTGAAAGGCTTGTCGCTGGAGCTGACCCATCAATTGTCCTAACTCTTTCAGACTGGCGACTCCTAGGCTCTTGATCTTGACTTGATAGAACTTCTTTTTAAGCCAAGGCACCTGACTCGATCCCATGTTTTACTAAAGTGGAATAAAAACTAGTGTGAATCAAGACTCCGACATCTATCACAGGTGAAATGGATGAATGCATGAAGAAATGCGTATGGCATAGATGCATTTTACGGATACGAGAGCCCGGGAGATTATCTCTTTCTTAAATACAACATTCGGGCAGCATAGCGCTCGATGCATGCATTTAAGAAGGTGACACGGACCTTCCATCTTCTCGTGACAAAGTGAGGGGATCAAGACGCAACCCGTGCATGATGACATGATGCAGATGCGAAAAAGGTAAGGGTAACAAGGAGATGTGCACAGCATGGAAATATCCTCAAATAATCACACAGCGAAGGCATACATGACATTTAGGTTATATGCATGGCAGTGTTTAAAAGGCACGTAGCATGTTCGCTTCGTGTCCCTATTTTAGGGACCTAAACGAGAGGAACTAAAAGGCTTTTAGTGATAATTTCCAAGGTGGTCATATCTCTCTTGATGGTTTCTAGAGGTATCATCCCCTTCGAAAAACATATTGCGGCAGTAGGGACTACCAGCAACAACATGTTATCAAAGAGAAAAATTCTAGATGAGGGTTCACTGTTATCAAGCAAGTCGGAGACCCAACATGACCACAGATTCACATCCACTTCTTATGTTCCCATGGACCCAGGTATAGGGCCCCTTTTCAACTCACCGTGTGTACAAAAAGGTGTTGGTGTTTGTGTGCATCAAATGAATAAATATGTATCTCATGCATACATTAAAAAGCACACTAAAAGCATAAAAGAGTTATATACAAAGACATAAGAAAAAATAAAGGAAAACGAACAAAGGAGAAGTCATGGTAAGGAATGCACACTGATTGATTGGCATAACTCTCTAAAAATAGTCCCCAGTGGAGTCGCCAACTGTCGCAACCTACCCTTCGGCGAGAGGGCGATGTGAGACTCACGGGTGCGTCTTCCAAGAAAGGAAAATGCGCGGAATCGCCACCAACGTTTATTTGAGGAAAACGTCGGAAAAACCGGAAAAAGATGTGGTCTACGAACTTTAAATGTGAAAGGTTCGGGAGTTGTTTTTACGCACGGGGAAGGTATTAGCACCCCACACGTCCGTCACAAGGGACGGAAGCCTTTAATCAAATGTGCAAATGTGACTTCGATTTGTTTCCCTTTTTTACGTTTTTATGTCCTTTTATGCCTTTTTGTATTTTTTATCTTTTTGTGGTTGACAAGGGTATTTCCCTCGCTCCTACGTATCCTTAATTGCGATGAGAAAATCAGACCTACGTAGTTCTTTAGGAACTAAACGTTGGTTTAAGTTGTTTTTATCCTTTTTTCGCAAGATATATTTTAACCGAAAAAAGTCATTTTAAGGCGTTGGACCATTTAAACGATCATTTGATTCTTTTTGAAAGGAGAGAAATGTTAAGGTGTTGGACCATTGACGATCTCTTGGGGAGGTTGACAAAAGCGGTAAATTTACATATTGATCTTATGTTCTTGAACGGTCCATGTTAACTGATAAAAGCAAAGAGGACCGCTTAAGGCGTTGGACCTTAAAACAGTTTTTAGTGATTTTTACGGACAAAGCTTGATTTGTGAGTTGATTTTAGCCTTAGTTTCACTTTGGTTATTAGTCAATTCATTCAAGGAAACTTTCGCAGAAAAACGTCCGATTGATTTTTTTATTATTATTTTATTCAAAGATATTTTGATTATTTTATTATTATTTTTGCCTTTTTTGGTTTAACCGAGATTACAAAGGGGGTACGAAAAACAAATGAAATGAAAATAAAAGTACGCGAAACAAGTGGGGACCACTAAGGGTGCATAGAATGAATTGAAAGATTCGATTTCGGGAACTTACCGGTTGAAGACCGAAGAACGAACGAATAACGATGAAGAGCGGTGAAGAATCTTCACGAAATCGCTCACGGAAACGTCTCAGAAGCGTTACGGAAGCACCTCGGCTTGGATTTTTTCCATGGAAAAAATTTTCCTCACTAATTTCGAGAGAATCCTGAAATACCAGAAGGGCTGAACAATTTACTTTGCCCTCTTTCCTCTATTTATAGGAGAAAAGAGGGAGGTGGTTGCCGCCCAACTCACCCAAGCGAGCAGGGTTGTTTCCACTAGAAGGCACCGCCTTCTGTTGGAACCCTCTGGAAGGCCTAAGTGGGGCCTGGTTGCTATTTGAACCCCCTTTTTTTTACTAAATACACCTCTTTGTATTTTTTTTGTTGATTCCTTTCCGAAACGTTACAGAACTTTATGGATCATGTAACGACATCCATTTTCTTTCTGGGATGTTGTGAAACTTTAAGGATCATGCAACAATGCTCTTTTTGACTTCCGGAATGTTGCGAAACTTTGCGGATTACGCAACAATGCTCTTTTTGACTTCCGGAATGTTGCAAAAGTTTACGGATTATGCAACAATGCTTGTTTTTTTCCTTCTGGAATGTTGCGGAACTTTACAAATTACATAACGATGGGTGTTAAGTACCTTGAGGCAATTAAGCGAAGATTTCATGCCAACAAACAATGGTTCCCAGATGAAATTAGGGTATGACACTGATCGAGGCCGTACCCGAATCAAATAAACATGAAAATGCAGTAACTAGGAAGTGATCCTAGGTCATTTCCCAACGAGCAGTGACAAACCAAATGTTCATAATATACTTGCAGTAACAGTAACGATTAGGGGGGGTTTGGTTGTTTGGTAATTAAAGACCAGAACAAGTAAACTCGAATAGGAAACTACTAATATTAGAAACAGGTTGTTTCCTCTGATTCAAAAGCCATTCTCTTATCCTGGGTTATTGAGAATTCGTCCCTAACAGTCAACCACTTAATCCAACCCTATTTCAATTTACTAAGCGAAAATCAACTTAGGGTTTTCAATACGTGATTAGGCACCACATACACCAGTTAGCCCTTCGTCCATTAAGCATGAACGCAAGTTAGGCTCAAAGGCAATTAATCGAACACGAAGCGTGCACTGATTAATATTCACGAAATTGGGATAACTGGTGAAGGGAAAACTGCCAGGAAACCACATTACAAGCGAAACCTCAAAGAGAGTTGGGCTTCGTCCTCAAAAGGAAACAACACCAGAAAATCTAGCCTTCAATGGATTCAAACAGAAAACGCAAATGAAACATGAAGCAGAAACGTAAATGAAAGTAGAAGAAGAAGCAAGAATGAACTCGTAATTAGAAGCAGAAAACGGAAATTTGCATTAAGAACGAAAACCATAACAAGGGAACAGAAAAACGTGAAAACCTAAAACCAAAGCTCTGAATAAGAAAATAGCATCACAGAATGCCTTGCATGAATCCCAAGGCTGCTATTTAAAAAGAGTCACTCAAAGTCACTGGGCCCTATTACAATACTCTGGCCCAAAACGAAATAAACACTGAACAACATAAAATAAAATTGCGAAATTTCCTAATTAGAAATTAACTAAGGTAAGCGCTACTTTATTTGCCCTCTTCAAGTCCATAACCAAAATCCGGATTAAGCCCAATGTTTCATTAATTCCTGAAATTAGATTAAAAACATCAAATTAGCTAAATGAGCCCAAATAATAAAACTGCCTGATTAATTGACAATTAAGACCAATCAGTAATTAAAATGGTGCAAAAAGGGTTTAGAAAGTAGAAGAAAATGATGGCACATCAAAACCCCCCATACTTAGCCTTTTGCACTCCTGGGCAAAATGAAACAAAGAACAAAATCCAAGGATATCAAAGAGAGACAGACAAAAACATTCACATATTTCTCAATGAACATCAAGGAATGAAAGGAATGAGTAACATCTAACATAAGGAGATCCAAAAAAGTCAAGACATTCATGAAAATCATCCAAGCAACCCAATCATGGCAAAATAGTTAATCAGCTCAAGAATGAAAAGTGATAAAGCCTCACAAGATATACACTCTATCTCTCAAGTGTCTAGGCTACTATTTACCCTCAAAGCACCCATGAAAGCAAACACCACATAAACTTGGCAAGATTCTAAAATTGACAATCAACCCACAAACACAAGCACATGAGGATCAAAAGATCTTTTAAGGTTGTAATGGGGCCAAGGACAAGGTATGGAGAAATGTGGAATAAGTGGCTAAATCCCAAAGGAATAGAGGAGCAATGGGGAATAAGTCCATATTAAGAAAAAAATAAGAAAATAAAAAGAAGTAAAGATAAAAAAAATCATTCTTGTGCCATTTAAGATCTTATTCACTCAACTTTATTGCTTTTCTTTTTCTTCTTCTTTTTTTTTGAATTTTTTTTTTTTACTCTATAGCCTTTGAGAAACAACATTTCATTCAGCATGTCCAACATTTAACCAATATACAATGTACATCAAGTATGGCCCAAAGTACATCACGAAGCATAGCCAACAAAACAAGTTATCCAATGAAACAAAAAACCCCCCACACTTATTCCCAAAACAGTTCCAAAGCTCCAAAATTCCTTAAAGATATGGTGATATCATGGTTTTTCATTTAAGGCTTGTAGTGAGCTTCAAAACAAGGAAAGGGAAACAAGGCTCAAAAGGGCTATCAAAGGAATTAATTCAAGGTAAGTCCATTTGGCTAGAAGCTTATAAGAACAAAATTGCCTCAATCATTTCCAAATATGCATGTGAATTAGGAAGCATCAACAAGAATCAAGCCAAGGCTATTGTGCAAGCAATCAATGGGGCAAAACACACCAAATGATTATGATGATGGATGGCTCAAATTCTCACAAAGGTAAACTCATCACTTTCAAATTGAGCTTTCAAAACTATCATGACATGTAGAGGAGAATCAAGGATTTCAAGTCACAAAATGTCAAGAACTTTTATTTTCAAAACAATTACCCATTTCTTGAACATATCCTATAATTCAAAGAAAAACATGCAAAGTCGTACATGCACACAAAATTGACCCAAAATATTAAACTAAAAATCCGACGAAACTAACAACATTAACAAATTAACACAACTAACAAATTAGCAAAACCAACAAAACTAGCAAAACCAAAGAACACTCCCCCCCCCCCATACTTAAACAATACATTGTCCTCAATGTAGCACAATTAAAAGATTAAAAAAAATTAAATCATCAAAGAGAATCGGACAAGTGTAATAAAAGAAAAGAAGGAGATAGGAAAAGAAAAACTCCCTAAGTCATGGTGGAGGAAGAGTAGGGTGGAGTAAGGAAGTCTCTTCCACCACTACGTCCACTAAAGAAGGGTTCGTGAGGAATGGCTTAAGTCGATGTCCGTTGACCTTGAAGCTCTTGTTTGTGGAGTCGCTTTTGATCTCAACTGTACCATAAGGAAAAACATTAGTAACAACAAAAGGACCAATCCACTTAGACCTCAACTTACCACTCATGAGTCCAAGCCTAGAATTATACAATAACACTTTTTGCCCAACCACGAAGTCTTTTTTAACTATCATGCTATCATGGAACTTCTTGGTCTTTTCTTTGTAGAACTTGGCATTCTCGTAGGCTTCTAGGCGGATTTCATCTAACTCACTCAGTTGCAACTTCCTTTCCTCACCAGCTTGATCCATAGAGAAGTTGCAAGTCTTCACTGCCCAGTAAGCTTTGTGCTCAATTTCCACTGGAAGATGACATGCCTTTCCAAAGACAACCGGATAAGGAGACATTCCTATGGGTGCTTTGTAGGCAGTCCGATGTGCCTAGAGAGCATCATCAAGTCTGGTACTCCAATCTTTCCTGCTTGGCTGCACAATCTTCTCTAAAATTCTCTTGATTTCTCAGTTAGAAATTTCTGCCTGTCCATTGGTCTGGGGGTGGTATGGTGTGGATACCCTGTGTACCACCCCGTACTTTTTAAGCAGGGCATGCATTGTCCTGTTGCAAAAATGGGTTCCTTGATCACTAACAATTGCTTTAGGTACTCCAAACCTGCAAAACAGATTAGACCTGACAAAGTCTGCGACAACTTTAGCATCATTAGTTCTAGTGGGCTTGGCTTCCACCCATTTTGAAACGTAGTCAACTGCTAGGAGAATGTAAACATAACCAAAAGAGACAGGAAAAGGACCCATGAAATCTATACCCCAGACATCAAACACCTCACAGAATAGCATAGGTTGCTGAGGCATTTGTTGTCGCCATGTAAGTGTATTTCCTGCTCTCTGACACTGCTCGCAAGTGCTGCAAATCTTCCACGCATCTTTAAAGATGGTGGGCCAATAAAAACCACAATCAAGCACTTTGCAAGCTATCCTTTGAACACCCAGATGACCTCCCGGTGCGGAAGAATGACAAAACTGCAGGACTGAGTCAGTCTCATGATCTGGAATGCACCGTCTAATGACCTGATCACTGCACAATTTCCACAAGTAGGGGTCATCCCAAATAAAATGCTTAGCATTACTTTTAATTTTATCTTTTTGGGCCTTAGATGCTAAGGGAGGAAAAACAGAAGCAACTAAATAATTGACAATATTAGCAAACTAGGGAGTAGAAAGAGAGTAAAAAAATACTATATAGTATATACAAATGATCATCCGGGAAATCATCCCGAATAGGTGAATCTGCATCAGATACACGTTCGATCCGACTCAAATGATCAGCAACTAGATTTTGTGCTCTGCTCCTATCACGGATCTCCAAGTCAAACTCTTGGAGCCAGAGCATCCATCGGATCAACCTAGGCTTAGAATAAGCCTTCTTCAACAAGTACTTTAAAGCTGCATGGTCAGTATAAACAATAATGCGGGTACCAAGCAAATAAGATCGAAATTTTTCAAGAGCAAAAACTATGGCTAGAAGCTCCTTCTCAGTAGTAGTATAATTCGCTTGGGCAGCATCTAAAGTCCTAGAAGCATAGTATATCACCCTGGGCAATTTATCAATTTTCTGAGCAAGGACAGCCCCCAATGCATAATTTGATGCATCACACATAAGCTCAAAAGGGGCTGTCCAGTCGGGTGCCTGGATGATGGGGGTGGTAGTCAGCGCTCTTTTGAGGCAATCAAAAGCCTCTTTGCATCTGTCATTAAAGTCAAACTCCACCTCCTTTTGCAACAAGTTGGACAATGGAAGGGCTACTTTGCTAAAATCCCTTATAAAGCGCCTGTAGAATCCTGCATGACCAAGAAAAGGTCGCACCTCTCGCACACAAGAGGGGTAAGGCAATTGTGAAATAACAGAAATTTTTGCAGGATCTACTTCAATACCCTTATTGGAAATAATGTGGCCTAAAACTATACCTTGCTCAACCATAAAATGACATTTTTCAAAATTTAGAACAAGGTTAGTTTCAATGCATCTATTCAAAACTTTTTCCAAACTATTCAAACAACCATCAAAAGAGGATCCATATACAGTGAAATCATCCATAAACACCTCTATGCAATTTTCTAAAAAATCACTGAAAATACTAATCATGCACCGCTGGAAGGTACCAGGGGCATTGCACAGGCCGAAAGGCATCCTCCTATAGGCAAAAGTGCCGAAGGGGCAGGTGAATGTGGTCTTTTCCTGATCCTCAAGAGCAATAGTAATTTGCATATAACCAGAAAAACCATCAAGGAAACAGTAGTGGGATTTACCTGCCAGGCGTTCAAGCATCTGGTCAATGAATGGCAGGGGAAAATGGTCCTTTTTGGAAACCTGGTTCAGCCTCCTATAGTCAATGCAGACTCTCCAACTGTTCTGCACCCGAGTAGGAATTAGCTCCTCCTTCTCATTTTTTATCACTATGAGGCCGGTCTTCTTCGGGACTACCTGGACGGGACTCACCCATTGGCTGTCGGAGATAGGATAAATGATTCCAGCTTGCAAAAGCTTGGTTATCTCCTTCTTCACTACATCAAGAATCACCGGGTTGAGTCTTCTTTGTGGCTGTCTTACTGGTTTAGCTCCATCCTCTAAATTTATTCGATGCATACATGTGGATGGGCTAATACCAGGAATGTCCGCCAGGGTCCAGCCTATAGCCTTCTTATGCTTCTTGAGAACTGACAACAACTTCTCCTCTTGCTCATCAGCAAGGGAGGCAGATATAATCACTGGAAAACTCTTGCTATCATCCAAGTAAGCATATTTTAAATTTGATGGCAGAGGCTTCAATTCTGGTGTGGTCGGCTGGACAGTGGTTGAAGGAGATGGTTTCTCAGCCTTTACCTCATAAAGAAAGTCAGAGGTATGTGTACTTCCTGAAACATGGTTAGTCCTATCTGACTCTATAAAATCAATCTCAAGAGGTAAAACACCACCACCAGACATCCAATCAATATCACTCTCAAATTCACTCTCAGGTTCACTCTCAGCATCAAATTCAGACATATGATCAAGTACAATTTCAGACTCAATGCATGAAGAGTGAGAGGCATGCAGATTAGAATAAAGATCAGTCATGTATTCATCAACAACATGGTCAATTATTTCAGCACGAAATACAGAAAGATCTTCAGATGGGTATTTCATAGCATCCAGAATATTAAAATGAACAGTTATATCACCAAACTCCATGGATAGTGTGCCTGCATAAACATCTATCTTAGTTCTAGCAGTTTTCATAAAGGGTCTGCCTAGAATGATGGGAACTGATCCTTGAGAGAATCCATCTTCCATATTGAAAATATAAAAATCAACAGGGAAAATCAGTTCACCAACTCTAACTAAGACATCTTCTATGAAACCAATAGGGTAGGCAACACTTCTATTAGCTAAATGAATTACCACATCAGTTGACTGCAAGGGACCTAGAGATAGAGAATTAAAAATAGACAGAGGCATAACACTAACAGAATCTCCTAAATCTAGCATGGCATTGTCAAACTTACTATTCCCTATAATACAAGGTATGCTGAATGTACCTGGATCTTTGCATTTTTCAGGAATTTGAGGAACAAATTTACCAATCAATATGGAGACATTTCTGCCCATGCTAATCCATTCACTTCCTTTAAGCTTCCGCTTATTAGTGCACAGCTCCTTCAAGAATTTGGCATATCTTGGAATTTGCTTTATTGCATCCAACAGAGGTATGTTTACCTCTACTTTTCTAAACGTGTCCAAGATCTCTTTCTCTGCCTCTTCCATTTTTTTGTTGGAAACTGCTCTTGGAGGGAATGGAAGAGGGGGAATGTGCTGCTTCTGCAAATCAGAATTACCTGTGGAAGAAGATTCACCTGCACAGAAATTGTTAGGTAAATTTTTGCCATCACCTTTTTCTGGAGTAGAGTGAAGTTTGGCAGGTTCATTTGCAGATGAGGAAGGTGCTACGGGTTGAGGTCCTTGACACTGCTTTCCCGACCTCAATGAAATGGCACTGACATTTTTGGGATTTTGGACAGCTTGAGAAGGCAGCTTGTCAGAATTCTGGGACTGTTGTTGATTCAATTGGGTAGCCAATTGTCCCATCTGATTGGTTAAGCTCTGAATGGAGGCTCTGGTCTCTTGCTGAAACTGCATGTTCTGCATAGTCATTTGCCTCACAAGTTCTTCGAGGGAAGGTTGTGGAGGGGCCTCAACTGTTGGCTATTTCTGGGGTTGTTGTTGTTGTTGGATTGGTGGAGGAATGTATGGTCTGCTTGGGCCAACAGCATTTTGGAAGGAAGGAGCAGGCTGCTGTTGTTGTTGCTGAGGGCTGGACCATCTGAGGTTAGGGTGATTCCTCCATCCAGGGTTGTATCTGTTGCTGGAGAGGTCATAATTGTTCTGCTGTGGTTGATTTTGCTGTTGAGGTTGAGGAGGTCTATTGTAAATATTTGCAGCATAAGCTTCAGGCTGCTCAATTGCTCCAGGTTGCTGCATGGAAGGGCAAAGGTCTGTATGGTGGTCAGCAGAGGAGCACAAACCACAAACCCTTGCGACAGGTACAGATTTCTGATTCAAGGCCAGTTGGGTTACCAAGTTAACCAATGCATCCAGTTTGCCTTCAAGCTTCTTAGTTTCAGATGATGCAGATGGGTTTGTAGCTACCTCATGCACTCCTCTAATGACTATGGCATCATTTCTGGCGCTAAACTGCTGGGAGTTGGAAGCCATCTTCTCAATTAAATTTCTGGCTTCAACAGGAGTTATGTCTCCAAGGGCTCCACCACTGGCAGCATCTATCATACTTCTCTCCATATTACTGAGTCCTTCATAAAAATATTGGAGAAGAAGCTGTTCTGAAATCTGATGGTGGGGGCAACTGGCACATAGTTTCTTAAATCTCTCCCAGTACTCATACAGGCTCTCTCCACTGAGTTGTCTAATACCTGAGATATCCTTCCTGATAGCTGTGGTCCTAGAAGCAGGGAAAATTTTTTCTAAGAATACTCTCTTAAGGTCATCCCAGCTCGTGATGGACCTTGGAGCAAGGTAATACAACCAGTCCTTTGCCACTCCCTCTAATGAATGAGGAAAAGCCTTCAGAAATATGTGATCCTCTTGGACATCTGAGGGTTTCATGGTGGAGCAGACAATGTGAAATTCTTTCAAATGTTTGTGCGGGTCTTCACCTGCAAGGCCATGAAACTTTGGAAGCAAATGAATCAGTCCAGTTTTAAGAACATATGGGACATCCTCATCAGGGTATTGGATGCACAAGCTTTCGTAGGTGAAATCAGGTGCAACCATTTCCCTTAGAGTCCTCTCACGGGGTGGAGGTTGTGCCATGTTCTCAGAATGTGCAAAATCAGAATGTTCAGAATCAGAATGCTCAAAATTATAATGCTCAAGATCAGGATGTTCAAAATCACCAACAACAGAATACACATATTCTCGAGTTATGAAATGCTCAGACTGATCAAAAGGTATAAAATGATGCCTAACTAATCTGTGAAATGTCCTATCTATCTCAGGATCAAAGGGTTGTAAGTCAGATGGATTGCCTCTAGTCATACACTACATTCAGCATGCACACAACTAGTTGCCTTGTCATGTAAATAAAGGTGTAGGTTTGAACTATAGCTACCCTCAAATGATATCCAAATGACTTGAAATTTTGTGAGCAAACTTATAAAATGATGAGAAGATAGCACAAAAAATTTCAGACAAAAATTCAAAGTCTAACTATGAAAGCTAAAATTGGTAGGTTAAGAAAAATAAGTGAATAAAACTTGAAAAATAAAAAAACTTTTGACATAATCGCTTTTTTTGGACGATGGAGACCTCAGCCAGCCTATGGCAGGCTGTCACGGCGTAGGAAATTTTTTTCTACCCCAAATGCATATATAATAATTGCGATTCTGATAACCGGAGCAAAAGTTATGGCCGTTTGAAGTTTTGACTAACACAAAATTTGCTAGTTTTTTGGAACTTTCAAATCTGACCAAACTAAAGGCTCTAGCTATTTTTCCCACAAAATATGGATTAAAAGAAGTTACCACAAAAAAATTCAGCCAAAAATAACAACCCTAGCTACTAAAACAAAAAATCACAAATAATTCAGCATGGGTGGTCGCTAAAATCCGTCGCTAAGGGATTTCTACTACTACTTTGGTTTGCCGCAAGCAGAAATGGTCGCTAAGTCCGTCGCAAAATACTATTCACCGCAAAACACCCAAAACTGAAACAGGGGAAGCGCTTAATGGGAAAACTAAAACAGAACACACATTAAACAAAATACCAGGACACTAAACAACACTAACACACATACTAACACAATACTAACAATTAAACATAAAACACGAAAAGATTAAACACACAACACTAGCTAGCTATTATGAACCTTTGGACACTGCTCCCCGGCAATGGCGCCAAATTTGATCGAGGCCGTACCCGAATCAAATAAACATGAAAATGCAGTAACTAGGAAGTGATCCTAGGTCGTTTCCCAACGAGCAGTGACAAACCAAATGTTCATAATATACTTGCAGTAACAGTAATGATTAGGGGGGGTTTGGTTGTTTGGTAATTAAAGAGCAGAACAAGTAAACTGGAATACGAAACTACTAATATTAGAAACGGGTTGTTTCCTCTGATTCAGAAGCCATTCTCTTATCCTGGGTTATTGAGAATTCGTCCCTAACAGTCAACCACTTAATCCAACCCTATTTCAATTTACTAAGCGAAAATCAACTTAGGGTTTTCAATACGTGATTAGGCACCACATACACCAGTTAGCCCTTCGTCCATTAAGCATGAACGTAAGTTAGGCTCAGAGGCAATTAATCGAACACGAAGCGTGCACTGATTAATATTCACGAAATTGGGATAACTGGTGAAGGGAAAACTGCCAGGAAACCACATTACAAGCGAAACCTCAAAGAGAGTTGGGCTTCGTCCTCAAAAGGAAACAACACCAGAAAATCTAGCCTTCCATGGATTCAAACAGAAAACGCAAATGAAACATGAAGCAGAAACGTAAATGAACAGAAACGTAAATGAAAGTAGAAGAAGAAGCAAGAATGAACTCGTAATTAGAAGCAGAAAATGGAAATTTGCATTAAGAACGAAAACCGTAACAAGGGAACAAAAAAATGTGAAAACCTAAAACCAAAGCTCTGAATAAGAAAATAGCATCACATAATGTCTTGCACGAATCCCAAGGCTGCTATTTAAAAAGAGTCACTCAAAGTCACTGGGCCCTATTACAATACTCTGGCCCAAAACGAAATAAACATTGAACAACATAAAATAAAATTGCGAAATTTCCTAATTAGAAATTAACTAAGGTAAGCGCTGCTTTATTTGCCCTCTTCAAGTCCATAACCAAAATCCGGATTAAGCCCAATGTTTCATTAATTCCTGAAATTAGATTAAAAACATCAAATTAGCTAAATTAGCCCAAATAATAAAACTGCCTGATTAATTTACAATTAAGACCAATCAGTAATTAAAATGGTGCAAAAAGGGTTTAGAAAATAGAAGAAAATGATGGCACATCAGACACTCAGTCACTGTGCTTTGTACTTACCGAACAGGCCATTAACCTAACTTAGCATAGTTAGCTTTCTTTTTCTTAACGACAAGAAAAACTTTAAATTTGGGGGAGTTTGATAATTGATGTGCATAAGTAGATTATGTAATTAAAACATATAATGATTAGCAAAATTCTCCCATTTTTATGGTTTCTTTTTGTGGAAATCATTGGAATTTCTTCATCCTTTGAGTTTTCGTGCAGTAGGTGCCTTAAATTGCGAACTCATACTATTTTGTTGGTTTTTATTTTGCAGATATTTAGGCAAGGGATAGAGAGAGAATTTGAAGCTTGATGGTTCACGCTCAATGCGTCAGGCTCGCTTAGCGAGCTGTCGTTGCTTAGCACAAAGAAGTAGCATAAAGAATTTGTAGTTAGGCGAAGGAACCCTTAGCGCACATGGCACGCTTAGCACCCAGCCACTTACTCAGGGTTAAAGTGCTTTCCTGGATGTAGGTGATAACTAGAGTATTATTAAATAGAGAAAAATTAACCAAATTCCATCAAGAGAAATTTCGGTAGGGAGCCCCCAACATAATCAACTCCTGCATTTGCTTTTTGTCATCAATTTCAGTGTTTGTTTTCTTTACTCAATTTTAGTTTAAAATCACATCATCTTCTACTTTTCAAACAAAAATGATTTACTTAGTATTTCTCCAATTCATTCATTGATTGCACACAAACTGAATATGCATTAGCTTGAGCACAAAAAAAATCCTTGCGGAAACGATACTCAGTCTTACCATTTTAGAATACTACTTGAATGAATTGGTGCACTTGCCAATGAGTTAACATTTTTATATTCAAATCAAATCAGCGTAGAAAAATTTGTTCTTTTATCAAGTCCACACAAAAACATCTGAATTCATTTGGTATTTGGTATCCTTTTGTTTTCACAAAAAAAATTCAAAACAATAAATAAGGTAATAAAGTAGTGAAATTTAATACAAAGCGATAAATAAATATAAAGACAAGTTCACGAATTTTTGAAGATCAAGGCTGAGGAGCTCAGTCTTCTTGATAATCATGGTTAAGGAGCTCAGTCTTCTCCAATGAAATAATCAACATGATCTATCATGTCTTCATCCTCCTTCTGAAAAATAAGCATGTTCCCAGGCCATGCAATGATAGCTCTAACAAAACAGATTAGAGATTCAAAAACATAATTCGTGAATGAAGACTCAAAAGTAAGTTTCAAACATATAAGACATAAGATTAAAGTAACACAAATTAAGACAAGGTTTAAAAACACTAGGTTGCCTCCCAAGAGCACTTCTTTAACGTCTTTTAAGTTGGGCGTTATTGTTGTGGCTGAGGCTCCACTGTTTCATCATCCACAATTATGTTCTTCTTTGTAAGCAAATCCTTCATGAATTTAGCATATGTTGGCATCTACTCTAACGCCTAAAAAAAAAGGAATGTTAATATGCATTTGTTTAAATATATCTATAAAACGCTTGTATTGCCTTTTCTTATCTTTCTTTGACAGAGCATGTGGATAAGGAAGATGCTCAATTGGTGGATGATTTACTATAGATTTACTTTTATTAGTGGTTTGTTCATTTGATTTCTTCTTTTCTTCTTCACTTACCACTTTTTCACTAGTCACCACATCATCATTTTTCTCGTTTTCCTTTTCAACTCATTCTTTATTCTTTTTCTCATTATTATCCTTCAAACCAACCACAGTCCCCCACCTTGTTGTAATTAAATTACAATGTTCCTATTGGTTGACCTGTGTGGTTGCTGAGAAAGATCCACTTCCATGTTCAGATAGCTATTTTTACAGTTGTCCAACTTGAACTTCTAGATCTTTAATAGAAGCATCAATGTTCTTCTGGATTGTGATGGATACCTGCATAAATTATGTTAAAGTATCTTCCATCTTTGAAATTATATCTGCTAAGCTTGTTGTTTGATGTGTCATTATTTTCTCCTATTTCTTAACCCTTTTGGTCACCATTTTAATTATTGATTAGCCTTAATTGTCAAATTAATTATGCAGTTTTATCATTTGGGCCTACTTGACTAATTTTGTGTTTTTAATTTAATTTCAGGAGAAATATAAGCCATTGGGCTTGGACATGAAGAGAGCAGACAATTTTATTTTATTAAATCTTATCTTATCCAGATTTTATTTCGTCCAGATTTTATTTCATCCAATCTTATCTTATCTTGTCCAGATTTTATTTTATTCCATTTATGGGCTTGGACTTAAAACAGATTTGTAAGCTTTGAGGCTGAGGACCTATATAACAACACCAGGGTTTTAGTTTAGGGTTTGGAGAGTTTTTTTGGATAGGAGAATAATTCTAGGGTTTTAGAATTCCAGTTTTTACTGTTCATGCGCATTGTTCACGTAGAATAAAATTCTTTTTTGCAATTTTGTTTTTGCTTCAATCAACAATTTCGTTTTCTACTAATTAATGGAAGACTAAGTCTCCAGCGTTGTTTTCTCTTGAGGATCAAGCACAACTCTCTTTGAGGTTTTGTTATTACTATTAAATTCTGATAAGTTTTTCCTCTTCACCAATTACTCTGTATTTGTTGCTATTAATCCATTCAATCTTAGTGCTTGATTAATTGTCTCTGTGCTTAATTTACGTTCATGCTTAATGATCAGTTTTGTTCATGATTAATTGGTGTATGTGTTGCTTAATCACATAATGACAGCCTTATGTTAATTTTCACTTAGTAATTTAATTTAGGGTTGGATTAAGTGGTTGAACTGGTTAGGGATAAATCCTCGTAACCTAGGATAAGAGGCTTGCTTGTGAATCAAGGGGAAACAACATGTTTTAATTCTGTTATTTTCTAATTAAAATTTGTTTGCTGTTTAAATTAATAAAACAAACAACCCCCTCCCCCCAATTCGTTACTGCTTTATTACTATCTGTTATGAATGTTTGGTTGACCATTGCTCATTGGCAGACGACCTAGGATCACTTTCTAGATACTACATTTTTAATATTTATTTGATTCGGGTACGACCTCGATCAAATTTGGCACCGTTGCCAGGGAGCAGTGGGTCAAAGGTTCATAATAGTGTTTAATTTTTTTGTGTGTAGCTATGTCGTTTAGGTTGTGAGTGTGTGTTGTTTTGTTTTGTGTAGCTTTCTATTTTGCATTTCAGTCGCATTTCCTGTTTAGCGACTGTTTCAACTTTGTGTTTTGCTTTGAACAATGATTAGCGACTGGGAACTAGCAACTGATTTTGCAATTTAATTGATGATTTTTGTTTTGATAGTTAGAGTTGTTATTTTTGGCTGATTTTTTGTGTGGTAGTTTCTTTTGATCCATATTTTGTGTGAAAAATACCAAGAGCACTTGGTGTGGTTGAATTTGAGAGACACAAAAATTTTGGGAACAAGTTTTTAGCAAAACTTAAAATGGCCATAACTTTTGCTCCGGGTATCAGAATGACTATTATTATATATGCATTTGGGGTAGAAAAAAATTTCCCGTATTGTGGCAACCCGCTTTAGCTGGTTGGGGTCTCCCAAACTCGAAAAATCAGCTGTTTACTAAGTGTTTTTTTCCAAGTATTATTGTCCTATTTTTCTAAACTTTGCTTAGGTAGTTTTCATAGTTAGACTTTGAATTTTTGTTTGAAATTTTTTGTTCTATCTTTTCATGATTTTAAGGTGTTGCTCACAAAATTTCAGCTCATTTGGATATCGTTTGACTATAGTTGTAGTTTTACCCCCTTGTTAGGTGCTTGTTTGAGAACACATTATTTGATGCATATAGTGCTTGACTAGGGGCAATCCAAGTGATTTAAAACCCTTTGATCCTAAAATAGATAGAACCTTTCATATATTAGTTAGGAATAGTGTGCATCCTGATCATTCTGTGCATTTCGAGCATTTTGAGCATTCTGTTGCTAGTGATTCTGAATATTCTGATTTTGAGCATTTGGCTGTTAATTTTCATACTGAGAACATGGCTCAACCTCCACCTCATGAGAGGACTCTTAGGGAGATGGCTGCACCTGATTTCACTTATGAAATCTTGTGCATTCAATATCCTGATGAGGGTGTTCCATATGTTCTTAAGACTAGACTAATACATTTGCTGCCCAAGTTTCATGGTCTTGTAGGTGAAGATCCTCATAATCATCTTAAGGAGTTCCATATTGTTTGTTCCACCATGAAGCCCCCTGATGTCCAGGAAGATCATATCTTTCTAAAGGCTTTTCATCATTCTCTGGAGGGAGTGGCAAAAGATTGGCTATACTACCTTGCTCCCAGGTCCATTTTCAGCTGGGATGACCTTAAGAGGGTGTTCTTGGAGAAATTCTTCCCTGCATCTAGGACCACTACCATCGGCAAAGACATTTCAGGCATCAGGCAACTTAGTGGAGAGAGCTTGTATGAGTACTAGGAAAGATTCAAGAAATTATGTGCAAGCTGTCCTCACCACTAAATTTCTGAGCAACTCATTCTTCAATATTTCTATGAGGGACTTAGCAACATGGAGAGGAGTATGATTGATGCTGCCAATGGTGGAGCCCTTGGTGATATGACACCTGCTGAGGCTAGGAATTTGATTGAGAAGATGACTTCCAACTCCCAACAATTCAGTGCAAGAAATGATGCTATTGTCCTTAGAGGAGTCCATGAGGTGGCCACAGATTCATCTTCATCTACTGAAAATAAAAAGCTTGAGGGAAAAATTGATGCCTTGGTCAACCTAGTAACTCAGCTTTCCATGAATCAGAAATCTGCACCTGTTGCAAGAGTCTGTGGTCTATGTTCTTCTGCAGATCACCATACAGATCTCTGTCCTTCTTTGCAGCAATCTGGAGTCAATGAGCAACCTGAAGCTTATGCTGCAAACATTTATAATAAACCCCCTCAGCAGCAAAACCAACAACAGTAGAATAATTATGATCTTTCAAGCAACAGATACAATCCAGGTTGGAAGAATCATCCAAATATGAGATGGGTAAGTCCTCCACAACAACAACAGCTTGTCCCTCCTTTCCAGAATGTTGCTGGTCCAAGCAAGCCATATGTTCCTTCTCCAATACAGAGCAACAACAACAGTAGTCACAACAAAGACAACAAGCAACTGGGGCTCCTCCTCAACCTTCCTTAGAAGAGTTAGTGAGGCAAATGACCATCCAGAATATGCAATTTTAGCAAGAGACAAGAGCCTACATTCAGAGTCTGACAAATTAGATGGGGCAGATGGATACTTAGTTGAACCAAGCTCAGTCCCAAAATTCTGACAAATTGCCTTCACAAACTTTGCAGAATCCAAGAAATGTTAGTGCCATCACCTTGAGGTCTAGCAACCAAATTCAAGTGCCTCCAACAGTAGCAGCACCTGCACCTGAACCTGTCAGGCTTCATTCTACACCTGAAAAAGAGGATAAGATAATTGCACAAAAGAGAAAGCTTCCTAACAAAAAATTTCATGCAGGTGGACGTTCTACTAGTAATTCTGACTTGCAGCAACCTCCTATCCCACTTCCATTTCCACCTAGAGCAATTCCAAACAAAAAGATGGAAGAAGTGGATAAGGAGATCTTGGAGACCTTCAGGAAAGTAGAGGTGAACATACCTCTGCTGGATGCCATCAAGCAGATTCCAAGATATACCAAGTTTCTAAAGGAGTTATGCACCCACAAAAGGAAGCTCAAAGGCAATAAAAGGATTAGCATGGGCAGAAATGTGTCAGCATTGATAGGTAAATCTGTTCCTCACATTCCTGAGAAATGTAAGGACCCAGGTACTTTTTGTATACCTTGCATTATTGGGAACAGTAAATTTGAGAATGTCATGCTAGATCTAGGAGCATCAGTTAGTGTCATGCCTATGTCCATTTACAATTCTTTATCTCTTGGACCTTTGCAATCTACAGATGTGGTGATTCATTTGGCAAATAGATGTGTTGCTTACCCCGCAGGTTTCATAGAGGATGTGCTGGTTCGGGTTGGTGAACTTATTTTTCCTGTTGATTTTTATGTTCTTAATATGGAAGAGGGATTTTCCCATGGTCATTTCCAATTATTTTAGGCAAGCCATTTATGAAAACAGCCCGAACCAAGATAGATGTTTATGCTGGCACATTGTCTATGGAATTTGGTGATATTGTTGTTCATTTTAACATTCTTGATGCCAGAAAACATCCATCTAAGGATCATTCTGTTTTTCGTGCTGAGATAATTGATCAGATTATTGATGATTATATGTTTGATTTTGATTCTATTCTTCATGGTAGGAAACATCCATTTTTATCTGATCTGCATACTTGTCATTCCTTATGCATTGAATCTGAATCTGAGTTTGAATTTGATCATGTATCTGATTTTTATGCTGAGAGTGAATTTGAATTTGAGTTTGGTTCTGATTTTCTGGGTGTTGTACCTCTTGATGTTGATTTTTTAGAGTCAGAATGCACAAACCATGTTGCAGAAAGTACATACACTTCTGACTTGCTTTATGAGGTACAGGCTGAGGAACCTTCTTCTTCTACTACCCTAGTTCCTCCCACTGTTCAGCAACCATCCACACCAGAGTTGAAGCCCTTACCAGCAACCCTCAAATATACTTACTTGGAGGACAAGGAAAAATTTCTAGTGATCATCTCTGCCTCCCTTGCTGCTGAGAAAAAGGAGAAGTTGTTGCTAGTTCTCAATAAGCACAAGAAAGCCATTGGATGGACTTTAGCAGACATTCCTGGTATTAGCCCATCTACCTGCATGCATAGGATACTTTTAGAGGATGGAGCTAAGCCAGTGAGGCAGCCACAGCGGCAACTCAACCCTGTTATTCTAGATGTGGTGAAAAAGGAAGTGACCAAGCTCTTACAAGTTGGAATCATCTACCCCATTTCTGACAGCCAGTGGGTGAGTCCAGTCCAAGTGGTTCCTAAGAAGACAGGCCTCACAGTGATCAATAATGAAAGGGACGAGCTTATCCCCACAAGAGTGTAGAACAGCTGGCGAGTCTGCATTGATTATAGGAGGCTGAACCAGGTAACCAAAAAAGATCATTTTCCCCTGCCATTCATTGATCAAATGCTTGAGTGCTTGGCGGGTAAGTCTCATTATTGTTTACTTGATGGTTTTTCTGGTTATTAACAAATTCATATTGCTCCTGAGGATCAAGAAAAGACCACATTCACCTGTCCCTTTGGTACTTTTGCCTATAGGAGGATGCCCTTTGGCCTATGCAACGCCCCTGGTACCTTCCAGTGGTGTATACTTAGCATTTTCAGTGATTTTTTAGAGAGTTGCATAGAGGTGTTTATGGATGATTTTACTGTTTATGGATCCTTTTTTATGCATGTTTGGATAGTCTAGATAGAGTTCTTAATAGGTGCACTGAAACTAACCTTGTGCTGAATTTTGAAAAATGTCACTTCATGGTAAAACAAGGTATAGTTTTAGGGCATATCATTTCCAGTAGGGGCATGGAGGTAGACCCTGCAAAAATAGTTGTTATTTCACAATTGCCTTACCCCTCTTGCGTGCGAGAGGTTCGTTCTTTTCTTGGTCATGCAAGGTTTTATAGGCGCTTTATCAAGGATTTTAGCAAAGTGGCCCTTCCACTATCCAATCTGCTGCAAAAGGAGGTGGAGTTTGGTTTTGATGACCGGTGCAAAGAGGCTTTTGATTGCCTCAAGCGTGCGGTGACTACCATCCTTATCATTCAGGCACCTGATTGGACAGCCCCATTTGAGCTAATGTGTGATGCATCCAATTACCCATTGGGGGCTGTCCTTGCTCAAAAGATTGATAAGCTGCCTCGGGTAATCTACTATGCTTCCAGAACTTTGGATGCTGCCCAAGCAAATTACACTACCACAAAGAAGGAGCTATTAGCGATAGTTTTTGCTCTTGAGAAATTTCATTCATATTTACTTGGTACTCGTGTTATTGTTTATACTAACCATGCAGCTTTGAAGTACCTGTTGAAGAAGGCTGAATCAAAGCCTAGATTGATCAGGTGGATGCTTTGGCTCCAAGAGTTTGATTTGGAGATCCGTGATCAGAGTGGTGCACAGAACCTCGTGACTGACCACCTGAGTAGGATTGAGCGTGTGTCTGAGGACTCACTCATTCGGGATGATTTTCCGGATGACCATTTGTACATTCTGTATAGTATTTCTGATTCCTTCCCTACTCCTTGGTTTGCTAATATCGTGAATTATTTGGTTGCTTTTATTTTTCCTCCCTTAGCATCTCTTCATACCCTAATTTCGTCCGGGGACCATCCGTTATTTGGGATGCAACCCTTGTTTAACCACTTTGAGGTACTTGGCACCCATCGTTAGGCAATCCGTGAAGTTTCGTGACATGCCGGTGTAGAAGCAAAGCTTCATGGTGAATCAAAGGTGATTCAAAGGTGTTTTGATGATAACAAAAGATGATGACAAAGGTGATGACAAAAAGCTCAAAGATCAATCAAAGAACAACTCAAGTGAATCAAGATCAATCAAAGAACAACTCAAGTGAATCAAGAACAATTCATGAGTTCAAGATAAAAATCAAGAAGAATTCAAGACTCAAGAAGAAAGTTTAGAGTCAAGAATCAAGAATCAAGAATCAATAGAAGGCTTAATCAAGATAAGTATGAAAAGTTTTTCTCAAAAATTGAGTAGCACATGATTTTTCTCAAAACATGTTTACCAAAGAGTTTTACTCTCCGGTAATCAATTACCAGATTGTTGTAATCGATTACCAGTATTAAAATTGTTTTGAAAAAGTTTTCAAATTGAATTTACAACGTTCCAATTAATTTCAAAAAGTTGAAATTCAAATTCAAATGTGAAGAATCACATCCTTTCACATAAAAGCTTTGTGTAATCGATTACCAGTGGCTTTGAACGTTGAAATTCAAATTCAAATGTGAAGAATCACATCCTTTCACATAAAAGCTTTGTGTAATCGATTACCAGTGATTGTTTCTGAATAAATCAAAAGATGTAACTCTTCAAAAGGTTTTTGACTTTTTTTCAAATTGGTTTTAAGTTTTTCTAAAAAAGTTATAACTCTTCTAAATGGTTGTCTTGGCCGGGACATGAAGAGTCTATAAAAGCAAGGCTTTGATTTGCTTTTCAATACACTTTTTACACTTATTCATACAATCCTTTACAAGCCTTGAATCTCTTTGAAATTCTTCTTCTTCTTTGTACCAAAAGCTTTCTGAAGTTTTCTGGTTTTCCAAACCTTGAAAACTTGTGCTATTCATCTTTTCATTCTCTTCTCCCTTTGCCAAAAAGAATTCTTCAAAGACTAACCGCCTGAATTCTTTTTGTCTCTCTCTTCTCCCTTTTCCAAAAGAACAAAGGACTAATCGCCTAAATTCTTTTGTGTCTCCCTTCTCCCTTGTCAAAGAATTCAAAACGACACAGTCTGAGAATTCTTTTGATTCTTCCCATTCCCTTATACAAAAGTGTTCAAAGGACTAACTGCCTGAGAATTCTTTTGTATCCCCATTCACAAAGTATCAAAGGTTTAACCGCCTGAGATCTTTGTCTTAACACATTGGAGGGTACATCCTTTGTGGTACAAGTAGAGGGTACATCTACTTGGGTTGTTGACTGAGAACAAGAGAGGGTACATCTCTTGTGAATCAGTTATAGTGGAGGGTACATCCACTAGGTTCAAAGAGAACAAGGGAGGGTACATCCCTTGTGGATCTTTGCTTGTAAAAGGATTTTTACAAGGTTGAAAAAAATATCAAGGACCGCAGGTCGCTTGGGGACTGGATGTAGGCACGGGTTGTTGCCGAACCAGTATAAAAACTCTTGTGTGTTTGTTTCCTTCTTCCCTACTCTTTTACTTTCCGCTGTGCATTTAATTTCCGCTTTTACTTTCTGTTAAGTTTCTCTTCTACTCATCATTCTCTTAACAATTTAGTAAAAGCCTTAGAAGAGTAATTTTTTAATTAGTAAAGGTTTAGGAATAATTAATTCAACCCCCCCCCCCTTCTTAATTATTCTGAGGCCACTCGATCCAACAGCCGGAAGTCAAAAGAAAGTATTGTTGCACAATTCGTGAAGTTCCGTGACATGCCGGAAGTCAAAAGGAAGTGTTAATGCACAATCCGTAAGGTTCTATAACATTCCGAAAGCCAAAAAATGGATGATTACGTAATCCGTAAGGTTCCGTGACATTACGGAAAGAAAACAAGTATCGTTACGAAATTCATAAAGTTTCGTAACGTTATGGAAAAAGAATCATAAAAAAAAGGCAGGGGGTGTATTTAGTAAATAGGGGGTGCAAATAGCAACCAGACCCACTTGGGCCTTCCAGGAAGTTCCCCAGAAGGCACCAGCAACCTAGCTCGCCTGGGCAAGCTTGGTGGCAAGCTTCTCCTTCTTTTCCCTATAAATAGGGGAAGGAGGGAAGAACAAAAATGTTCAACCCTCAAGGTATCTGAGAATCACTTAAAATTAATGAGAAAAATTGTTTCTGTGAAGAAAATCCAAGCCGAGGCGCTTCTATAACGCTTCCGAGACGTTTCCGTGGGTGATTTTGCGAAGATTTTCCGTCGTTCTTCGTCGTTCGTCATTCTTCGTTCATTCTTCATTGTTCTTCGGTTTTCAACCGGTAAGTTCCCGAAATCGAACTTTTCAATTCATTCTATGTGCCCTTAGTGGTCCCCAGTTGTTTCGCGTGCTTTTATTTTTATTTCATTTACTTTCCGTATCCCCTTTTGACGTGCTTTAGTCATTTTTTTAAGTCATTTTCTCCCCTAATAAAAAAAAAAAAATTTCCACCGATCATTCGTATTGTAACACCTTTTAATTTCTGTTAAAATGAAATCTGACCGTTCGGTCATGCTGTAACCACGTTTAAAACCAAAAAAGAGGCAAAATAATAATATAATAATCAAAAAATATCTTTTAGTAAAATAATCAAAAAAATCAATCGGACGTTTTTCTTTGAGATTTTTCTTTCTTAATCGAATTGACTAATAACCAAAGTGAAACTAAGGCTAAAATCAATTCATAAATCAAACTTTTGTCATCACCTAAAAAAGCCATTTTTAAGGTCCAACACCTTAAAATGGTCTTTTCCGCTTTTATTGGTTAAACGTAGATTTCTAAAAAATCCTAAAATCAACACGTAGTTTTATTACCTCTTGCAAAAATAACAAGAGATCATTAATGGTCCAATGCCTTAATGTTTTCTCTCCTTTCAAAAGAATCGAAATATTGTTTAATGGTCCAACGCTTTAAATGACCTTTCATTCAATAAAAAACATATTTTGGAAAAAAAGATGAAAACAAATTAACCAACGTTTGGTTCTCAAAGAACTACGTAGGTTTGATTTCCTTATCACAATTGAGGGATACGTAGGAGCAAGGGAAACACCTTTTTCGACCTCAAAAAGATAAAAAATATAAAAAGGCATAAAAAGACATAAGAACGTAAAAAAGGGAAGATAACACAAATTGAAGTCATGTTTTAAAGGCTGTCGTCCCTTGTGACGGACGTGTGGGGTGCTAATACCTTCCCCGTGCATAAATACAACTCCCGAACCTTTCACTTAAAGTTCATAGACCACGTCTTTTCCGGTTTTTCCGACGTTTTCCTCAAATAAACGTTGGTGGCGACTCCGCGCGTATTCCTTTCTTGGAAGACGCACCCGTGAGTCTTGCGTCGCCCTCCCGCCAAAGGGTAGGTTGCGACACATCTAAAGCTCAAAATGATAAAATTACGAGCGATGCTAAGCATTATATTTGGGATGACCCATATTTATGGAAGTTGTGCAGTGACCAGGTTATTAGGAGATGCATTCTAGACCATGAGATTGACTCGGTCCTGTAATTCTATCATTCTTCCGCACTAGGTGGTCATCTTGGCATACAGAGGACAGCTTGCAAGGTGCTTGACTGCGGTTTCTATTGGCCCACCATCTTCAAGGATGCATGGAGAATCTGTAGCACTTGTGAGCCTTGTCAGAGAGCAAGCAGCTCACTTTCATGGAGATAGCAAATGCCTCAAAAATCCATGTTGTTTTGTGAGGTGTTTGATGTCTGGGGTATAGACTTTATGGGGCCGTTCCCTGTCTCTTTTGGTTTTGTTTATATTCTCCTTGTTGTTGATTATGTTTCAAAATGGGTGGAAGCCAAACCCACCAGAACTAACGATGCTAAGGTTGTTGTGGATTTTGTTAGATCTAATTTGTTGTGTAGGTTTGGAGTCCCTAGAGCCATCGTTAGTGATCAAGGCACCCATTTTTGTAACAGATCCATGTATGCCTTGCTCAAAAAGTATGGGGTCGTACACAGAATTTCCACACCTTACCACCCCCAAACTAATGGGTAGGCTGAGATTTCAAACAGGGAGATAAAAAGGATCTTGGAGAAGATTGTGCAACCGAACAGAAAGGATTGGAGCACCAGGCTGGATGATGCTCTTTGGGGGCATAGGACTGCCTACAAAGCACCCATAGGAATGTCTCCTTATCGGGTTGTCTTTGGCAAGGCATGTAATCTTCCTGTAGAGATAGAGCACAAAGCCTATTGGGCTATAAAGACCTGCAACTTCTCTATTGGTCAGGCTAGAGAGGAAAGGAAGTTACAACTAAGTGAGCTAGATGAGATCCGTTTACAAGTGTCATACCCTAATTTTGTCCGGGGACCATCTGTTTGTTGGGATGCTACCCTCGCTTGACCACTTCGAGGTACGTGACACCCATCGCTAAGCAATCCGTGACATGTCGGGAGTTGAAAGAAAGTGTTAATGTGCAATCCGTAAAGTTCCGTAACATTCCAGATGCCAAAGAAGGGATGATTGTGTAATCCGTAAAGTTTCGTAACATTACGGAAAGAAAACAAGTATCGTTACATAATTCGTAAAGTTCCATAACGTTACGGAAAAATAATCAACAAAAAAAGGGGGCAGAGGGGGTGTATTTAGTAAACAGGGGTGTACAAATAGCAATCAGGCCCACTTGGCCTTCCAGGATCTTCCAACAGAAGGCGGTGCCTTCTGGTGGAAGCAACCCAGCTCGTCTGGGCGAGCTGGACGACAACCACCTCCCTCTTTTTCCCTATAAATAGGGGGAGGAGGGCAGAACAAAAATGTTCAACCCTCCTGGAATTTGAGAATCACTTAAAATTAGTGAGAAAAATTGTTTCCGTGAAGAAAATCCAAGCCAAGGCGCTTTCATAACGCTTCCGAGACGTTTCCGTGGGTGATTTCGCGAAGATTTTCCACCGTTCTACATTCGTTCTTCAGTCTTCCACCGATAAGTTCCCAAAATCAAACCTTTCAATTCATTCTATGTACCCTTAGTGGTCCCCATTTGTTTCGCGTGCTTTTATTTTTATTTCATTTACTTTCCATACCCTCTTTTGACGTGCTTTAGTCATTTATTTAAGTCATTTCCTCGCCTAATCAAAAATAAAATAAATTTCCACCGATCATTTGAATTGTAACATCTTTTAATTTCTGTTAAAATGAAATTCGACCGTTCTGTCATGCCGTAACCACATTTAAAACAAAAAAAAGGCAAAATAGTAATATAATAATAAAAAATATATATTTTAATAAAATAATCAAAAAATCAAATCGGACGTTTTTCTTTGGGATTTTTCTTTCTTAACCGAATTGACTAATAACCAAAGTGAAACTAAGGCTAAAATCAATTCATAAATCAAGCTTTTGTCATCACCTAAAAAGCCATTTTTAAGGTCCAACGCCTTGAAATGGTCTTTTCCGCTTTTATTGGTTAAACGTGGATTTTTAAAGCCTAAAATCAACACGTAGCTTTGTCACCCCTTTCAAAAAACCAAGAGATCATTAATGGTCTAATGCCTTAATGCTTTCTCTACTTTCAAAAGAATCGAAAGATCATTTAATGGTCCAATGCCTTAAATGACCTTTCATTCAATCGAAATATATGTTGTAAAAAAGGATAAACACAATTTAACCAACGTTTAGTTCTCGAAGAACTACGTAGGTCTGATTTCCTTACCACAATTGAGGAATATGTAGGAGCAAGGGAAACACCCTTGTCGACCACAAAAAGAAAAAAAATATAAAAGGCACAAAAAGATATAAGAACGTAAAAAAGGGAAAATAAAACAAATTGAAGTCATGTTTGCACACTTGATTAAAAGGTTGTCGTCCCTTGTGACAGACGCGTAGGGTGCTAATACCTTCCCCGTGCGTAAATACAACTCCCGAACCTTTCACTTAAAGTTCATAGACCACGTCTTTTTCCGGGTTTTTTTTTCCGACGTTTTCCTCAAATAAACGTTGGTGGCGACTCCGCACATTTTCCTTTCATGGAAGACGCACCTGTGAGTCTCGCTTCGCCCTCCCTCCGAAGGGTAGGTTGCGACAGTTGGCGACTCCACTGGGGACTATTGTTAGAGAGTTAGGCCAATCAATCAGTGTGCTTTCCTTACTATGACTTCCCTTTTGTTCTTTTTCTTTTTCTTTTTCTTGTTCTTGTATATATAAACTCTTTTGATGCTTTTAGTGTGTTTTAAAATGTATGGATAAGGTAAATATTTATTCATTTGATGCACACAAAGACCAACACTATTTGCACACACGGTGAGTTGGAAAAAAGGGCCCTATACCCGGGTTTGTGGGAACATAAGGAGTAGAGGTGAATCTGTGGTCATGCTAGGTCTCCGACTTGCTTGATTACAGTGAACCCTCATCTAGAGTTTTTCTCTTTGATAACATATTGTTGCTAGTAGTCCCTACTGCCACAATATGTTCTTCAAAGGGGATGATACCTCTAGAGACCATCAAGAGAGATATGACCACCTTGGGAATTACCACTAAAACCCTTTTAGCTCCCTCCCATGTAGGTCCCTAAAATAGGGGGCACGAAGCAAACACGCTGCGTGCCATTTTTTACACTGCCATGCATGTAATTCTAAGTGTCATGTACTCCTTTGCTTATATTTGTTTGTGGATATTGCCATACTATGTATATCCCTGTGTTGGGCCTTTCACATATGCATCATGCGCGGGTTTTCGTCTTGATCCCCTCACTTTGGCAAACCAACGGAGAGTCCGTGTCACCTTCTTAAATACATACGTCGGGTGCCGTGCTGCCCCAAACGTTGTATCTAAGAAGGGGACAATTTCTCGGGTTCCTGTATTCATAAATTGCATCTGTGTCATATCCATTTCTTCATGCATTCATCCATTCCACCCATGATAGATGTCGGAGTTTTGATTCACACTGGGTTTTTGTTTCACTTTAGTAAACATGCGAACAAATCAATCTGGAAAAAGGTTTTATCAAGTCAAGATTAAGGGCCTAGATGTCACCAGCCTTAAGGAGTTGGGGCGATTGATGGGACCTCTCCAAATGCAAGCCTTTCGCAAGGCGTACGGAAAGATTTTAGATTTGACCATAGCGGAGATATTCACGGAAGCCGTTGTATCACTCACCCAATACTATGACCAGCCTTTGAGATGCTTCATGTTTGGAGACTTCCAATTAGTACCGACTGTTGAAGAATTTGAGGAGATTCTAGGATGTGCTCTTGGGGGAAGAAAACCGTATCTTTTCTCCAGGTTTCTTCCCTCCTTGAGCAAGATTACGGTTGTGGTCAGGGATTCGGCAAGCGAGTTGGATCGTGTAAAGCAAACTCAAAACGACGTAGTGGGCCTACCACGGAAGTACTTAGAAGGCAAGGCAAGGGATATGGCGAATCAAGAGGAGTGGGTCCCGTTCATGGACGTATTAGCATTGCTAATCTTTGGGGTTGTCCTCTTTCCAAACGTGGACGGTTTGGTGGACCTAGGCGCAATTGATGCTTTCCTTGCATATCACCATAGCAAAGAAAGCCCGGTGGTAGCTATCTTGGCGAACTTATTTGATACATTTGACCAAAGGTGCGAGAAGAGTAGCGCACGGATCATCTGCTGCTTGCCCGCTCTTTGTGTATGGTTGGTTTCGCACCTATTCCAACAAGACATAAGACACCCCTGTCCACTCTGAAGCCATCGCTCGTGTGTCGAAAAGAGAAGAGTAGATTGGGACCAACATTTGGTTGGGATAGGAGGCAGAACGATCAGCTGGTTTCCTCGATGGAAGGAAGGAAAAGAGGGAGTTCTCTTCTCATGTGGGGACTACTCAAACATCCCGTTGATAGGAATGAGGGGTTGCATTAACTACAATCTCGCGCTTGCTATAAGACAGTTAGGGTACCCCTGAGGAGATCCACGGACTTCTCAACTATTGTCAGCATATGATAGATTTAATGGCCCATATAATTAGAAACTGCTAGGAAGTTTGTATTGTCACTCAGATCTTGACTAGTTATCGGCTTTGAAAGAGCAAATGGCTTCCATGATGGAGGCCATGTTAGGAATGGAACAACTCATGGAGAATAACGTGGCCACTGCTGCCGCTGTTAGTTCGGCTGTTGAAGCAGACCCAACTCTCCCAGCTACCGCACACCATCCTCTCCCAAACGCGGTAGGACGAGAAAGAAGCACATTGGGGCACTCCAGCAACCCCCATTTGGGATACAACTGGGTGGCTTACCCTTATGGATTACCACGTAATTACACGCCACCAGTCATGCGTGATGACACAGGTCATGTCCCTTCCCCCGGGGACTCTTCCAATTCAGCACCCGTACAGCCTAGAGCGCCCGCGCCCATCCAGAGGGAGACCCCAAGCTCCGGCTCCAACCCCGACTCGCCCGGCCGGCAACGCCCACTTTGGCGCTGGTTCCAACGCGATGAGGAACTTTCCCCCAAGGCCAACTCCAGAATTCACCCCGATCTCAATGACGTACGAAGACCTCTTGCCGTCCCTCATCGCCAACCAAATGGTTTTGATATCTCCTGGGAAGATCTACCAACCTCCTTTCTCAAAGTGGTATAACCATGACGCAACTTGCGCATACCATGGGAAAACCCCGGCCACTCTACCGAAAAATGCCCGGCCCTTAAATACAAGGTCCAACATTTGATAGACGCCAGATGGCTGACGTTTCAAGAGGATCGGCCCAACGTGAAAACAAACCCGCTCGCCAATCATGGAGGGGGAGCAGTTAATGCCGTCAAGTCGGGTAGGCCGGGCAGGTCTAAGCCTTTAAAGGACGTGACGACCCCCAGGAGGTTTATCTACGAGGCCCTACAAAAAGGGGGGCGTAATTCCCCACAGTGGGCACGGAGAGGATTCCTGTTTGATGCATCCTGGCGAGCTACATAACATGGAAACATGTTTAGTAGTGAAGGACCTGTTGCAACAGATGATAGATCGAGGCCGACTGGAAGTCGGCGATGAGGGGAGTGAGGAGCAACATATATGTATGCAGTCCGCAGATGAGAGAAGTTTTGGAAGGCCTAAGCCTATGGTGGTATATTTCACCAGAGACGTAGCTCCCCAAACGCCCCGATACCCCTCAGAAATTAAACCTGTTCCGTTTCCATACCGAAACAACCATGCAGTTCCGTGGAGGTATGCGCCTCCAAGCGAAAGGAAGGAAGAAGCCACCGACATCAGCTCGTTGTTGGCCAAGGTAACCAATATCACGGGGCTGAGCAGTGTGACCCGTAGCGGTCACGTGTTTGCACCCCCTGACTTGCTGACACAAACCGCAAACGTTAAAGGGAAAGCAAAGATAGTGGAAGAATTAAATGACAAAACGATCCTCACTCCGAATGAGGATATTCCAGTGAAAGGTCTTCCAGAGAAAAAGGATGGTTGTGGCAAGAAGGAAGTATCACTAAAAGAGGCAGGCGAGTTCCTCCGCATTATTCAGCAAAGCGAGTTCAAGGTCATTGAGAAGCTCAGCAAAACCCCGGCCAGGGTCTCTCTTTTGGAACTACTCATGAGCTCTGACCCTCATCGGGCATTGCTAGTAAAGGTCTTGAACGAAGCTCATGTAGCCCAAGACATCTCCGTAGAAGGCTTTGGAGGACTCGTCAATAACATCACCGCTAACAACTATCTCGCCTTCGCTGAAGAAGAAATCCCTGCCGAGGGGAGAGGGCATAACAGGGCTTTGCATGTGTCAGTCAAATGCATGGACCACGTCGTGGAAAAGGTACTCATCGATAGTGGTTCCAGTTTAAATGTAATGCCCAAAAGCACGTTAGAGAAATTGTCGTTTAATGCTTCCCATCTAAAGCCAAGTTCCATGGTGGTTCGTGCCTTCAACGGCACCTGCCGAGAGGTTAGGGGAGAGATGGACCTCCCTGTACAGATAGGCCCCCATACCTATCAGGTTACCTTTCAAGTAATGGATATAAACTCGGCTTACAGTTGTCTTTTGGGACGCCCGTGGATCCACTCGGTGGGGGTCGTTCCCTTTACACTTCACCAAAAACTGAATTTCGTAGTAGAGGGGCATTTGGTTATTGTGTCGAGGGAGGAAGACATCTTAGTAAGTTTCCCATCCTCTATGCCTTATGTGGAAGCCACAAAGGAGTCATGAGAAATAACCTTCCAATCTTTCGAGGTAGTAAGCACTGCCTCCGTAGATTCCTTCTCTGGGCAACCTTGCCTGTCCAATACGGCAATGATGGTGGCCCGGGTGATGTTGGGGAATGGTTACGAGCCCGGAATGGGTTTAGGCAAGAACAACGGCGATAGAACCAGCCTGATAAGCACCAGAGGAAACCGTGGGAAGTTTGGGTTAGGCTATAAACCCACACAAGTGGACATAAGGAAAAGTGTTGCGGGAAGGAAGAGCGGAAGCCAAGGCTCGCAATTGGGACGAAAAATCGAAGAGGGCCCACCCTGCCACATCAATAGGAGCTTTATAAGCGCGGGTCTAGGACACGAAGGCCAAGTCGTTGCGATATGCGAGGATGACTCTCCGAATGGGTCAGATCTGGTACGACCATGTCCTCCTAGTTTTCGACTAGGAAATTTACGCGACAAGCATAATGTAACCCTTTGTGGCTTTTAAACTCTACGGTTGGGCCTAGGCTTTAGAGTTTCCTTTTGTTAAGGCTTTATGTCTTTTGTTCCTGAATTTATAATATAAAGATCTTTCTTCATCTGTTCCTGCATCTCTACCCATTCTCATTCATTTGCATGTTTATTTCTTTACACTAACGCCAAATCCGATGACGAGTCCCTCGAAGGTACTAATACCTGGGACCTGACCATCGATTTCAAGCAAGAAACAGATCAGACGGAGAGTGAAGAGGACGAGGATGTGGGACTTCCCCCGGAGTTGGAAAAGATAGTTGCCCATGAGGACCAAGAGATGGGACCTCATCAAGAAGAGACTGAACTAGTGGACTTAGGAACCGACAATGGGAAAAAGGAAGTAAAGATAGGCACGGGTATGACCGCACCCATCTGTGAAGAATTGATGGCCCTGCTAAAAAACTATCAAGACATCTTTGCCTGGTCATACCAAGATATGCCCGGTTTGAGTTCGGACATCGTACAACACAGATTACCTCTAAATCCTGAGTGTTCCCCGGTAAAACAAAAGCTGAGGAGGATGAAGCCCGAGACATCCTTGAAAATAAAAGAAGAGGTAAAGAAACAATTTGACGCTGGTTTTTTGGCTGTCGCTTGGTACCCAGAATGGGTTGCCAACATTGTACCAGTCCCTAAGAAGGATGGGAAGGTGTGAATGTGTGTAGATTATCGGGACCTGAATTGAGCCAGTCCCAAGGACAAGTTTCCTCTGCCGCACATCGATATCCTCGTGCATAATACGGCCAATTTCGCTTTGTTTTCCTTCATGGATGGGTTCTCCAGTTACAATCAGATAAAAATGGCGCCGGAGGATATGGAAAAGACTACCTTCGTCACTCTGTGGGGAACGTTCTGTTATAAGGTGATGTCCTTTGGAATTAAGAACGCTGGGGCAACTTATCAACGAGCTATGGTTGCTTTGTTCCATGATATGATGCACCGAGAAATCGAGGTCTATGTGGACGACATAATTGCCAAGTCTAAAACCGAGGAGGAACACCTTGTCAACTTGCGGAAGTTGTTCGAAAGGCTTAGGAAATATCAATTAAGGTTAAACCCCGCTAAGTGCACCTTCGGGGTCAAGTCAGGGAAATTGCTAGGTTTCATTGTAAGCCAAAAAGGGATAGAGGTGGACCCCGAAAAGGTGAAAGCCATCCTTGAGATTTCGGAACCCCATACCGAGAGGCAGGTCTGAGGTTTCCTGGGGCGTTTGAACTACATTGCCAGATTCATATCATAGCTCACCGCTATCTGTGAGCCGTTGTTCAAACTATTACACAAAAACCAATCCGTCCGCTGGAATGAGGATTGTCAAGAGGCATTTGGAAGGATCAAACAGTGTCTCATGAACCCTCCCGTGCTTATGCCGCCGATACCCAGAAGGCCTCTCATCTTGTATATGACAATTTTGGACGAATCGATGGGATGTATGCTGGGGCAACATGATGAGTCCGGGAAGAGAGAGCGCGTTGTCTACTACTTAAGTAAGAAGTTCACGGCCTGTGAAATGAACTACTCCCTGCTTGAAAGAACGTGTTGTACTTTAGTCTAGGCATCCCACCGTCTAAGACAATACATGCTGAGTCATACCACCTGGTTGATATCCAAGATGGACTCGGTTAAGTACATCTTTGAGAAGCCTGCTCTCACAGGGCAGATCGCCCGGTGGCAGGTTTTGCTATCCGAGTTTGATATAGTCTACGTCACCCAAAAGGCGATAAAAGGAAGCGCCTTGGCAGATTATTTGGCTCAGCAGCCTCTCAACGACTATCAACCCATGCATCCCGAGTTCCCGGATGAGGACATCATGGCCTTGTTTGAGGAAAAGCTGGACAAGGACCGGGACAAGTGGATTGTGTGGTTTGATGGAGCGTCAAACGTTCTAGGCCATGGCATTGGGGTAGTATTGATCTCTCTGGACAATCAATGTATACCTTTCACAGCCAGGCTGGGGTTCGACTGCACCAACAATATGGCTGACTATGAAGCGTGCGCCCTGGCCGTCCAGGCAGCAATTGACTCCAATGTCAAGCTACTTAAGGTGTACAGGGACTTAGCACTAGTGATTCACCAGTTGAGAGGGGAATGGGAAACTAGAGACCCCAAGCTGATACCCTACCAAGCCTATATCAAGGAATTGGCTGGTTCCTTTGATGAGATCTCCTTCCATCACGTTCCCCGAGAGGAAAATCAAATGGCGGATGTGCTTGCCACTTTAGCGTCCATGTTCCAGCTAACACCGCACAGGGACCTACCATACATTGAGTTCTGGTGTCGTGGCAAACCCATACATTGTTGTCAGGTGGAAGAGGAACGCAACGGTAAGCCTTGGTATTTCGATATCAAGCGATACGTTGAAAGCAAAGAGTACCCACCGGAGGCTTTCGACAACGACAAAAGGACATTGAGGAGATTGGCGGCCGACTTCTTCATGAGCGGAAGCATACTATACAAGAGAAACCATGACATGGTTCTGCTACACTGCGTGAACGCTAAAGAAGCAGAAAACATGTTGGGGGAGGTCCATGAGGGCTCTTTTGGTACGCACGCTAATGGGCACGCCATGGCTAGAAAAATCTTAAGGGCAGGATACTATTGGCTCACCATGGAGAGCGATTGCTGTCTCCATGTGAGGAAATATCACAAATTCCAGACATTCGCAGACAATGTCAATGCTCTGCCTCTGCCTCTGAATGTCTTGGCCGCGCCGTGGCCGTTTTCCATGTGGGGAATAGACGTGATTGGGGCCATAGAACCCAAAGCTGCAAATGGACATTGTTTCATCATAGTGGCAATTGATTACTTCACTAAGTGGGTCGAAGCCGCGTCGTACGCTAGCGTCACCAGGAATGTGGTGGTCAGGTTCATTAAGAGGGAAATCATCAGCCGATACGGTTTGCCGAGGAAGATTATCACGGACGACAGCACCAACTTGAATAACAAGATGATGAGGGAAATGTGCGAGGAGTTTAAAATCCAACATCACAATTCCACGCCCTACCGACCAAAGATGAACGGAGCCGTAGAAGCAGCCAATAAGAATATTAAGAAAATTATTCAGAAGATGACAGTATCGTACAAAGATTGGCATGAGATGTTGCCTTTTGCCCTGCATGGATACCAAACCTCAGTACGAACTTCTACTGGGGCAACACCGTACTCCTTGGTTTATGGGATGGAAGCGGTACTCCCATTTGAGGTAGAGGTCCCTTCCCAGAGGATACTAGCGGAATCGAGCCTAGAAGAATTAGAGTGGGCTCAAACACGCTACCAACAACTCAACCTTATTGAAGGTAAGCGTTTGACGGCCATGAGCCATAGGCACCTGTATCAACAAAGGATGAAGAACGCGTTCGACAAGAAGGTTCGCTCGCGCAAGTTCCATGAGGGGGACCTTGTGCTGAAAAAGGTGTCCCATGCTGTTGAAGATAATCGAGGGAAGTGGGCCCCGAACTACGAAGGGCCTTTCGTTGTAAAAAAGGCTTTCTCCGGAGGAGCCCTGGTGCTCACCAACATGGATGGCGAGGAGCTACCTTCACCCGTGAACTCCGATGTTGTCAAGTGATACTACGCTTAGGATCTAGGGCAATTGAGGAAGTCGCTGCATGTTCTTTTATTTTTGTGTGTGTCCTTCTTGGTTTCCCCCAGGGATTTCTATCCACTGTAATTTCTCATCACAGTCTTTTAAAAGAAAAGAACATGGAATTGAGGTTTCGGTCCTCACTTTGTGTTTCAAACTATGTCCAGAATTTGATAACCTGAGCCTTTTTGCTCAGTCCATGGGATGCCCCAAGCGCTTAATTAAAATTGAACCTGACCAGCTTTCACTAAATGGAGTATTGCATTTGAAAACGCTCATGCATATGCATATGTTTACATATTTTGTTATCTTATGATAGGAGCAGAATCGTCTTAGGCAGTGGTCAAATGTTGGGCCGGGTCTAAAGGCAGAAACCAATCAAGGTAAACGGTAACGCGGCCACAGTTTGCTACGCAATGTTGTTTCCTGCTTTCAGGTACTTAGGGACGGACGCAAGTAGAGGCTAGGATCATGATCGATAGATCATCGTCTCATGCCCAGCTCTGGACAAGCGGAAAGCGCAGCTGGGGGAGTAGTACTTGTGTCTTCCCAAAAAAAAAATACAGGTTAGCTCGCCTGGGCGAGCACCCCTGCACCTGAAAAGATAAAAACCAGGGAAAGGGAGTTTCTCTCCACCCAAAACTCTCCTCCCTCATTCAAAAATGCAAACACCCACGGGATTTGCAGGTTTTCGCCCCTAGGCCACCATTTTTGCGCTTTTGCTTCCATTCTTAGTGTATTTGGTCATTCCATACAAGTAAGTGCACTACCCTTTGATTTCTAGCTTTCCATTGATGCCTTTTATGCTTTGAATGGTATATAATTTGGCAAATTCCGTGAGACAATTTGGGGCAAATTTGTGTTTTGTTTCTTTGAATTGAGTGGTTGTAGGGGATGGCCTTAGGCCTAGGGTGTGTTCTGAAATGATGGGGCAAGCCACATTGCCCCTATTCCCTTGTTATTGGCACCCAAAAGTGCGCCCACCAAGTGCTCGGTGAAATGCCTCAATGGAATTTGGGCATGGTTTTGTGAACTTTGGATTGTGGGGCTGACTTGTGTGTATATGGACAACATGTAGAGGTTAGAATAAGTGCCCAAATTAAGGACTTGGACCTAGGAATCCAAGCCTTTGGTTTTGAGTGCAAGAAAGCATGAAAATGAAAGCATTGTGATAGGGATTTCCCTTTAGGCCAGCAACTGATTTTTTGGGGCTACTCCATTATGTTTGCCTAGATGTTTGAGAATTTTGTTCATCATGCACATATAGATGTAGAATAGGTGGCAAAATACCTCACAAGATATATGTATGTTGCATGTAGATAGCAAAAAGATACCTCACCAAAAACCTTGTTTAATTGAAATGTAATTTAAGTAGCAAGATACTTGAATACGTATGAAATGTAATTTTCTTTGGTAGCTAAAAAATACTTCAAGTATGCATGTGTACAAGTTTAGCAAAAGACGTGCGTGTATATGATTTTTGGGTAGCAAAATACTTCAAGTATGCATGTGTATAAGTTTAGCAAAGAAATGCATATATGTAATTTGGGTAGCAAAATGCTTTGAATGTACATGAGTATAGTTTTTAGATAGCGGAGCATCTTGCGTGCATGTATGATCATAAAAGTATGTATGTGAGTTTGCCCTGAATTTAAATTGATGTTTGAAGCAATTATATGCCACTTTTACTTGGTTGGCCTTTAAAATGACACTTCCTTGTAAATTGACTTTCCAAACGTTTGCCTTCGCAGGAAATGGCTCCGAAAAAGCTTTCCACGAAGAGGTCTAGTGTTGGATCAAGTGGCCTCAGAATAATTAAGAAGGGGGGTTGAATTAATTATTCCTAAACCTTTACTAATTAAAAAATTACTCTCCTAAGGCTTTTACTTATGTTGTTAAGAGAATATGGAGTAGAAGAGAAACTTAACAGAAAGTAAAAGCGGAAATTAAATGCACAGCAGAAAGTAAAAGAGTAGGGAAGAAGGAAACAAACACACAAGAGTTTTTATACTGGTTCGGCAACAACCTGTGCCTACATCCAGTCCCTAAGTGACCTGTGGTCCTTGAGATTTCTTTCATAAATGGCCTTCCCAAGATTAAGGGAATATCATTATTGATGCAAGCTCCATTGGAGCTTGTAGGCCTAGGATCTTCTTCATCAATGGATTCCTTTGCTTCTTGGAAGATAAATGGCAACGGAATGGAGAAGGAAGAGAGAGAGGAGACGCCACTTCAAGGAGAAGATAAGTCTAGAAGAAGCTCACCACCATAGGAGGCCATGGATAAGAGCTTGGAGGAAGAAGGAGATGAATGAAGGGAGGGGGAGAGAAGAGCACGAAATTTTGTGCTCAAAAAGAGCTCTGAAATCTGAAGTTAATATTCAAATGATCAAAGTTGAAAAAAATGCACACACATGACCTCTATTTATAGCCTAAGTGTCACACAAAATTGGAGGGAAATTCAAATTTCACTTGAATTTGAAATTGAATTTGTGGAGCCAAACTTTGGAGCCAAAATTTCACTAATTATGATTAGTGAATTTTAGTTATGGTTCAGCCCACTAATCCAAGATCAATTCCAAGATTCTCCACTAAGTGTGCTTAGGTGTCATGAGGCATGAAAAGCATGAAGGACATGCACAAAGTGTGACTATATGATGTGGCAATGGGGTGTAGTAAGCAAATGCTCACCTCCCCCTCTAAAATTTAATTGGATTGGGCTTCTACCAATTCAATTAAATTTATTTCCAACCACACACATCAAATATCCACTTAGTGCATGTGAAATTACAAAACTACCCCTAATACAAAAACTAGTCTAGGTGCCCTAAAATACAAGGGCTGAAAAATCCTATATTTCTAGGGTACCCTACCTACATTATGGAGCCCTAAATACAAGGCCCAAAAATAATGAAACCTTAATCTAATATTTACAAAGATAAGTGGGCTCGTACTTAGCCCATGGGCCCGAAATCTACCCTAAGGCTCATAAGGACCCTAGGGCCTTCTCTTGCATATCTGGCCCAATCTATTTGCAGTTTTCTATCCAATGCCCTTGCGGGGTAGGATTGCATCATTCCCTCCCCCTTGAAAAGGATTTGACCTCAAATCCCGAGGTTCTTGAAACTCTGGGCTTTTTCCCTCAACACCTGTAAAAATAACAAAAACATATGTATTAGTGGTGTTTAGTATGCTGAAGTAAGGTAAGGTCTGAAAACTCATTTCATGGGCATCTTCCCATGAAGGAACATGGTTCCTCACCAACTCAATGAGTGGTGCTACAAGTATAGAAAAATACGGGGCAAACCTTTTGTAAAAGTTTGTTAAGTCTTGGAAACCCCAAATTTTTCTTACACTTGGTGGAGCGGGCCACTCAGGAATGACCTTTATTCTCTTAGGGTTCATGGGAACCCCTTGATCACAATTTAAAAAATTAAGAAAAGTAAAGCAATAGAACATACCTTTTTCTGTATTTTCATGTTGATTATTCCTACCAAAAAATATGACAAACCTAAGGTGTCCCATATGAGTGCCTAAGTTTGTATTGAAACTAAAAATAAGAACAAACCTACCTAACGAGTCCCTATGTACACAAATCATGAAGATGTTGGGTGCACGAGTGATTTTACAAAAGAGTGTTGCACCACCCAAAGCATTCATCACACCACCTATTTTTGGGATTTGGCGCCTAATAATACCTATTTTGGGCACCAACAAAGCACAAAGATTTAATCTCTTGCGAACCAAACCCTCATCCAACAACTCCTTTACTTGAGGAATAAACTCAAGCCTAAGAGATGTGGCAATGCTAACAAGTGTCTTTTTACAAAGGAGAAAATGTGGAGGTTGTCTAAGAAGGGAAATTTCTTTAATATTTGTCTTTATTTCAAAATTTCTTTCCTTTTTAGCTAACCTCTTGGAGGAGACACTTACCTCCTTACACTCCTCCTTAACCATTAAAGGTTGTCCTTCTTCTTGGGGGTAGATCTCTTCACTAGATTCTTCCCCTTTTGCTTCTTCACTTTTACTAGAGGAAGGTGAAGTAGTAGCCTCATCTTGGCTACTATAAATGTCTTGGCCCCTCATAATCATGGTTTTCTTGGTGGGGCATTGAGAAGTAATGTGTCCTCTTCCAAGACATTTAAAGCACTTCATGGAGCTAGTCTTCTCTTGCATACTAGCCTTAAGGGGTTGCTTTTCTATTGTCTTACCCTTATCATCTTTGGGCTTAGAAGGTCTCACCCCTAAGATTCCTTGACCTTGGTCTTTCTTTGGATAAGAGTGAGAGCCATAAGATTTTGAAGTAGACTTCCTTTTAAGTTGTTGCTCTACCCTTATTTCCCAATCTAAATTAGCCTCTACATTGTCCTTCCCATGGAAGTATGGGAGTTTAATGTTAACCTCTTGAGGCTTTCTTTCATTTTCTCTCCTATGGGAGTGAGGTCTAAGATGTGACCTATGCCTTCCTTCATAATAGTCACGAAGTTCTTCACTTAGGCTCTTGCAAGAGTTATGACTACTATAGGAGACATGTTTTTCTCTTTTCATTTCTTTCATTATTTTTCTTCTTTCTTCCTCTCTTATTTTCTCTCTTTCATCTTGACTTATTTCTTCCACTCTTTTTTTACCTTTTTCTTTTCTCTCTTGTTTTTCTTTCCACAACTTAAGGGATCTCAACTCATCTAATATCTTATACAAGGGGTCCTTAGGAGTAGAACCCTCACCATTAACACTAGATGAAGAATGAAGACTCATGTTGGTTCCTAAGTTATGGTTCTTTCTTGTTGGGGGTTTGAAAACAAAAGCTAAAAGAAACTATGGTTGAAATTAGCCAAAATAAACACTAAAAGAGGTGTGAAAGATAAGGTAAAAACTAATTGGTAAAAGGCAAGCTATCTAGGCGGTTTGACAATGGAGGGTAAAGGAAATAAACTATGAAAATAAGCAAGAAATTAAAGTGCAAGAAATGCAAACTAGGCGGATCCTAAGAGTGTTTGGATGACCTCATTTAAGGTTCCCAACAAAACACTCACTATCCTAAGGGGAAATTGCCTAAAATTATTACACACAAATGGAAGTAGGGTGAACTATTGGAGGCTCCCAACTTACTTCCAATGAAAGGCCTTTTTGTTACAAAATTTGAAAGCAAAACAAATTGCCAATTACAAAATTACAAAAAAAAAAGTCCTCAATTGTGGTGGCTATTATATCTTTAGTATTTCACTCAATTTGGAGTGCTTCTTAGTCCAATAGCTCTTAAGGTGGTTGGCCCCTTGCTTCTGGACTCAAATTCTTCAAGATATGGCACCAATCCTCCTTTCCAATTCCCTATATGGCAACTCACAAGCAAGGAAACAAAGAGACAAGCAATAACCAAAGACCAAAAAAAATGAAATGAAAGCTAAACCAATAGAGTTTTAACAAGACAAATTTCCAAGGATTATTCAACAATTAAAGCAATGAAAAGCACAAAAAAGCAAGCTAGGACTCAAAGAGAAACCTAGAATGGCTCTAGAGTAGAGTAGAAAAAACTAAAAAAAAAAGACTCAAGAAACCTCTAGTTTTGGCACTTGTTTTCACAATAATTTTCAATTGAAATTTCAGAACTAGGATTGGTATAAAATAGGCACCAATTATAGAACAAATTTTGAGCCAAAACAACAAGCACACTTTCCTTTCACTTTTCTTTTTTTTTTCTGGACACTGATTTTTCTGCCAACTTGTAATATTTTTATTATTTTTTCCTTTAATCCAAATCGCTTGGTTCTTTTTTTATAATTTTTTTCCAGATGTCTAGAAAATTCAGTAAAAGTTTCAGCTCAAAAAACGTAGTGACCGATTCCCAGTAATTTATACAAGTTCGTATGTTCAAGCTGCCAGCACCAGCGATTTCAACCTAGAAATCAAGAGTAGTGTTTATGTTGCTTAAGGCTTGGATAGTTACAATTTGTGTTTGCTTATGCTCAATTATCTTGAGTAATACAATTAAAGAGAGCTTAAGACTTATTTTGATTCACAAATCCAGCCACAACTCAACTTCATCATAGGCATCATGTAGGAAACTTAGAAAGCAAAAAAAAAAGTTCAAGAACAAGACTACCTCTAGGAATTGATTTAGAACATGTTATGAACTAAATAACATGCATGAATTAGACTCAAAATTCAAAAGATAGGTTAAGAATGACAAGAATACATGAACAAATGTATCTAGAATTCAATCAACAAAATAAAATTCAACACAAACTTAGAACATAATGTGACAATTACTATGACTAAACATGACTCTAAGACAACATGGATTAAGTGATTTACACTTAGATTTTTGTGTTTTTTTTTTCTAATCAATATTTTTGAACAAAATTTAGATCTAAAGGTTCAGCACAAGAATATTATGAATGAAAATTGATAGAACCTAAAATCAATCACAAAAACAAGATTCAAGAGTAGATCTACAAAATTTGAACCATAGAAATGCAAGAACAATTGTAGATCTAAGATTTAATCGGTTTATTTTTTTGAATCTACTCTGAACAGCACCAAACCACAAGACAATGGAGGATATACATGGAGAATAAGATGAAGAACAAGGAATTAAAGAGAATTCACCGAACAAAAAGATAGAGGAAGCAAAAGAACATCACCTAGATGAAGATGCTCTTGATACCACATGATGCAAGCTCCATTGGAGCTTGTAGGCCTAGGATCTTCTTCATCAATGGATTCCTTTGCTTCTTGGAAGATGAATGGCAGCGGAATGGAGAAAGGGAAAGAGAGAGGAGACGCCACTTCAAGGAGAAGATGAGTCTAGAAGAAGCTCACCACCATAGGAGGCCATGGATAAGAGCTTGGAGGAAGAAGGAGATGAATGAAAGGAGAGGGAGAGAAGAGCACGAAATTTTGTGCTCAAAAGGAGCTCTGAAATCTGAAGTTAATATTCAAATGATCAAAGTTTCAAAAAAATACACACACATGACCTCTATTTATAGCCTAAGTGTCACACAAAATTGGAGGGAAATTCAAATTTCACTTGAATTTGAAATTGAATTTGTGGAGCCAAACTTTGGAGCCAAAATTTCACTAATTATGATTAGTGAATTTTAGTTATGGTTCAGCCCACTAATCCAAGATCAATTCCAAGATTCTCCACTAAGTGTGCTTAGGTGTCATGAGGCATGAAAAGCATGAAGGACATGCACAAAGTGTGACTATATGATGTGGCAATGGGGTGTAGTAAGCAAATGCTCACCTCCCCCTCTAAAATTTAATTGGATTGGGCTTCTACCAATTCAATTAAATTTATTTCCAGCCACACACATCAAATATCCACTTAGTGCATGTGAAATTACAAAACTACCCCTAATACAAAAACTAGTCTAGGTGCCCAAAAATACAAGGGCTGAAAAATCCTATATTTCTAGGGTACCCTACCTACAATATGGAGCCCTAAATACAAGGCCCAAAAATAATGAAACCTTAATATAATATTTACAAAGATAAGTGGGCTCGTACTTAGCCCATGGGCCCGAAATCTACCCTAAGGCTCATAAGAACCCTAGGGCCTTCTCTTGCATATCTGGCCCAATCTACTTGGAGTTTTCTATCCAATGCCCTTGCGGGGTAGGATTGCATCACAAGGGATATACCCTCCCTTGTTCTCTTTGAAACCCTAGTGGATGTACCCTCCACTAGAACTGATCCACAAGAGATGTACCCTCTCTTGTTCTCAGTCAAACCCAAGTAGATGTACCCTCTACTTGTACCACAAAGGATGTACCCTCCAATGTGTTAAGACAAAGATCTCAGGCTGTTAAAACTTTGATACTTTGTGAATGGGGATACAAAAGAATTCTCAGGCGGTTAGTCCTTTGAACACTTATGTATAAGGGAATGGGAAGAATCCAAAAAATTCTCAGACTGTGTCGTTTTGAATTCTTTGACAAGGGAGAAGGGAGACACAAAAGAATTCAGGCGGTTAGTCCTTTGTTCTTTTGGAAAAGGGAGAAGAGAGACACAAAAAGAATTCAGGCGGTTAGTCCTTAGCGAATTCTTTTTGGAAAAGGGAGAAGAGAATGAAAAGATGAATAGCACAAGTTTTCAAGGTTTGGAAAACCAGAAAACTTCAGAAAGCTTTTGGTACAAAGAAGAAGAAGAAGTTCAAAGAGATTCAAGGCTTGTAAAGGATTGTATGAAATAAGTGTTCAAGATCCTTGCAAATGCAAAACAAAGTCTTGCATTTTATAGACTCTGCATGTCTGGTCAAGAGGACCATTTAGAAGAGTTACAACTTTTAGAAAAACTTAAAACCAATTTGAAAAAGTCAAAAACCTTTTGAAGAGTTACATCTTTTGATTTATTCAGAAACAGTCACTGGTAATCGATTACCAAATCAGTGTGATCGATTACACAAGGATTTTATGTGAAAGGATGTGACTCTTCATATTTGAATTTGAATTTCAGCGTTCAAAGGCACTGGTAATCGATTACCAAAACATTGTAATCGATTACAACTTTTTGAAATTAATTGGAACGTTGTAAATTCAATTTGAAAACTTTTTCAAAACAATTTTGCTACTGGTAATCGATTACAACAATCTGGTAATCGATTACCAGAGAGTAAAAACTCTTTGGTAAACATGTTTTGAGAAAAATCATGTGCTACTCAATTTTTGAGAAAAACTTTTTATACTTATCTTGATGAAGTCTTCTCTTGATTCTTGAATCTTGAGTCTTGAATCTTGATCTTGATTTTTGAGATCTTGAACCTTGAATCTTGATTCTTGACTCTTAACTTTCTTATTGAGTCTTGAATTCTTCTTGATTCTTATCTTGAACTCTTGAATTGTTCTTGATTCACTTGAGGTTTTCTTTGATTGATCTTTGATTCACTTGAGTTTTTCTTTTATTGATCTTTGAGCTTTTCGTCATCACCTTTGTCATCATCTTTTGTTATCATCATTGTTATCATCAAAACACCTTTGAATCACCTTTGATTCACCATAAAGCTTTGCTTCTACATATAGAAGAGACACCGCAGCGGAAGGGTCTAGTGCCGCCCCCGAGTTTGATAACCACCGTTTTCGGAGCGCCGAGCACTAGCAGCGCTTCGAGGCCATCAAAGGATGGTCGTTCCACAGAGAGAGGCGCGTCATGCTGGTGACTCCCATGGCTAAGTTTGACCCTGAGATAGTCCTGGAGTTCTATGCTAATGCTTGGCCCACAGAGGAGGGAGTGCGAGACATGCGTTCATGGGTAAGGGGTCAGTGGATTCCCTTTGATGCGGATGCTCTCAGCCAGTTCCTGGGTGACCCACTAGTCTTGATTCAAAACATCATTGTTGCATGTGTATCATGGAAATAATGTGGGACATCCCCTTTATCCCCGAACCGCTGGCCAAACCTTGACAGATATCATGTCCATTAGTTCTACAAGCCTTGAGCCAAAAGCCCAACTTACCATAAACCTTGCCCTTGGAAGAAAACAAAGAAAAGAAAGTTCCAGATCAAAGAATCGGAAGAAAGCAAAAAGAGAAAATTCCCAATCAAAGAGTGGGAGAAAGCAAGAACACAAAAGAAAGAAAATTCTCGATCAAGGATCAAAAGAAAACAGAAGAAATATGCAGAAAGGTCTTTGGACCAGACAATATCTGAACAATACAGAATTGTCACCAAGTAAACAAAAAAAGAAAGGAAACCACGACCTAAAGTGGTCCTCTCCCTTTGATTGGCAACCAAAATCCTGTGCGTCGGTGGCTTGTTCACCTCAAGCTAAACAAAAACAGAAAAGGAAAACGCCAAGAACACTCAAAGCCAAATTCCCCACAAAAACAAACCATTCCCGAGGAAAAGTCCTATTGATCCATGATCACGCATGTAATCTTTGATTTGATAGGAAATGATTTGCAAAATCAAGTCATGACATATCTATGGTTCAGAATTAGGATGAAACACTTACCCGTGTGAGATTGATACACTTTGAGTGATTTTCTTCTATTTTTGTTGAACCCAGTGTTTCCTCTAAATGGTCATTTAGAAGCGAAATGCTAACGTCCAAAATCTCATTTATGGTTATGAGAAATTTTCATCAGCATACTCTCCTTCCCCGGTAGACACATTGTTTTTCATCCGAAAAGCATATGTTGCTCTGATCAGTTGGAAGTTTTGTCTCTTTACTAAAGCATGTTTGCATTTTTAGTGAAGAAAACACCGAGGCTATTTTAGCCTCCCAGTTATCCAGAACTACATAGGTATGAGTTCCTCATTGAGGATACGTAGGAGCAAGAGCCTCGCTTTTGTCGGCCACCCCACAATCTCTGTCATACTGACCCTGAGGTCATGTGACATGCAGAGACAAATTATGGTCATTCCACACACCTTTTCGCCATTCGGAGACAATCGTGTCCGATGGCACGCAGAGACAAATTATGGTCATTTTGCGCCCTTTTGTCATCCAGAGGCAGCGAGCCCGATGACATGTGGAGACAAATTATGGTCATTCCGCACACCTTTTCGCCATTCGGAGACAATCGTGTCCGATGGCACGCAGAGACAAATTATGGTCATTCTGCGCCCTTTTGTCATCCAGAGGCGGCGAGCCTGATGACATGCAAAGACAAATTATAGTCATTTCGCACACCTTTTTGCCATCCAGATATGATCGTGTCTGATGGCACGCAGAGACAAATTATGGTCATTCTGCACCTTTTGCCATCCAGATACGATCGTGTCCAATGGCACGCATAGACAAATTATGGTCATTCTACGCCTTGTGTCAACCAAGAGGAACGAATTCGACAGTATCAGGATGATGTTGGTCGTTTGGTGCTGATCATTTTCAAAATTTTTGCAGGTTCCGCCGGCGGGGATATTGACAGGCCGAATGATGTTCCGCTCGAACGAAATTAGTGTCTTATCTTTACTTCCCTTTTATCTCCAATACAAGACAAGTAAAGAGGGGCAACTGTCATACCCTAATTTCGTCTGGGGACCATTTGTTTGTTGGGATGCGACCCTCGCTTGATCACTTCGAGGTACTTGACACCCATCGTTAAGCAATCCGTGAAGTTCCGCGACATGTAGGGAGTTGAAAGAAAGTGTTAATGCGCAATCCGTAAAGTTCCATAACATTCTGGAAGCCAAAGAAAGGATGATTGCGTAATCCATAAGGTTTCGTAACATTACGGAAAGAAAACAAGTATCGTTATGTAATTCGTAAAGTTCCGTAATGTTACGGAAAAAGAATCAGCAAAAAAAGGGCAGAGGGGGTGTATTTAGTAAACAGGGGTGTACATCGGAAGGCGATGCCTTTTGGTGGAAGCAACCCAGCACGCCTGGGCGAGATGGGCGGCAACCACCTCCCTCTTTTCCTCTATAAATAGGGGGAGGAGGGCGGAATAAAAATGTTCAACCCTTCTGGTATCTGAGAATCACTTAAAATTAGTGAGAAAAATTGTTTCCGTGAAGAAAATCCAAGCCGAGGCGCTTCCGTAACGCTTCCGAGACGTTTCCGTGGGTGATTTCGCGAAGATTTTCCACCGTTCTTCATCGTTCTTCATTCGTTCTTCGTCGTTCTTCGGTCTTCAACCGGTAAGTTCCCGAAATCGAACCATTCAATTCATTCTATGTACCGTTAGTGGTCCCCATTTGTTTCGCGTGCTTTTATTTTTATTTCATTTACTTTTCGTACCCCTTTTTGACGTGCTTTAGTCATTTATTTAAATCATTTCCTCACCTAATCAAAAATAAAATAAATTTCCACCGATCATTTGAATTGTAACATCTTTTAATTTCTGTTAAAATGAAATCCGACCGTTCTGTCATGTCGTAACCACGTTTAAAACCAAAAAAGAGGCAAAATAGTAATATAATAATAATAAAAAAATATATTTTTAATAAAATAATAAAAAAAATCAAATCGGACGTTTTTCTTTGGGATTTTTCTTTCTTGACCGAATTGAATAATAACCAAAGTGAAACTAAGGCTAAAATCAATTCATAAATCAAGCTTTTGTCATCACCTAAAAAGCCATTTTTAAGGTCCAACGCCTTGAAATGGTCTTTTCCGCTTTTATTGGTTAAACGTGGATTTTTAAAGCCTAAAATCAACACGTAGCTTTGTCACCCCTTTCAGAAAACCAAGAGATCATTAATGGTCCAATGCCTTAATGTTTTCTCTCCTTTCAAAAGAATTGAAAGATCGTTTAATGGTCCAACGCCTTAAATGACCTTTCATTCAATCAAAATATATCTTGCAAAAAAGGATAAACACAATTTAACCAATGTTTAGTTCTCGAAGAACTACGTAGGTCTGATTTCCTTACCACAATTGAGGAATACGTAGGAGCAAGGGAAACACCCTTGTCGACCACAAAAAGATAAAAAATATAAAAGGCACAAAAAGACATAAGAACGTAAAAAAGGGGAAATAAAACAAATTGAAGTCATGTTTGCACACTTGATTAAAAGGCTGTCGTCTCTTGTGACGGACGTGTGGGGTGCTAATACCTTCCCTGTGTCTAAATACAACTCCCGAACCTTTCACTTAAAGTTCGTAGACCACGTCTTTTTCCGGGTTTTTTTTTCCGACGTTTTCCTCAAATAAACGTTGGATTGCGACTCCACGCATTTTCCTTTCATGGAAGACGTGTGAATGTATGTATACATGATTTTGATGATGTCAAAAGAAGAATCAAACAAGACTCATTTTGCTTCAAGATTAATACAAGATTGTTTCAACAAACAAAGCCTTGATTCAAGATTTCTTCAAGATCAAGCCTTGCCTCACAATGAAAGGTTTCAAGTCATTCAAGGCACATGTAATCGATTACCAATGGTTTGAAAGTGTGTAATCGATTACACATCATATGTAATCGATTACCAGAGACTCTGAATGTTGGGAATTCAAATTTTAAATGAAGGGTCACAACTGTTCAAGAAAAACAACTGTGTAATCGATTACACTAATTCTGCAATCGATTACCAGAGAGGATTTTCAAGGAATATCGCCAACAGTCACATCTTATCATTTGGATTTTGAATGGCCATCAAAGGCCTATATATATGTGTGACTTGGGACGAAATTCAGGAGAGAGTATTTTTGGTCCAAAATGTCTTATCCTCTCAAAAGACAATGAGAGAGATTCCAAAAGAACTTCATTGTCAAATGCTCTCTCAAAAGAAATCCTTGACCAAACACTTGCAAAATCTATAAGGATTCTTACATGATCTTCATTGTAATATTCTTCTCTTGAAGAGAGAATTCTTCTTCCATTCTTCTTATTCAATGAGATTGGTTAAGAGACTGTGAGTCTCTTGTTGTAAAGCATTTGAACACAAGGGATGGGTTGTCCTTGTGTGGTTCAGACTTTGTAAAGGATTTTACAAAGATAGTGGAAATCTCAAGTGGGTTGCTTGAGTACTGGACGTAGGCACGGGTTGTGGCCGAACCAATATAAAACTGTGTTTGCATTCTCTCTTCCCTTATCTCATTTATGTTATTGCAATTAATTTTGCCTTGCATGTTTATAGAACATTATTAAATTGATTGTTGTTGCTTCTTCTGCATTCTAAGCCTATCCCTCTTAAGATTATTGAGGCCACAAGGTCCAACAAGACGCACCCGTGAGTCTCGCTTCACCCTCCCTCCGAAGGGTAGGTTGCGACAAGAAGCCTATGGGAATTCTAAATTCTACAAAGAGAAGACCAAGTAGTTCCATGACAGCTTGATAGCTAAGAAAGACTTCGTGGTTGGATAGAAAGTTTTATTGTATAACTCTAGGCTCGGACTCATGAGTGGTAAGTTGAGGTCAAAGTGGATTGGTCCTTTTGTGGTGACTAATGTTTTTCCTTATGATACAGTTGAGATCAAAAGTGAATCCACAGATAAGAGCTTCAAGGTCAATGGACACAGGCTGAAACCATTCCTCACAAATCCCTCCTTGCTGGATGTAGTGATGGAGGAGACCTCCTTACTTCACCCTATTTCTCTTCCAACATGACTTAGGGAGTTTTCTTTTCCTGTCTCCTTCTTTACTTTTATTGCACTTGTCCAAAATTGTTAATTATTCTAATTGCTCTTGATCCTATGATTGTGCTACATTGAGGACAATGTGTTGTTTAAGTGTAAGGGGCGAGATTGTTCTTTATTTGGGGTTTTCTAGTTTAATTTTGTTAGGTTTTCTAGGTTAATTTTGTTAGTTTGGTTTTATGTTTTGTGTACAACTTTGCATGTTTCTCTTTGAATTTTGGGTTATGTACAGGTAATGGGTAACTGGTAATTGTTTTTGAAATAGGAGTTTCTTGGCATTTTGTGAATTGAAATCCTTGTTTTTCTCTACATGTCAAGTTAGTTTTGAAAGTTTGAATTGAAAGTGATAGATTTACCCTTGGTGAGAATTTGAGCCATCATCATCTATTTTATTCGGTGTGTTTTGCTCCATCGATTGCTTTCACAATAGCCTTGGCTTGACTCTTATTGATACTTCTTGCTTCACATGCATGTTGGGAGATGATTTAGGCATTTTGTTCTTATAAGCCTCTAGCCAAATGAGCCTACCTTGAATTAATTCCTTTGATAGACCCTTTGAGCCTATGTTCCCCTTTCTTTGTTTTGAAGCTCATTACAAGCCTTAAGTGAAAAACTATGATTTCACCCTACCCTTAAGGAATTTTGGAGCTTTGGAATTGTTTTGGGAATAAGTGTGGGGGGGGGGGGGGGGGTATGTTTCATTGGATGATATGTTTTTGTTGGTCATGCTTGATAATGTATTTTGTCCATGCTTGATTTTCAAATGCTACTGTTCACGTTAAAAAAATGAAAAAAAAAAACAGAAAAAGAATGAAGTTGAATACATGAGGTCTTGGTTTGAAGACTTGGATTGGTTTGAGGACTTGGTTGATTTTGTTTTGGGTTTACTTTTTAAGCTTAATTTTTAATTTTGGTTTTGGGGTTTACTACTTTTTCTTAGTTCCCACTTATTATTCCTCATTGCTCCTCTATTCCTTTGGGTTTTAGCTACATATCCCATACTTTCCTCTACCTTGTCCTTGGCCCCATTACAACCTTAAAAGACCTTTTGATCCTCATGTGCATGTGTTTGTGATGTGGTTGTCAATTTTAGAGTCTTGCCAAGTCTATGTGGTGTTTGTTTTCATGGGTGCTCTGAAAGTAAACAGCAGCCTAGACACTTAAGAGATAGAGTGCATATCTTGTGAGGCCTTATCACTTTTCATTCTTGAGCCGATTGACTATCTTGCCATGTTTGAGATGCTTGGATGATTTTCATGACTGTCTTGATTCTTTAACTCTTTACGTGTTGGATGTTACCCATTCCTTTCATTCCTTGAGAATCATTGAGAAATATGTAATTGTTTTTGTGTTTGTTTGTTTCTCTTTAATGTCTATGGATTTGTTCCTTGCTTTACTTTTTGATTTTGCCCAGGAGTGCAAAAGGCTAAGTGTGGGGGGATTTTATTTCGTCCAGATTTTATTTCATCCAATCTTATCTTATCTTGTCCAGATTTTATTTTATTCCGTTTATGGGCTTGGACTTAAAACAAATTCGTAAGCTTTGGGGCTGAGGACTTATATAACAGCACCAGGGTTTTAGTTTAGGGTTTGGAGAGTTTTTTCGGAGAGGAGAATAATTCTAGGGTTTTAGAATTCCAGTTTTTACTATTCATACGCACTATTCACGTAGAATAAAATTTGTTTTCTGCAATTTCGTTTCTGCTTCAATCTATAATTTCGTTTTCTGCTGATTAATGGAAGGCTAAGTCTCTAGTGTTGTTTTCTCTTGAGGATCAAGCACAGCTCTCTTTGAGGTTTTGTTATTACTATTGAATTCTGATCAGTTAATGATCAGTTTTGTTCATGATTAATTGGTGTATGTGTTGCTTAATCACATAATGACAGCCTTATGTTAATTTTCGCTTAGTAATTTAATTTAGGGTTGGATTAAGTGGTTGAACTGGTTAGGGATAAATCCTCGTAACCTAGGATAAGAGACTTGCTTGCGAACCAAGGGGAAACAACATGTTTTAATTCTGTTATTTTCTAATTAAAATTTGCTTGCTGTTTAATTAACAAAACAAACAACCCCCCCCCCCCAATTCGTTACTGCTTTATTACTATCTGTTATGAACGTTTGGTTGACCATTGTTCGTTGGGAGACGACCTAGGATCACTTCCTAGATACTGTATTTTTAATGTTTATTTGATTTGGGTACGGCCTTGATCACTGTTGTTGTGGACCCCTATTTGAAAAATCTTCATAAGAGTTGTTAGAAGGACCTACAAAAGAAGTGTTAGTGGGACCATAATTTTGTGGTCTCCAGCCATAAGGCTAATTTGAACCTAAGACACCTCTATAACATTGGTAGCTTCCTTGAAATTTTGTCGAGGTCTGACTTGGTTTTACAGATAATGGGCCTCCATTTCTTGTTGTCCATCACTGGGTGTTGAATAGTGACCATTTTGATGGTTACCACCACAAAAATCACATCTCAAAATTTGTTGAACTTGGTGAGCTTGATGTGTTTTCTATGGTCCACCTTGGTGATATTGCTGAGGAAGTTGGCCTATTTGCTTTGTTAAGGCCTCAATTTGTTGTGTCAAGAGTTTGTTTTGAGCTAGAATTGCACTCTAAGAGTCCATCTCCGTTATAACTTTTCTTTGAGTCGGAGCTCTGTCATGGTGACTTTGATAATCACTGGCTGCTATGGAGTCAATGATTACAATAGCTTCCTCCAAACTCTTGGACATCATATGATGAAAGCTTGCTTGAGAAGCTGTTGGATCAAGTGGCCTCGAAATAATTAACAAGGGGGGGGGGGGGGGTTGAATTAATTATTAATGAACCTTTACTAATTAAAATTTACCCTTCTTAGGCTTTTACTATGTAGTTAAGAAAGTAAAGAACAAAAATATAAACTTAACCAAAAGTAAATGCGATAATTAAAGTGCACAGCAGAAATTAAAGAGTGTAGGGAAGAAGACAAACACAAGAGTTTTATACTGGTTCGGCAACAACCCGTGCCTACATCCAGTCCCTAAGCGACCTGCGGTCCTTGAGATTTCTTTTCAACCTTGTAAAGTCCTTTACAAGCAAATATCCACAAGGGATGTACCCTCCCTTGTTCTCTTTGAACAACCTAGTGGATGTACCCTCCACTAGAACTGATCCACAAGAGATGTACCCTCTCTTGTTCTCAGTCACAACAACCCAAGTAGATCTACTCTCTACTTGTACCACAAAGGATGTACCCTCTAATGTGTTAAGACAAAGTTCTCAGGCGGTTAGTCCTTTCAAACTTTGTGAAGGGGAAACAAAAGAATTCTCAGGCGGTTAGTCCTTTGAAATCTTTTGTTTTAGGGAATGGGAATAATCAAAAGAATTCTCAGACTGTGTTGTTTTGAATTCTTTGACAAGAGAAAAGGGAGACACAAAAGAATTCAGGCGGTTAGTCCTTCGTTCTTTTGGAAAAGGGAAAAGAGAGACACAAAAAGAATTCAGGCGGTTAGTCCTTGGCAAATTCTTTTTGGCAAAGGGAGAAGGGAATGAAAAAGATGAATAGCACAAGTTTTGTTTTCAGGGTTTGGAAAAACCAGAAAACTTTTGACAAAGAAAGAAGAAGAAGAGATTCAAGAGGATGTTCAAAGAGATTCAAAGGTTGTAAAGGATTGTAATCAATGTCTTCAATAATGTTATGAATGCAAGTTAAGGTCTTGCTTTTATAGACTCTTCATGTCTGGTCAAGAAAACCATTAGAAGAGTTATAACCTTTAGAAAAACTTGAAAACCTTTGGAAGAGTTACATCTTTTAATTTTTATTCAAAACTTATCACTGGTAATCGATTACCAAATCATTGTAATCGATTACACAAAGCTTTTTGTGAAAGGATGTGACTCTTTACATTTGATTTTGAATTTCAACGTTCAAACACACTGGTAACCGATTACCAATATATTGTAATCGATTACACCATTTTGAAATTGATTGGAACGTTGTAAATTCAGTTGAAAGCTTTTTGAAAACAAAACTTGTCACTGGTAATCGATTACTGTGAACTGGTAATCGATTACCAGAGAGTAAAAACTCTTTGGTAAAAGGTTTTGTGAAAAATTCATGTGCTACTCAATGTTTTGAAAAACTTTTTAGTACTTATCTTGATTCTTGAATCTTCAACTTGATTATTCTTGATTCTTGAAACTTTAAACTTTAAACTTGATTCTTGAATCTTTCTCTTGATTCTTGAAGTGTTCTTGACTCAATCTTGAACTCATTCTCTTGGGCTTTTTGTCATCGTCTTTGTTATCATCAAAACTCCTTGAATCAATCTTGATTTATCATCATCATGAAGCTTTCTTCTACAATCTCCCCTTTTTTATGATGACAACTCTGAAATAAAGAAACACATATACACACTTTTTCCTAGTCGATCTCTCACTTAATTTTCCATATTCTCCCTTTTTTTTTTTGAGTTTATGCTTCTCTTGAAATTAAGTTAATTACTTATGTGAGTTCTTGATTTAATCCGTATTTCTCTCCCCCTTTGCATCAACAAAAAGTCGAAGTGCGTAACAAATATAAAACATGCATACACTACTAATCATTCACAAGTCATTCATTGAAAAATCTAAACCAAACATGAAGCAAGAAACATGAATAGATCAAATATATAAAAACCACATAGTCATATAACATAATTCATAATAATTTAGTCATACTAAGCAAATATTAGAAGACATACTAAATTGTTCAAATGTCATAATATAGCCAAATACACGGCTAGAAAACAAAGTACTAGTAATATTAAAAATAATAGAAAAACTAAGATGATGGTGGCGGCAATGGTGGTAGATCAAAGCTTGTACGAATATAAGAAACATCTTCTTCGACCTTGGTGATTCTTGACTCCATCTCATTGAAGCGCATGTCCACTTGTAACTCCAAAGTATCAAACCTTTCACCAACAAAGGTTTGAAGACCATCAAACCTATCCAAAATATTTTGAAGAAGAGAGGAATCTTCTCCACCATGTCCTTCTTCATCAACAAGTCGAGCACCCTTTTTCACCCAAGAGCCATCATGCTCTTTTTTATAACCAAAGGATGCAATGACAGCAGCGCCTATTAGAAAGGATCGCTTGATTGGAACATAAGGTTCAGAATCAAGAGGGATGTTAAAGTGTTGAAGGAAGAGGGTGACTAGGTGTGGATATGGCAATGAAGCATTTAATCGCAATGCCTTATGCATGCGATATCGGACTAAGTGTGCCCAATCAATTTGTCGGCCTTTATGAAAAGCCCACATAACAATAAGATCTTCTTCAGAAACCTGTGCAAGGTTTGAAGATCTTGGAAGCAAGATACGCATAATGAGATAATGAAGGATGCGGCTCTCAAAAGCCAATGAACCGGCAAGAAGCCTTCCGGTCATATCCGCTTGGTTGGTGCAAACCAACCGGCGGGTATCATGCACAGAGAATTCATATTTCCAATCATCAATCAGTGTACCTTCAAATGGTACACCTTCACTAGATAATTGGGTCAAGTCATAGAATAGGGATTGGTCAATGATCATTTTAATCCCATAAACTTCAGAAATTAAAGTGCCTTCTTGGATTTCTAGGTTTGAATAGAAGGCTTTAACTAAATCAGAGTAAACAAGCAATTTTAAAAGTTTTCAAATGCCTGAATGCATTAAAAACTCTCATTTGAAAAGAAATCCATATCAATGAATTTTGTATCAATAATGGAACGAGAAGAAAAGAGATTTGTGTACCATATCCACTGTTCTTCAGATGAAAACAATGAGGTAGAGGGAATAGAGGAAGGAATCGGCGTTTCCTGAGTCTCGGAATGCCGTTGACTCTGACTCAAAGAACCCTTTCGCTTCTTTGATGGTTCCGCCATTAGAATTGATTTTTTGAAATTTCAATCGGTTCAAATGAAAGAGAATGAAAAAAGATAAAGTTTGGGCTTTGTGGGGAGTGATTTGGACAAGATATGAGTGAGATATGCCAGAAGGAAGATTTGGGAACGAGGGTTTTCGAGAGAATGAGAGGTTGCAACTTTCAGATTTTGAAATTTGAATATATAGGAGCAGGGACGCGTTGTAATCGATTACACTAATATGGTAATCAATTACCAGAGAGCAATATAGCCAAAAATAACTACTTGTAACCGATTACACTAATATGGTAATCGATTACAAGAGAGCATTTTAGCCAAAACTAAATGCTGGCTGACTTTTAAGGGAAAAGGAATTTGAATGAATATCAAAATGTTGGATCAAGTGGCCTCAGAATAATTAAGAAGGGGGGGTTGAATTAATTATTCCTAAACCTTTACTAATTAAAAATTACTCTTCTAAGGCTTTTACTAAGTTGTTAAGAGAATATGGAGTAGAAGAGAAACTTAACAGAAAGTAAAAGCGGAAATTAAAATGCACAGCGGAAAGTAAAAGAGTATGGAAGAAGGAAACAAACACACAAGAGTTTTTATACTAGTTCGGCAACAACCCGTGCTTACATCCAGTCCCCAAGCAACCTGCGGTCCTTGAGATTTCTTTTAACCTTGTAAAAATCCTTTTACAAGCAAAGATCCACAAGGGATGTACCCTCCCTTGTTCTCTTTGAAACCCTAGTGGATGTACCCTCCACTAGAACTGATCCACAAGAGATGTACCCTCTCTTGTTCTCAGTCAAACCCAAGTAGATGTACCATCTACTTGTACCACAAAGGATGTACCCTCCAATGTGTTAGGACAAAGATCTCAGGCGATTAAACCTTTGATTCTTTGTGAATGGGGATACAAAAGAATTCTCAGGCGGTTAGTCCTTTGAACACTTTTGTATTAGGGAAAGGGAAGAATCAAAAGAATTTTCAGACTATGTCGTTTTGAATTCTTTGACAAGGGAGAAGGGAGACACAAAAGAATTCAGGCGGTTAGTCCTTGGCGAATTCTTTTTGGCAAAGGGAGAAGAGAATGAAAAGATGAATAGCACAAGTTTTCAAGGTTTAGAAAATCAGAAAAGTTTGGAAAGCTTTTGGCACAAAGAAGAAGAAGAAGTTCAAAGAGATTTAAGGCTTGTAAAGGAATGTATTTGATTGATAGAAAGATTGCTTGAATGAATTAATTAAAAATACAAAACAAAGCCTTGCTTTTATAGACTTTTCATGTCTGGTCAAGAGGACCATATTGAAGAGTTATAACTTTTAGAAAAACTTAAAACCAATTTGAAAAAGTCAAAAACCATTTGAAGAGTTACATCTTTTGATTTATTCAGAAACAATCGCTGGTAATCGATTACCAAATCAGTGTAATCGATTACACAAAGCTTTTATGTGAAAGGATGTGACTCTTCACTTTTGAATTTGAATTTCAACGTTCAAAGGCACTGGTAATCGATTACCAAAATATTGTAATCGATTACAGCTTTTTGAAATCAATTGGAACGTTGTAAATTCATTTGAAAACTTTTTCAAATTCATTTTGCTACTGGTAATCGATTACAATAATTTGGTAATCGATTATCAGAGAGTAAAAACTCTTTGGTAAACAGATTTTGTAAAAAAACATGTGCTACTCAGTTTTTGAAAAAACTTTTTCATACTTATCTTGATTGAGTCTTCTCTTGATTCTTGAATCTTGAGTCTTGAATCTTGATCTTGATTCTTGGAACTTGAATCTTGAAACTTGATTCTTGATTCTTGATTCTTGAATCTTTGCTTGAAACTTTGTTTAACTCTTGATTCTTTGACATCATCAAAATAACCTTGGAAGGCATTGCTTCCACATCATTTAAAGGAAATATGTATATTTAGATATTCAATCACAATAATCAACTCAACTTAAGTAATGAAAAATAAAGATCATAAATATTATCAAAATTTTTAAAGAAGACTTCATGTTTAAAAAATAACCTCAATCAAGAACATACAAACACATACAGTTTTAATCAATCAGGATAAACAAAATAAAAATTTGTTAGTCATCATAATCAAATTAATTGAAAGGAAAATTTCAATCCAAAAATAAATTTTAACAAGAGAATGGTTTTGATGTTACCTTTTTCATGATTAAGGTGTCTAGATCTTCAAAGATGAAAGTCATACTTGTGCTCTTTGTTTAACCTTCTTGAGAAATGTTCTCATCACTCTCATAATCCTTGGTTAGAAGATTAATTTCCTTTTCTGAACCATCAGATGAATCATTGTCATCCCATGCAATGTAGGTCTTCTTGGTCCTTCTTTCATCATACCTTTTCTTATCACTTTTCTTAGGCCATTCTTCATTTGAAGGACAATTAGCTTTGATGTGACCAAGTTGGTGGCATTTGTAACATCTAAGAACTTGAGAGTCTTCTTGTGATTTTCTTCCATTGTTGAAGTTCTGACGCCTCTCGATTCTTCTTTTCTTGACAAATTTCTGAAACTTCTTCACAAAGAATGAGAAGTCTTCTTCATCATCTGAATCTTCTTCTTCATTTTCTTCTTTTATTGATGATGAGGCTTTAAGTGCTATACTTCTCTTCTTTTTGTTGGTTCCTTCATTTTGATTAAGACGTTGGAGTTCCATTTCATGTTCCTGCAATTTTCCAAACAAAGTAGCAAGAGACGTAGAAGAGAGATCTTTACTTTCAGAAATAACAGTTACCTTGGGCTGCCATTCCCTACTTAAGCATCTTAAAACTTTATTAATTAAATCTTCATTAGGGAATATTTTTCCTAAAGAGGCAAGATGGTTAACTATATGTGTAAATCTTTTCTGTATGCTATGGATGTTTTCATTAGGGTTTATCCTAAACAATTCATACTCATGTGTAAGGGTATTGACTCTAGATCTTTTTACATCAGTGGTTCCTTCATGTGTAAGTTGGAGAGTATCCCACATCTCCTTGGCATTTGTGCAATTTGACACTCTAAAATACTCATCTATTCTTAGGGCTAAAGTAATAATGTTTTTGGCTTTAAGATCATACTGGATTCTTCTTCTATCTTCTTCTGTCCACTTATCTCTAGGTTTTTGTGTTGTGGTGCTTGTGCTTACATCTACTACAGTGGGTGTGTAAGGTCCTATTTCTATTGCTTCCCAAATGTTTAAATCTATGGCTTCAATGAAAATTTGCATACGGGTTTTCCAATAATGGTAACCCTCACCATTGAAAATGGGTGGTCTATGAATGAAATTTCCTTTAGGAAACAAAGGATTTGAAGAGGCCATGAATCTTGAAGTTGTTAGACTTTCTACAATGTTAGTGCTTAGCTCTACTGAGTGTTTAAAAGATTGGCTAAGATTTTGTTAAAACATAAGCACTTAGACAATGAAGGAAAGCTGGAGTTGCTGCACATGATGTTCAACGTTATGTCAAGAAATCAGATCGGGCTGCACAATGCACAAGGCAAGATAAAATGTCAAATGAAGAATTGAAGCTGCAGGATCCACGATGTCGGATACAATGTCCTGACATCCTGCCCGAAAATACTGGACACATAAATCTGTTATATCTTTAACAGAGTGTGCAGGATCCACGATGTCGGACACGATGTCCTGACATCCGGCCCGAAAATACTGGACACATAAATCTGTTATATCTTTAACAGATTGATGTGCAGTTAGCAACAGATTTGGCGATCTATCTTTAGGAACGAATTAAAAGATAATTAAAGTTCGAATTACAAACTTGAATAGTTCGTTCAGGGATTAAAGATTAAAGATAAAAACTAAAAGATCAAACTGTATCTTTTAGATCTTTAAGTGCAGATTTTCAGGAAAATGATAGATCTCATCCAGCACAAGTAGTTGCAGCCCAGAAACGCACACTGCTATATAAACATGAAGGCTGCACGAGTTTCTGCACCAAGTCGACCAAGTCCGGGATTGAAGAGTTATTTTGTGAGTTTTGGGACTTGAGTGTTTTGTGAGCCACGTGTTGGACCTGAGTGTGTAGAGTTGATCTCTATAGTGTGTGGAGTTGATCTCTATTGTTCAGAGAGCAATCTCTGGTGTGTATTCGATTTAATTGTAAACACGGGAGAGTGATTGAGAGGGAGTGAGAGGGGTTCTCATATCTAAGAGTGGCTCTTAGGTAGAGGTTGCACGGGTAGTGGTTAGGTGAGAAGGTTGTAAACAGTGGCTGTTAGATCTTCGAACTAACACTATTTTAGTGGATTTCCTCCCTGGCTTGGTAGCCCCCAGATGTAGGTGACGTTGCACCGAACTGGGTTAACAATTCTCTTGTGTTATTTACTTGTTTAATCTGCTCATACAGTCAAATATAATCTCCATGTTCTGAAGCGTGATGTTGTAACATCCGGTACGACATCTGTCCTCATTGATATCAGAATTTCAATTGGTATCAGAGCAGGCACTCGAAATCACTGAGTGAGATCTAGGGAGATAAATTCTGATGAACATGGAGAAAGAAGGAGGACCAGTGAACAGACCACCAATTCTGGATGGAGCCAACTATGAATACTGGAAAGCAAGGATGGTGGCCTTCCTCAAATCACTGGATAGCAGAACCTGGAAAGCTGTCATCAAAGGCTGGGAACATCCCAAGATGCTGGACACAGAAGGAAAGCCCACTGATGAATTGAAGCCAGAAGAAGACTGGACAAAAGAAGAAGACGAATTGGCACTTGGAAACTCCAAAGCTTTGAATGCTCTATTCAATGGAGTTGACAAAAATATCTTCAGACTTATCAACACATGCACAGTTGCCAAGGATGCATGGGAGATCCTGAAAACCACTCATGAAGGAACCTCCAAAGTGAAGATGTCCAGATTGCAAATATTGGCTACAAAATTCGAAAATCTGAAGATGAAGGAGGAAGAGTGTATTCATGACTTCCACATGAACATTCTTGAAATTGCCAATGCTTGCACTGCCTTGGGAGAAAGGATGACAGACGAAAAGCTGGTAAGAAAGATCCTCAGATCTTTGCCTAAGAGATTTGACATGAAAGTCACTGCAATAGAGGAGGCCCAAGACATTTGCAACATGAGAGTAGATGAACTCATTGGTTCCCTTCAAACCTTTGAGCTAGGACTCTCGGATAGGACTAAAAAGAAGAGCAAGAATCTGGCGTTCGTGTCCAATGATGAAGGAGAAGAAGATGAGTATGACCTGGATACTGATGAAGGTCTGACTAACGCAGTTGTGCTCCTTGGAAAGCAGTTCAACAAAGTGCTGAACAGAATGGACAGGAGGCAGAAACCACATGTCCGGAACATCCCTTTCGACATCAGGAAAGGTAATAAATACCAGAAAAGGTCAGATGAAAAGCCCAGTCACAGCAAAGGAATTCAATGCCATGGGTGTGAAGGCTATGGACACATCATAGCTGAATGTCCCACTCATCTCAAGAAGCAGAGGAAAGGACTTTCTGTATGTCGGTCTGATGATACAGAGAGTGAACAAGAAAGTGATTCTGACAGAGATGTGAATGCACTCACTGGGAGATTTGAATCTGCTGAAGATTCATGTGATACAGATAGTGAAATCACTTTTGATGAGCTTGCTATATCCTATAGAGAACTATGCATCAAAAGTGAGAAGATCCTTCAGCAAGAAGCACAACTGAAGAAGGTCATTGCAAATCTGGAGGCTGAGAAAGAGGCACATGAAGAGGAGATATCTGAGCTTAAAGGAGAAGTTGGTTTTCTGAACTCTAAACTGGAAAACATGACAAAATCAATAAAGATGCTGAATAAAGGCTCAGATATGCTTGATGAAGTGCTACAGCTTGGGAAGAATGTTGGAAACCAGAGAGGACTTGGGTTTAATCATAAATCTGCTGGCAGAATAACCATGACAGAATTTGTTTCTGCCAAAAACAGCACTGGAGCCACGATGTCACAACATCGGTCTCGACATCATGGAACGCAGCAGAAAAAGAGCAAAAGAAAGAAGTGGAGGTGTCACTACTGTGGCAAGTATGGTCACATAAAGCCCTTTTGCTATCATTTACATGGCCATCCACATCATGGAACTCAAAGTAGCAGCAGTGGAAGGAAGATGATGTGGGTTCCAAAACACAAGACTGTTAGTCTTGTTGTTCATACTTCACTTAGAGCATCAGCTAAGGAAGATTGGTACCTAGATAGCGGCTGTTCCAGACACATGACAGGAGTTAAAGAATTCCTGGTGAACATTGAACCTTGCTCCACTAGCTATGTGACATTTGGAGATGGCTCTAAAGGAAGGATCACTGGAATGGGAAAGCTAGCCCATGATGGACTTCCTAGTCTGGACAAAGTACTGCTGGTGAAGGGACTGACTGCAAACTTGATCAGCATCAGTCAGTTGTGTGATGAAGGATTCAATGTAAACTTCACAAAGTCAGAATGCTTGGTGACAAATGAGAAGAGAGAAGTTCTAATGAAGGGCAGCAGATCAAAGGACAACTGTTACCTATGGACACCTCAAGAAACCAGTTACTCCTCCACATGTCTATCCTCCAAAGAAGATGAAGTCAAAATATGGCATCAAAGATTTGGACATCTGCACTTAAGAGGCATGAAGAAAATCATTGACAAAGGTGCTGTTAGAGGCATTCCCAATCTGAAAATAGAAGAAGGCAGAATCTGTGGTGAATGTCAGATTGGAAAGCAAGTCAAGATGTCCCACCAGAAGCTTCAACATCAGACCACTTCCAGGTTGCTGGAACTACTTCACATGGACTTGATGGGGCCTATGCAAGTTGAAAGCCTTGGAGGAAAGAGGTATGCCTATGTTGTTGTGGATGATTTCTCCAGATTTACCTGGGTCAACTTTATCAGAGAGAAATCAGACACCTTTGAAGTATTCAAGGAGTTGAGTCTAAGACTTCAAAGAGAAAAAGACTGTGTCATCAAGAGAATCAGGAGTGACCATGGCAGAGAGTTTGAAAACAGCAAGTTTACTGAATTCTGCACATCTGAAGGCATCACTCATGAGTTCTCTGCAGCCATTACACCACAACAAAATGGCATAGTTGAAAGGAAAAACAGGACTTTGCAAGAGGCTGCTAGGGTCATGCTTCATGCCAAAGAACTTCCCTATAATCTCTAGGCTGAAGCCATGAACACAGCATGCTACATCCACAACAGAGTCACACTTAGAAGAGGGACTCCAACCACACTGTATGAAATCTGGAAAGGGAGGAAGCCAACTGTCAAGCACTTCCACATCTTTGGAAGTCCATGTTACATTTTGGCAGATAGAGAGCAAGTGAGAAAGATGGATCCCAAGAGTGATGCAGGAATATTCCTGGGATACTCTACAAACAGCAGAGCATATAGAGTATTCAATTCCAGAACCAGAACTGTGATGGAATCCATCAATGTGGTGGTTGATGATCTAACTCCAGCAAGAAAGAAGGATGTCGAAGAAGATGTCAGAACATCGGGAGACAATGTAGCAGATACAGCTAAAAGTGCAGAAAATGCAGAAAACTCTGATTCTGCTACAGATGAACCAAACATCAACCAACCTGACAAGAAACCCTCCATTAGAATCCAGAAGATGCACCCCAAGGAGCTGATTATAGGAGATCCAAACAGAGGAGTCACTACAAGATCAAGGGAGATTGAGATTGTCTCTAATTCATGTTTTGTCTCCAAAATCGAGCCCAAGAATGTGAAAGAGGCACTGACTGATGAGTTCTGGATCAATGCTATGCAAGAAGAATTGGAGCAATTCAAAAGGAATGAAGTTTGGGAGCTAGTTCCTAGACCCGAGGGAACTAATGTGATTGGCACCAAGTGGATCTTCAAGAACAAAAGCAATGAAGAAGGTGTTATAACCAGAAACAAGGCCAGACTTGTTGCTCAAGGCTACACTCAGATTGAAGGTGTAGACTTTGATGAAACTTTCGCCCCTGTTGCTAGACTTGAGTCCATCAGATTGTTACTTAGTGTAGCTTGCATCCTCAAATTCAAGCTGTACCAGATGGATGTGAAGAGCGCGTTTCTGAATGGATACCTGAATGAAGAAGTCTATGTGGAGCAGCCAAAGGGATTTGTAGATCCAACTCATCCAGATCATGTATACAGGCTCAAGAAGGCTCTCTATGGATTGAAGCAAGCTCCAAGAGCTTGGTATGAAAGGCTAACAGAGTTCCTTACTCAGCAAGGGTATAGGAAGGGAGGAATTGACAAGACTCTCTTTGTCAAACAAGATGCTGAAAACTTGATGATAGCACAGATATATGTTGATGACATTGTGTTTGGAGGGATGTCGAATGAGATGCTTCGACATTTTGTCCAACAGATGCAATCTGAATTTGAGATGAGTCTTGTTGGAGAGCTGACTTATTTTCTGGGACTCCAAGTGAAGCAGATGGAAGACACCATATTCCTCTCACAAAGCAAGTATGCAAAGAACATTGTCAAGAAGTTTGGGATGGAAAATGCCAGCCATAAAAGAACACCTGCACCTACTCACTTGAAGCTGACAAAAGATGAAGCTGGCACCAGTGTTGATCAAAGTCTGTACAGAAGCATGATTGGGAGCTTACTATATTTAACAGCTAGCAGACCTGACATCACCTATGCAGTAGGTGTTTGTGCAAGATATCAAGCCAATCCCAAGATAAGTCACTTGAATCAAGTAAAGAGAATTCTGAAATATGTAAATGGCACCAGTGACTATGGGATTATGTACTGTCATTGTTCAGATTCAATGCTGGTTGGGTATTGTGATGCTGATTGGGCTGGAAGTGCAGATGACAGAAAAAGCACTTCTGGTGGATGCTTCTATCTGGGCAACAACCTTATTTCATGGTTCAGCAAGAAGCAGAACTGTGTGTCCCTATCTACTGCGGAAGCAGAGTATATTGCAGCAGGAAGCAGCTGTTCACAACTAGTTTGGATGAAGCAGATGCTCAAGGAGTACAATGTCGAACAAGATGTCATGACATTGTTCTGTGACAACTTGAGTGCTATTAATATTTCTAAAAATCCTGTTCAACACAGCAGAACCAAGCACATTGACATTAGACATCACTATATTAGAGATCTTGTTGATGATAAAGTGATCACACTGAAGCATGTTGACACTGAGGAGCAAATAGCAGATATTTTCACAAAGGCATTGGATGCAAATCAGTTTGAAAAACTGAGGGGCAAGCTGGGCATTTGTCTGCTAGAAGACTTATAGCAATTACTTCTATTTGAATGTGCTCAAACGTTAATAGCACATTCATTACTGGGCCAAAACAGATTCGACCGTTGCTTCACACGCCCCTCTACATTCTTCATTCAAATTTATATTTTCGTGGCATTCTTGTTTTCATCAGCATTCCCCAACACCTCTCGGAATTTCACGAAACCATTTCAAAAGCTCTGCGTTTTCATGGCTACCGCACCAAAAGAAACTTCAGCTCCTGGTTCATCCTCTGTACTATCATCTCCAACATCCACCAAAGCACCATCACACCAGGAACAACCTGAATTCCATATCCAACCCATACAAATGATTCCTGGTCAAGCTCCTGTCCCTGAGAAACTGGTTCCCAAACGACAACAGGGAGTGAAGACTTCTGAAAACCCTAGCCTTGCAACAAGTCCTAGGGAAGTAGACACGGAGATGGACAAGAAGATCCGCAGTATTGTGAGTAACATTCTGAAAAATGCTTCTGTGCCTGATGCTGATGAAGATGTTCCAACATCTTCCACCCCAAATGTTTCTGTGCCTGATGTTGATAAAGGTGTTCCAACATCTTCCACTCCAAATGCTGAAGTGCTCTCTTCCTCCAGTAAAGAGGAATCAACAGAAGAAGATGATCAAGCCACAGAAGAGACCCCTGCACCAAAGGCACCAGAACCTGCTCCAGGTGACCTCATTGACCTAGAAGAAGTAGAATCTGATAAGGAACCCATTGCCAACAAGTTAGCACCTGGCATTGCAGAAAGACTTCAAAGCAGAAAGGGAAAAACCCCCATTACTAGGTCTGGACGAATCAAAACTATGGCCCAGAAGAAGAGCACTCCATTCACTCCTACCACATCCAGATGGAGCAAAGTTGCAATTCCTTCCAAGAAGAGGAAAGAAATTTCCTCATCTGATTCTGATTCTGATGTCGAACTAGATGTTCCCGACATCAAGAGGGCCAAGACATCAGGGAAAAAGGTGCCTGGAAATGTCCCTGATGCACCATTGGACAACATCTCATTCCACTCCATTGGCAATGTTGAAAGGTGGAAATTTGTGTATCAACGCAGACTTGCCTTGGAAAGAGAACTGGGAAGAAATGCCTTGGATTGCAAGGAGATCATGGACCTCATCAAGGCTGCTGGACTGCTGAAAACTGTCACCAAGTTGGGAGATTGCTATGAAAGTCTAGTAAGGGAATTCATTGTAAACATTCCCTCTGACATAACAAACAGAAAGAGTGATGAGTACCAGAAAGTGTTTGTCAGAGGAAAATGTGTTAGATTCTCCCCTGCTGTAATCAACAAATACCTGGGCAGACCTACTGAAGGAGTGGTGGATATTGATGTTTCTGAGCATCAGATTGCCAAGGAAATCACTGCCAAACGAGTCCAGCATTGGCCAAAGAAAGGGAAGCTTTATGCAGGGAAGCTAAGTGTGAAGTATGCAATCCTGCATAGGATTGGCGCTGCAAACTGGGTACCCACCAATCACACTTCCACTGTTGCCACAGGTTTGGGTAAATTTCTGTATGCTGTTGGAACCAAGTCCAAATTTAATTTTGGAAACTATATTTTTGATCAAACTGTTAAGCATTCAGAATCTTTTGCTGTCAAATTACCCATTGCCTTTCCAACTGTATTGTGTGGCATTATGTTGAGTCAACATCCCAATATTTTAAACAACATTGACTCTATGATGAAGAGAGAATCTCCTCTATCCCTGCATTACAAACTGTTTGAGGGGACACATGTCCCAGACATTGTCTCGACATCAGGGAAAGCTGCTGCTTCAGGTGCTGTATCCAAGGATGCCTTGATTGCTGAACTCAAGGACACATGCAAGGTGCTGGAGGCAACCATCAAAGCCACCACAGAGAAGAAAATGGAGCTGGAATGGCTGATCAAAAGGCTCTCAGACAGTGGCATTGATGATGGTGAAGCAGCTGAGGAAGAAGAAGCAGCTGAGGAAGAAGAAGAAGCTGCTGAGGAAGAGGAAGATGCAGCAGAAGATACAGAATCCGATGATGATGATTCTGAAGCCACCCCATGACCATCAGACCTTAATTTTTGCCTTTTACTCTTACTAGTTATAGGGGCATGTCCCTTTGAACAATTGATTGCTATTGGCAAAATTTGCCAAAGGGGGAGATTGTTAGTGCTTAGCTCTACTGAGTGTTTAAAAGATTGGCTAAGATTTTGTTAAAACATAAGCACTTAGACAATGAAGGAAAGCTGGAGTTGTTGCACATGATGTTCAACGTTATGTCAAGAAATCAGATCGGGCTGCACAATGCACAAGGCAAGATAAAATGTCAAATGAAGAATTGAAGCTGCAGGATCCACGATGTCGGATACAATGTCCTGACATCCTGCCCGAAAATACTGGACACATAAATCTGTTATATCTTTAACAGAGTGTGCAGGATCCACGATGTCGGACACGATGTCCTGACATCCGGCCCGAAAATACTGGACACATAAATCTGTTATATCTTTAACAGATTGATGTGCAGTTAGCAACAGATTTGGCGATCTATCTTTAGGAACGAATTAAAAGATAATTAAAGTTCGAATTACAAACTTGAATAGTTCGTTCAGGGATTAAAGATTAAAGATAAAAACTAAAAGATCAAACTGTATCTTTTAGATCTTTAAGTGCAGATTTTCAGGAAAATGATAGATCTCATCCAGCACAAGTAGTTGCAGCCCAGAAACGCACGCTGCTATATAAACATGAAGGCTGCACGAGTTTCTGCACCAAGTCCGGGATTGAAGAGTTATTTTGTGAGTTTTGGGACTTGAGTGTTTTGTGAGCCACCTTGATGTCACCCTAACATCAAGTGTTGGACCTGAGTGTGTAGAGTTGATCTCTATAGTGTGTGGAGTTGATCTCTATTGTTCAGAGAGCAATCTCTGGTGTGTATTCGATTTAATTGTAAACACGGGAGTGTGTTTGAGAGGGAGTGAGAGGGGTTTCTCATATCTAAGAGTGGCTCTTAGGTAGAGGTTGCACGGGTAGTGGTTAGGTGAGAAGGTTGTAAACAGTGGCTGTTAGATCTTCGAACTAACACTATTTTAGTGGATTTCCTCCCTGGCTTGGTAGCCCCCAGATGTAGGTGACGTTGCACCGAACTGGGTTAACAATTCTCTTGTGTTATTTACTTGTTTAATCTGCTCATACAGTCAAATATAATCTCCATGTTCTGAAGCGTGATGTCGTAACATCCGGTACGACATCTGTCCTCATTGATATCAGAATTTCATACAAGATACCTGCTCTGATACCACTTATTGGATCAAGTGGCCTCGGAATAATTAAGAAGGGGGGGGTTGAATTAATTATTAATCAACCTTTACTAATTAAAATTTACCCTTCTTAGGCTTTTACTATGTTGTTAAGAAAGTAAAGAACATAAATATAAACTTAACCAAAAGTAAAAGTGATAATTAAAGTGCATAACGGAAATTAAAGAGTGTAGGGAAGAAGAAGACAAACACAAGAGTTTTATACTGGTTCGGCAACAACCTGTGCCTACATCCAGTCCCCAAGCGACCAGCAGTCCTTGAGATTTCTTTTCAACCTTGTAAAGTCCTTTACCAGCAAAGATCCACAAGGGATGTGCCCTCCCTTGTTCTCTTTGAATAACCTAGTGGATGTACCCTCCACTAGAACTGATCCATAAGAGATGTACCCTCTCTTGTTCTCAGTCATAACAACCTAAGTAGATGTACTCTCTACTTGTACCCCAAAGGATGTACCCTCCAATGTGTTAAGACAAAGTTCTCAGGCGGTTAGTCCTTCGAAACTTTATGAAGGCGAAACAAAAGAATTCTTAGGCGGTTAGTCCTTTGAAATCTTTTGTTTTAGGGAATGCGAAGAATCAAAAGAATTCTCAGACTGTGTCGTTTTGAATTCTTTGACATGGGAGAAGGGAGACACAAAAGAATTCAGGAGGTTAGTGTAGAAGCGAAGCTTCATGGTGAATCAAATGTGATTCAAAGGTGTTTTGATTATAACAACGATGATAACAAAAGGTGATGACAAAGGTGATGACAAAAAGCTCAAAGATCAATCAAAGAAGAACTCAAGTGAATCAAAGATCAATCAAAGAACAACTCAAGTGAATCAAGAACAATTTAAGAGTTCAAGATAAGAATCAAGAAGAATTCAAGACTCAAGAAGAAAGTCTAGAGTAAAGAATCAAGATTCAAGGTTCAAGATCAAGATTCAAGACTCAAGATTCAAGAATCAAGAGAAGACTCAATCAAGATAAGTATTAAAAAGTTTTTTTAAAACTTTGAATAGCACATGATTTTTTGACAAAACCTTTTACCAAAGAGTTTATACTCTCTGGTAATCGATTACCAGATTGTTGTAATCGATTACCAGTAGCAAAATTCTTTTGAAAAAATTTTCAAATTGAATTTACAACTTTCCAATTAATTTCAAAAAGCTGTAATCGATTACAATGTTTTGGTAATCGATTAACAGTGCCTTTGAACGTTGAAATTCAAATTCAAATGTGAAGAGTCACATCCTTTCACATAAAAGCTTTGTGTAATCGATTACACTGATTTGGTAATCGATTACCAGTGACTATTTCTGAATAAATCAAAAGATGTAACTCTTCAAAAGGTTTTTGACTTTTTCAAATTGGTTTTAAGTTTTTCTAAAAGTTATAACTCTTCTAAATGGTCCTCTTGGCCAGACATGAAGAGTCTATAAATGCAAGGCTTTGATTTGCTTTTCAATACACTTTTACACTTATTTCATACAATCCTTTACAAGCCTTGAATCTCTTTGAACTTCTTCTTCTTCTTTGTACCAAAAGCTTTCTAAAGTTTTCTGGTTTCCTAAACCTTGAAAACTTGTGCTATTCATCTTTTCATTCTCTTCTCCCTTTGTCAAAAAGAATTCGCCAAGGACTAACCGCGTGAATTCTTTTTGTGTCTCTCTTCTCCCTTTTGCAAAAGAACAAAGGACTAACCGCCTGAATTCTTTTGTCTCCCATCTCCCTTGTCAAAGAATTCAAAACGACACAGTCTGAGAATTCTTTTGATTCTTCCCTTTCCCTAATACAAGTGTTCAAAAGACTAACCTCCTGAGAATTCTTTTGTATCCCCATTCACAAAGAATCAAAGGTTTAACCGCCTAAGATCTTTGTCTTAACACATTGGAGGGTACATCCTTTGTGGTACAAGTAGAGGGTACATCTACTTGGGTTTGACTGAGAACAAGAGAGGGTACATCTCTTGTGGATCAGTTCTAGTGGAGGGTACATCCACTAGGGTTTCAAAGAGAACAAGGGAGGGTACATCCCTTATGGATCTTTGCTTGTAAAAGGATTTTTACAAGGTAAAATGATTTACACATATAGTAAACCATCTTGTATCTTTAGGAAAAATCTTTCCTAATGAAGATTTAATTAATAAAGTCTTAAGATGTTTAAGTAGGGAATGGCATCCCAAGGTAACTGCTATTTCTGAAAGCAAAGATCTTTCTTCCATGTCTCTTGCCACTTTATTTGGTAAATTGCAGGAACACGAGATGGAACTTCAACGCCTCAATCAGAATGAAGAAAATGACAAAAAGAATAGAAGCATAGCCCTTAAAGCCTCATCTTCAATACAAGAAGAAAACGAAGAAGAAGATTCCGATGATGAAGAAGATTTTTCCTTCTTTGTTAAGAAATTTCATAAATTCATCAAGAAAAGAAGAATTGACAGGCGTCAGAATTTCATTAATGGAAGAAAATCACAAGATGATTCTCAAGTCCTTAGGTGTTACAAATGCAACCAAATTGGTCACATTAAGACCAACTGTCCGTCAAATGAAGAATGGTCGGAGAAAAGTGAAAATAAAAGATTTGACGAAAGAAGAACTAAGAAAGCATACATTGCATGGGATGACAATGATTCATCCGATGGTTCAGAAAAGGAGATTAATCTTATAACCAAAGATTATGAAAGTGATGAGAATATCTCTCAATAATGAAAAACAAGGAGAAAAAGCATGATCCTTATCTTTGAAGATCTAGACACTTTAATCTTGAAAAAGGTAATATCAAAACCATTATCTTATTAAAATTTTCTTAAAGTTGAAATTTTTATTCAAACAATTTGATTATGATGACTAACAATTCTTTATTTGTTTGTCTTTTGATTGTTTGAAATCATGAGTATATTTTCTTGATTGATTTCATCTTATTTGCATAAAATATTCATTCATATATCAATATGCTTCATACTTGTGTTTTGATTGTTTTTGATAAAATTGATTATCTACATGTTTTAATGCTTTTGCATGATATGATATGTGAATTACATGATTGAGAATTATTCATAAAGTATTTTCAAATATAGTTTTCATAAAAAAAGTATTTTGATAATAACTCAAAACTTCTTCTCTCCTAGAAAGCCTTCTGTTTTTGTTTTCTGGCTAAAATAACCACTGGTAATCGATTACCATAATAGTGTAATCGATTACAAGCAGTTATTTCTTGCAATGTTGCTCTCTGGTAATCGATTACCATATTTGTGTAATCGAGTACAACGCGTCCCTGCACCTATATATTCAAATTTCAAATTCTGAAACCTACAACCTCTCTCTCTCTCGAAAACCCTCGCCCCCAATTTTTCTTCCAGCCATATCTCACTCAATTCTTGTCCAAATCACTCCTCCCAAAAAAACTCCTCAAATGGCAGAACCATCGAAAAAGCGGAAAGGCACTTCGAGTCGGAGTCAACAACATTCTGGGGCACAGGAAACCTCAATGCCTTCCTCCATTCCCTCTGGATCATAGTTCTCATCAGAGGAACAACGTATACGGTACACAAACCTCTTTTCCTCTCGTTCCATTATAGACCCAAAATTCATAGATATGGATTTCTTCTCAAATGAGAGTTTTGAATGCCTTCAAGCATTTGAAAACTCCAATCTTATTCCATTCATGTCTCTGAAATTACCTGTTTATTCTTGTCATACCCTAATTTCGTCCAGGGACCTTTGCTTGATGACATGCAACTTTTGTTTGGTCCTTGTGAGGTGCTTGGCACCCATCATTAGGCAATTTGTGAAATTCCGGGACATGCCGGAAAACAAAAGAAAATATTGATGCACAATCCGTAAGGTTCCGTGACACACCGGAAATCAAATGGAAGCATCATTGCACAATTAGTGAGGTTTTGTAACATTCCGTAAGTCAAAAAGGGGATGATTATGTAATCCGCAAGGTTCCGTAACATTACGGAAAGAAAACAAGTATCGTTATGAAATTCGTAAGTTTCCGTAACTTTACGAAAAAAGAATCACCAAAAAAAGGCAGGGGGTGTACTTAGTAAAAATGGGGGTGCAAATAGCAACCAGGCCCACTTGGGCCCTCCAAAAGATTCCTCCAGAAGGCTGTTGCTTCTGGAGGAAGCAACCCTGCTCGCCTGGGCGAGCTGGGTGGCAAGCTTCTCCCCCAATTTTCTATAAATAGGGGGAGAAGTGAAGTGAAAAAGGGTTCAGCCCCTTAGGCACTTCTCTCTCTTTCGAATTTGCTTAGAAAAATTGTTTCCGTGAAGAAAATCCAAGCCGAGGCTCTTCCTTAACGTTTCCGTAACGTTTCCGTGAGTGATTTCGCGAAGGTTTTCGACCGTTCTTCGACGTTCTTCATTCGTTCTTCATCGTTCTTCGGTCTTCAACGGGTAAGTACCTCGAACCAAGCTTTTCGATTCATTCTATGTACCCGTGGTGGTCCACATTGTGTTTCGTGTATTTTCCTTCTCGTTTTCATTTACTTTCCGTACCCCTTTAGACGTGCTTAAGCCATTTTATTTAAGTCATTTTTCGCTTAACCTAAAAATAATATAAATTTACACCGATCGTTTGAATTGTATTATCCGTTAACTTCGGTTAAAATGAATTCCGGCCGTTCGGTCGTGCCGTAACCACGTTGGAAACCAAAAAGAGGTAAAATAATAATATAATAATAAAAAAAATGTCTTTTAGTAAAATAAAGCGGAAAATCAATCGGACGTTTTCTCTTTGGGATTTCTCATTCTTAATTGAATTGACTAATAACTAAAGTGAAACTAAGGCTAAAATCAACTCGCCTAGTCAAGCTCGTCCACAAAAATAGGTTTTTGAAAGTTTATCATTTCAATTTCTTACTAAGTAAAATGGATCATTTTTAAGGTCCAACGCCTTAAAATGATCACCTTTCAAAGAAAAAAGGATCACTTGATTCACCCTTAAGAAAGAACTACGTAGGTCTGATTTCCTCATCGCAATTGAGGAATACGTAGGAGCAAAGGGAAACACCCTTGTCGACCACAAAAAGAGAAAAAATATAAAAAGGGTATAAAGGATATAAAGACATAAAAAGGGAACGTAAAAATCAAAGTCATGTTTGCACATTCGATTAAAGGCTGCCATCCCTTGGGATGGACGTGTGGGGTGCTAATACCTTCCCCATGCGTAAATACAACTCCCGAACCTTTCACTTTAAAGTTCATAGATCGCGTCTTTTCCGGTTTTTCCGACGTTTTTCCTCAAATAAACGTTGGTGGCGACTCCGCGCGTATTCCTTTCGTGGAACATGCATCCCGCGAGTCATGCGTCGCCCTCCCGCCGAAGGGTAGGTTGCGACAATTCTGAACTAGTCAAAGCTTTCTATTCTAATTTAGAAATCCATGAAGGTACCCTAATATCTAAGGTTTATGGGATTAAGATGGTCATTTACCAATCCCTATTTTATGATTTAACAAAATTGCCTAGTGAAGGTGTGCCTTTTGAGGGTGCACTGATTGATGATTGGAAATTGAATTTTTCTGTGCATGATGCCCGCCAGTTGGTTTGCACCAACCAAGCGGATATGACCGGAAGGCTTCTTGCCGGTTCATTGGCTTTTGAAAGCCACATCCTCCATTACCTTATTGTCCGCATTTTGCTTCCGAGGTCTTCAAACCTTGCTCAGGTTTCTGAGGAAGATCTCATTGTCATGTGGACCTTTCATAAAGGTTTACAAATTGATTGGGCTCATCTTGTTAGATATCGCATGCATAAGGCATTGCGATTGAATGCCCCTTTGCCTTATCCTCATCTTATTACTCTTTTCCTTCAACACTTCAACATCCCTCTTGATTTTGAACCCTATGTTCCAATCAAGAGATCATTCCTTATTAAATAAACAAAGAGATCTTGTTTCATCTGTTCTTGCAGTTCCACCTTTTCTCATATCATTTTGCATGTTTTTGTTTCTTTTGTCTTGATTGGTATAGATATGAGGGTCGATTCTTTGAGGATCCTACAACGAGGGTTTGACAATCGATTTTGACCAAGATGTAAGCCAAACGATAAACGAAGAAGAGGAAGAGTATGTCCTTTTACCAGAGTTGGAGAGGTTGATCGCTCAGGAAGAACGCGAAATGAAGCCTCGCCAAGAGGAAACCGAACTGGTAAACTTAGGAACTAGAGAGGGAAATAAAGAAGTAAAAGTAGGGACCGGTATGACCGCACCTATCCGCCAAGGCTTGATAACCCTTCTTGAAGAATATCAAGATGTCTTGCGTGGTCATACCAAGACATGCCCAGTCTGGACTTCGACATTGTGCAGCATAAGTTGCCATTGAATCCTGGGTCTTCCCCGGTTAAGCAAAAGCTACAAAGGATGAGACCCGAAATGTCTTTAAAAATCAAAGAAGAAGTGAGAAAGCAGTTCGATGCAGGTTTCTTAGCTGTAGCTCGATACCCGAAGTGGGTGGCCAACATTGTCCCGGTCCCAAAAAAGGACGGCAAAGTGCGAATGTGTGTAGACTATCGGGACTTAAACCGAGCCAGTCCTAAAGACAATTTTCCCCTGCCACACATTGATATAGTGGTAGATAATACAACCAAGTTCGCCCTTTTCTCTTTTATGGATGGTTTCTTAGGGTATAATCAGATAAAGATGGCACCCGAAGATGTGGAGAAGACTACTTTCGTCACCCTATGGGGAACGTTCTGCTACAAAGTGATGGCCTTCAGGCTGAAAAATGCTGGGGGCAACCTATCAGCGTGCCATGGTAGCGTTGTTCCATGACATGATGCATAAAGAGATAGAGGTCTATGTAGATGACATGATTGCCAAATCTTGGACTGAGGACGAACACCTCGTCAATCTGCGTAAGCTGTTTGGAAGGCTACGGAAGTACCAACTGAAACTAAACCCAACCAAGTGCACCTTTGGGGTAAAATCGGGGAAGTTGCTGGGATTTATCATGAGCCAGAAAGGGATAGAGATAGATCCCAAGAAAGTGAAGGCCATTCTTGAAATGACAGAGCCACGCACGGAGAAGCAGGTTCGAGGTTTCTTGGGCAGGTTGAATTACATCGCGAGATTTATCTCGCAACTCACCCCTACATGTGAGCCCATCTTCAAGCTATTACGTAAGAACCAGGCGGTTCTGTAGAACAGCGACTGCCAAGAGGCCTTCGAAAAGATCAAACAGAGCCCCGCAAACCCCCCGGTGCTCATGCCACCTGTAACAGGAAGACCTCTTTTCCTGTACATGACTGTGTTAGACGAGTCTATGGGGTGCGTGTTGGGTTAGCACGATGACTCTGGGAAAAAAGAACAGGCCATTTACTATCTAAGCAAGAAGTTTACCGCATGTGAGATGAATTACTCAATGCTGGAAAGGACGTGTTGTGCCCTGGTATGGGTGTCACATCGTCTTAGGCAGTACATGCTCAGTCATACCACGTGGCTTATTTCCAAAATGGATCCTGTGAAATACATCTTTGAGAAACCGGCCCTCACGGGACGAATCGCTAGGTGGCAGGTATTACTATCTGAATTCGATATTGTGTACGTCACCCAAAAGGCGATAAAGGGAAGTGCCTTGGCAGATTATTTGGCCCAACAACCCCTCCAAGATTATCGACCGATGCACCCTGAGTTCCCGGATGAAGACATCATGGCCCTATTCAAAGAGAAGCGGACACACGAGGACATAGACAAATGGATTGTTTGCTTCGATGGGGCATCTAATGCTTTGGGCCACGGAGTAGGGGTAGTCCTTGTATCCCCGAATGATCAGTGTATTCCTTTCACGGCCAGGCTAGGTTTCGATTGTACCAACAATATGGCTGAATATGAAGCGTGCGCCCTTGGGATTCAAGCGGCCATTGATTTTGATGTAAAGCTACTCAAAGTGTATGGAGACTCGGCTTTGGTAATACGCCAGTTGAAAGGAGAATGGGAAACTAGGGATCCGAAGTTGATACTCTATCAAACACATATCTTGAAGTTATCCAAATCCTTTGACGACATTTCTTTCCACCACATACCTCGGGAAGAGAACCAAATGGCCGATGCATTGGCCACCTTGGCATCCATGTTTCAACTTGCCCCACACGGGGATCTACCGTACATTGAATTCAGATCTCGGGGCAAGCCGGCACATTGTTGTGCGATAGAGGAAGAGCGAGATGGGAAACCGTGGTATTTCGACATCAAACAATATGTTGAGAACAAAGAATATCCACCAGGGATTTCCGACAATGACAAAAGAACGTTATGGAGATTGGCTACTGGTTTCTTTGTGAGTGGTACCATCCTGTACAAACGAAACCACGACATGACCCTCCTACGATGCGTAGATGCCAAAGAGGCGAACTACATGGTTGAGGAAATCCACGGGGGTTCATTTGGGACACATGCCAATGGGCATGCTATGGCCAGGAAGATCCTTAGAGCCGGTTATTACTGGCTCACTATGGAAAGCGATTCCTGCACCCATGTAAGGAAATGCCATAAATGTCAAGCATACGCGGACAATGTCAATGTTTCGCCACATCCTCTGAATGTCATGTCCGCCCCTTGGCCTTTTTCCTTGTGGGGAATAGATGTCATTGGGGCCATCGAACCCAAAGCTTCAAATGGTCATCACTTCATTCTTGTGGCGATAGATTACTTCACCAAATGGTTCGAAGCAGCTTCTTATACCAATGTCACGAGGAGTGTGGTGGTCAGATTCATAAAGAAGGAACTGATTTGTCGATACGGACTCCCTAGGAAGATCATTACTGACAATGGCACCAATCTGAACAACAAAATGATGCAGGAAATTTGCGGGGATTTCAAGATCCAACATCATAACTCCACCCCTTATCGGCCAAAGATGAACGGGGCTGTAGAGGCTGCAAATAAAAATATTAAGAAGATTGTTCAGAAGATGACGGTGTCATACAAAGATTGGCATGAGATGCTGCCTTTCGCCCTGCATGGATATAGAACCTCGGTACGAAGTTCTACTGGGGCAACACCGTATTCCTTGGTCTATGGGATGGAAGCGGTACTCCCATTTGAGGTAGAGGTCCCTTCCCAGAAGATACTAGCGGAATCAAGCCTAGAAGAGTCAGAGTGGGCCCAAGCACGCTACGACCAACTCAACCTTATTGAAGGTAAGCATTTGACGGCCATGAGCCATGGGTGCCTGTATCAACAAAGGATAAAGAACGCGTTCGACAAGAAGGTATGCCCGCGCAAGTTCAACGAGGGGGACCTTGTGCTGAAAAAGATATCCCACGCTGTTAAGGATAATTGAGGGAAGTGGGCCCCGAATTACGAAGGACCTTTCGTTGTGAAAAGGGCTTTTTCTGGGGTGCTCTGGTACTCACCAACATGGATGGCGAGGAACTACCCTCGCCCGTGAACTCCGATGTCATTAAGCGATATTACGCTTGAAGTCTGGGGCAATTGAGGGAACCGCTGCATGTTCTTTTTATTTTTGAGTTTTTTGTTCTTCTTGGTTTCCTCCAGGGATTCCCATCCGTTGTAATTGTCTCGTCACGTTTCTTTAAAAGAAGAGAACATGGGTTGAGGCTTCAGTCCTCACTTGGGTTTTAAACCTTGTGTTAGTTTGTAATAACCTGAGCCCTTTTCGCTCAGTTCATGGGGTGCCCCAAACGCTTAAATAAAACTGAACCTAACCAGCTTTCACTAAGAAGATCATTGCATTGAAAACATTCATGCATGCGCATACACGTGCATATTTTGGGATAACAGGGGCAGAATCGTCTTAGGCCACGGCCAGAAGTCGAGACAAAGTTAACAGCAGAAATCAACCAAGGTAAGACGACGACGCGGTCACGATTTGCCACGCATTGTTGTTTCCTACTTTCAGGTACTTAGGGACGGATGCAAATAGAGGATAGGGTCACGACCGATAGATCATCGTCCCTTCCCGGCGCTGGACAAGTGGAAAACGTCGCTGCAAGACAGCCCAGGATCCTTTAAATTCGCAGTAATTATTACTATCGTTTGTTTAAAATAAATAATGGATGCCTGATCTAACTTAAGTGGGTTCGAGTAATCGAATGCCAACCTGTAGAGGGCCATGGTTATGTTTCCCCTAAAAAAAAAATTGGTAGGTTAGCTCGCCTGGGCGAGCAACCCCTGCACCAAATTATAAAAAACGAGGGAGGGGAACGTTTTCTGCACCCAAAAACTCCCCCCCCCCCCCTCATTCAAAAAGAGAGAGCTCACGGGACTCACAGTTTTTGCTCCCCCAAGCCACCTTTGGTTGCATTTTGCTTTCATTTTTGGTACTCCTACTCACTCCAACAAGTAAGTATTTAATCCTTCAGTTTTTTAGCTTTCCATTGGTGCATCTTGTTCATCTTTTGGTGCTCTAAATTGTGAGAATGTGCTCAAATTTGTGGGGCAGTTTTGGGTTGTTTTCATGCTTGATTTGTTTGAGTTGAGGGGTTGTAGGGGATGGCCTTAGGCCTATGTTGTATTTTGAAGCAATGGGGCATGCCACATTGCCCCCATTCTCTTGCTATTCATGCCTAAACATGCGCCCACCAAGTGCTCGGTGAAATGCCCCAATGACATATGAATATGGTTTTGTAAGATTGGGATTGTGGGACTATTTTATATACATAGGGACAGCATAGGGGATTCGAAATGGGTGCCCAAATGCAATTCCAAGCTTAGGAACCCAAGCTCTTAACTTCAATGCAAGGAAGCATGACTTATGCCTAAAAATCTAAATTTTGGTTTTGAAAGTGGAAAGGCATGAAAATTAGGACATGCTTGAGAGGGTTTTTACTAGAATTTTGGCTGCCCCATGAGGGATACTTTGCATCTAGGTAGCATGGAAAATACCTTTTAATGGTATGTATATATGTGTGTGCATATCCGTAGCGTGGCAAATATCTTTCAATGGTGTGTGTATATATGTGAATATATGGCATAAAATGCCTTGTAAAGTGTGCAATGAAAA